>NC_135312.1:96337386-97064053 GCF_048772815.1 Callospermophilus lateralis | reverse complement strand
TTTTGTCCTTCAGGATGATGACATCAAGATTTGGTGTCCTTTGAAACCATGAAAAGTAGGTTCAAAAAGAAATGAATGTGCTGTTTGCCCAATGTATTCATATGGTACTTACTAAAATAAACAGCAATGCTTTTGTTTACATCATAAATAAACCTTTTAATAACCAAAAAATGTCAAATGATAAATCATCCCTTTTCTGAAAGTGGCGTCCATTTTTGTTTTAGACTCCATATCTTGATCATATGTAAGTGTGTAGATGGAAGAGGTTAATTTACATTAAAGGAATTTATTATATTTTCCTTTGTTTCCAAAGAAGTATTCTTCTAATATAGCTCTCAAGCCAGTTTTTACTTTAAATGCCTTTTGGTCTAAATTGACAGTCTTGAAGTTTTTCCTAAAGTAATATTTGCCTCTTTAAAGATCTCTCTGGCATTCCATTATGGGCACCTGCTGCTGATAATTACAGGTCTGTCTCCTAACCACTTCCTCTGCTTTATGTCAAGGCAAGATTCAGGCTGCTTGATTACAAACAACTACCAGTTAAAGACCACTGCATAGCTCTCTGTGGTAATTATTCAGGGCGAGTTAGGGCTGTGTTTACTGAAGTCTTAAGAAAAAAGTAGCAGTTACTTGTTATAATTTCCTCTGTGCTAGCAGTGTAGCATAATCCATAACATATTTTGGTCACCTTAAAAGTGCCTATGAGAATATTTGATTCAATAATGGTTCATAATGATACATTTCAGTATACTATTTCCTAATCTAAAAGTCAAAATATCCTGCCCAAAGATAATAGGCTGTGGTCCTATAAAAATACAAAAACAAAAACCAAAATAACCCTTTCAAACAATAATCAACTACAGGGAAACAATTGGGTGAATATCTAGTCCAAAACAGATTTATTGTTCTTGACCCTGGGCCATTCTGCCTCTACCCCTACAGCTATGTTTATACAACCCACCTGACATCAAACTATCATAACCTGAAGAGACTTATTTACTTTATTGTGGAAATAGGAAAAAAAATAGTTCATAGTATTTGGCACAACAATAATCCAAATATAAAAGAAAAATTTATCACCCATCTGGAGAGTCAATTTACATTACTAATATTCGATATGATAGAATTCTACAACTGAATAGCTAGAAAAATTTTGTGGGAATATTGTGGTATTGCTTGACTAGAAAACCTCCATAACTCCTACTTCTGTTTTAGTCAAAATGACCAAACCAGTTAGAGCCCAATTGTGCTCACATTGATTAGCCATCAATTATTTAGGGTTTCTTCATTCCTTAATAGCTCCAAATTACAGGATAGAAAATCAGAAGTTAGGAATGAATTTTTAAAGCTAAAGAGATTGCCCTATTTAGTTAGTGCTTGAGCTTTTCATTACTGTGACAAAATACTTGAGATAATCAACTCAAAAGGATAAAAGATTTGTTGTGGCTTATAGTTTCAGAAGTTTCAGTCCATGGTCAGCTGGCCATGTGGCTTTTAGGCCTACAGTGAAAGGAGGACATCATAGTGGAGAGTGCCATACTGGAGCAACACTGCTCATCTTATGGTGGCCAGGATGCTAAAGAGAGAGAAGAAGGAGCCAGAGTTCCTATATCTCCTTTAAGGGCATGCCCCCAATGATATAATTTCCTTCTACTCAGTCTCACCTCCTAAATGTTCCAACACCTCCTGATAGCACCAGGGGCTGGATACCAAGCTATGATCTTTTGAGGGACATTTCAAATTTAAACTATAGCACATAATATCAAAGAGATGGTAAACATTCACTCCTAAGACAGTTTTGATTACCACCTACAACTTCACATTTACCACCCTAGGTCCAGGAGCTTTCAAATTAGTGATGAGAAGAACCTGGAAAGTTTCCACTAATTCCACCACCATGGGTCATCGCAAAAATCCCCTCTAAGATGTGTTATTTATACATGAACAAAATTTGCACTTATCCAATACTGTTCAAAGGATGTCTATTAGATGTTGTGTGCCAAATACTGTGCCACATGCTGGTGATATCAGGGTGAATAGGGTTCCTGTATTCATCATGATGACATGTGGGCTGGGGACACAGATAAAGAAGAGTGATCCAGTTGGATAAGAAAGGTAGTTTTATGAAGGAATGGACATCTAAACTGACGTAAAGATGCTAGGATTAAGCCAGGAGGAAGGTGTAGAATATGAGAACATACACTTTTTTTCTGGAAAGGAAGAAGCACAAATGAAATCTGGTGATGAATGAGCATGGCGGCTTGCTAGAAAACCTTGAAGTATTCCGCCTATTAGAGCTGCACTGGAGCAATCTGAGCCAGATCTGGGGAAGGTGCAAAGTCTTAGGAGACTATAACCAGAGAGGAGTATCAGGAGTATGATTAGAAGGATAAACACACATAGCCTTGTC
Source organism: Callospermophilus lateralis (assembly GCF_048772815.1). Lineage (NCBI taxonomy): Eukaryota > Metazoa > Chordata > Mammalia > Rodentia > Sciuridae > Callospermophilus > Callospermophilus lateralis. Next base: position 97,061,643 of record NC_135312.1, on the reverse strand, counting down.
GATCTCATTAAGAAGTTTAGATCTTGTATTTAAGGCAATAGTTTTGAGAAAGAGAGCGCTATTGATGAATTTTGTTAGATTTTCCTGGCTTTAGTGTGGAGGATAGAGGAAAGTGGGGAAGGACAGGGAGCAGGAAAAAACTTCTTCAGTGTATCAGTTCAAAGATATCAACATATTTATGAAATATGCAGATAACATACATCATCTTTTCTAATATAACACCATTGATGTTTGAATATCTTTAAATTTTTCCAAACCTATATAAGACCACAAGAAATATTTTTTTTTTCCAATTTCTTTAACAACTGGACTTTCTGAATTGCTCTCCTATCCTGTCAAATAATAGCAAATAATCATGCAGTCCAGAAAAAAAAAAAATACATATTATTCAATCAATTTAAAAGAAAGGCCAAGCTCAATGGCACATGTCTGTAATCACACCGAGGCTGGAGGATCACCAAGTTCAGGGCCAGCCTCAAAAACTTAGCAAGGCCCTGTTTCCAAAACAACAACAAGAACAACAACAAAAGGCTGGCTGTGGCTGAGATTCAATAGTAAAGTGCCCTAGGGTTCAATCCTCATACCCAGTGCTGCAACAAAAGAAAACAACAAAACATTGAAACAAACCAAAATAAACTTTCCAAAGTCACCTAATAGTATTTCCTAAGACAGTTTAATTTTTAGAACATCAGCATTTTGAGAAGTTTGACTTTAAAACAAAACAGGTATATTCTAGAAGTTATCAAAGCTTCCATCTCATCTTCTTAGTCATTGTCGTTTCTTTGCCCCTGGAAATTATCCAAAAAAACTACTAAAAACTAAATGTTATATGCAGCATAAACCTCAATTAAGCAGTTTACTCAGTCATTAAAAGCATTCTAAGTTGTTTTTGTTGGCTCTGTGAAAGGAGTAAGATCCTATAAAGATAAGATTTTCATAATTATGTAGGTAGTAAACCACACTGTTGATTACTTAGATCCTACTAATATTGCCTTTAAAAGGTGGAATGTACCTTATAGCACAGCACTTGGAGAATTAGGGGAGGAGTATATTAGAGTTTAAGAAATAAAAGAATACTGAACTTTGACTTTTGGACTAAGAACAGATTACAATTGAATCAGTGTTCCATGAACATATTTAAAGTGATTCTTAAGTTAGTATTATTTTGATGTGGTGGATGAACTCTCCTTATTCATTTAGTTAATGCATCTATTATGTTATTGCATTAAAGTCCATATTGCATTAATTTGGGTTACAAACATTTTTGGTTAGGTATTTTCTTCCAATCAAATTGATGAATTTTTTTAAAAAAGTTGTATGTTTTGTCTTATTTAAATTTTATAATAAGAATATAAAACAATAGAAAGAAGGGATTATAAAAGTCATAGTGAATCAAATATCAAATGTGTATGTATATGTACATATACACATGCATATTATAAATGTGAATATTTTTTATAACTAAGGGGTTTTTATTTGTTCAGATTTTAAAAATAAAGTTGTTATTTAATTTCTCATACACTTTCTGCTTATAAGTATACTCTATAGGCTTTTTTTTTTTCCAGATACAACTATGTTTTTGGAGACTCTCTCCACTCCTGTATATCACAAATATAATACAAGTATGCCTGTGAACTATAGAGTTCAGCTAGTCTGTGCATTAAATAATCCTGTCCAAAAATATATTTTATTAAGTGAAATACTTACACTGGGTATCTAATTAATATCTCCTTGGCTTTTATTGTTATATGGCCCATGACACATATAGAACTTTAGCCTTGCTTAGAAATTTCAGTTTAATTAAATTTTGCTTTTATCACTTCAATAAATGCTTTGTTGTGTTAAAATTTCTGACATAAGTGAAGAAGGTTAATTGTTTCAATTTCTCTAGGAAAATTTTAACTACCAGTAGAATGTAAAGAATTTGATAATTGTTTTTTCTTACTCTTTAATTTATATTGTACAAATACAGCAATGTATAGTAGAAACATATAAACCAGATTTCTTCCTGAAGCTTATCAGGCAGTAGTTTTACTGGAATGTATTCTAGATTCAGAACCTGGTATAGGGAACAACAACAAAAAAATCACTTACGCTTTCTCGTCCCTAAAATGAAACAAACATGTAACTTTCCAACGGATTTTAATGTAAAATTTAAAATCTCATGACTTAAGTGGATATAGTAAGAGTGACTTTAAAGTCTACCAATTGTTTTTTTTTAAACTTGACCTCTGATAATATGCCTTTTCTGGTCCAAGCGACATTCTTTCACCCGATGATACCCCAACTGAACATATTCTCTCATTCTTTTGATACCCTAATTATTTTTATATTAATGCCAAATGCAAATGAAAATTGCAATATAGTATAGACTTCTGTGACCAGAATAAAATAGTAAGAGCAGCAACAAATATCAGTGTGCATTCAGGGCTTATCTGGTGCCAGGTACTGCTCCAGGTCTTCTCTTTCGATCACCCTATTAATCCTCACAGTTCTATGGCATAAATACCATGATTACTCTCATCTTCTACTCTCCAGAGTGAAGTGAAACTAAGAGATTTTTAACTTGTATAGAATTGCAAGCAAAGAGTTAGCAGTCTGTTCACCTTTACCAAGGGACTTATTGACAGGCTTGCCTGATTATTTGCCCATGACTAGTTGTCACAGGATTACTCCTGGTCATACGCATTAATATTTTCTCAGTAAATTTCAATACATTTCCTGTATTAGGAAATTATCAGACCCCAATACACACACAAACACACACGCACACACAAACACACACACACACACACACACACACACACACACACACACTCAGACATATATCCAATATATTTTTATTTCCCCAGTAGTCAAAGCATAGAAATTTTAAAGGGGGGGGGGGAGAAAGAAAAGAAGAAAAAAAAAAGACAAATCTAAAACTACTAGCTCATTTTACTACAGTTGATACATTATTAAAAAATATGAAACATTACTAAAGACATTCTTAAAGACTATTTTAAAAAACTTTTTTATAATGTATAAATGAACAAATTCAAGTGACAGAAAAATACTCTTGTTGTATTTACTTAAAATTTTTTAAAAGGTAATTCATACAAAAAAGGACACACTGTTGAGAAGCTATTTAAAAAGTAACGGTATATTAACATTGCAGAATATTTTTTCTAAAACTATTAAAAACTTTAATGTAATAATTGTCCTATTTAAGTCAATATTGCATCATCTCGTTACTTTCAAAATAATTCAATGTCATAATACTGGTTCATAGATGTGTACAAATTCATTACGTGCCTAAACACAATGGCATTCTTTTTTCATATTGCAATATAATTAATATTTATGCAATACAAAAGGAAAAACATATGGAAAATGGTGACTTTAAAAAGATGCTTTGGTCTAAAAAAAAATGAAGTAGGTTTAGAATTAAAAATCAAAGTCCAATGGTTGAACTGAGGCATATTTCCATCTGTTATTAATGTTTGAGTTACATACTAAAGACGAGATTGTTCATCAAGTCTCTCATGTAATATGTTAGTAAATGGGATTTTGGTTAGTAATTTAATTGCAAAAACTCTATTCACGTAAGCTCCCAATTCATTTAAAATGAGTATTTACAGTGGTCTGAGATGAATTAAAACAGTTAACAACACCGAGGAGTATTTCTTTATTTTATTAGGAAGTGCTTGTATGAAAATTTATTAACATAAAATGGAAATCTCTTCTACCCCATTGTGGGCAAAGGTAAGCCTTTTTGTTTTGTTTTGTTTTGTTTTTCTTTGTCACTTTCTTTTTTTACAATATTCTTTTCAAGAAATGCAGAGTTATTTTTATTGTACTACTAAGAAATAATTTTAAATTATTTTATATTTAATATATAAATAAAAGATGTGATGTCTGTAGTTAGGGAATGGGATAAAGAATTCTGAGTATTATAAAGTGTGGTGAAAATTCAAGTGACCATTGTGAAAATGCTCACAAAGCTTATGCAGAAGCTACTGGGGTCATATGCTCTCACAGGGCTCCACCATGGTTACTTGTACGGGGTTTCACTAATGGCCTGATAATAGGGGAGGGGGAGGTGGGCCCAGAGGTTCTCCTAATACTTCATAGTGGTGTGCCTGCGACAGCCACTGATTAATTACTGCCTTGTTCTCAACTCACACACTAGACTACTGAGCAGCCCCGTTTGTCTCCACAATTGTTTTATAGTCACAGAACACTGGCTTAGAGAATACTTTAAAGATGTTCTAAAATACTTTTAGATTTTAGTATAATTTTCAGTAATACTTGTCTTTTAGACAATTGAAATGTTGATTGTAAAATATTACAAAGATGGAAAAACACAGATTTAGGGAACTCTTCCGAGGATAATATGAACATGTCACCTTCAATTTCATTTCAGACAGCAAAAATACACCATATTGCTTTCAAAAAATATAATCATAGTAATCACCTTAAAATATTAGTACATATTAAGTTATACCTATGTTTTCATTTGCTCCCTTTGCTATCTCCTCAACCTCTTTCCCATTTACACACGTAACAGTGTCTAAGGAGGAGGCCTCCTGTAATTTCAAATACATGGAAAAACTACTGCAACTATTAGCAAAAAAAAAAAAAAAAATCATTTCACTTTATATGACTATCTCATAGTACTTCATGTGCTTCTATGGAAACAACTCTTTCTGAATGTCAGCTTAAGCTTCTCCAGATGATTTTTCTCAAAGTCTCCCTTTTAAAATCATCATGCCATTTATTATCTTCTTGTTATATAGACTGTTACTTTTGTTTCATCACAAACCTCTGCCTGTTTATTAGCAGGCCTGCTACTACTATCAGATGACATTTGTTTTACTTAATGTACATAGTTTTAGAAAAAAAAATTGTAGAACTGCTATTACCGCATTATATGAAAAAATTCCAATGTACATTTAGCTGACACTGCATCAGCTGCTATTTAAACTGGGCTTAGCTAATGGACTTTTAATGTCAGCGGGGTTATGTGCAGTTACTGGCTATTAGCAGAAATGGCTCCTTTCTATAAAAATCACTTTTCCTCAAGTGTGTTGTTTGAACATTCCTTTCCCTAATTTAGTGACTGTCACTGAATGCAAAACAAACTCAAGTACTCTGGAGTTCACTGTTATCTTTAAGACCCTCTTTTAACCTTACAATTCAGCATTAAATGGCAACGTCTCTCATTAACATTTAGATTTGCAATCACAAAACTTTGAGAGGAATTATTATTTACTTTGCTATTCTTAACAGTAGACTATATATTTTGCTATAAAATCCCTATGTTATATGTGTATGATAAAGAATACTTTTCTGAATCCTAGGATTTATTTGCATGCTTAAAAAGCCTAGTTCAAAAATGCCAAGTGATATGAAAACATGACAATAGATACTATATATCTATATAAACTGGTATATAATGTAAAATTTGTACATTAATATTATAATATTGAATATTAACAAGGAGGCATATCAACACCATATCCTCAAAGAAATTCTGCATATTCTTTCCTTAGTAACAACCTCACCCCCTCCCCTTTCAATTAACTTTCTTCATCCATTTAAATAGAGCTTTTAAAAGGACATAATGGATAATCCTGGAAATAAAACCACCAATATGGCATCTGAGGGAGTCCAAAAAAATCAAGCATAACTCCATTTGATTAAGAGGTTAAAACCAACCATCACTGGATTCTGGTCAGGGAAGAATAACACAGCTGACCTCTTCTTCAATCAGCCCACACTGGGGGTCATTTCACGTAGGGTGCTTGCCAAGAGAATGCTGTCCCTCTGAGGGAGCATCCAGAAAGAGAAAGAGAGTCATGAAGTGAATAAAGGATTTTACCCCTGCATGCATGAAAGTGAACATTTTCCCTTGGTCAATGAGTTATAGTCCACCATAGAACTATCAGAAAACAACAGAAGTTCTCTCCACATTTGAAACAAGTCAGTGGAAGTGGAGATCAGTTGGATGACAGGAGAAAAACTTGTTTCTATCATATAAGCCACTTCACTTATGAGGTAGAGGCATCCCTATTGTACACCAGGGCAATGACTTAGCAATGCATCAAGAGAAAGGTGACTTTTTGCAGAAACGTAAGATAATTTTTTCATAAGAAACATAAGATGTTTGAAAATGGGTGATTAAATCTGATTTTCTATTCATGAATTTGTTTTATAAATTAAAAAAGTATGTTTTCATTTGTTTGATAGGTTCATTTTGTATTTTGAGGATATTGCTAAATCTGCCTGAAAATGAACTTTCCCTCCTAAAACAATCCAAAAGGTACACACACATGTGCGTGCGCACACACACACACACACACCACACACACACACAAATTGGCACAATCACATCTGCTCACAGAGAATTACTCCTTGCAATTCTTTGCTTCACTAAGACATGGCCTAAAAATACCACCCTTGAAAAAAATTTCATTGTTACTTAATTCATTTCAAATGACATGTAAATCATATCTAGTAAATCAAGTAAAATGACCCCTTCTCCTTTCCACTGGGAAAACATATTCACTGTTAAAATTTTCCCAACCACTTCTCTACTCTTTTTCATATAAGTAAAATATAAATTTTTTCACTGTGGTCCTTTTAAATCTATGTAGAAGTATTGCATGTTTAACTGTAAACAAAAAAATAAATATATATGTTTTAACCAATACATAAGAAAAGACAGTAATACCATTTTTATATGTATTGTAATTCTCTTAAAGATAAACTACACTTCTGCAAATCCTTTTTAGGGGAATGAATGTCTCTAAGAACATTCTAAGGAAATATTACTCAATTTCTTATGAGAAGGTGAGATTTAAAAAATAACATTGGCATTGTTATTAATGACAATGTTTAAGAGAGTAGCTCAGCAAGTGGCAGTGCACTTCACAAAGACCACTGAAGGATATCAGTATACCATGGATTTAATTCTAGATATTTCCAACACATACACCCTGTCAAACCAGTTCAAGAATATCCAAGTTCACTTCATGTAAATAATTGATTAACTTCTTACACATATAGGCCTTTAAAATACTTTCCAAGTTATTTTGCTATGTTAATTGAAATAAGTGCAAATCAAGACTCTATTTAATAAGTCTCAAGTCAGAGGATGTGTTGAATAATATTAAGATGAAGAATTGATCTTAGATCTCTGTCCTGGAGAGCACAAATAATGAATCATTGGAACATGCCTGTTTCCCCTCAGATTCTGAGTTGTTTTCCACCACTCTGCATGTTCTGTGAGTGATGGCTCTGATAGGCAGAGAGAAAAAAGTCTTAACTTCCTTCAATTCTTAAATTTGATCCCTACCTAACAAATTTTTAAGTTTTAAGTTTTTAAGTCTTTCATCATCTCATGGAGATCAAGAGTGAAAAAGGAAAGTTGCTAAAAAAAAAACAAAAAAACCATAATTACTGTTTTATTTAGAATGATTTCAAGATTGTTACTTGCTAAACTTGAATACTTCCACTGGGTGGCTACAATGTATATATTTGGGCAAGCTTTTTATTCAATGAAGATATATCATGTTGCTTTTACCCAAAGCTAAATCTCAATGCTAACATATATCACCCAGAAGTGAAATTGCCCTTATTTATTTCATTTTTGCACTCCAAGCTTTGGTTGTGATACTGGTAGTAATTTTTTGTTTGTTTGCTTTGATTAGAGATAACACAGGTCTCTGGAAATCATGTATGATAAAACAACAACAAAAAAAGCTGTGCTGTTGTCACAGACTATCATTTTTAGTATGTGTAAAAAGTTAGAGAATACCATCTGTTAAGGAGTATTCTTTGATCTTGTTCTTAAAAGAACTTTTTAGACTCTTAAAATTCTAAAAAAAATGATGTTATAACTTAAAATATCAAATTTAAATACAAGTAAAAAATTAAAATTCATATGGAATAGCATTTTAGAATTTGCTCCCTTTAAATTTAATCCCATACATGAATTTTCTTTGCTATAATTATAAGTGGATATTATTACACCATGCACCCTAATATATTGTAGTAAACTTGCACTGAGAATGTTTATTATAATTAATTTAAAATGATTAGCTTTCTACACAATTGTAGAAGGATACCAACTAGTTCGATATACTTCTATGCTAAACTATTATGTTATTACACATATTAATTTTCTTAAGTTTGGGAGGGAAAACTACATTTTTATTCATGGAAATATTTTACCTTATAATTGGACTGCAGATACATTTTAATATGAAAGCACTGATCTGTTTTTATTGGAAAGGAATGTTTCTATATAAGGTTTTTCTTCTCAATAGTGAAAAAAAAAAGACAATGAATTATACTCAAATTGAGGCAGTCCATGATTAAATAATCAATTAAGACATTGACTGAAAATGAGAAATGTTAGCATTCATCAATAAGCTCGTTAAACTGTTGCAGAGCTTCCGTTGTTTAACATCCTTAGTTAGAAGAGGACATAATATGTGTTCATTTACATGAGGCATTTTTATAGCTTTCATAATTGCTGATAAATGAAACTAGCCACAGAATTCACATGACAAAATGATTAATGAAGGTAAAGCCCCCTATCCCCACAACATTTTTTTAAATAAATAGGATTGGTAACTCTGGAGTTAAATTTGATTAATCAATATCATCTGTTAACATGATTATTTTGAACACTGATATTTAAAATGAGAAGTCTAACAGGCTTGTCAATATAATTCAGTTTCCTGGGGTTCTCCGCATTCTCCCATCACTGTGCAGTGGTGGCAATGGGAAGCAGTTGGTTATTTAATTTACAGAGGACACTCCCCACACGTAGGTGATTTCAGATGTTATGCTTCACTTTTACAACACAACACACTTTTGAGTCACTGCTGAATGCTAATAAAAGGCACACTGGTGTAAGCACAAGTAGCTGCATATTTGGCACTTTTGAAGCTTTAGCTCACTTTCTAAATTACAACTTCAGTTTAAGAAATGTCATGGTAACTTTAGTACTATGGACTCTGTGCAGAAGGCTAGATGTGTTTTAAGTACCTATAAAAATCTGTTACATTTATCTGTGTATCTGAAAGTATCATTATGGAGTCCTGAAGGAGCAACTTTATGAAGAATGTCAATGTTCAAAATGAGAATCCATGTTACAAATTCAATCCAAAACATTTTTATTTATTTCTCAAATTATAGCTCAATATTTTGTAATATTTTGTTTATAAATGTTCCAAAACTTGCAGTATGATATATTTTAAGTTTTCATGAAAAGGCAGAAATTATTCTGAGAGCTCCAAACAGGTAGAGAAGATTTTTTAAAATTTTCTATTTCTGATCTAATTATAAAAGTATTAGTATAAAATGCTATCAATTAAAATTTCTATAAATTTTGAGGTAAATACTTACAACAATAAAAACTGTTAATTACCCAGTTACTAGATTTCTATTTGAGAACTGGAAAAAAAGGAAACACTAGTGTTTTGATATTGTTCAAGGCAAATTTATTCTGTTTCAAAGAAGTACCATAAAAAATAGCATTGAGTTTCTGTGAATAAAACATTCTTGAACTTAATAATACTAAAACAATATCCAAATCTCAGATTCATGCAGCCCTCCTAGACAAATACATAAGCAATAACAAATACAAATAAGTAATGAAATCAAAGAGTCCATACATAGATTTAAGGAATCAGAGGGAGGAAGAGAGGGAAAGGGAGAGGGGGAAAAGGAGGGAAAGAAAGAAAGAGGGGAGGTGAGTGAAGGGGACAGAAGAAGTGAGGAGAGATTTAGGGCTAAATGCAGAACCAGGCTATCAATAATTTAAAGCAGAATGTTAATTCTGTATTAGAAAAATCTGCCTTAATAATGCTAAGTAACATACAAATTCCTAGTTTTACTTAAAAATTTGCCAGAAAGTAGTGTGCAAAGAAATAGCAATAGTTGTTTATATTTAATACAATTATAAGTAATTAAATATGTTTTAAAACATATATTGCATATATTAATGTTATCTCTGCTATCATAAATTCTACCAAATTTTCTATTGCAAATATAGTATGAATAAATGAAAATTCTGGTGAATTTAAATGATACACATTTGTACCATTAAACAATTTGATTATGTTTTTAGACTGTGTACTTTCATTCATTTCATTTTAAAGAAAAACTGTTGACATATATTTGCACAAAGGGCTCATTTTCTACGAACCCTTATCAGAAAGCCTGTATATGACATTTTGTTTTGTTTTCTGTAGAAGTCTTTTTTATAGATTTATTGAAGACTCATCTTAAATATTTCTTGTAAAGATACAAAGTCAAGGGTAGAGACTGTTGCCAGGACTTAACTGGCAGTGACATGACATGTGCTTGTTTAGAACTGCTAGTGGGTTCATTTTCCCAGAGAATATAGAAAGGAAGAAAAGAGGCTAAGAAATGGAGTGAGACACCCACAGGTTGTCCAAAGAATTTGATTCTGTTTAGAAGTCTGCAGTGATCTATTTTAGAGTGTCTCCTTAGACAACTCCATTTCTTACTTTTGGAAAAGCAGCTCCCACAGTTATTCTCATTTTAAGTTTCAAAATTATTGGTCTTTAATTCCTTTAACATCTTGGGCTTTGCTGGTGTTTTAGAGTTGGAAGCCAAGGAATCATATTTACTTTCTGTGGGTTAAACACTGCTCTGCTTCATATGTATCAATTCATTCAATCCTAGTCTGACCGATAGCATATATGGTTCTCATTCTACATTCGAGGAAACTAAAGCACAGAGAGGCTAAATATCTGATCCATGGTCACACAGCTAGGAAGCTTAGAAGCAGGATTAGAAAGCACTGGTAACCACTGTGCTAACTGATAAAATGGGTATACACTACACATAGCCTTTAGTTGGTCCCTCCCCAAAGCAGGACAAAATACATATGAAATCTAAGGAACATACTGTTAAGATGTAAACAACTTTAAGAAAATTGCTTCCATCTAAATCACCGCCTTGAGTTTCTCTAAGTAGAAACTTTGGAATTCCCACCACTAATCAAATCAGAATCCTGGCCTAACCTATGTTTACTATCTCAGATGTCTAAACCCAGAAAATACTATACCTGTGACTACTGTTATATATCAGAAAGTGAATTATTCTCAAGTGAATTGTACTATATATTTGTAAGTCCATCTTCTTGAGGTCTCATTCAACTCTATGTTCCTAAGGAACAGCACATTGTCTGGGAGAAAAGTGTTATGAGAAGTACCTCTTATCCTATATTCAAGTTAAAGGAGCTAATAAGTTTTTAATGTGTGGGAACATGTGAAAGGGATTGTTTTTAACTGCTACAATTACAAAAGTCAACCTAAAAAAAGATGTAGGCCAAAGCTGCAAGGCAGGAGCACTGGCTCAGTCTCCACTCCCATCATTTTCCCTACTCTTCTCCGGAAGTGGTTGCAGCCTGTAATGTTAATGTTTCTTCTGAGAGTGACTCCCTCTGCTGCTCCAGCAAAGCCATGACCTGAATCAGAGAAGTGCTAAATGCAGTTAAGGCCTAATAGAGCATACTCTTGCTGTTTGCACTAATTGGAGACACTAGCATACATTAGAGAACAATTAATATATAAGTCTCAACAATAATTCTAAATAAGCTAACAGGGTTTGCCTAATAGAGCTGATGCCTCCTTCCTATCATTAAGGGTTTGCTAAAACTAGATCAGTATAAATTCTGATTAAAAGCACTTCCCAAAGTCCAATGGTAGATACTCCAAAGAACCTGTCTTGTTTAAATTCAAATCCTCTATATCCAGAAAACAGAAGACCAGGACATGTACTTGTCTATAATGATCTAATGATTTCTCATTTATTGCAAATGCTTAAAAAGTTTGTTCCCTGAAGACTGTTAAGCACTTTCTAAGTTATAACACATAAAATTATTTTTTCTAAACAAAGATAAACTAACATACTTTCTCTAATTGAAAATTTCCAAAGTGAATTCATGAATCTGCCCCTAGAATGGAAAAATATATGGTAGAATTGTAGTGAAACTCAGTTGTTTTCAATGCCACTTGTCAATTTGTTCTACACCAATATACATAAAAGCATGAAAGTACTCTTTCATTGGAAGAAGTGTAATATTTGTGGGTTTTTAAAAACACCATAAATTAAGATAACAGAGAATTATTCCAATCTGCTTTGAATCTTTAGTAATTTTCAATTCTGAGTTCAGAGGTGTTAACACTCCGAACATAACACTAGTTGGTGCTAGATAAGCAGCACATCAATACTGTGTAGTCTAGATAAAATGCATTTATACAACAGGAGGGCACTAATTCAGAATTACACAAATCAGAAACACTCACACAAACACACACATACAAACACACACCACACACACATCCATACTTTCACTCACTGGGCTGTCTTTCCTAGTAAAATCTTTCATTCTTGGAATCAGAAGCACGGTAAATTCCCTGGAGCTAGGAGTTCCCAGCAATCCTGAATGAAACAATTAGAGCATAGCAGGAAAGAAGAAAGTTGTTGCCTAAAGCCTAGAGAATTTCCCAAGGACCTGTTTAAAATGACTGCTGTCGGTCTTTAAACCACAGTTACAAACTCAGTGCACTCACAAATAACATCCACTCTGTTTTGCTCTGAAAGACCTGTTTTTTCCTTGGCTATCTCCAAAGAGACATGTATTTTTCCAAAGCTTCTAATTTTTTCCAGCACTTCTACAACAATGGATCAAAAATTTAATGTTCTAAAGTACTTAAATGAACTGTTCTATTTTAATTGCACATTCATAAAAATACTCCACTCCAGTCTTTAACTCATAGAACAAGGAAATCATAGCTTGAGGGCATGGGCTGCTCTAATGCAAAATGAGTAGACCTGAGAAATATTGAAGAAAATGGATGTCTGACTGCCAGTCCTTTGTAAATATGTGATTCTGAAAGGAAAGTGTTAATGGTGGTTCAACATTAAGTTGGCTGGGATAATAGGTAGCAGTGATGGGGACAGTAGCTTATGGTAGAGTTTGGTGCTTTCTGTGTCCTTTGATACCTAACAGAACACAGGAAGAGCTGATGTCCTGGAACATGGAGAATAACAATCATAAAAGTGGTTGTGGAAGCATTTCACAGGACACATAATTTAAGGAAAAAAAATCACTGGAAACTGAAAGAATTAAATGACGTAAATGGAGAACTGTGCACAGAAATGTATACACACTACAGAATACACTTTCTTTTTCGAGTTAAGATCAAAATAACTCTTGAATTGCCTGGTCTATAAGAAGAAAAAGTGCAAGAGGAAAACACTCAAGTGTATCTTGAGTGTCTTTTCTTTTAATCTCTTCTCCTTTCTTCTTTCAATATCAATCCATTTACTATGTCCTGTTTGATTATCTTTATTGATCCCTTTTCTTCCCAGTCTTTTTAATTGAACTGTTGTAAGCTCTCAGCAGGCATCCTATCTCCTTTTGGCATCTTTGGAGACTTTAACTTGTCCTTTCCCCAAATAGTTCTCTCACCATGTCCCGTGCCTGGCCACCCCCATGGCTCAGTCCTTTGTGCGCCCAATAACAGCAGGCGAATTCCATAGGGAGTCACGCGGTTGATTCCACATCTATTCATCAGGTTGCTCACTTAAGCTTCCAAATACCTTCCTCTAAGTATCCTGGGCTACCGCCCTGAGAACTTCTTACCAATTTCAAGAAATCTATAACAAGAATCACATGATTCCCAATGGAGATTCCATGGTAAAATAGATAGATGAGCTCTGGAGGTATGCATAAGAAAACCCGAGCAGAACCTCGGGGATGGGAGGCATCTGGCGAGAAAAGGAAGGAAGGATTTATGAGCGTGGCCACTTAGCAGGGCAGCAGGAAAATTTACACCCGAAGTAGCTATCTCTAATTCACAAAGCTTTGCTAATCACTTACCTCCCCACCCGGACCACACTCGCCTTGCCTAGGCACTCCACTCCACCACTACCTTCCCCCTCCCTTGCCCCCAGCTCCTCTTGCTTCTCACAGATCAGATGGAATGCAGACGGGAAAATCCAGTGTTTGAGCATCACCCGGGGAATTGGGGCTACCTCCTTGCTTCCCCCAGCTCTCCAAATCTGGAAAGAAGTATAACCAAGATGTGTATGAGTGGTGTGTGTGTGTGTGTGTGTGTGTGTAGGGGGAGATCCCTGAATTGCCTCTGAATGCTGAATAGGCTTCCTTCCATATCACCACCACCCGCTTTCAGAAAAAGCTGCTCTGCTTCTCCAAAGCCAGCTATCACCACCCAACTGGGCGAAAAGATCTAAATGGACTGTGTTGGAGAGAAGGTTAGGGACCCAGATGACCTGAGAGACTTTGGTAAAGGCAACTTTGGCTCTTTCTTCCCCTTAAGGCTGGGAGCTGTCGCCACCACTTCAAACTCCGGGAACAAGAAGGGAGTGAAGGGACCAGTCCCGGGGTCTCCACTCCGCCCTTATCCACCCACAACTTCCAACCGCTGTCCTTCCAGCCTGGCTTTGCCCAAGGTTCCGGACACTTATTTTAAATCTCACACCCATTAAATTAAAATGTCGCGAGTAATGAACTGGTTGGCTACCCCGGGGAGTTGCAGATTTGGATTGAACAACCAGCCTATTCCCCCAGAGCTCAGAGGTTTTAAGTTTCTCTGGCGCCTGGTGGGAAGGAGATACGAAAGGGTAAGAGTGCAGAGGCAGGCACACCAGTGGCCTGCCTCTGGCTGGGAACGCAAGTCCGACCCGGCTGTGTTTCTCCACAGCGCCCCAAGCAGCAGCCAAGGGGCACCAGCGCTTTTGGGTCCTCAGCGGTAATGGACACATTTCCTTAGCTGAGATGCAGTGAAGGCTGTGCAACCCCAGCTACCGCACAGCGCGGGGAGCCTCTGCCCACCATTCGCATCAGGGTGCATCTATGGCAAACCACACAGCCACCCGTACGAGAGTCTCTTCAAATCTCTGTGTGTACACTATGCAACAACGTGCGCGTGCGGAGCTGGAAGTGCAAAACACCCCCGGCTCTCACATGCACAGAGACCGATGCGTTGTCCAAACCCCGTGCGTCCCTGGTCCATCCTTGCCCCTTTCAGAAGACATTAAAAATCGCAATAATCAAAGCTTCTTGACTAGTTGGGAAAGTGGAATATAAAGTGGTCTCCAGTTGAGAGCAACGAGGTAGACTGAGGAAGCCAGAAGAACTAGGGAAGAGAAGATGTAGAAGGAGGGAAGGAAGAAGCGAAGGGAGGTGGCCGCTTAGCCTGGCGGACCCCCTTACCTTGAGCGGCTGAGCCGGTGCCGCTGGCGCTGAGCAGGGCCAGGGCAGGTAGCACGAGCATTTGCAGCACGTATCCTAGTCCCAGTCCGCAGCGGGCCGCTGTCGCCCGCAGACCTTTCCTCATCGTCGATAGAGGTGTGCCGGAGGGAACAGCACCGAGAGACGCGCGAACAGCGGAGAGCCCCACTGGGCAGCCGCTGAATCCGTGCACGGCGAAGCAGTCCCAAGAAATAACGACAGCCAAACGCCACACTCCACTTTCTTCAAGGGCAGGGGCCAAAGGGGGTGGAGAGGAGACGCCGAGGAGGAGTTTTGAAGGTTCCTGTTTCCCTGTGCCTTTCCAACTGACGTCTCCCGCGAGCGACTGCTCTGCCCCCACTTGGGAAGTCCAGGGAGGCGCAAGACCGCCACCTTCTCGGCTCCACTCAGAAGCAGAAGCAGCCGCAGCTCCGCCGTGCGCCGAGCATGGACTGCTCTCCGGGTCCCTTAGCCTGTGAGGAACACACACAGGCACCAGAGGGTGGGGGAAGGTGGGGAAAGTGGGAGGAGAAGGGAGCGGACGGAAGAAGCTTGGGCACGGTGAGGCGCTCCCGTCTCCAATCTCAGTGGTCTCGAGCAAGAGAAGAGACGCCCCGATTGCCGGTGCTGGGTGGCCAAAGAGTCACCTCCTAGAGTGGGACGCACGGGTACTCGGAGGCGCTTGCAGCGCCAAGAAGGCGTGGAGGGCACAGCCCAACTCTGCTGGGGGTAAGCGGCAGCGGGAGCGCGCCCGCCCGCCTTATGTAAGCAAGGATGGAAGGAGAGATGAACGCCTAGTTGAGAAGGCGGAGACCGCTGTTGGTTTACTCACTGGAGCCAGGGCAAGAGACACCTGGGGGCAGAAGCGGCTGCGGCTAGGGGGAGCGCTCCTGCCTCCTGCGGTGCGCCAGACTTGGACTCTGAGAGCGCAGCGGGTGCGTCCCGGCCACTAGGCTGTGTCCAGTGGAGCTCAGCCTGCCGCCTGCCAGCTTCTCCACCACGCCGGCAAAGCCCGAGCCAGACTTCCCGGGACTGGACGCGCCCTGGGACTTCGCGTCTTAAGGTTGATTAGGCCGGCTGCTGGCTCGAACTTGTCCTCAGCGATGGAGAAGAAGGCAAGAAGCTTTCTGCAGTGTTCTAGCCCACCCTTTGGGTTGTCAGCTGCATTCAGTCTGTTTTATGCTCTGAAAGCTTATGACCTCTTTGCAGTGGAACAGAAACTAAAAAGCTCAACGAAAACTCCTTCAATAGTGCTTTCTTTGCGTACATCTTGGTGGTTGGCAAGGTGGAGTATGTAAAAGGTGGTGAGGCAATATCAGGAGGAGCTCTCCCAGAAAAAAAGGCAGAAGCAAATTTGTGAATACTCACTTAAAGCGATTTGGAACCTATGACATATTTTCCAAATTCCTAAGAGCATGTGTAAGGACTAAAAACTGCTATGATTCAGAAAGAATTAGTAGTTAGGTTGTGAATTCCTGTTGTAAGGGTGAAGGAGGAATGAAAGAATGGGTGGGTAAAATAAGGAAAGGTTAGACAAAAGGAAAATGAATGGATTAATAAATCAATTTCACTGGTGTAGCCAACACTCTGGGAAGAAGAAAATATCTTCTCAAGATTAGTTCATTTTTAAACTAACAAATACTCTACAGGGAAATGTTAAGTTCTGGATGCCAATGGGGTCCATGTGTAAACACACACACACACACACACACGCTTGCACACACACACACACATGCTTGCACATGCGCGCGCGCGTACACACACACACACACACACACACACACACACTGGAAACGTGAGCTCTAATTTTCACTATGATCCTAACTGTTATCATGGGCAGGTCAGATAATCTTTGCATGCCTTGGTTTCTTCATCCATATAATATGTCAGTTCTTTTCAATTCTAACACTCTGGAATTCTGCATGTCTGACTCCATTTAAACCTCTGGTCCATAAGACCTATTTCGGATAAATTTCATAGACATAAAAAGGTCATACTTGCCAAAGACATTGACAAAAATATCCACTTCTTATTTCTATAGAGGCTCTGCCTGTCAGAGTAAAATCTCTTCTTCATTCTCTTCAGTGTCCCACACCAAGATGTTATGATACTTTGTTAAGAAGGTAGACTCTGCTGTCAGACTGTGGGTTCATTTCTTAGTGTTTTGCTACCTGAATGATATTGAGCAATAAGATTAGGCATCTTTTTTTCCTAATCTGTAAAATGGGTCTAGTAGCAGCATTTACATTTTTGTGGGGATTAAATGAGTCAAACACACACACACAAACACACACACATATAATATATATATATATATATATATATATATATATATATATATATATATTCACACACATACACACACACACACCTACATATATGTATATAATGTCTCACACATAAAATTATTGTCAACTACTATTATCATGAATGGAAGATTTCCATCATCTTCATGCTATCTAGACCAGTACTGTTCAACGGGACTTTCTGTAGGAAGAAACATGCGTGTATCTATGTTCTTCAAAATGACAGTCATTAAACATATATGGTTATTGAGCCCTTATACTGTGGCTAGTGTGGAATGGGAATTTTAACTTTTGTCCAATTAATTCATTTAAATTTAAATAGCCACATGTAGACAGTGCCTACCATGCAGCTAGGCCATTAATAACCTTTTGAGAATGATATCATAATTATATTTCATTTATTCCTGTACCAATTTTTCCAAGGAGGTTATATTTTATATAGTATGGAAGAAATCCCTGTGCATACTCACTACCATATTAACAACATCCAAAAGATGTAAAATTTTTCATTTTTAAATTTACAACTTACTTGTAAAAGAGTTTATTTAACTCTTTTAAAGTAGGCACTTTATCTTGTTCATCATTTTATCTCCAGCTCCTAATGTGGAATCTGATGTATAATTGGTATTCAATGAATAGTAGTTAATTGGTTGTCAAAAAGACTCAATGGGGAAGAATCCTCGAAGTCTAGTTAAAGAAGGTTGAATTATCACATAGTTTGGTCTGGGGCATTACAGGGCTCAATAGCAAATGCTGCATGAAATTAATTCCTTGAAAGAATGAGTAAGAGAAAAGAAAGGAAAACATAATTCAGTACTGGAATTCAGCCTAAAGAGGGCAGGAGAATGGCTTGAGAGATGATATGTAGAGAAGAGGTAGAAAAGGGAGGGGAGACTGGAAAGCTCAAGAACAAGGAGAAAGCAGGCTCTAACCAGCAGATCAGCTGCACAGACAGGAAGTTTTCTGCTCTTGTTGGTTACAGATGGGACTTGCCTGTGTATCAATATTCTGCCTAGTTTTCTTGTCGGTCACACTTTTTTTTTTTTTTCCATGAAAGAGATAAAGTATCATTTGTAGGTTCCTGAGTATAGACTTCTTAACATCACTTGGATCTGGACTCAAATATCACTGTCTAGGGGTGACTTCTCTGACCCATTTACCTAAAATAGAAACAACGCATTGCTTCAATTGTATTTACCTACTTTGATTTTCCATATAGCACTTAGTTTATATCTCTATATATGTATCTACCTGTGTACATGTATGCATACCTACAGGTATATGAACAAATATTCTCCAGTAGAATACATGCTTCTCAAGGGGAGGTTTTTTTTTTTTTTTTTTTTTTTTGTAGTGAGTTCAGCATTCTGTACCCATAAATCTAGAACATAGCCTAGCACATGATAGATGGTCAATAAACATTTATTGAATATTGAATTACATGAGTAAGAGTCAGTGGATTTTAAAACCGAGCTAAGTCCTTGATTACCATCAACCTCCAATACGTTTTCAAATTATGAGTAGTCTTTTTTTTTTTTTTTGATTGTTGAATAAAATCAAGTTTGGATGAATTTCCACCAAAATTTTATTTGAATATGAATGTTTAGGGTTGGAATAATGCAGATGTTTAAGAAACTGACGTAAAATTCATCTCATTTTGAAAACTAAAAAGCTTTATTTAAATCCATACAAGGGCTTCCTTTTTCTTGGCTGCAGTGAGTGGAGAATTAACTCTGGGATAATAAATCCCAGTGACAGGTGCTAATGGGAATTAAGCATGCAAATCCCTTGCATATCCCTCCAGAAATCTACACCAAGAAAAGTATGCTATTTAGCATGGGCTGCTTAGTAATAATAGTATTTACTCTAAAGTGGTATGGAAAAAGTTTCTAGCTTAAGGCTTAAATAAAAAGGAACTGAACATTAATTTTAATTACAGAAATATTTTCCTTTATTTTTATCTCTGTCCTTATGTTTGACTCCTTCCTTACATTTTATATTTTTATGTATTTTAAAAAAATAAGCTTTATAGCAGTAAGCAGAAATATTATTAACTGGCAACATAGAAGAAGGAGAATTTTAGTAAATAAATAGAAGTAGTAGTGAGGAAAACTCTTCCTAACTAGGAGTTGGGGGATCAGAGACCTCAGATAACATTGCTGATAGACATCAGCTAAGGAGAACCAGATGGTCCTGTTCAGCTGATTCAATTCCTCTTCTCTGCCCCAGCCTAGGAAAAGAGTCTTGATCTGTTATAAATCTTTATACGCTGGAGCTCTATGCTTTCTATTAGTTGTATTAAACAAGACTCATTTGGTTGCAAGTGAAAGAAATCCAACTTAAACCAATTTGAGCAAAAAGAGTCTTTAGACTGTATGTAAGTCAAAAGCCATGGATAAAAATTGTCTGCATTAATTATGACTAACATTTATTGATCAGTCACTAGTGAAAGGTACTGTTCTAAGCTCTTTTATGTGGCTGTCTCATTTGGTCCTCACATTAAGGATCAAATTAAAGTAACATTATTGCTTTAGTCCATTCGTACTGTTATAATAGAATACTACAGAATGGGTAATTTATAAAAGTAAAACTTATTTTCTTATAATTCAAAAGACAAGGAAGTTTAAGATTGAGGGGCTGTCAACCTGTGAGCACCTTCTTGCTGTGTCTTTCATTGGTGAAAGAGAAGGTGAGAGAAAGCAAGGGGAACTGAGCTGTTGACCTTTTAATAGGAACCTACTTTTGCAATAATGAATCCACTCCTTTGATAATGGCATTAATCCACTTACAAGAAAGAGCAGTGCCCGAAGGACCCACACCTCCCATTAGGCTACCATTTCCCAACACTACAGCATTAGAAACCAAATTTCTAACACCTGAACTTTGGGGAACACATTCAAACCCAGTGATTATTATCCCCTCTCTTCATAGGAAGCTGAGTAGTTAAGTAACTTTGCCAAAGTTCACACACAGCATTTATTAGTACCAGTATAATTTTAGGGATCATGTCCTAAGCCCAAGAATTTAAATGCAACTTATTGCACTTAGTCTCTCCCATCCCCATCCTGATTATGCTCTCCTCTGTTGAGACTTCATCCACAGACTTGTGCTCTCAATGCTGGGATTCCTAGAGGCTCTGGGTTTACATTGTCTTTACCATTATGGATATCAACACCAACAGCATATCTATTCTCAACTGGTCAACAAAATGCTAGATGTCCCTGGTCTATCATGGGTCACATATCCATGACTGAGCCATCATCATAAGCAGATGGTTGGAATATACTGAATGGCAAGGTCTGGGTCATGTGCTAATTTTGGCAACTGTAAACTTGAATTCAGAGTGGGGATAAGAGGTTCTCTCCAAAGAGAATCAATATACTGAGAAGGAAGAATAACTGCCAACGAAACAGCAGATCCCTATTCTGTGGTGCCTGGGGAAGAGTTCTCTAAGGTTGAGTTTAGTGCCCTAGCATATCACTGTAGCAAATCAAGAGCACTGCTTAAAAAGGGCTGATGAACAGCCTGTTCCTTGTATATTGCTTTTTCCATTAATTGACTGGCAGAATTGAGTCCAATTCAATTGAATATAGAACACTTTCACTCTCCCCCCACTCTAGTGAGGCTCCATTCTAAGATGCCTGAAAAAGAATACTCATGAGTAGTAGTCCTTGTGCACCAAGAGATTAAAATCTAACAGATAATATAACAGAGTAAACAAAAGGGTTCTAAATAAAGACAAAAATGTTGTGGAAATATAAGAATTTAAGAAAATTTCCACCAAAGAAAGTCTGGGAAGAAATATAACTAGAAGTAAGACTTAAACAAATATATGGGTAATATTATTCTCTGACAATGAGTATATTTGTCTTTAATAATAATAAATTTGAAAGAAGGCAGTCCAAGGCCACTATGAGAATTCAGTTGTAGTTTTTTTTTTTTTTTTTTTTTTTTTTTATGGGTTGGCTCAATGTTCCACCCACAATGTGTGACTTTTGTTCTTGCAGTTGTTGATGGCTTTTCCACCTCTAGGCAAAGAGTCCACTTTCCAGGAAGGAAGAAGAAGGAGAAGGTCTATAGGGATGTAGCCATCTTAGGCGCCTTTCAAACTGCTTTTCTAGAAACATGCAGCTAAAGCAGTTTCCATTTTTTTGATGCTCTTTCAAAGCAGCACCTCCGACCAATCACAAGTGGTGAATATTGCAGGGTATTGTGAATGCTGGCTGAATTATCTATGTTGGACACAACTTTACTATAAAGGAGGAACAAAGAGAAGGCACAGATAGTAAAGACCTTAGTGTATATTTCGAGAATTGTATGTAGATGGGAAGTTGCTCTATAATCCGTTGATCCAAAAGGGTGGGTGTGTTTTATATGAAATTAGGAGATAAAAAGATGAAAAGGATAACATTACTATGTCCACTAGAATATAGTTATTTGAACTTTGGGGAAGTGTATTGCATTGAGGTAGGGTTTCATGGAGTTTGGAGTTGGATTGTGTGGAGATAACATTTATAAGAAAGACACAAAGGAATATAAAAGCAGGAAAGATGACAGGAAAGCTTGGAAAGGGAAAAAGGAAAGAAGGAGAGAAAAAGTAAGGCTATAAGTAAGGAAGAAAGAAAAAAGGAAAAGAAGATAGAATAAAGCTAGGTGTGGTGGCTCATGCTTGTGATCCCAGATGCTCAGGAGGCTGAAGCAGGGGGATTGAAAGTTCAATGCCAGTTTCAGCAACTTAATAAGGCCCTAAGTAACTTAGCCAGAGGTTTTTCTCAAAATGAAATATAAAAAGGACTGGGAATGTGGCTCAAAGGTTAAGCAACTCTGGGTTGAATCCCTGGTATCAAAAAAAAAAAAAAAAAAAAAAAAAAAAGAAAAAGAAAAAAGAAAAAAAGAAAGAAGTAAAAGCCAGTGAGCCAGCATGATTTCTGCATTTGCTTAACATGCTTTAATTAGTATAAGAAAGAAAATCCACTAAGAAGTTCAACAAAAATGAAAAGAAAAATAGAACACAGTTTATAAGAAAATGTCTGGGGTTAGATCATTGCCTACTAGATTTTTTCAAATGCTTCATTTTACTTTAAATTTATCTGGCAAATTGGACCATAGTTGTTTTTCTTGTTTTATCAATTGAAGGAATAAGATACTTAATGGAATGGTGGGAAGACCTGGATCAGGAAACATGGATTTAAGTTTCCATTTATCTAACTTATTTGCTCAGAAATCCCTTTAACTTCTTTGCACTTTAACATCTTTATTATGAGAAATAGTCACAGTATCAACATATTACGTTGCTGTGAAGATGCAATGCATATGAAAGTGCTTTGTGATGTGTCCATACTTAAGACATTATTATAAGATGTTCTATGTTGTCTGCTGTCCTTATTTTTCGTAATTATCTGAAGAAGAGTATTATTGACTTAGATTTCTATACATGAATGAGATCATACAAACTAAGCTAATGCAAACTTTGCAACTATTCTTGGTATCTGGCTCTTTATCTACTTTATATCACCTATTTGATTACTGAATTTATCCAATTTTCCTACTTAGAAAGGGCTGTAGAACCTCTCTCATCATCTCCAGTTCTACAGCCACATTGTATTTGCACATTCCATGTGGTCTTGTTATTGCTTCCTTGTACCTGGTCTGCTCTCATGTTTTAATTCATCTCTCCATAATTTCCAGAGTGATCTTCTAAAATGTAAAGTATGTCATTTTACTGTTTTCAAATCCCATTTGATGATTCCTCATTGTCATAGACCTGCTTTCCCAAAGTTCATTACAGGGACCTCCCGTCCTTACAAAAAGGGTTCTAAAGTGAACTAATGTGGTAGATAGCACTCTTTCTGCTTCTTTATTCCTTCTTTATTACTAGAATTACTCAGCCACCCTTTACCTTTTGTCTCTACAATTTTTCCATTGAACTGTGGGTGGGATGGACTTCCCTGCCTCATGGACGGTGCCTTAGCTAGGAGACTTGCTTTTTAGAAAGTTGCTGTAGTATGCCAGGTGCTCCCTTTGAATACCTCTGCTTATTTTCTCATGCTCCTGCCATTAGCCCTGAGACATTAGAGTAGCCACCAGTTCAAGTTGCATGAAAGAAACATGGAAAGACATGAGGCTCGGAGCGTGAAGCCTGGTGCCTGTCATCTGGAGCTCCACAGCCTGAGACTGGGACAGCTTAATCCAGTTGCCTCAGACCCAGTGACACACAAGCAAGAAAAAAAACAAATGCTTGTTGTGTTCAGCTACTGAATTCTGGGGTGATTTTTTTTTTTTATGCAGCATTGTTATAGCAAGTGCCTTATATGCTTTGTGTGAGAAACCATGTCCTCAGATTGAGTACAAGGAAAACCAGATGATAATCTCTGGCAGTGCTAAGAAGACAGTATAAAATAAGACTACAGAACTAACTTGCATGACTCTGAGAAGCTTAGTGAGAGAGGTATAGATACACATTCAGGGAGGTGAGAGGAAAGTGCACTTGCTTCAAATTAAGGATCAATAGAGTCTTAAATGAGAACACAATATGTCTGGGTCTTGAAGGACAAATAGAATTTGTATCTGCTGAGTTGGAGAGGAAAGCATTCCAAGCTGAAGGAACAATGACATTGAAGGTGGGAAAGAAGAGGAAGGCATACATGGTGGCATTTGGAGCCCAGAGACCATTACACTTAATACTATAATAATTTTAATATTAATATTGATTTTTTTAAAGAGAGAGAGAATTTTTTTTTAATATTTATTTTTCAGTTTTCGGTGGACACAACATCTTTATTTTATTTTTATGTGGTGCTGAGGATCGAACCCAGCGCTCCGCGCATGCCAGGCGAGCACGCTACTGCTTGAGCCACATCCCCAGCCCCAAATATTGATATTTTAAATATTGTAATTTTAAGAATCATAAACTAAAATTTTTGAATATTCAAACATTGTTAAATGTATGTGTGTATTTTCTTTCTATATATGTATTCATATTCATTTAATATATACAATAATACTACATAAGAGGTGGATTCATTATCATCTTCATTTTAACCCTGAGGAAACTGAGGGGTAGAGGAGTTAAGTAAATTGCCAACATTAAACTAGTATTGGGTTGGGATCTGGACTTGAATGCACCTGGATGCAAGCATGTACCATGAGGTATTTCATGAGGCTTCTGGGCTTGCTCTGGCAGTTGGTCTTGCATGATGCAATATTGGAAAGCTACCAAAGCTCTGAGGATGAGGAAGTGATATCATAACCATGTTGCAGCCCAGTGTAGAATGGATTAATGTGGGAAGAAAAATCACAGTTTCCATTTAGAAGTATATGCTAATAATCAAGATGAAAAGCAGTGAGGATCTGAAGGTGTATAAGTAGTAGTAAGCAGAAAGATGAATAAAGGGAGGGCTGGGGGTATAGCTGGGTGGTAGAGCACTTGCCCAGCATGCTGAAGGGCCTGGGTTCAGTCTCCAGCAGAGGATATATGAAAGATGTCCATCAGAGATGGTGGTTACTACTTCCAGAACTCAGGATAAAAAAATTGTATTATTAAATATTCATGATATAATTATAAGCTAGGTAACACTGAGAAGCTACTTGCAACAGTAAAGTACCCTCATCTTAATTAAAGGCATTAAAGAATTAAAAATAACACTCAAAGGGTGAGAGGAACACAACAATTTCTTAGGACTACTAGTGTTCACTGGGACTTGAAATAGTTTATTCATACAATGTTGTAATGATTCACCAACATCTATTACCATGCTATTTGTTTTTTATAGTCCTTAATGTTCTGCCTGGCACAGAAAAATAATATGTATTTGCAAAATAAACAAACATTTTAATTTATGAGATACTTCTATAATATATAGGCTAAATCAGCTATGTGTGTTAGAAATCTTTTACTTTTAAATTTTCCCCTAAGTTTATTTATGAGTTCAATGTTAGAAATGTGTTCTGTTTTATCTCACAGAAACATGTCATAAATTATGGTCTGGAATTCAGCCCACACAATCCTGTTAATCATGTGTCATTATATGGAAAACAATGCTATTACAGCATATATAATCCAATCAAAACACAACTTATAATTAAATAAAATGAAAAGCAACATGCAATTGTTGTGCTCATGGTACAAATAAAGAAGAATGAGGAAAAAAATGTAAGATTTTATAGATTTTCAAGTTTATTTCATGGTATTTCTAACAACTCTCAAAAATGGAACAATTTGATTTCTTTTCCAATCTCAACTGGAAAGAGACTTTATTATCTTTAACAAAAGTGTAGCACTAGTGCTAACTTGCCTTATGTTGATCTTGGTTGTGTTTTTGTTTGTGGTAGGTTAAAAAATTGTATCAAGAGGAAAGAAGAAAGTAAAAAAAAATAATAACTCTTTTCTTATAAGATTGAGGAAAACATGAAAATATAAGGAAAGAAAGAAAAAGTATAGTAATTCAAGTGAAAATTTTCCAAAGCTAATTTATACATAATTATGTGAGACAAAAGACAAAAAGAGATGAAGTTAAATATTGAG
This sequence comes from Callospermophilus lateralis, assembly GCF_048772815.1. NCBI lineage: Eukaryota > Metazoa > Chordata > Mammalia > Rodentia > Sciuridae > Callospermophilus > Callospermophilus lateralis. Next base: position 97,035,527 of record NC_135312.1, on the reverse strand, counting down.
GAAACTGGGGTTCAGATAATCACTCACCTGATCCACCAGATGGCCCCACTGGCCAAGAACAGCCTGGTGAGCAGGATTCAGTGTGCAACCAAACATCAGTGAGAATCTTAATAAGTTGGGTATTTTAAAGATAAAGGCATTGCTATTATTTGCTTGCTCAGAGTTTTGCTACAGTAAACTAATATTTGAATCATCATCATTGCCCCTACTCCAGGGACTTAATGCTTAGAAAATCCTAAGAGTGGTTGCATAATAAATAAATGAGTAAATTATATAATCAATTTATGTGCATTTTAATTTAATCAATGCTATTTTTTGTTGTCCTTTGCAATTTTATTTCTTGTTAGGACCACACAAAAACTTTTGATCATTATTATTCTCAAAGGTAAATTTCACCTTGCATTTCTGTCACTGGTAAGGTCAAAGAGAACTTCACCAATTAATACTTTCCTTTGTCTGCTGTTGTGTTACTCTGAAAAACCCATGGGGACCATTACACGTAGTAGATTGCCTTTCATCTAGTTGACCATCCAACCAAGGACTACAAATGACACGGTTATAGATTGGGGGAGCTCTGATTAACGCATTTATGATTGTAGGGAACAAGGTCAAATAATGTGAAGAGCCAGGTGTGGAGGCATATGCCTGTAATCCCAGTGATTAGGGAGGTTGAGGCAGTAATATTGCAAGTTCAAAGCCAGCCTCAGCAAAAAGTGAGGTGCTAAGGAACTCAGTGAGACTCTGTCTCTAAATAAAATACAAAATAGGATTGGGGATGTGGCTCAGTGGTTGAGTGCCCTTGAGTTCAATCTCCCATTACTAACCTCACCCTCGAAAAAAGTGAAGGAATCTATTTGAATAATGGAGGAAGATAAATGCTCCCAACAATAAGTAAAATGAGTTATTTTAGGAGGAGTGTTGGAGTACTGAGATACATTGAACTGACCTCTGCCTCCATGATCTCATCATAGACAATTTCCCTTCTCCTAGGGCTTAAGCTGTTGTTGGTCACTATTTTCTGGGACATTGAAAATTTCAAGTCTCTTTGCCTTTGTTCATGATCTTTACCAGAAATTTCTTTCCATATAAGTAGTCCAACCATCCTTCAAAATCTAGTTTCAATGTTAGCCCATGGATAAAGATTTCCTTCAGTCCCATATCTGCTGGTGCTCAAGTATCCTCTGTGGTTCACATGCTTTTATAGCACCTTCTATTGATATCTCTGTAAATTCAATAATTTCCTTCTGTTCCTTTATATAACATGTATGATTTGAGTCTGGGCCTCAGATACCTTGAACTCTTTCTTCAACAATAGTTAATACAAGGATCTACACATAGTAAACAGATAAAAATGTGCTAAAAAGCTCTGTTCTTTTGCCTGAACAGAACAGTCCTCTCATTTATTTTAAAACACTCATCTACCTGTGGAAGAGGGGAATGCCCCAGAAATGCAATATATCTTTGATCAGAAGAGAAATGCAAAATGGAAATACTTCATGTTTAGTTTCTGAATTCCAAATAGATTTTTATGCAGTCTAACAATGGATTGAAATATTAGTTTCCATAGTGTAGAGAAGATGCTTCTTACATTTAAGACTCAGGCCATTAAACTTGCTGATTTAAAGAATGTAATATGGAAAAGTGAAAATCTCCTATATCCAAATCTCACTCTGTCTGCAGCTATTGGGATGAAAAGCACTTAACAAAGCAAGAGTGAGGAAACAGCTTGTTTCTCCTCATTCTGCACGTAGTACACTTAAGAAACAGTATGGAAACTTCTAGCTAAGTTAAGGGAAATTTTATAGGGTAAGAAGAGGAGATAGTAAGATTACCTTACATTGACATGATAATGGGTTTCCATGGAAAAAATTAGAAAGAGGGGCTATTTAACATTCTGAATCTTTGATGGCAATTTTGCATCAGAGACATACACAGAAGGTGATTAATGCAAAAGGATACAAGGGTAGCACTGATTTAGTATCATGGTAACTTCCATGATACCACTGGGCAGAAGTCAAGGGCATGGGTGAGAATCATATTCTTTTGAGCTGAAAGGACCCCACATGAGAATGCACCTTAGAACACTAATGCAGCCCAACTCTCATCAAGTGTTTCTGAGTTTGAATTCTGAAACAAAAGTTCCTGGGTTCTAATTCTTGCTGTTTAGAAACTTTCACAAGCTGTTCATACTCTTCCTGTCTGTGAATTGGGATAGTAATGTTGTTTTTTATATGAGGCAAACGAATTCATTTACACAATGAGTGCATAGTCATGCTTGGGATAAAGTGAACATTAAAAAATATTAGCTATTTAAAAATGTTAATATTATTATAGTTCAGAGGTTAAGTATCTATGAAAACTGCTTGAAATCTTTTATAGATGTAAATGCTTGTTGTATCAAATATTGGTATCATTTTCATATTTGAATCCCATCAATTTAAAGTGTCACATCCACTCACATAAATATTTTTATTTTTCAAGATTGAGAGTAATTTATGAGAATTGAATTTAAAATACTAAATTTATTCAATATTCCAAATAAATTGGCAATGGCATGCTTGAATAAAATGATTCAATTATGTGATTATAACATAAAATGTGAGCAGCATGTGTATTTATGTTTGTACCTTATGTTCACAAATTCAAGATAACACTTGCAGTAAAGGAAGCCTAGGAGGTCAGTTCTGTGGAAAATAGAACAATATTTTTGACAGGGAAAAAACTCTAAAGGCAGTGTGACACAGTGGTCTTAGGATGGTAAGTGCTGACTCTCAGAGTTCCTTATGGTGCAATTGATGCTACCCACTATGCTTTTCTAATAGCAGTAGTTGACTGCAGCTACGTATCTTTTTCTTAATTGTACAAAAGCTTGTATTTATGAAAATATCCCACAATGAAGCCTGAATATGCAGGAAATCCTCAGAATGAAGCTTTCTGACCTATATGACTATTTAAAATAGCAATTTGTACCTCGTTAGTACGTTAGTACAAGGGGCTAACCAACTGAATATATCACACAGAAAATATTATAGACATATCCATTTTTTAACATGTCAGCATTCAGTTGAAAGATGATGTCATTGATGTATGTTTCAGGGTTTCCCTTCCCCCTACCATACATGTGAGAGGCTCATGTGCAGAAACCTGCCCTTTTGGAGATAAAAATGCCTATTTGTAAGTGAACAGATGGTGTTCCTCAAGTTCAGAGACACATCTTAGACAGGATCTCAGAGGGAGGAGGGACCGCTGGTAGAGGAGGGCTGGTGTAGTTTGAAAAGGCTTCCTGGGTGATTCTGATATCCTCTCGCCTCGCCCCCACTGTGCAGCACTGATTTAGAGCTTAAAGATATATAAATGTCATGTAGACGCTGATTCGAGCTGCAGAGTAAAAAACGAGCTCTTTGCCTGGTAGAAACTTGTCTGATTACATTTCTTCACATTTTATAGCATAATTTTCAAAGCCTGAACATCCCAACAATATCTTAAAGTTGGCTCATTTAAAACCTTCTGATTAGTTCAAATACTATATTATTTCCATTTTTGTAGTGGCACTGACTTGTAGGTCCAATGTGGTCATTCAAAGATAATTTTTATTTCCTCATTTGTGTATAATATATATTATTTATGAGTGTGGTTGCTAAAATCATAATGGTGTGTGTGTGTGTGTGTGTGTGTGTATATACTAAAAATAATTACAACTGAAATTATCTTTGAAAATACTTTAAATCAACCATGAAGAACAGTCTGTGTTTTGTGCATATAAACATGTCCAGTGATTCTGATGCATGATAAAATTTAAAATACTCTTGTTAACCTAAAGAAAGAGGAAAAAATTTATTTGCAGATGTCTGAACATTGAACCTGGTAAGAATTTCAGGTAATATTTAATTCCAAGAAGTGAGGGATTCCAGGTAGAAGTGCCAGGAAGTTACCCTGGTTTCCCTTGGGCAGTAAATAGACTTTGCCACTAAAAAGAAAGTTAGCTGTGTTTCCCTGGAAGCACTGAAGATTTCCATCCTTGGGAGGGTAGACAATCTATTCCATTTCCTTTGTTTAGATAGTGCTGTAATCAGATGATTTTAGGGTATCTAAAGAGACAATGTTCTCAGAATTGAATACATTTTCTGTACACTAAGGAAAAGATTGTATTTTATGTTGTGCTTTGATATGACAGTGGATGTCAGAGTCCTTCTGGCCCAGTTCTGAACTCAAGAGTTTCCTAGAGGGAAATGTGAAGAGAGAAGAGCAGCAAGCAAATGAGAATCCTGCTAGAATCCATGACAATCCTGGGGATGGTAAACCTAGTTTATTGCCATGGGTTCACCCAATCACCAGACCAAATGTCACTTAGCTAATAATAGTGACTGCATTTTCTGTTTTCCTTATAAGACAATCTGCTCTGATTTCTAAAATTAATAGATGGCGTGTGGTGGTATGTGGTGTGTATGTGTTTATGTGTTTAGGGAGGAAGAGGAGAGGATGAGATAGAAAGATAGAAAGATGCGGGGGCAGGGGAGGAGAGAGAGAATTAGAATGAGATATATGCTAATTAGCTCTTTCTTTTTGGAATTCAAACAAATACTTCTCTGTCATTAGTTTTCCAGTATTTCCAGGTAATTCTGGAGTAGATGGCACATGCATGTATGTACACACACACACAATCTGTACGTAATACAAGTCAGACCCCTCTCAGTCTTCATCCATGAATTCAGTTAACCACAGATCAAAAATATTTGAACCAAAAAGCATCTGTATTGAACATGTGAAGATTTTTCCTTCCATTATTCCATAAATAATAGAGTCTAAGAACTATTTCCATATCATTTACATTCTATCAGATATTATAAGTAATCTAGAGATAACAAAGTATATGGGAAGGTGTGTAGGGTATATGGGAATACTAAGCAATTTCAGAGAAATGCCTTGAGCACCAGTGGATTTTGGTATCTGTGGAGGGTCCTGGAACCAATTCCTCACATTTGTTTACTTATCTTTAGGTAGGAAATGATAAATGTGAATAAATAAAGTTGTTATGAAACATCACTGTGTCGATGGACATAAATGACTTAACACAGTGCGTAGAATATAGTAAGCATAAATTAAATGGAATCTTCATACTAATAGTTCTTCTTTGATGTTGTCAATTGCCTTGCAATCTCCCTTTTAGTTCATGCATTTCTCTTGTGCCAAGTTTTAACTTGAAGTGTCTCCATTCAGGCTTCAGTGGTTGAAGAACTCTTTTCAAAATCTGTTAATGATATCTTGAGTGAGAGGGCAGTTTCCTATCTGAAGTTCTCCTGTTGAAGGGCCCTATGCTGGCAGGCCTTACATCAGCAGGCTAAAGTAACCCAGGGTTGCAGAGGCTCCCATTCCTGCAAGAGGTGGGAGGCGAACTCCCCACAGGACTTGACCGTTGCCTATACCATCATTACAGCAACTCCATGGTCTCTGGCATAAAACACCAGCTTAGAAGGTGGACCACAGATATTTATGAAATGCATAAAAGAATTACTGATTGAGTAAATACATAGATCCTTGCTTCCCTGGTTGAAGAGGACCAAGAGCAAGAGCTTCTGTGCTGGAAACACTGTGGTATACCTGGTTATGCACTCGCTGGCCTGCCATGTAGGACCATGAAACAGCAGGCTCTTTTTGTGCCATCTTAAATCCGCCTCTCTTTTGATTCTGTTTACCTTATAGAAGAAAGGCCAAGATAACAAGGTTTAATCAATTCTCTATAGCTGTGCTCTCACTAAAGAGCAGAGGACAGGGTGATGTTTTGGGGGATATTTCTTAATACCTAGACCTGAACTTTCCACTCCCTACTCCCAGCCACCACATACGGCTGGTCTACTTCCTTTCCAGGTGTTTCTTCATCTTGCTATTCATACTCTCTCCCAGGTTGGACATCCTGATCTAGGTGTGGACCGCAGCCCATTGCCCTCAAAGCAGCTGAGATGATATGACATTTTCAAAAGTTGCTTTTTAGCATCATAAGGAAGTACAAAATATAATAAAAACAGCAGCTAAATAGTCATGCTTTGAAGTTCCAAGAGTTACTTCTTCTGAGTGGTGCTACTTTGGCTTTGAAGACAATTCACTTGCCTGCATGCCCTTCTGGGTCTCTGATGGATTCATTTGATGTCATCTTTGCCTCTGACATACATAGGGACACCTGGGGCATTTCCTTTACTTGAAGTTTAAGTGAAGAGAACTTTATGACAAATTTGTGTCTTCTTTACAAATCTCCAGTTGCAAAACTATGTCTTCCACAATCAATGGTCAGATTGTGAGGGCCGAAGCAGTAATTGACCTCATTCTATATTCTTTATGTTATCTGTTCCACTTAGTTCTAGATAGTATACTGATTTACTGCTTAAGACACCTTTTTAGCTCACAGGAGCTTCAGAAAACTTGTGAATGTCCACTTATTAAGAGTCCTCCTTTTACAAAATTCTGTCACATTGGCTTAGTTTTTGTCTATAAAGTTATCACTGACACCTCCAAGAAAGAAAGAGAATCACTCCCTGACCTGGGAATGTGAGTTTTCCTGCAGGTGCCCATGCCCATATCTTTAGCAAGAAGACTCAGAGGATACCAGTCTGTTTTAGTGCCAATATCAAGCCGTTTTTGTTACTATTGCTCTGTAGTATAGTTTAAGGTCTGGTATAGTGATGCCACCTGCTTAACTCTTCGTGCTAAGAATTGCTTTAGCTATTCTGGGTCTGTTATTTTTCCAGATAAATTTCATGATTGATTTTTCTATTTCTATGAGGAATGCCATTGGGATTTTGATTGGAATTGCATTAAATCTGTATAGTGCTTTTGGTAGTATGGTCATGCTGATAATATTAATTCTGCCTATCCAAGAGCAAGGTATATCTTTTCATCTTCTAAGATCTTCTTTGATTTCTTTCTTTAGGGTTCTGTAAATTTTTATTACATAGTCTTTTACCTCTTTAGTTAAGTTGATTCCCAAGTATCTTATTTTTTTTTTTTTTGAGGTTATTGTGAATGGGGTCGTTTTCCTCATTTCCTTCTCAGAGGATTTGTCACTGATATACAGAAATGCCTTTGATTTATGGGTGTTGATTTTATATTCTGCTACTTTGCTGAATTCATTTACTAGTTCTAGTAGTTTTCTGGTGGAGTTTTTTAGGTCTTCTAGGTATAGAATCATATTGTCAGCAAATAGTGCTAATTTAAGTTCTTCTTTTCCTATACATATCTCTTTAATTTCTTTCATCTGTCTAATTGCTCTGGCCAGTATTTCAAGAACTATGCTGAATAGAAGTGGTGAAAGATGGGATCCCTGTCTTGTTCCAGTTTTTAGAGGAAATGCCTTCAATTTTCTCCATTTAGAATGATGTTGGCCTGGGGCTTAGCATAGATAGCCTTTATGATGTAGAGGTACGTTCTTGTTATCCCTAATTTTTCTAGTATTTTGAACATGAATGCATGCCGTATTTTGTCAAATGATTTTTCTGCATCTATTGAGATGATCATAGACCAATGGTACAGAATAGAGGACACAGAGACTAGCCCACAAAACTACAATTACTTTATATTAGACAAAGGTGCCAAAAACATGCATTGGAGAAAAGATAGCCTCTTCAACAAATGGTGCTGGGAAAATTAGAAATCCATATGCAACAAAATGAAATTAAATCCCTAACTCTCACCATGCCAAAAACTCAACTCAAAATGGATTAAGGATCTAGAAATACAACCAGAGACTCTGCGTCTAATAGAAGAAAAAGTAGGCCCTAATCTCCATCATGTGGAATTAGGCCCCAACTTCCTTAATAAGATTCCTGTGGTGCAAGAATTAAAATCAAGAATCAATAAATAAGATGGACTCAAACTAAAACGTTTCTTCTCAACAAAAGAAACAATCTGTGAGGTGAATAGAGAGCCTACATCTTGGGAGCAAATCTTTACCCCTCACACATCAAATAGAGCACTAATCTCTAGGGTATATAAAAAAATCAAAAAGCTAGGCACCAAAAAAACGAATAGCCCAATCAATAAATGGGTCAAGGACCTGAACAGACTACTTCTCAGAAGATGATATAGAATTAAATATATGAAAAAATGTGTATCATCGCTAGCAATTATAGAAATGCAAATCTAAACTACTTTAAGATTTCATCTCACTCCAGTCAGAATGGGAGCTATTATGAATACAAACAACAGTAAGTGTTGGTGAGAATGTGGGGAAAAAGTACACTCATATACTGCTGGTAGGGTTGCAAACTGGTGCAGCCAATATGGAAAGCAGTTTGGAGATTTCTAGGAAAATTGGGAATGGAACCACCATTTTACCCAGCTATCCCTCTCCTTGGTCTATACCCAAAGGACTTAAAAACAGCATACTACTGAAACACAGCCACATCAATGTTTATAGCAGCACAATTCACAATAACTAAACTGTGGATCCAACATAGATGCCCTTCAATAGATGAATGAATAAAAAAATGTGGCATATATATACAATAGAATATTACTCAGCAATAAAAGAGAATAAAATCATGGTATTTGCAGGTAAATGGATGGAATTAGAGAAGATAATGCTAAGTGAAGTTAGCCAATCCCTAAAACCAAATGCCAAATGTTTTCTTTGATATAAGGAGGCTGATTCATAGTGGGGTAGGGAGGGAGGAATAGAGGAACTCTAGATAGGGTAGAGGGGTGGGAGGAGAAGGGAGGGTGTATGGGGTTAGAAATGATAATGGAATGGGACAGACATTATTATCCAAAGTACATGTATGAAGACACAAATTGGTGTGAATATACTTTGTATACAACCCAAGATAAAAAATAATGTGCCCTATATGTGTAATAAGAAGTGTAATGCATTCTGCTGTCATATATAAATAAAAAATACAAACTAAAAAAAATTAAAAAAGAATTGCAATGCATTCTGCTGTCATATATAAATCAAAAAAATTAATAAAAAACAAAAAATGAAGCAAATTTTAAATGTCAAAAACAGATTAAAAAAATACTTAGAGAATAGCTTCCCTGGTTTTAAACTTTGTATACTCAGGTTCTAGCACAGTTTCTCTCAGAGTATGATCCTTCCCCAAAGCTACAGCACTTATTTCCAGTGATAACTTGGAAATACAGGTACTTCTAGACTTCTTACTTATGATAGGGTTATGTACCAGGAAATCCATTGTAAGTTGAAATTGTTGTAAGTAAAAAATGCATTTATTCACTTAATCTACTGAGCAAGTAGATTAATCCATTTAATTTACTAAGTATATTTAAGGAAGCCTTGTCTAGAATATACTTAAATATACTCAGAACACTCACATTGACCAAAATCATCTAGTGTAAAGACTATATTATAAAAAAGTGCTGAATGTCTCATGTAATTTAATAATAACTGCACTGAAAGTGAAAAATAGACTGGTTGTATGGTTATTCTATGGCTTATATTGAATATGTATTCCTTTTATATCTTCATAAATTTATAAGGTGACTATAATTGTGCACATAGCTCTAAGATAAAAATGAAGATTTGGTTGAAGAAAGAAAGAAAAAAAATGAAGATCTGGCAGATAAGAAGAAAATGGAGAAGAAATGGTTTATATCCTTCTCAAAAAGTGCGACAGCAGGATAATCTGTAAAAATTAAACTAAGCCATTTGAAAGGATGACAATTCTGTAAATCAAAGATGTTTCAGCTTGGCAGTGCTTTCATCTTTCATTGACTATGACTTCCTGTTCCCAGAGTTCCAAACAGGTCTTGATTATCTACCTAAAGAAGCTCCCATCCTCATCTCTACACTTCATCCTATTTTCCTGTTGTTGTTGGTTTTTTCTTTTCCCTTTCATCATACCACTACTACACAGCTCTGTCTTTGCCAACTAAATATAAGTAAATGCCATCAAGGTGGGGTCTTTCTACCTTATTCAACCTAATTCCCTAATTCCTCTTATTGTGCTTGGCATATAGTAGGCACCTACTAAATACTTGAATGGCTAAATGAAAAATACATAATTTTAAAAACATCTGAGTAAATTCTTAATTCATTCTTAGGTAGTTTTTCATCAATTATTAAACATTTGGAATTGTTAAATAGAATGTCAGAAATAATTTGTTATCTCCATGTAATACAGAAATTATTGAAGTTAAGTAATATTCACTTTATGAATACTATTATAAAAAATTTCGTTCGGAGAATAACATTTTAGTATGTTGTTTAATATTGATAATAGATATAAATATTGAGCCTCAGAAAAATATCCTAATATTGTTATGATAAAAACCATATTAGAGTGTAAAAAGTACCCTAAGGGAAATTATATACTTAGACAAGAGCAACCTCAGTGGAATACATTGAGGAGAATACATACTAGTGATTTAAATGCTCATATGAATGGAGTGTTACAGTCCACACATTAATCATCCATGCTTGAGAATCTGCTTAAGTGGATGATGTTCAATATTTAAAATGCCACATTCATACACTCATACATATATTTTTGAAAACAAAAAGTTCTAATATTGTAATTAGTATAGAAGTAACACATTCTGATTCGTTTAAGAAAATGAATATTTGGCTTCCTCACTTTTCTGTCAAAAATGTTTTCAAAATACTTATTTTATGAGATTAAAAACAAGCCAGATGAAAAGAACATCTCAATGTTGTACATTAGCAGTGTCTTACAAAGAAAAATTAAACCCAGGAAAGAAGAATACACACACAAACACACACACACACACACACACACACACACACACATGGGCGGGGAGAGATAAAGTCTTGTGCTATTTGGTTAATAATATACATGGTAGGTAGAGATAATATAATCTGGAAAACTGATGATAGAGTACTTTCCAGAGAGAAAAATGGGTAAATCTCACACATTTCATTTTGGTAATCTTATACCAATCTTAGGTTAATTGATTTGTGAGATTTCATCTAAGTTAATATTCACTAGGAAACAAGCATGAATCTTTAAGAAAGATTTGATCAAAGTAACATTATTTTCTTTTTGGATAATTGTTATGTAGATTATCTCAGAGAATGCCATTGATATAGGTTCAGTTTTTCTCTGAGGTAAGTGTAGACAAAATGTTAAAATGCAACCTATATAACTAAATAAGTTTCTAGTAAAATAAAATAAATACAACCAATGAATTTGAATCTCCATGAATACAGAAACTGATACTCCTGAGACTGATAATAATAATTATTTTGTGTTTGGGGACAGTAGTAGAGGAGGGGTAGGTGGAATATTTACATCCTGTCTTAGAATGATGGTCTGGCTAACTCATTTGAGGCAGAAAGTCTTCTAGATGGTGCCACACATATTCATATCATGCTCAGTCCTACCACTTTCCAGAACAATGAGAAATTAGAAATTCAGGATAGCTCTGTGGAAGGTCTGGGTACTAGGGAGTGATAAAAGGATCCCTTTCTCCACAGCCTTGCTTCTTCTTCAACCTAAGAGCATCTCAAATGACATTGTAACTTGGATTTGACTAATGTGGACATGGAGGAGTAGCAATTGCTGTTAGTATATCTCTCAAGGTTGTTTTAGCAATGGACTATTTTGCTAATGGAACCCTGGACTACATCAGAGGTCTTCTAATTTCCCTAAGTACTAAAGAAGAATGCTCATAAGCCTGAGGAAGCATAGTTGAGAAATTAAGCCTCGTTTCTTTTTCCACTTATCTTTTATGATTGCCTTTCTCTTACTTCACTGAAAAAAGGTACACTTCCCTTCCATCATGTTGCAGCCATTGTTGAATTATGGCGTAGAAGCGCTATTCTCAGCACAAAATAAAATAACAAGTACAAATGTAAGGGTCTATTGTGAGGAAGTAAATGAATCTAATAACAATACCAAATCAATTTGCAAGTCAGATGGTTTCTAATTCTTTGCTTTCAACAAAATTGAAGGAGTATCTAATTGATTTGCTATTTGATGATAGATCAAATGGAATAAAATTGATGGTGAACCCTATCTTATTCTGGCAATAAATAATATTCATCCCTGGATACACAAACTAATTGGGGGAATAAAATTACATCTATCTCATTAAGAGATGCATTTCTAATAAAAATTTGTTCTTTACAGTAATTATTACAAACATGTAATATATTCCTGTTGTTTTACTCAAGATTTTACAACTAATCATTGTAATTATATCTCATTTGAGAGAAATTTTTAGCACTTAAGAGCCTTGTAATCAGAGGAACATTTTTTAAAAAATTAAATTTCAATCTACATGCATATTATATTGCAGAAAAGTATGATGTGGGAATCAATAAAAGATGAAGACCTAATAATTTATTATGCCTGAATAAAACTGTCTACATAAGTGCAATGGATGTATAAATTTGAGTAGAAAAGTCATAAATGTTAGCAACTTAAGTTTCTAACTGTTGAAGAGATTTTCCTGTGTGTTTTTACATGGATAATAACAAGTATAAAATTGCTATCATCCAAAGATTCCACTGGCTACATTTTAAAATCATGTAAGATTTTTTATTTTAAAAAATCAATAATCATAAGGTATTAGAAATTATATAATTTACAATACAGATTTAAGAAAATTTAGATGCTGACTAAAAATTCTGTGAAGGGTTTATAGGCCTTCAAACTTTGGGGTATCAAAGCACAATTTTGAAGAGCATAGTTCTGGTAAATTCATAGAATTCCTCTTATCCAAATTAAGAGGAAATTTATTGAACTCATAAAAATTAAAACAGAAATTAAGTTTAATGTAAATAGATGGAAACACAAGTGATCATTTGGTGCCATTTTTAGGTGACTGTCCAGATGGTATTTCTTTTCTTGAATTTTATGAGCTGAGACTTATTTCTTATATAAACTAATAATTATTGTTCTAGCACATGGAATTGTTATGGGGAAAAAAAACGTGCAGTGAATGTGAATCTGAACCTAATTACATTCAGTGTTTATCTATTGAAAAACTAATAAATGTTTAGCCTATAGAAAATTATATAAATATATTCCAGTTCAAAAAACATTTACACACATGAACACATATAAAGAATATACATATATACTATTTTAAAATATAGTATATGTATATTATTAAAACTTTTTATTATTAAGTTGTATGTTACAAGCAAATTGTTTCCAACTTAAATTTCTTTTTAGGATAATGTATTACTTACATATATCAGGTACTCAATAAAAATGTTGATTATAAAATAAATGTTAGTTTTATGATATATTTTGGCACATATTTTCTCATACAAATTCATTTTCTGTACTTATCCATATCAGTTATTTTTAATAATTCATGTAGTAATATTTTATTTATTATTAGAAGATCCAATAACATGAGATGCAAAGTAAAACATTTCAAAATTTAAGATTTGTTAACATTTTCTCAGATTATTTTATTATGTGGATATAATGTCTATAGCAGTAATTATCATTTAATAATAGACCTTATAGTTTATAATGGAGTTGGATTCATTTAGGTTCCACAATTAACAACCTACTCAATTATCCTTTAGTAATTAGACTTCAGTACATCAGATAGCTAAAACAAATTGTTTATATCTGGGTTGAAAATTGCAAGCAGATGAAAATAGCAGCTGCCCTTAATAATTGGATATGATTTTGTTTTATGTGTTTTAAATACATTTTTAGATCTTTACTGAAGAGTTTATTAGATGAGAGAAAATAACCATACCAGTGTGGTTTGTGTTATTATCCTAATTAAAATTGACAAGGTTCTTAATTTGAAATTGTTTTTTAGAAAACAGATGTGCATTTCCTGGATGAGTCATATTTTATATAAAGAGAACTTGAGTTGCAATGGCAACATTATCTATACTTCTTTGTTGAAATCAGGCTCATTTAAAAAAGTATTTGCACTTAAATACTTTGCAATTTTATCTAGAAATTAAGCATATATAGACCCATAATTTATTTTTAGCAATGGAAATATATTATGGCAAGGATCATTTATTTTTCCGATCATCAGGTTTTTACTGTGAAATCTTGCATTTCACATAATTGTGCAAGTAGAAAGCATGGATGTGAATCAGGAGGTCCCAAACTTAAGTTTGTGACTTATCCTGGGTCAGTTTTAGATTTATGTTGTTTAAAAATGATGCTCGGATCTTGGGAAGCAATATACCTATCACACATAATGCAGATCAAATCACAACTGTTACATGTAAAAAGCTTTGTCTCATAAATTTAATGTATGTATTCTTGTATGCTCTCTCTCTCTCTCTCTCACACACACACACACACACACACACACACACACACACACTATTGTGTGGTGCTTCTAAATGCAGGTACATATTTTAGGAATATTAGCAAACTAGAAAGCATCTAGAGAAGACATCTTAAGGAAAGAGTGTCATTTAGAAGCAACTAAAATAATTTAGCCTCAAAAGAGTAGATCTAGGAGAACCATCTTTAAATATTCAAACAGCTTTAAAATAATAAAGGCATTATATTTCTTCTATATTGTTTCAGAATTTAGATTAATAGCGAAAGTGAAAATAATATAGACTTTGTCTTATTGTCAGAATTACTTTTAAAACCCAGTTCTTTGGCAATGGGATAAATTACATTATAAGATAGTGAACTACTTATAGTAGAGCTACTTAAATCAACTATCTTTTAGGAATACTGTAAAGCATATTAAACTCTAAGATTCCTATAATTTGACTTTATTGGTTTTTATAGAACTTACGAATTTCTTTTAAAATTCAATATTTGGACACAAATTATTTAGCAAATCTGTCTTTACTTTTATTTATAATGACAAGACACCTAGTTTTGAAGGCTCTTGCATTGATACAGTCAAGTGTTTCTGAAGTGTTTATTATGTTCCAGGTACCCTATTAAGCCCTGATATAGAATGGACAGCCAAGTTACCCATGGTGTCAGTTTTATCATGGTCATAGATTAGTAGGGACAGATATCATTCAATAGTCATTTAAACGAATGAGCAATTGCAAGCTTATAAAATGGCATGTAAAAGATACAGTACATTTTGTGACTGTATATCAATGCTTATAAACTTTTTTGGTTTTGTTGTGAACATCATTACCACCTAGTCCAGCCCACACAATCTCTCACTTGGAGAACCACACAATGGGGCTCTTTGTTTCTACTCATGTTGTACTCTAAAACTTTCTCAGTTGAACAAATATAAATTTCTCTAAATCAGATCATTCTTGACCCTGCCTAAAATTCTGTAATTCTTCTCATTTTTTAAAAATAAAGATCAGATTCTTAATGGCCTTAAAAATTTTTTTTAATAATATGTCCATTTATATCTCCAAAGTTCTCTCTTTCACCCATTTTCTGTGTTTAGTCAGTCAGAATTTTCAGAACTAGGACATTACTCATCTGCAACAGGGCCTGCACACATCCTGTTCACTCTTTCTGCTAAACTCTTTATCCCCTCTCTCTTCACCTAGATTATTCCATCAAACATAAACTATACATTTCCCTCTTTTACATGATTGTAAGTTATTTACTCATTTACTCAACAAATATTTATTGAGGTGTTATGAATACTAAGCACTATTCCAAGTGTTTGAATTATACAGCAAACAAAACAGAAAGACTTGCCCTGGCCAAGTGAAAATAAAGACTCCTGCTAGTTTAAACTTTACCTGGAGAGTTATGTCATTGCCTCCAATGATTAGATTAAAAAGTCAATTTCATTGTGTTTTAGTAAAGCTTTTTCATTGCTGTGACCAAAAGACCTGATCAGAACAATTAGAGAAGATAGAGTTTATTTGGGGGTTTACAGTTTCAGAAGTCTCAATCTATAGACAGCTGACTCTGTTTCTTGGGGTACTGAAGTGAGGCAGAACAACATCGTGGAAGTGTGTGTCTGAGAAATTAACTGGGAACATGGAACCAGGAAATAGAGAGAGAGCTCTGTTCAATAAAGACAAATATAGAGCCTGAACCACCCCCCAGTAGGGACCCACCTCTTCCTGCCACACCCTACCTGTCTACAGTTAGCAGATAATCCCCATCAAAGGATTATTCCACTGATTAGGTTAAAGGTCTTATAACCAATCATTTCACATCTAAAATTTCTTGCATTGCATCATAGATGAGCTTTTAGAGGACTCCTCACATCCGAATCATAACACATTGGATATACAACAATATTTTAGAGATTTTCAATGCTAAGGTTTTTAATACTGCTTAGGAATATAAGGTTAGATAGAATACTATATACAATGTTCTTTTTATAAAGCACATATACTACTTGTGTTAGTCAGCTTTTCATCACTATAACCAAACTACCTTACATAAATAACCTGAAGGAGGAAGGCTACATTTTGGCTCAAAGTTTCAGAGGTTTTGGTCCATGGTCAGCCAGTGCCATTGCTTTCGGCCTGTGGTGAAGCAGAACATCATGGCACAAGGGTGTGGAGAAAAGCTGCTCAGCTCATGCCATCCAGGAAGCAGAGAGAGTGAGTGAGGAAGGAACCAAGGACAAGATATAGTCTTCAAAGCCATGTCCTTAGTGACCTATTTCCTCAAATCATGCCCTACCTGCCTACAGTTTCCACCATCTCCCAGTAATCCATTCAACTACCAATGGATTAATCAAGTGATGAGATCAGAATCCTCAGGACTAGTCACTTTCCCAAATTCCCTGCTCTGAACATTTCTGCTTTGCGGACGAGTCCTTTAACACAGGAGACTGAGGGATATTCCAGATCCAAGCTATAGCGTACTCTATATTAACAATTACAGAAGATTTGGCTCATTTTAAGCCACATGATTTCATAACTTGGTTGATAGTATTCTAGTATAATTTCATATATATTTTATGTATATTATATATATGCAGTTATGCTTATGTTATATATGACTGTAAATATATCTGTTATTTACTACAGAATTCAAACTAATATTTTACATTGGAATCAGTGGATTTACTTAAAATTAGTCTTGGTAATTTGGAAATAAATTTATGAATTTATAGGATAGAATTTGTATCTTTCCAAGAGAGTGATCATTAATTAATTAATAAGTTATTTATTTCAGGAAGTTTTATTTTTCACATTTTATTCAGTGTTGGGCATGAGGGAGGCTTTTGTAAATTAGGAAACATCTTCTCTGGTCTAAGGAATTTATAATGCATCTAGAGAGACAACATAAATGAAACAATATGAGGCTGTATATCTACAAAGTATAGCAAAGTATAGTAAAAAGTGAACATAAAACAGGAAAACAAGAAAACTTTTCCTCATCCCAATTATTTTCAATGTAGTTCCTTATTCAGCAAAGATAAAAACAGCACAGTCACAAATTTATGTTATATCAGATAAAATTTACTAGCTAGACTAGGATTTCTAGTATGAAACAACTGCTAAGTAGTGTTTTGCACTCCTCCAAAAAAACAGAGAGCAGCCATGCAGAAACTCCAGGAAGCTTCTGTGGGCAACAGATGGTGATTGAGCTCTCTTATGATCAGAACACCTGGGTTTGAAGGCTTCACAAGTTAGGGATCCTAGGAGAAAAACAGCAGTTTAAGGAGAGTTTCTTCTTTGCTCTCTGCAGCTGCCAGAGATGAGGAAGAGGTCAAAACCAATCTGAGCCATGATGGCAGCTTGGAAAGCGGCTGTGACAGAAAGGATCACAGATGATAATTGTAGCTCTGCTTTCTTCCCTCAACCTGCTTGTGCTGAGCCGAGAATTTAGAGCAATGGATTGAGAAAATACCATGAAATAAAAAGGGCCATTGTTCTGTGTTAAACTACAGTCAGTAAAAATGGAAAATAAACTTCCATGTGTTTGGTCTTTAACAGCCTCAGAGACTTCAAATAACATTTTACTAAATTGCTTTTGAGGCCCTCATAGGTGTAATGCTTTTTCTTTGGGTCACTTGATACTTTAAAATCTGTTAGCAGTTGCAAAGTGGTGTGAAAGGGATATAGAATATATTTTCCTTCTAAAATGCCATTTAATCCAATAAAATTTAGGCCAAGGGCATATATGAATTTTAAAAGTTACTATTGATTTCCGCTGCTGATGATATGGATAAAGTTTGTGCTCTAAAAAGTTCTTTATTTGATTCAGGATTGTCCAAAACAAACTTGTTTTGGTTGGCCAACAGATTGTTTTCACAGAGTTCAATCCTATTAGTTGAAGAATTTAACATTACTCTAGGTTTCAAATATTATTTATGCTAGATGGTTTTGTATGTAGGGCACACAGTTTAAAAGGGTGCACTCTGTATTATTAAATGATATGAAAAATGAATGCTGAGAACCGAATTTAAATTTGAAAAAACGAACATGCTGACAATTGACAAATAACCCAATTAACATTACAGATCTTTCACCAAGCTGAAAAATTAGAATCAAACAAATAAACACGTATTTGTATTAAAAAACAAAGTTTAGAAGTTTATAAAAATCATTTCTCTTATTTCACGAAAATTAACCAGGATTTATTTTTCTCAATTGCTTATTTATGGTATTTTAAAGAGAGCAGTAATGTGTAATTAAGCGCTTCATGATTTAGGTGTGTTATTGAGAAGGCTTTGTATAAAGTGAATATATTTTGGATAAAACTGTGCCATTGAATGATCTCTTCAGTACCCAAGAGCAGGGTTTCCTTGATCATTGCTATGGTTCTAGGACCTGGACAAGTCTGGGACACACCAGAGACCTGGAGATCCTTAAGGAGTTCTCAATGAGTATTTGGATGAAGGCCTTAACAAGAAAATGAATGTAGACAGCAAGATATGACTCACTATATGGAAGTTTTCTGGATGGGATATCAGTGGAATTGAGCTCAGGAAGATTAAACTAATATTTTGCCATATTAACATGAATACATTTGCAGTCCATATAAATGGAAGATGTTCTACTTATCCCCAATAATTTTCTACCATTAGCTCTGTAAGGGGGAAAAAGTAGTGGGAAAAGAAAACATGCTCTAAAAAGGAACTTAAAATCACCTATGTATCCTGAATCATAGGAGTAAATAGAAATATAAAGGTGCACACCATAGCTGTTAGTTTTTATTTCAGATAATTGCTCCTTCATAGGAAAAGGGATCCAGAGAGGACAGAAATAAAAATAAAGTGAATTCAGAACAAAACTCCATCTAATAGACCTGGTTTTAGTTCTGACTTCAAAATTTCTTGAAGACGGGTTCATTTATTCTTTCACTCATTCGTGTTTTCCTTCCTTCCTTTCTCTCTTTACCCATTCTTCTTTCTGTCCTTTCTGTTCAGCCTTAGATACCTGCAAGCTCTCCAAAAAGATTCAGGAATCTGCTTTGAGATTTGGACTGATATGAGGGATTTTGAAGGAGCTTCTCCTTTAACAGATATTAAAGTTGTGGGCAATTGGAGAGTAGAGGGATGTGGAAATAGAGGTGATCCTGAAAGATACCACTCCCTTATCTTCTGTCAGCAGGCATGATCTTCATATCTGATCTGTTCTATTATCAAGTTTTTATACTAATCCTGCAGCATCTCCTGGGCACAGTAAATACATCCTTGGCTCTCCACATTTTCTTGGTCCTACAGTTATTTTCATTGAACAGAGAATCTCATTGTTTTATTAATTATCCAACTCTCTAAGGAATATCATAGCAACATCATATTAATAAATCTAATGAGAAGGTGTGAAATCTGCTTGTTATTTATCACATGTCTTGGAGTTACGTGGCCCAGTAATTTCTTAATTCGTGAGGATCACTTCCAAATTCTTTTCTGAAAGTATTACCAGGTATTTAAGAACTGTCTCCACTTGTTGGCACTGCCTGGCTATCCAGGAAGTGCAGATCTTAAGAGCTTGATACCTTAAAATGACCTTATAGCATGAGAGGATGAGGATCAATTCTCCTCTGCTACGACAGGTCTACTGGGGATTGCACCTGAGTTGGCAAGTGCTACATTCTCCTCAAAATCTCAGAGGTTACCATAGTTAAATGATATTGGGCTGCTGGGTGCCAGGAGTTTCAAAGCAGATTCATCTAAAAAATCAATACAGACACAAGACATTTATTACATTATTCCATTATACATCCATACCTCAAACATTTAACATGTTGTCAAGAATAATACTTTGAGCTCTTAAACCTTAACCATATGTAAATGCAGGGATCCACAGAAAATTAAATCTCCAGTGAACCAATATATCAAATTTATGTTTTTTGTTCCTAGTTATTTCAATAACTCTATGAAAAGAAAGAGGGCCTATTCAAATACATGCCCAATAATAGAACCATTTTTAGAAGTCATTGACAATACATCAATTAAATGAAGTGTCCTGATTGATTTAGCAACAACATCAACATAGGGAATAAAAGAATTATTGAAAGTAACTTTGAGGAATATATTGATTTGAAGTAGTTCATTCTGCTTTTTTGTGACAAGTTTGCAAGACAGTGGTATGGCTTAGAATAAGGTGATGAAGTAGCAGCATTGAAAGAGGTTTGATGGATAAAAGGGTAGCATGAGTTGTAACTCTGACTACTAATGATGTCCTAGAAGGGATGAAAGTAGGTCTAAGAGCATTAATCTGTGAGAAGAAACCTTAAGTTAGATAAATGCACATTTTATTTGCATTAACCACTAAATTATGTTTAAATAACACCAAAACATTTAAGTAAAGAATATAAAATTCTTGCATTTAGATGTTAGGCTTTTTAAAGTCATGCTATTCACAACAGACCATTTCCTGGATTATTAATGTTTTTCTGTATAGAAATTGGCTAGGTCAGAAGAACAATTTAAAAGAAGGAATAATATTAAGGTAAAAAGTGTGCATTGTACCATGCTTTATATAAAATATTCACCAGGTTATGTTTACTTATTTAGGCTTCACTCTACAGAAATATCTGAATATTTGAATTACATGAAAATTTGTTCCTCAATATTTTCTACTTCAAATCATACTAAAAAATATTCATGTTCACTAAGGTAAAATTTTTAGGACATTTTAATAGCCCAAATTATAATTAAATGCTTTTAAAAGCAATTATTGGATATTCCTCCCCACATTCTAATGATTCAATTTTAATTACTTCAATTATTTAATATTATTGAAACTCACCTATATGTTAGGTAGTGTATTAGGAGTAAATATATGATACTTGTCAGAAACATACATATATACATATGTGCATATCTATACACAAATACATTCAATAACAAGTATATCTCATTTTTGATGTCTATTGAAACTTTAAAAAGAAAATCACAGGAATATAAGTAGCTATCAAAACACTGTTTTCAGCACCTTTGTCTCAATTTTGACAAAAGTTGTACATGTGTGGAATTTGATTTACTCCATTCTGTTCCATGTTTCTTCCTTTCCCTTCCATCTTCCCTCCCCCTATTGTCCTTCCTCTTCTCTACTGATCTTTCTTTCACTTGTTTATTCATTTGTGATTCATTCTTTCTACATATACAAAAATATGGAAAGCTTCACAAATTTGGATGTCATGCCTATGCAGGGATCCTGTTAGACTTCTTTATATCATTCCAATTTTAGTGTATGTGCTGCAGAAGCAAGAACTGAAGATAACATTTCTAATATAAGATCTGAGCTCAATATATTTTCAACAACTTTTACTTGTGCATACTTTCTTTAATTAAATTTGACACTTGCATTAAACTTTTAGAAAAAGAAAGCTATCCAAATACTTTTCTTCTAAATATTACAACAAAGAGAGAGATTTTATATTCCTATAAGTCTTATCCACACGAAAAGATATAATGCAGTATGATGAAAGTAGATAAGAATATTATATTACAAATTTGAGCACAGTCCTCGGAATAGCAAGGTTGCTACAGTGCATTGGAAAAAAAAAAAGAAAAAGAAATTTCCCTTTATGGGTAGTAAGTCCATGTTTGTTCGGTGAAGCAGTATTAACATTTTGATAAGAGCAAGATTTAATATGAAATTTTAGATGACCAACAACTTGTATCAAATATTATGCCTTTTTGAGTGGCATATTGCTCTTGCAGAAGGTAATTTCTTTTCCAATTTAGAGATGCTTTAGGACACTTGCAAAAGTGAAGATGCATAGAACTGTTCAGCCAAGTGTGTGAGGCCCAAGCTCTACATGGTGAAAGATATCTAAGTAATAACATTTCTAGCAATTGAAATAAAACATGTTAAAAGTTATCTATACCTGTCAGTTCACTGTGATTGTTGCTCAGATATAAAGTCCTTCTCATGGCATGCATGCAAAAGTCCACTTACCTCTTTGCATAGAAAGCCACAGAAGACACCAGGGCACTCATTCTTCTGATTATCCAGTCATGGCCTCCTTTCTCCAGTGTATGTTGTTCACAGAAACAATTAAGAAATAAAATGTGCGTCTGGAAGGGAAAGATTATGAGATTATGTGACTTTGAAATTTGTTTTCTAGTATTTTACCAAGTTAGTGACTCATAATGTTAGAATGAATTCGGTGCAGAAAAATATCATTACAGGATACACAGAAGTAAGTTTATATTTGCTCAGGAGCTTAGGACTTGTTCCTGTGACTTTTCATTTGTTGTTTTGGTTTCCTTTCTTCAGAGTGACTAGTCATACTAAAAACAAGCCTCCATATTCTGTACTTACAGGAAGTGGGATGAGACCTATTTGTCTCAACTGTGAAACTGGTTGCCTCTTGGAGATAAACTATCTGAAGAGACTGAGAGGCAGAATACATAAATAAACAAGATAAACAAAACAGTGTTTTGCTGGGACAACTCTCCAGAACCAAAATATATATAATGAATCATTAGTTTTCACTCAACTTTACATACTTGAAACATTGAAATACATGCTAAATTTTGTTTAAAAATCTTTTAATACAAAAGCAAAACTGGGATTTTTGTGGTAGAGACTCAATTATGTCACATTCTCCCACACTGCATGCCCTCCACGCTCTCCCGCTCCTGTCCCTCTAGGCCTTCTTATTTTTGTTTTATTATTCAATTCAAACAGAAGTCCACCTGTCAATCTCCCATAAAATTATTTTCCGTATATTCCTTGAGCTCTTTTACAGAGTTGAGCACCAGGCTATGTGCTTTATATATGTTCATCCACTTAATCCCTAAAAATTATTCTGAGATTGATAGGATCCTGTTCTATAATGGAGGAAACTGAGCTTTAAAGAGATTAGATTACTTGCCGAAGCTCATGCATCAGTAATTGTTGGAGCCACAAACTGACCTCAAGTCAGTTAGATTTTAAAACTTATACTCCTACAAGCACAAAAACTTTTAAAATTTAATTCTCTGGACTCATCCAAGAGAAAATCATGTTACTTTATGACAGCATTCAGATTAATCACTCCTTTATTCTAGAAGTGCTTCCTAAGTACTGTGGTAAATTCTCTGCAGGAGAGGCAATAAGGAAAGGCCTAGAAATCTCAGGTTTAAATCCAGTTTGTGCAAATTATTTGAAGTCTCTGTGTTTCAGTTTGTTCATCTATAGAGAGGTAATGATATTCACCTCATGTGTCATTGAGATTTGCATATAGTTAAGGAGGGATTTTTAAAATGGATTATTATATTATTGTTAGAAATAGAGTCCTGCACTAATGAGGAAAGACAAGAGGATAGAGAGTTTAAAATCTCGTTGAGGAGACAAATAACCAATGTAAGGGTAATTTCAGGACAATTTTAATACATGCTAGAGGTGGCAAGCATGTGGTGGAACAGAGCTATATATACGTATATATTATATATATTTACATTTATATTTACAAATATATTACACACACACACAATTTCTAAATAAGGACTAAGAATAATGAAGTATTGAGAGAGAGAGAGAGAGAGAGAGAGAGAGGGAGAGAGACTGGGAATATACAGAGGATTTCTGGGAGCAGGAGCATTGTAATATGCTGAAGTGATGGATAGTGTTTGAGTTTAAGGGTGTCCATTTAAAGGAGAAGCAGGAAGCTAGACAATGTCTCACTGCCCTAAAGAGGAACTGAAGGGTTAAACTGAAATAGAACCTTGAGGGATTTCTAATTCATTTATCCTTCAAATAAAATAAAGGCTAATGTTCGTTTAGTGTATTCTAGATGGTAGGCACAGTTAGCTCCCTCACCATTATATTTGGATGGTGCTCTTCTTTTTCCTTTTTATATATAAGGAAACTGAGGTAAAGAGATGCAGATAACCTTGCTGAGGGTCACATATCTAGTGAGCAGCCAATCCAGGATTCCAAATCCATGATTTCAAGCCCTGACAGTTTGCTTCCAGATCATAAGAAGTTTCCAGAGAGGCTTCATGTCAGGATGGGGATGGGTTACCTTGGGGAGGGTGGACTGTGGATCATGACTTAATATTATGTTAGTCATATTTTCATTGCTGTGACAAAATGCCCAAGAAAAACAACTTAAAGAAGGCAAAATTTATTTTGGCACATGGTTTCAATCCAGGGTTGCTTGGCCCCATTGCTGTGGGTTTGCAGTGAGGCAGAGCACCATGGTGGGAAGCATGTGGTGGAACAGAGCTACTTACCTCATAGCAGCCATGGAACAAAGAAAAAGAGAAAATGGCCAGGGACAAGATATAGTTCCAAGAGCATGCAGGCAGGAACCCACTCCCTTCCACAAGGTTCCACCTTTTACAGTTTCTATTACTTCCTAAGAGTTCATTCAGTTAGAAATCCATAAATGGATTAATCTGTTGATGAGGTCAGAGCTCTCATTATCCAATCACTTCTGTAAAGCCCTACCTCTGAACCTTGCTGCACCGGGGACCAAGCCTTCAACACATTAACCTTTGGGGAAATTCCATATCTAAAGTATAACACATTAAGAAGCAGACACAGGTGCCGCTTGTCATGTCAATTGAAGGTGAAGCCCCAAGGCTTTCCATTTAATTCCTAAGAATTAGAGGACCTGAAACTTATCTTTAAGATAAAAAATGTAGAGGAATTAACCAAGAATTTTGCTGGTACAAAAGGATAAGCAGGTTGGATTAAAGGACTACGTTCTCCCTCAGTAACAAGAAATCAGAGTGCGGAGACAAGAGGACGAGAAATGATTGTAAATCACTGTACAATTCTAAGTAGCTGGGGGCAGGATGAAGTTTGGGAAGGAATGTAGTGTGGAGGCAGAAGATTTTATATAAGATGCATTAATGGGATACAGATGGAAGTTTGGGGAAAATGGAAAGGGAAGGAAGAGAAGAGAGAGAGAGAAGCTAGGCCCTACCCTGAAATCCCAAAGTCTCAGTCTGAATGACAGATAGAATGAAAGTGTTATCAATATTATGCAGAATTAACAAGGTGTAAAAATTAAGGTAAAATGGAGAAAATTCAGTTTTTATAATGTTGAGCTAACAGCAAATTTTAACTCAACTATGAAAATATTTCTAAACAATGTTTAGCATCAGAGTTAAGTATTTCCAAATAGAAATTTTAATGAGTTACTTGTTGAAAATATTTGAGAAATTAAAATACTTGAAAAAGCATGAGAAAAGGATATTGGATATATTTCATGTAGGGGGAAAATAACTCAGAAATGATATTATTTTCATCTGCAGTTTTCTATATGTGTGAGTGTGTGTATGTGAATATGTAGTGAAAAAAAATCATCTTTTCTAAAGAAAGCAAAACAGAAAAAAATTGAAGGTAAGACTAATATTGAAGATTAAATCAGGATATTCTGAAAAATACCCTTTCTGTATGTATATCACTGAAAATAGAATTTGCGGCTGACTGTGATATTTAAATAAAATTCAGTCAGTGTGACCTGTCATATTATTTTGTGGCTCTAATTTCACTAACTTTGCTGTTGTCATCAGCTCATATCCACAACATAAAACACCTGTCCCATGAAGCTTGACTTTGGGAAGCCTGGGGGCTTCCTAAATTCATGAAAGTGTGTTATTGAAGGCTTTGACCTTTGCAAAGTCCTGGCTTTCTTGTCTTCACTCCCCCTTGGAGTGTCTGTTCATTGCAGGAGCAAAGGAGTAGTAACAAGACTCTCAAAGCTCAAAAAGTCAATGGTGAAAGCCATTTGAAATGGCATCTTTAGATTCACCTATGATGGTTACCTGATCCCTCCTTGAGAATCAAGGGGTTATCATAAAGTCCACATTTTACTGCCTCCCTTCTTCTTCTTCTTCTTCTTCTTCTTCTTCTTCTTCTTCTTCTCCTTCTCCTTCTCCTTCTCCTTCTCCTTCTCCTTCTCCTTCTCCTTCTCCTTCTCCTTCTCCTTCTTCTCCTTCTTCTCCTTCTTCTCCTTCTTCTCCTCCTTCTCCTCCTTCTTCTTCTTCTTCTTCTCCTCCTTCTCCTTCTCCTTCTCCTTCTCCTCCTTCTCCTTCTCCTTCTCCTCCTTCTCCTTCTCCTTCTCCTTCTCCTTCTCCTTCTCCTTCTTCTTCTTCTTCTTCTTCTTCTTTTTAATGAGGAAACCCCCAAATGATAATTGTAAAGTCCCATCTTTACTTTCAGTGATAACCAAGGCAGGGGTTGACATATACAGATTCAGTGGCAAATGAGAACTTTGAGTCTCTTTTCTGTGGTTAATACCCAGAATTGATTTTTGTTGAATTTTGTTTAGTTCTCTTAAGTGAGACCTAGCTTGCAACATGGTTAAAAAATTGAATTTCTCCTTTAGTGATTTTCTTTTCATATATATAAATGTATAATCAGAAGCCTGATTATAAAGAGTAACACCTAGGTTAGTAGAAAGCTACCTTAGAGTTACAGTTTCTATCATTTCCCAATAGTTCATTCGGTTATAGATCCATAGAGGTCAACTTGTACACTCTTAAAAGCATTCAGCTTTCTGAAGAGCCTTGCTAGGAGCAAACCTCCCCAAAAACTTTTCACTTAACAGACTTGGGTATTGCCAATGATCTTGAATGGATTAGTGCTCTGAAACAGGCTGAATTTTATCACAGACTGAGTTAAGTGCCTACAATGATCCTTGTATGTCCTGATATTTGTGCATTGGTAATCCCCAATCTAAAATGAAGAGATAATACCACAAGAGTTTTAAAAACAATCTTTAATTATGTTTTCTCTTCTAGTACTTCTATTTACCATTCATAATTTAGAGGATAAACATTGACAGAAACTGCAGAATAAAACTACAATAGAATATTAATTTGACAGGGACAGGGATTTTATGTCTTCCTGTATACTGCTGTATTGCCAACAGAAGAGTACCTGGCATTTGGTAGGAAACAGCAACATTTATTGAACAGTTATATTTTATTCTAATATAAACTTTTGAATAAAACATTAGAAGTATATATATATGATTTATTGAACAGTTATATTTTATTGTAATATAAACTTTTGAATAAAAATATTAGAAGTATATATATATATATATATATATATATATATATATTATGATTATATCATGTATATAATATATATGTGCCAGAAAACACATATACAAGCATATGTGTATATGTGTGTATATATATGTAGGTATGTATATATATGTATGTATGTGTGTGTGTTTTCTGGCACACATACACACACACAAACACACACATATGACTTTGGATAGAATCAATATATTCCAAATAACTACCATAATTATCATTTAACAATTTCTGTATGTTATAGAACTTACATTATTGTACTATTAGTTTTTAATGCTCAATATATCTCTGCATTGCCAGATGAATTACTCTAAAACATGGATTCTTAGTTTTATATGTGTTTTAGTCAGCTTTTTTGCTGCTGTGACTCATAGACCTGACCACAACAATTGTAGAGGAGGAAATTTTATTTGGGGGCTTACAGTTTCAGAGTTCTCAATCCATAGACAGCAGGCTCCATTCCTGGAGGCTCCAGGTGAGGGAGGACATCATGGCACAAGAGTGCTACAGAAGAATTAGCACCCTTAGTGATCAGGAAGCAGAGAGAGAGAGCGACTCTCCAGATACAAAATATACCCCATAGCCACGCCCCCAATGA
This sequence comes from Callospermophilus lateralis, assembly GCF_048772815.1. Taxonomy (NCBI): domain Eukaryota; kingdom Metazoa; phylum Chordata; class Mammalia; order Rodentia; family Sciuridae; genus Callospermophilus; species Callospermophilus lateralis. Next base: position 97,007,617 of record NC_135312.1, on the reverse strand, counting down.
GCCACTTCCTCCAGCCACACCCCACCTGCCTCCAGTTACCACTCAGTTAATCCCATGAGGGCTTAATACACTGATTAGGTTAAGGCTATCAACTAATAATTTCTCCTTCAAACCTTCTTGCATTGTCTCACATGTGAGCTTTTGGGGGACACCTCATTTCTCAACCATAACAATATAGTTTTATTTTTCCTATTTCTGCAATAGGAAAAATGTACTGCCCTTTTCTTGCTCTTTTATGATACTACAAATCTCATTTCAAACACTTACATAGAAAAGCCAATATAATTTAAGAGAGGATAGTGCAGGAATATAATGTCAAGGTGTAGGTGAAACAAAATCTGGACATTGCTGGTCTCTACAGATGTAAATTTTGCTGGTGCCTGGATGAGGCCACACAGACCTGCCTGTGCTCCTGTTAGGTTGTGGTGGTAGACAGGTTAAAAAAAATAAAAAGGAAAATTCCATAAGTGACTAACTTGTTCTGATATTTACAAATCAGCTATAGAAAACACTCTCTTTTTTAAACTATTGCTTAATTATGATTAGTTGATTAAGGTATCAAACATACGTAAGTTATCCTGCTGTAGCTAGCATTTTAGTGCTGGAGGAGAATCCCCAGTGTGAGTATTTAAATTATAGTCCTGCCCAGAATTTGAGGCATCCTTTACGTAAGCCATAATGGAGCTTTTCTTGTGCATTATTCAGCCTCTTCTTGGCTTTGTGAGGATTCATGTGATTTAGAAATAGAATATATGAGTTGGGCCTTCATGGGAATAGTGTGGTGAAAATGCTTTTTGCCTTTTTCTTGTTCCTTCTTCCCTTCTGCTTGACCTTGGGTTATACATCTGGAAAGTGGCCCACAATAGTGCAGGTTCTCATGGTCTTCCCTGTCAGACCCACTGAAGTCAAGTTCCAGATATCTGAAAAGAAAAAGAAGTTCCTGACCTTGTTCCCAACCATAAGGTCACCAGGCTCAGACTGCCAAATGAGCCTGAGTCTTTTCATGTGAGCTATCCTTATCTCGAGATGCTTATTTCCCCTCTTGAAAACTGAATATTTTAACATCACACTATTCCTTTCCCTTCTTTCCCCTGGTGTCATTCTTATAATATTTCCTTTGGTTGTACCTGTCTTTTTTCCTTAAATAGTGAAAAGGTCTGTAGTTTGGCTACAGAAGCACAGGAACGAAAGGTTACCTACTTATGTCTAAGCATCAAATGTTATTAGTCAAAGCAGGTCTTAAGAAAACTGTTTCATACAAAATTAAGATAATTTTGCCAGGTGAGTGTAAGGTCTCTGAGCTATTGAAGTTTTCCCAATTAAACCGGGACCTAACCTCAGTTTCTTAGAGGTACTTAAGAGAACAAAACTGAAGTCACACTAAGAATTTCTGGGGAAAATAATGTGTCCAGGGTTAGAACATTAAAATTCTTATCCAGAAAACGTTCATGAAACAATTTCCATATAAGCCTTTAAATGTCACCCAGTTCTACAAAAATCAAATTGCCAAAGTCTTAATTACACTGTACATTTGCATTACAAAATTATAATCCTATTAAAAAGAGCTCTGACTAAAGTTCTTGCATATAATTTTTTCCTTCTTCTCTCTCTGGTAGATATTCAGAGTGAATTGCTTGAGGACAAACATTGATAGTACCAATAAACAACTTTTTCTTTTTTTGTGAAGTACAAAAGCCACACTACTTATCTCAGATTCAGTGTTCAGTATTGGTTACATATTATCTTACAGCTGACTCACAACTTTACCTCAGAAAACCTTACCTGGGGTAAAAAATCTCTCGTCTAAGGAGTGATATGGTTCTCAGTTCTTTAAGCCACATATGTTCGCAAACTTTAATAATACAATGCATTTCAAAAATAACTTTATATAAAAATTTTTTTTCTGTACAAAAAGGAAAATTGGGGTATATCATTTTTCTTTTCTTTCAGAGTAACAGAAAATGTCCTCAGGGAAAACAAATCCAAGAACTCAAATCTTTCACCTAATAACTCATTGCAGTGGGCATATGGCCTTTTAAATGTATCTGCCATTTTATCTGTGGTGACATCCTACCCCACTGGGTCCAACTGCCTGCATTTTATGCTAACTTTCTTCCACAAAATTGAAATGGAAATTATTTCTAAAAAGCAAAGCAAAAAAAAAAAAAAATCCCACAATCCAAATAATGTTGGTTACATTTTAATTATATGTTAAAAGAAATTCCTTTCTCACTCTCAAAAGGGAATAAAGGCCTAAATATAAAAATCAAAAACAAAAACAAAAAACTTCTACCAGATAGTTGTCCCTAAAATAGAAAAAATAAAACAACTTAACTTGTGAGCTAACAACAAATAACTTTGGTTTATTGTTCAAAGACCAGGTATTTTTACAGAAAATCTAAATGCCAAGAATCCTTGAGTTGGGTGATTGTTAACTACCAGGTACAATATTTAATTGTTGAAGGCATGTCCTCCTCCCAAGGGCAAGGAGAAAAATGGAGGATGCAGTCCATGTGGGTGAGCACTCCTAGGCCTGCCAGACCACATACTGCTCACAACCACAGGCTCTTAGGAGCGGGGCTTTCATAATTTGAACAATGGAACTCCCTGTTTCCAAATGAAAAGGACATTTTATTTTTTTTTAACTTAAGTTTCTGAATATTGAATAATCTCCTAATGTCTTTTAAAGTAAGCTATAGAGACTCTGTATATGAATTAATTTTGTCCTGATGAAACAGCTCTTATAAGAGATTAAATATATACAGTTTTCAAAATATGATTTGGATATAAAATTTTAATTTGGCGCTGATATAGGTACCCAGATACAGGAATGAAGCCTGGAAGCCTAATAACTGTTTATCCCTCAGTGAATTCTTATTTCATGACACACATTTATAGATTGGCATTTATTGGGTGGTATTAAATACTATTGATGTCTTATTCTTATTTACAAATTTTTCTTATTTATAGTTAAACACAACAGTAGAATATATTTTGACATATTATACACACATGGAGTACAACTTTCTCTTCTTGCAGTTGTACATGTTGTGAAGTTACATTGGTTGTTTATGCATGTATGAACATAGGAAAGTTATGTCTAATTCATTCTACTCTCTTTTCTATTCCTCTCTTCCTCCCTTCCCTTCTTTCCTCTTTGTCTAATCCAAAGTACTTTTCCCTCCTTCCCTATTGTGATGTCTTATTCTTGATTCACTATTTTTCCTCTCTGATTCTAATTAGTCTCTCTCTCTCTCTCTCTCTCTCTCTGTCTCTCTCTTTCTCTCTCTGTCTCTCTCTTTCTCTCTCTCTCTCTCTCTCTGTGTGTGTGTGTTATGGTGCAAGTGATATTTCCTGTTTATATTTTAATTTGCAAATTTGTATATTTCTAATCATAATGTCTAAAGTTGACTTTGAAGGTTGGTTGTGAAAAATGCAATTATAGAAACAGAACACTTTGCTCTTGAATTTGGAAAATAAAAGCTAATTTCTTCATGGGAAGGGACAAAGGGAAGTTATTACTTGATGACCATGGAGCTTCAGTTTGGGATGGTGAAAATATTCTAAAGCTAGATACTGATGGTAATTTTATTTATTTAATGTCACTGAGCTATACACTTTAAAGTTGATAAAATTGTATATTTTAAGTTATGTCTATTAACTACAGGTTTTAAAAGTCTGTTTGATAATTTATTATCTGAAACAATTCTGGCCAGAAAAATAGAAAAGAAAATAATAATAATAAATTTGTATAATTAAATTCAAATTATGTTTGTTAGAAATATTCTCATGTTCTCAAAATGATGATTTCTATTTTCCAGAATTATCATCCAATAAACATAGCAAATAATGTTTGTTTTTCTTCTGTAATTTACTAACTTCATGAGTATAATTTTCTTCACATTGTAATAGGCAATGCAGAGTTGTATGCATTGGTCTTGAATTCTGGATTTAATATGTGAAATTCTTTTTTCATTGCTTTGATCAGTAATTATATCATTCAGTAATTATATCAATTATAATTGATTTCAACTAACTTTTTTGTTTGTGAATTAAATGATACTTTTATAATGTTTATGTGTATTGTTTTAATTGCTAAAGCATCATTAAAGATTTATAATGTCTTATTTGTGGATTTTATACATTTGGCAGAACTCTATATAATTTTATTGTTAGCATTTTCAAAATCTGAGTAAACCAACTCTTGGAAGATTCCCTTTTTCTTTTTCGTTTTCAGTATCAATCATTTGAGCTCCATATTTGTGTCTTCTCTTTCTATCATGATCTGGACTTGCAATCAATCATAATGACATAAAGGATTTAAAAATCAGGTATGATTGCATTTAAAGTGTACAAATTAAATGTCTTTTTCAACAAAAATAAATAATAAAGTAAACATAAAGTGTCAAAAATTAACAGTTATATGTTTTCTCAATAATACTTGATTACACCAAATGGGAGGCAGTATCCTGAAACAACACAGTTAAATTCCTATAGAGTACATACAGTTTATACTTAAATCAGTGATCAATTTATTCTGCTGCTTTCGTGGGGAGCAGGGGTAGACAGGATAATGACTCTTCTCACTATTACACCTGAGCATGGAATTGTTTTTCTCCCAGTCTCTGCAAGTTGCTTAAGAGCTCTTAGTTTCCAAAGGAAGGATGCACAATAAGGACATGACAGGGGTCCCAATGCACTGGACTGCTACATGCATTTTGGACTTTTGTGCTTTTGAACCAAGAGGCAAATAAAGGACGTCCAAGTCTTTATTTGGCTGTGGTAATTATCAAAAGAAAATTCTGTCTTCCCTTATAATGGGATATGGCCAACTGTCCCTGAATCCAGTGGGTTCCTTTTAGTATTTCAATTTCATATAATAAAAGTTAATGAGAAACCATACCCAGGCAAACAAAGAAAAGACAAAAACAGTTAATGACATTGAGGATTTCAATTTTTTAGAAATGAAATTTTTGATCACTTCACTGGGTAAAAAAAAAAAAAAAAAAAAAAAAAAAAAAAAACCAACAACAAGTCAAGATCAGGGATAACATAAACAGGTAGAGAAAAAAGAATAACCATGGTTTCATGGCCTGATTATAGGAATGAGGGATTTAAACTCTTGTGAGCATTTGCCCTTGCTTGTTACATGTGCATGCCACTTTATTGTTTTAGAGGGAAAAAAATGTAGTTTCACTTTGAAGCTTATTTTATTTTTGTTACTGACTCTCCAAGTGCAAATTTGTGTAATTTTTAAGAAGGAATATTAATAATTTCCAGATTGTCACCTACATAGAGCATTATGGTTTTCCCATGGTGTACACAATGACTGTTCACCAAAAAGTCACTTTTTTTTGTGGGAGAAAGTGAGAGATGAGAGTTTCATTTAAGTAAGAAATATAATTTGGTAGGCAAAAACAAAAACCAAAAAACAGTAGATGCATAGAAGTTTAAATCCATTCAGAAGGCGAGACACAGAGTAGTCAAGAGGTGGGCTGTGGGGTGGACTGTGTATTCTGGAAATTTCAAAGCCATCCTCCTCCACACTACATTGTGGTGCTTAGCCTCAGTCTCAAAAGCCCCATTTCTTCTTTGCCAGTTGGATTGGGGTCAGGTGTTTCCAATGGGGCTCTGAAGGAAGACTGGAAAGCAAGAGTGAGAAGGTCTCCGCTTCTTTATGTAGTTTGCTATTGGTTCCGGTGAGAGTCTCTCTAGCAATGGTTCTTCATCCTGGTAATGGCTGCTGTCTTTAGTCCCAGGTTTTTGTTCATTTGTTTTATTTTTTAGAAACAGACCCATTATGTCCCCTCAAAGATACCAGGACCAAAAAAACTGTTTACCTTCCTCAGATCTGTTAGGACAACAGCTCTGTTGGGACAACAGCTCTTTGGGATACTCTTTCTAGTTCTTGAGGTACTAGCTCCACCTGGTTAGTACCCCTCTATAAAAGCCTGCATCACATGTAAACTTCTAGGTTATAAAATATATAGGTTATAAAAATCCAGTCTGTTTTTGTTTATTTGGCAGTAGAAGTGGAAATTCTTTCAGCAATTAATATTTCTGTTACTCAGTTTTTACTTTTTCCCTTTAAGCCCTCTGAAATCTATTTAACAATTTCTCACATTATATTTGTTCTTTGGAAATATGAGTCTAATTAGTTAAGATTTTTTTTCCTGTCTAGATTCTGAATACTAGGATATTAAGTAAAAAGAAAAACATATTCTTTCAAAATATTTAAAGTATATATTAAAATGAAAATAAAATTAAAAATTATAATGGGTAAATGTAGTATTTAAAAATCACAACTGTTAGTAAGTCTTCCATTTCATATTAAAAATAAAATTGTATTAAATTAAAAAAATTTAGTTGTTCATAGACCTTTATTTTATTTATTTATACGCAGTGCTGAGAATCAAACCCAGTGCCCCACACAAGCTAGGAAAGTACGCAACCGCTGAGCCCCAGCCCCAGACCCTATATCAAAATTTTTAATAAAAATGATCAGTTCTAGTATTCAGTATCCATCTAGTTATGCATAGACCTAGACATGTGCATATTTAAGAGTAATATAAGTTGTCAAATGTCGCAAAATGTTCCTAAGTCATTATTCTTAACTACTGTAAGTGCCACCCAAATTCAAAAGTACCTCCAGAGCCGTAGTTTGGTACACAAGCAAAAACAATAAGCATTTATACTGACACTACTGAGACTCATACTTTGCTACACTGGATTTATTTTTTCATGTTGAGAGGAATGATTAGAAAAAAGATTAATTAGTCATTTTTCTTATTTGATCAACTTCACTTTTCAAGTTCTTCCCATTAGGAACTTTGTTCTTTTATCTCTCTAGCAGCACAACTTACAAGCCTTCAAGTATTCCTACATAGTGACCTATTTTGAGATCATAGGATAAGAAATGTGGAGAAGCATTTTCTTCGGTATCTTGACAGCAATACTCAGCCAGTGCTGAATGCAAGATCTAAGTCTAGAGTTGTCTACATGTGCTTTAATACAGCTGTGTATGTGTGTGTGTGTGTGTGTGTGTGTGTGTGAGAGAGAGAGAGAGAGAGAGAGAGAGAGAGAGAGGTGGACTTGGGGATCTATTAACTTGGAATCAGAACAGAAACTCTTCTTGCCCTGGGGCCTGAGGACTTTATGGGTCATATTAATGCAATGAAGTACTTCAGTGTTTAGTAGATTTAATTTTAAGACCCTAAAATCTTTTAAAAACCTTTTTCCTGACTTTAATTTGAGTTCTTTCTTTTTTTCCCCAAACATCATCTCTCCCCACGGAACTCTTACTTTTTTTTTTTTTAGTTTTATTCTCTCTCTCAGAGGGTTAAATTTCTTCACACTTCCATGATGTAACCAAGGCTAGATGTCTTTCAAGATGTTCTTCGTTCTGATCTTCCAGCTGCCTTCATTGATTCCCTTTTCCAAAGCAGCATATGACACACTTGAAGTTTTCACAGTTCTAAAGTTTACTTTGCAATCCACTAAGTACATATGTACCCAAATTTCTATCTTCCTTAAGAAACTCCATTGCAATTGATCAGTTTGCTCCAGGAATCACAACCTGTGAAAACCTCCTGTAGAGTTATATTCCCTCCAGCCCTGGCCTTTAGTAGAACCGAACAATTTAAAGATTTGCTAGGAACTCCCAAGTTCCTTCTCACATTGCAAAAGAGTGAAAAGTCTACTCCTAAAATTATAAAAATTTGAGATCATATTTGCATGTCTTGAGAACCAACAGATCTTCTCTTCTTCAGCTTGTACATCATGCAGCCTTTCAGATCAAATAAAACCAATACTAAAATCTTCTGTTCTCTTTATTACACATCATGGAGGCAATGGAAGCAAACAGGATTCTCTGTATCTCAAGAATCCAATTCAAGGAATTGGGTGAAATAAAGCTTGTCATGTTATGGTGTCTTTTTTTTTCTATCTTGGCCAATCCTACAGGTTTATCCTTAAGTCATGTCCGCATCCTGGTCCTTTTCTCTTCTGGTTCTACAATTAATTTTCATAAATGTATTTATTTTATACAAATATGAATGAATGTATTTAAAAGTATTTAATATAATTTGCTTTCAAATTTTACATTTTATCCTTCATTATATATGAACTATTAGATTAATACCTATTAATTATTAATTCTTATATGTCTACATTTCATTACTACTCAAATGTAATTATAATGCATTAATTATAAAACAATTAAATACATTAGGAAACAACAATATGAAACTGAAGATATACACTTTACAACAGATCAAACAAACACACATGCTTTCTAAGCATTTTACCAAAGTAAAATAAGGTAGATATTAATGAAATAAAAGGTAGATATTAATGAAATAAAACCAAAAAAATTTAAACATCTTTGTGAATATAATAAACCAGAATATACGAATATTCCATTTGGAGTATTTTAAAAATTTCTGAATAAACTGTTTGAACTTTTTGTATAGTCACATATTTTCTTTACTATTTGACTATGTCAGAATGATAAATAAACTCCATGATCCTGAAGTCAAAATAAAATCTTCTCAGGATAATTGCAAAATCCAAGTCTTAAAGTTTTGTTGACTACAAACCATATATGTAATCGCCCATAATACGTCACTTTGTTTTCAAGATAGAAAGGAATAGTTGAGTTCTTGGTAGAGGCATAAGAAAACTTAAGAGGGTGGGAGAATGTGTTCTTTGATTATATAATTTATCCCACCCTGTGCTCATTCACACCTGCACATAGAGCTAAAAAGCACAGATATTGTACCTCACCAATTTGAAAAAAGAAAGTATCAGAAAACTATTAAAAATGTAAACATTCAAATTTAATTTGTTCAGACTTGAACTCTATATTCAGCAATGTGATAAATATCAGTAGCCTCTTAGAAAAGTTAGGTAACAAATTTTCTTATTGTAGTAGTAAACCCTAAGAAAAAGCCAACTATTCTACGTCATCTCTATGTCAAAAAGTATGCCTTCATGGCTCAAAATAAAACAAACTCTTAAAAAGTTGTTTTCTAAATCCTGTGACTTAAGTAGAGCCTTGATTCACTTTGGTGGTCTGAGTTGAGTAGTTATATCTTACTGTAGAAGTCTATCCCCAGTCCTTTTCCAGCCCCAATCTAATATTCTAATTAGGGACGTTTCTTTGAGGACCTTAATTTATCTACAACTTAAAATGAATTAATTTAAGGTCCAGGTGGAGACACTTATTTGTTCCAGGCATTGGAGATTAAAAGTACAGTTTAAAAAAATTCATCTGTTAAAAAAAACCTGCAAAATTAAAAAGTTAGGAACTACATTCTTCTTTATCAGGAAATATCAGACATGGGCAGTATTCTCTTTAGTTTCTAACTTATTTGCTTAAAGGCAGGTAAATAGGAGACAGGATTCTAAAGAAACAGTGTTGTATAATTGTTAAATATGGTCAATTATATGCATATCATTTATTTATTAAAATTATGTAACTTCTAATTGCAGTATTTTTGCATATATCATATCAATGGAAAATATTAATTATGATGCCATACAAACCCTGTATTTTAGAATCAACTCTCCATTAGTTAGTAGGTTTATAACCTCAAATAGGTAAAAATTTCCTTTTTAAATCCATTTCCTCCCCTGTAAAATCAGGATATCAAAGAGTTATTTAAAGATTAAGTGAGATAATAGGAGTAGAGATCTTGGCTCTAAGAATGTATTCAGTTAGTGGTTGTTTTTGTCAATTATTTTTATTATCTCCATAGAGTTTGGCTGGAAGGGAAAATGAAAGAAACAAATAAGACAAAGCCTAAGTTGTTGGTTGTATTGGAAAATGCACTTGAATGGACATTAGTTCTGCGTGCAACAGAAATTCACAGGTTCCTTCAATGACTGTACAAATAAAATAGACATTTCTTTTACTTCTTCCTTTGTAAAAAGATAATATTTGAACCACAACACCATTGTGAGGCTAAAGTGAAATACCATGTAAAGTTATGTAGAAAAATATAAACATCAACTATATTTAGACCAAAGTTCAATAGGCAAATGATTAGAATTGATCTGAAACCAGTTTATGTTACCAGTTTTAAAATTATGAAATAGAATATACACATGGGAGAAATGTAACAAATACAAAGTTTTAAAATGTAATAAGAAAGTTATGGAAGCCCCCAACCAGTAAAATAGAGCAATTACTGTGACATCTCCCTACATGCCCTGTTTCCATAAAAGTCTCTTGGTTTACACCCAGAGATGACAGCAGCATGATTTGGACTTTACTCTTATTGTTATCTTGTGCATGCTTTTATTACCATCGACAATATATTTTTTAAATTCATAGAAATGATATCATAATCTGGATAGTCATCTGTAATACATTTTTTCAACACTGCTTTATTGAGATATAATTCAAATATGAAATTCATCCATTTAATGGCTGCAATTCTGTGGTTTTTAGGATATTCACAGGTTATGTGATCATCAACAAATCTAGTTTCAGAATGCTTTAACTGCCATCCCCCATACCAACCCCATCTCATTAGTGATTCTTCCTTTTTCCTCCTCAGTGCTATTAATCAGAAATCTACAATCTGTATAATGTGCTTCTTACTCCTCACTATGCATCCAAAATCCATTCAAGTTGATGCAAATAACTAATTTCACTGTATTTTGTTGTTGTTGTTTGCTGAATCTATCAGCCACTGGAGAAATGTACTAAAAATATTTACTTTTAATGGTTGAGTTTTTAATTTTGAAGCTGTTTCTAAGTACATGCATATTTAGAATGGCTAGATTTCTAGTAATTTGAGATCATTATTTTCATGAAGTGATCAATACCTCTTGAAGTTCTTTTTGCCTTAAGCCTCTTTTATTTGATAAATAAAAATGCTAATAGATCTTTTTTCTATACTTTCCCTTATGATTTAGTTGTGTCTCTTGTAAAAGAACATATTGGCTAGTATTTATCAGATTTTGAAGAACATATTATTCTTAGAGAATTTAAGAAAGGGAACTTAATTTATAACTGTATACATATGGATATGTGGATTTACATATATTCATCTTCAAGATTTGTGATGGTTAATCTTGGTGGTCAACTTGACTGGATTTAGAGAATCCTAGAAAATTGGTAAAGCACACTTCTAGGTGTGTCTATGAGGGTGTTTCCAGAGATGATTGGCATGTGAATCAGGGAACTGAGGTGGGATGACCTGTCCCGAATGTGGGCAGCAGTGCCCAATAGGCTGGGGCCTGGATTGATGAAAAATGGAAGAAGGGCAAAGCTTGCACTGATTGGAAACTCTATTCTTCAGGAGCTTGTGTGTTTGCTGCTGCCTTTGTCCATGGGCATCAGATTTCAAGTTCTCAGTCACTGACTGTGGACTCACACTAGTGACTGCCTGAAGCTTCCAGTTCTTCAGCCTCAGACTGGTGCTACACTATTGGTCCCTTTTGTCCTGAGGTGACCAGCTTCTTGGAATGAGCAGCTACTGATTTCCCTAGCTCTTCTACCTATAGATGGCCATTGTGGGACTCTCCAGCCTCTGATCTTGTAAGCCAACCTAATAAATCTGCTTTTATATGTATGTTCTATTGGTTCTGTTTCTCCAGGGAACTCTGACTAATATAGTATTCTTTTTCCCTGTGTTGGCTTTTGGGAGTAATATTCAACATAATAAATAAGGTTATTCTTTTGGGTGGTTGATGTATGTACGTTCTTTGTTGAGAAAAAAAATTGTAATTAATTTTTTTTTATTTACAATTTATTTACAATTTTTATTACACATATAGGGCATACTTTTTCATATCTCTGGTTGTGTACATAGTATATTCACACCAATTCCTATTTTAATACATGTACTTTGGATAATAATGTCCATCCCATTCCACCATCATTTCTAACCCTTGCCCCTTCCCTTTCCCTCCCACCCCTCTGCCCTATCTAGAGTTTGTCTATTCCTCCCATGCCCCGCTTCCCTACCCCACTATGAATCAGCCTCCTTACATCAGAGAAAACATTTGGCATTTAGTTTTTTGGGATTGGCTAACTTCACTTAGCATTATACATCTCAGCAAAGCAAGGTGTCTAATCAAGAGAGAGCCAAAGGTATTAGGTTAGTTAATTCATAGCCCAATGTAATCTCATAATGGAATTCCTGAATATAAATGTTTCACAAACTGAAAGCAACACAATTTCTATCACTTTCTTGTAAACCCTGGAATATACAATGAAACAAATTTAAGACGAATAGATAACTGTTCACAGGCAAAATGTCTGAATATAGACAACCTTTTAGAGACCAAGTGTGTGTTAATACTAATAAATTAATTCATTAAAAATATGCATGTATGTTTGATAGATGATATTTTAAGCTACAATTTTCAGATTTTTGAGCAAAAGCCACTTTGAGTAAGAAAAAAAATTCAAAAAGCAAGCTGGAATATACACGCTCAAATAGACCTTAAATTTAAGAATCATTTTCCAGGGAATTTGAGTCCAAATTGTTTTACTAAAGATCAGTAATTATCAAGTCTTATGTATTCTAGAGTCATACAGAGCCTGGAGCCAACTTTTATAACTTTTTGACCAAAGTACTTAACATTCCAGGCTTTTTCAGATCTGTAAAATGGGGAATATAATGATACCTCATCAGTTTCATATTTTTTTTTGGAAAAAAATTATTCATTTCAGATTATTTTATTACCAAAATTTATTAAACAGTAACTTTATCCCAAACATATTATTTTGCATTATTGGATTTAATCTCACACAAATTTATGGGATATGTACCAATGTTATTCTCTTTGTTTAGATGAGGAAGCAGAGCCAAGACCAGAAGCAGAGTCTGTTTGATTTCTTAAATGCTAGGCAGTACTTTGTCACAGTCCTAATATCATTCTCTTCTTGTGAGCTTTTCAGTTATATCTTTTCAAACAGCTTAATTTCCACCTGCTAAATGGAGTTTCCTAAATTTCATGCCATTAGACATATTTCTCATTAACTTATGATCTCATCTAAAGTCATACCTTCACCTTTCTTCATTCTTTGTATTTGTAGCTTTCAGGGATCTCCTGTATTCCAGGTACTTTTCTTTTTTCTTATTCTATCTACTGTATTTGACCACCATGATATTTCCACACTTTGAAGTCTGTATGTGAGAACCTAAACTCATCATAATTTTCAAAAGTGTTCCTTTTTTTAGATATTGGTATTCTCCTAGTTTCTTTAGTGTGATATCTAAGAAAAAATCTTTTCCTTGTTCTTTTTTGAGATTACCGTTCTGCCTATTGTGAGCCTTCCCTTATACCACTGATATGTCTCTTCCATTTTGTCTCCATTTTCTCATTCTCCTGCAATCATTCTGGCTCATGTCTCACCTGGACAGTCCTCAGCACTCTCCCGATCTCCTCTCAATAGGTGCCCTTCTCCTAATCCTAATCTCCAGAGGAAGCTTTCCTAAAGCCCATCTCTAATCTTTGAGATTAAAAAAATGAACAGATGAACAAACAAAACAATGATTAGGTAACTGTTCACAGGCAAAATGTCTGAGTATAGACAACCTTAAAATCATTGCCTATCAACTTCAGGCCATTTTTTAAAAATTAGCAATAATTGTGCATTAGTTAATCCTCATTGGCTTTAATATTGTCATTGAGCAAAGCTGGTTCAATATTTTTAGAGGCTCTTACAAACTATAAGGCTCTCTGTAACTTTTTATAAACCCTACTGTCCAGACTTTTGTCTTATGATCTCTTAAAGTGGCCTGATCTTCTGGAAAACTCTTATTTTCAATTCTTAAGCATATCTTTCTCTCTTTCAAATGTGTGACATAGTTGTCTAATTCTGCTTTCCTACTTTTTATTCCCTTTACCTAGCACCACCTAAATATGACATTGGATAAATTACCTTGTTTTCCATAGAGGTTTACCAACTTTTTATCAAATGTGATAGAGTCTACCTAATTTACTTTGTGTGTCTCTTCTCTTTTATTAAATTGTGGTGGAGAAGAGAACCAACATTTAATGAGGGCTCTTTTGGAGAAGGGGCAGTCTCTTCTCAGGAGTTGTATGGGATATCATTATCGTCATTTTACAAGTGAGGAGACCCAGAGAAGTCTTAAAATCATGCATATTTTGAACTGCTTTGTTTTAAGACAGAGTCTCAAAACTTCTTTGCTTTGAGACAGAGTCTGTATGTTGCCTAGGTTGGTCTCAAGTGACCCTCTCACTTCACTCTCCAGAGTAACTGAGTTTGCACCTATTTTTTGAATTGTACTTTCACAAAATTCTGGTAAACTTTGATCTCAAGGCCAAGTTTCCATGTATTAAAAGAAGAAAGATTCCTTAAGTCTTGCCGTGGCACACCTGTTTCTTATTTGATCTTTCATAGGAGAGACATCTGCAGTCGTTGACAATAAACTGTGACTGAAAATTTACCCATCTGACTTTGTTCTAACTTTCTTTAGTACTTCTACAGAGTGACTTCTTGCCCTTACATATGATAGCTCTAAATTCAATGAGGAAGATATTTACAGTTCTGCAAATATCACTTTGGCATTTTACATTTTGTAGGAAAAAGCTTTTACATTGCAGTTCATAGCATAGTCTGAGGTTCTTAAATGCCAACTAGAGATGTAGAAAAGAGACCTTTTCTGAAAAAAAAGACCAACTTTCAAATTTGACATTGAGAGATGTGTAGAAGTTTTAGAGTTGCTAGGAAGAATGAAGATTTTTATTTGATGGAAAACATAGGACTCTGACTCCTTTGTTAATTGACTCACAGAAGAAAGCATGGGATAATATAAGAAGAGAGAAGGGGTTGGTCTATACTTCCTGTATCTCTACATATATGACCATCCAGAACATCATGCAATCAGCAGGGATCAAATAGATACCTGAGGAAATAGCAATGTTTGTATTATCTTGATAAATTGTGAAGAACGGGGTTGTTCTGTGATAGATGTAAACATTTTAAAGATAGATTACATATCAATTGAAAAATAGAACTGGGATGTTGCTTTCTAGAGTACATTTTCTGAGGGAGAAAGAGAATGTGATTTTAGCTCATGCTGCTACTAAAGTGGATTGGAAATTGGCAATAAAGTTCTGAAAGATAAGTTGGAGTTCACTGAATTGGAAGACCTTCTCTTCCTCCTAAATTTTTGTTTCTTGAACTTATAGAGCAAGAAGGAAAGCATAAGAGAAAAAAAACATTTATATTTCTATTTATATATTTACATTCAATATGAGTATAATAAATATATTTGTTCATTTAATTAAAGTATACAATTGCCTCTTTTGGTGATTTTATATAAAATAGGTAAGTTTTAGGCAATATCTCTGTGTGAATATGTATTGCCTATATTCAGAGCCCCAGTAAAAAACAGATAATACACTCAAATTAAATAATGAGAATTTAATGAAATGACTTTATAACCTAGGCTGAAAAGGGGAAGAGGAGCAATAGGAAAAAGTGATACCTGAAAAGAGTCTAGGAAGCTCTAGGAAAGGTGCCTTTGAGGGAGGAAATCAGCCAGTACCCAACCTGTATGCTGATGAGGAAGTAGCTAGAGGAATAGATACCTTGGCCTCTGCCTGTTCTAGTTCTCCAGTCTCTCACCAATGCCTGCTGTTGGCCAAACCCAAAAAGCAGCCGGAAGAAAAAGCAGTCTCATTTATGCAGCCCATGAATATTTGCTTCCTGGTGCACAGAGCAGAAGAGAGGTAGAGAGTTGACCTGAAGAGGTAAATGGAGGAAAGCAGCACACCGATGCAGACATTGGTTAGGAAGCCAAAGAAGAGCCAAAAAAAAAAAAAAAAATTGTGGAAATTAGAGGATGTTTAGGATTATTTGAATCTAATCATAATTTTATGGATTGTCTCTCATTTTTACTTCCTGGTGACTCAAGAACATCCCTAAGAGTAAAAGGAGTAATAACATCTGGGCTTCCATAGTTTAGACTTATCAACAAACTCTAGGCTTTAAAAAAATATAATAATAATTTATATCTCTATTTCAGTCATAGGTATATTATACCCTATTTTTGACCCTGTGGGTCACTGCTTTTAAGCTTATTGCTTGCTATTTATGACTATCCAATTTAGCTGACTTTTGTTATTTCTCAATTTTTCCAACATAAAGTCTGTTTTCGAATCTGGAAAGAACAAGTAGTCCAGGACATTTCAGTTTTGCAAAAAAAAAAAAAAAAAAAAGCTTTTAGAAGATTGGCATTACCTACGATTTTTCTCAAATTATTGTTACAATATAATCAGCCATATTGACATAATAATGTAAACAAATTATATGATTAGCATTTATCCTTCCATAAAGATGGTTTCTATTGTGTTTTTGGAATTTGAATGTGAACAGGTATAGACAGACATGGGCTGCCATTGCCGGCCTGGAAATGTTGATCTCTAAAATCCCATCATAGTGTGAGGTTTAGTGTTCCTAGGATAACTTAAGAAAAAAGTCGAATGATTTAATGTTAGTTGAAATTTGTTTCTCAAATTATTCTTTATTGTTTTCCAAAAACAGCATGATACCCCATCTAAAAACACAAAATAAAACAAAAGAAGCAAAACTCTTTGTTTAACTGCCTGTTGCTGACATTTGGTCTTTTCTAAGAAAGCAGCCTCAGTTAAAAACAACTCAGAGGCATTTGGGGAACACTGTGACCTCGAATAAAGCTATCTCAATAAGTTAGCTATTTTCCATTTTAGAGTTGGTCGACAGAGAAACAGCTAGTATATTGTGTTCATTATGTGCATATGAATAAGTACAGTCTCAACCTAAGAGAGATTCACTAATTATGTGGAATTGACATGGCTTTGAAAGATTATCACTGTGTATTCATATACAGGGCAAATTGATTTCAAAATAAGAACATTTAGAAAGATAAGGGGATTTTTTTTTTTTGAGGCTGTTAGCAGGTAAGTTGATATACTTAACACAAAAGTTCTCTTGTTTGGTCCTTTCTAATTCTTTGCTTTTTCCTGAGTTATCTCATTTTTAGCCACAACTTAAATTATCGCTTACTCATTGATAGGCTTAAAAGTCTAAATAAGACTCTAAATAGGACTCTACCCTAAGCTTCAAATTTCAAATCCAATTTCTTAATTTCTATTGCTGTATAACAAATTATCCCCAAACTTAAAGGCTTAAAATAACAAATAAGGCTATGGTGCACACCTGTAATCCCAGCTATTTTGGAGGCCAACACTGGAGAATGATGAGTTCCAGACCAGCCAGGGAAACCTAGTGAGGTATTATTTCAAAACAAAAAATAAAAAAGGGGATGTAGTTTAGTGGTAAAGCACACCTGGTACTTCTAAATAAATAAATATACCAAAATACCCCAAACACTTATTATCTTATAGTTTCTTTGGGCTAGGAATAAGGTCTTGTAACCCAGGGTCTCTCACAAGGTTGCAATCCAAGTGCAGCTCTTGACTGTGGTCTAAGGCTCAACCATTGGAGGATTTGCTTCTGATAATGTTTCCATGATTGTTGGTAGGGATCAGCAACTTGTTGGGCTTGGACTGAGTCCTCTTTTAGTTTTTTTGTCCCATAGGTCTCTCT
This sequence comes from Callospermophilus lateralis, assembly GCF_048772815.1. Taxonomy (NCBI): domain Eukaryota; kingdom Metazoa; phylum Chordata; class Mammalia; order Rodentia; family Sciuridae; genus Callospermophilus; species Callospermophilus lateralis. The sequence continues at coordinate 96,990,039 of NC_135312.1, read as the reverse complement.
ACTGGGTAGTTCACAATATAGTAGCTGGCTTCCATCTGAAAGAATAAGAGAAGAGCAAATGAAAAAACGGTTATAGTCTTGCTCTAATTTAATCTTAGAGGTGTCAACCCATTGCTTTAGCTGTATCCTATTCATTAGAAGTGAGTCATTGGCCCAGTGCCCTCCAGACAAGATGATTATATGGGCATGAACCAGGAGGTGGAACAGAGGTGACAACACAGAGGCAGCCCACCACATGCACACTTCCTTCCAGGGTGTCACAGGCACTTGAAACTCCACATGCCACAAATCAGTTCTGTGGATGTTGTTCCCAAACCTGCTTTTCCTTCCAGATCACTCTTGAATATAAGTCACAGATTGTCATCTACACAGTTTATGCTTTGTTTGTGTTTTACTTTTATTTTTGGCGTGTGAGTTTATTAAATTTACTCTTTTATTTGTTTTCTTATGTTTTAAAATTCTGGAGGGTGGGGAGAATCTGGGGAACTGACTGATGTAAGCTTGTGTTACTAGTTGAGAGATCTTGGACCACAGTACAGTGGGAAGAGAGCACAGCCTGTGTCATTTCAGGAGACTTCATGGAGAGTGAATTTCTGTCTGAAAGATCAAAGATCTCTACTCTTCTTTTTTTGCCTGGCCTGGTCTCCCTCTACCCCGTTTACTTTCTCTTTTACAACTGTGTGGCATGGTGATATCTGGCATCCTTCCTGATGTTGCCTTCACTCACATGTCATGTGGAAGCACTGCTGGTTCTAGACTTAATGGCCTTCCCTTGCTGAGACTGTGAATGACTTGTCTGCACAGAACACTGCTGTCAATGGGAACTGGGAAGCCAGAGGAGTGGATCCGAATTACACTGTGCCCTTCTCTCAAGGCCAGTTCTTACATTTTCAAGTCAGAAAGCTCAAGATTTCCACCACTTGCTTCCTTGAATTCTCAAGCAAAGGAATCACAAGATGGTTTAGATTCCTTATGTTACAAATGTTGGCTCTTTCCCTTTAATTTTTTTTGAATATAAATAGTACCTCATGATGTTTTCATATGAGCATTCCTGTTTTTAAAACGTATTGATAATTTTTCTGAGATCTGGGATGAGTTGGAGGTAAGTTGAGGCAAATTAGAAATCTGGATTTAACTGCCTTCTTTATACAGAATTTTCTTTTCAAAAAAAAGAAAGAAAGAAAGAAAAACTTCATTGCTTACCTCGCTAACAAAATTTGATGCTATTATAGAGACTTAATAACGTCTTGAAAATTTCTCCTGTCAAAAATAATTAGCCACCAGTTCCTCCTTGTCCAACCATTTATTTGTCCTTCCCAAAGAACTCTAGTAGATTAGTAAGAGCTAATGTTGCCTTGTTCTCAATAGACTGCATTTCTGAAAATAGCATTATGCCTGCAACTTTCCTGCATGAAAGTAAAGCTAATTTAATTTCATGTGCTCTATTGCTTTTTCTGGAAACTTTCTGAGGGTTGGGGCACATCATGGCAAGCCGTCTCTGGTCTCTGAAAGTAGCTGTTTGTATGACCATGGGCATGTACATTAATTATGGTTTATACAATTTATACTTATGGTTTACCCAAAAGTTTGGCTGGAAATTCAGTTTTTGTGTTTTACTTCATCAAATAAAGTGAAACAATCAGTCTCTATTCTCTTTTACATTTTACTTGTCTACTAAGATTACTTGGGATTGACATTCTTTATAAAATCTTGTAAATAAGCTCCAAAATAAAGTGTACAGAAGTTTTGCTGTTTTCTTGTCATTCCGGGGCATGAATATACTACCAGAAAGATAAAGTGGCTCCAGTGATTCCAGTTTTAAATTTATTTAAAGAAATCTTTTATCATAAACGGTATCCACATGGCCAGTAGTCCCTGGGAGTGCCCAAATGTTTACTCTTATCTTCGTGCTTTATTTTTCTAAAATTTTCTTTACATGGTTAGAGCCATACTTTTCATTTCCGCCCCACAAATGCTTAACTGTTTTGGTATCCTCTGTTCTGAAATTGAGTAAACATCTTGTGGATATCAATTACATCAGGGCCTCCACTTGCTGCCAACCATTTCAAACATCAATTTTCTTTTTATGCCTCTAGTATGTGTCTGGAGGCATTTGTCTGTATTTCCTGGCTTAGCTTTTCTGCCACTTCCTATAGTTGTCAGTTATCTGAGCATTTAGAGGATTACCTCACTGTTCCCCTTCTTCTCAACTTGCGACAGAGAATCTTTGTAAGGCTAGTGTCCATTTTATGCTGGTCTGTACCCATCCTTTATTTCAACATTATTTTTTTAAAAAATCACTTTTATGAACATTTGACATTTTAGTGCTAACTGCCTGGATGCATTTTTATTCTTATATTCTTTCTTTTCCATCAATAAGTCCTTCTCTTTATGATGGAAACATTTCTTGTGAGTTTGGTCAAACTTCAGGTTTTCTCTATTTCCCAGTCAATTTATTTTCAGTGTCAAAGTGGAATCAGCTAATGGCTTTGATTTTTATTTTTATTTCACTGAAAATGTTCAAGCAATGACAGGAAAAACTTATTTACTTTCTTGTCACCAGATTTGTCAAATCCACATACATGTAACAATATATTTTATCTTCCCTCCTGTTACCAGGCACCTAATACTCCCATTCTAAACAAGGCATCATATTATGCACTTGGTCTCACTCATTTTCTTCTATTCAAGGGCTTTTGCTCCTACAAATAAATCATCTCTTTTCTGCATCATCAAATTTTTCTTATTAATGAATGATTCCCATTAGCATGTAAGCATAATACAATAGTTGCCATTGAAAACAAGCAGCCTAAACCCAGTGAATGATGATTGATGTAATTTTCCAGTTATTCAAATTTTACTTCAGTCATATTAAAATGACATATATAATCAAAATGTATATGCATTAACAATATCAGTACTTCCTTGTTTATTGCAGTAAACAAATAAATAAGTCCAACAAATTTTCATGTATTTGTTAGCCAACTGTACAAGTTCAGTGTAGTCTCTTGGCATCAACTTTTTCCTATGAACTATATATAAAAATTCTTTAACTTTATTGACTTCTTTATTTTAAAGAATAATTAACACATATGATCTGTTTAAATTGATGATATTCACTGTAATATTTCCCTACATGTGTATATCATGCATTAATTGTGTAAATTAACCCTTCTACATTCAACCTCACTCAAACCCTTTCTAGTACCTAAAAGTTCCTTCTAATCTCTTTCTGAGCCCCTTGCCTTTTGCCATTCCCCTTATCTAGTGACCACTATTCTGTTATGTTTGTACAAGTTTGACTTATTTGATTCCTTAAATGAGTGAAAATGTGTGGTATTTGTCTTTCAGCATCTGACTTGTCTCATTCAACATAATGTTTTCTGTTTGTATCCATATTGCAGCAAATGGCAGTATTTCATTCTTTTTATGGCTGACTAGTATTCCACTGTGTAAATATGCCATGTTTTCTTTATATGTTCATCTGCTGAAGGGCATCTGGTTTGGTTCCATATTTTGACTACTATGAATAGTACTGCAATAAACAAGGAAGTACAAGTATATTTTTGGTATAAAGATTTTAACTTCTTTTCATATACACATGGTAATGGAACTGCTGGATCATATGGTAGTTTTATTTTTAGTTTTTTGAGAAATCTCCATACTGTTTTCCATAATGACCATAATAACTTACATTCCCATCAGCAGTATCTAAGTCCCTTTTCTCTGAATTCTCACCAGCATTGTTATTTTTGTCTTTTTGATGGTGGCCATTCTAATTGGGTTGAGATAATAATCACATTGTGATTTTTCGAATTGCATTTCTCTGATGATAAATGACAGTAAGCCATTTTTATGTATTTGTTGGCCATTTGTATGTGTTCCTTTGAGAATTTTTTGTTTAGTTCTTAAGCTCATTATTTTAATTTGGTAATTTTTTGGTGTTTATTTAATTGAGTTCCATACATGTACAAATTTTAAAGGTAAGTCCTATTCCAGTATAAGATTGACCCAGAGCATACATATTTTAATTCTTTGACTATCATCAAAACAAAAGCATTTTTAAAATTCAAAAAACAATTCCTAGATTCTTGATGAGGAAAAATAGAGTTTGAGAAACATTTTTATTCAAATAGAGGATAAGGCATTAATTCCAAAACTCAGATGTGCAATACAATGGCAAACATTTATTTATTTACCCTGAGTATCTCTATATCTCTATGGATATAGAGAAAAGAGAGGGCTCAAAGACTTGAATATTCCAATCTGTCATTTCTTTCATTTTTCCAATATTAATGTTCAATATCAAAACAATCCTTTTTGTACATATTTATGTAGTGTTTATTACTAATAAATGTAATCACTCAAATAGATTCAGACTTCATAATCATCAGCTAAGTGAGGCATTGGTATGGTACAGTAGAAAGCAAGAAAACCAACTACTAGAGCCAGGAAACTGAGTGAGGCCTGGATGTATGTCCTTTGGGAAATTGTTTTTCTCTTCTACAGATTGACAGTGTTGGATTAGATTATCCATATGGTCTCATTTGCTCTGAAACTCAAAGAATATTTTTTTGGCTAATAATAATTAAACTGCTTTGATCTCTTCCAAGTTACATTTCAAAATGTTGTTATAAGTGCTTAATATGGATTACATAATTTAATCCCACAATAATCCTTTGAATTTTGGTACAATTAATATCACATATAAAGACACTGGAGCTTATAAAGGCTAATTAATATGCCCAGAACTTCACAGCTGGTAACTGGGAGAGCTGAGACTTAAATGCAGGCTGTGTAACACAAGAGCTATAGACCTCTAACGATATCAAAAGATACCTCTCTCAAAGTGTAGACAGATTCAGAAAGAGTGAATGATAACATAAATTGAATGATTGTTTATTTTTTAAAAGATTTGTGGTGGGATTAAAATTTGAGATATTATAAACCTCATCATTTCCTCACTCAATCTGCTTGTTCCCAAGAGACTCCCCTCCTCCCTGAGAATCAAATATTGCTTCAGGGGAATGATTTCACAGAATACAGGGAATAATGATTCAAATTTTATCCCTTTGAAAATCTAAGTTGATTTTTAAACTCATAGGGAAGGCAATTAGTCTATTGAAGTAAAATTTGTGATGTTTTTGAAATTTAAATGTCTGGGCACCCAGACATATTGAAACAAAGTGTATGTTCTTACCAATGTATATTAAAGGGCAAAAATGAAGAGCATATCTGTCCTTCACTCAGAAATTAGAGTAGCCTAGGCAGTAAAGAAGACACAGGAAGAAAGTAAGGGTCTATGATGATTCTTCTGAGTCTAAAAACCTAGGAGGAAGAGCAATAAAAGCTCCAATATCCAATAACCCTGCTAGGGATTTGGAGAGTAATGAAGATGTCTGAGGTATTTTTTTTTTTTTAATTTTTATTGTAACCCTGGAGTTTGGCAGCCTCTCTGAAGATCCTAATAGAAAGAGGACATCTAGGAAATGAATGTCAAGAGTGTATGTGCCTCTAGTGAAGAAACAGAGGGCTTGAGGCAATCTTCAACAAGTTTCTGAGTTTGTGTTAACATGTGATAACATCTTGTTTTCCTTGCGAATTGTGTGAAAGTTACACAAAAGAGACTTTAATTCTGTAGTGGACTTGAATTAGAGATAATGAAGATACAGAGTGAAAGGATTCAACTAGAAAGATCAGGAAAGATGAGTATTGATGACTAGATGTCAGAAGAAATAGAGAAGTATCAGCAGGTATTGAAGATGTTATAGGAAATACCACAGCCCAAGGTAGTCCTGATTGCAGCATCTCTTGACTCTCCTTATCCTACCATTTAAACTCCAATCATACTGACTCTCTTCCAGTTCCTGAAGTGAATTAAACTCTTGTCTGGCTGATGTTATTTTCACGTGTTCTTCTCGTGCAACTCTCTTCCTGGTAACTTTGTGTATCCTTTGGTTTCAATGACTATCATTTCTAGAATATTCTGCTTTGAACCTCTATCCAAATCAAGACTTTATTATAACTTTTATCATATCGTTTTTTTTTACATTAACATTTCTAATTACACATTTATTTGCTGAATGCTTGTGTCCTCTACTAGACTAAAATCCTCATAATCATATCTGTTTTGTTCCTTGATCAATTTCTAGAAGCTAGTAACCGGAACACACATAAGTTTTCTTTTGAATAAGCAAATAGAAGAATGTCAGTCAGTGATATGAAAACCAGGTTTCAAGTTTGAGGAAAAAAGGACTTTTTTAAAAAACATGCTAGCAAAAATAAGAGTTGGGATTTTTGCAGTTGTAAATTATAGAAAAGCAAAAGATAAAAATTTAGCTCTTTCGTATCTTGGGATACATGGTTTAGCCTAGTGCAGAAGCTCCATATTCATCAGAGCCTTACATTCTATATATTTTACTGCCCTGATTTCCCTAGAATTTTCCTGTCTGAACCAGTGAGATGCCCATACAAATTCTCCCCACAAAAGACTTCTCTTTATGTCTTACCAGCCAAACATTAAGTGGTCATATCTAGTTTCAAAAGGGCTTCCCAGCTTCAACCAGAGTTCCATTATCAAAAAGGAGAGAATGAGTGTGTGTTTGCATAATTCAATGTCTAACAAGGTAGCTATGATGAAAATTGGAGGGACTGGAACAAGTATGAACCACCCTTCAGAAGTACTGAGAGGGCCATTCTGATTAGAGGAGCTCTACTACATCGTATTTTGTGGCTGAGAAAAATGAGGTCAGCTAGAATGAGTGTCTGTACCCACACATTTGGTTCCATCATTCTGATAACATAAGGCTCAATCCGGTCAACAAATGGTTTCACTTATGCTGACATTTTCAACAAATTTCATTTGAACTAAAACTTTATGAGAAATTCACAAAACATCCTCAAAATGCTTAAGCAGTTTGCACAATGTAAATATTTAAAACAAATATATCCAAATATATAAACACCGACTGTCTCATCTTTCTTGTAGATAAATCCAAACATGTCAATGGGGAGGTAAAAAGTCAGCTATCTTTGTTCAGATGTTGTTTAGCATAGTCCCAGATACAGTGGAAAGCATTTTGGGGGTGCTCTTTCTGTTAATCTTTTTATCATTGTATAGTATTTTAAAATACAGAGACATAATACTGCTATTGTTAATTATGCCCAATTAAAATCTCATCCTTATAAGTGTGTCCCACTCACAGAATGAAATTTTAAACTATGAAATAAAGGTTCTGAAATATCAGCAACTATTTTGTGTTTAATTATACCTTATTTTAATCAAATAACATTCTGTTCTTGCAAAATATCTTTTATAATATGTAGTATTTCATCTTCTAATTATTTTCTTTATTTTTCTTTCTGGTCAAATTTGCAAGTTTCTGTTAATAATAACTTCTCATCTCAAGTATTAGCTTTTGTCAAAGTTCTATCACATTGAAGTATAGTAAATTGATTACCCATTCATGATAAGAGAACCATGGCAAAATAACAAGAAACAAAATAATGGTCAACAAGAAAGTATTTATAGAAGTATGAAGGGTGTCCTTGATACTTAACATACATTATCTAGTTTAAAATGAACCATGATTATTTTTAGATTTCATTCTTGAAGAAAATAAGTTCAAACACATTAAGCATCATGTTTAAGGGTATACAGCTCACAAAATAAAACCATATATGTGTGACTCAGGGCTTATACCATCCCACTTTTGAGTATATGTACTCTCTGTCCCCTTTCCATTAATCTTCTGACAGATACTTCATTCATTTAAGAACTCAGAAAATGTAGCTAAGGACTGACTTATTTGCTTTCTTGGACAATGTGGGTCAACAATTGCATTAGCTCTTATCAAAAGTTCATAACTTAGACATCCAGAGAGCCCTCTTGAATTTAAAAATATGTGTCAGAGTGCCTATGAACATCCTGAAATTTTATGTGTTTATTTAGGGAGACTGTTCATAGGCTCCTTCAGATTCTTACAAGAGCCATGATTTCTAAAAACCTAAGACTATAGAAAAATCAATAAATATTCATGAATGATGAACATGACAAAGTAGTAAGAAATTTGTTGATACATTCCTTTGAAATATAGCAATGCCTTTGTTTTTTTAGGAAGCTTGAGTAGATGGTAGGTGACACTTGTTGAAATATATCCACTACTTTAAATTACTTACTATAGGAGAAAGTGTAATTAATATTTTTCCAGGAGGCTGTTGACTTGTTGAAGGTACTGAAATGTGTGGTAAGAACACAGAAGAAAAGGTTTGAAGACTGAACTCAATTGGGGATTCAGATCTTTTCTTCTCTTTGAGGTAAGTTTCTTAACTTTTCTCCTCAGTTAAAAAAAAAAATGAGATGATGATATAAGTCCTGTCTAGCTAATAAGGGCAAATGAGATCATGGGTATAAAACAAACAAACACAAACAAATGAACACCATTATTAGTAACAGCTAATTCAATCTCTAGAGTTTTCTATTGCATCCCAGGTTTTATAATGACACAAGTAGGCAAGTCACTTCACTGAACTGGGACTTTAAATTCCTCTTTGAAAAATGAGAATGCCATCTTTTCTTTCTGTCTCCCAGAAGCAGTGTTTGGAAGAACAATAATAACCAAGGGATAGTCAAATGTTATTTCTGCAGTGAGCTTGGCTATCTGAAATGGCATCTAGTTCATTAATTCAACAATGAACTAGGTTCTTTAACTAGAACTGGAACAATGAAGTAGGTGCATTAACTTAATCATTCACTCTTTCCTGACCATGATCCTTTGTCACTACATGAGGTTAAATTACTTATTTGTTCCTTTGCTTATTGTTACTTTGGCCCCACTACAGTGGAAAAATCCGTGAAGCCCAGAGCTTTATTTTGCCATATACAGTAGTTAGAATAGTACCTGAATTATAGTCAATATTGGTAATGAATGTCAGGTAATTTACACATGTAAATGCATTGATAAGCCAGCAGAATACAACAGTCACTAATATGGCATTATGTAAAAATGTGAATGTGTAACTGATGTGATTCTGCAATTTGTATTTGGGGTAAAAATGGGAGTTCATAACTCACTTGAATCAAATGTATGAAAGATGATATATCATGAGCTTTGTAATGTTTTGAACAACCAATAAAAAAAGATTAAGAGAAAAATACTACCATATAAATTTGAATTCATTACAACTCACCACTGACTCCTTCCTTATTTTTCTGTTATTTCTCCTTAGATCCCTTCCTTTTTTCCCAGTTATGGATGAGTTCCTCCCCAGTTTCTTACCACCGCTATCACAAACTTCCCGCTTTATCTATATTGGGCGTTTTCAAGTCATCACTGCAAACACATCACAAGTGTCAATGGCTTAAGCTCCAGAGTTAGTCATGAGGGGGCATCCTGGTTCTGTCTTAGGGAAACTTGTTAACCTTTTTAAGACTTTATTTTTTTTCCCTATAAAATGAATTTTTAAATTGAGAATAGAGCCAAAGAAAAAGAAACTAAAAATCTGTTCAAACTTTACCTTAACTAATGGGCAAAGACTAGGAAAAAATCTTTAAAATGAGCATTCATAGGATAAACATGATGGCAATTAGCAAAGTAAGTGATTTGTAAAGTGGTGATGTGGACTTTGATCAGGTTTCAAGTTTATCAGCAGCTTTTGTAATGTTCTATCCTTCGGTAATTATGCCAACAGGCCCTCCTGTGGTTGTTCTTACTATTTGGACTTTAACAAATCCTCTAAAATGTGTGTTTTTCAGGGAACTTTCAACTGTAGTCAGAAGCACATCAGGAGTTCCTATGTGGGCAGAGGCACAGATTGTTGGGGCCATATGGGCCTGTGGACTTCAAGTGTAATCATGTACTAAGAAACCTTCTCAGATTATTTCTTCCATCCAAAACCTCCTACTTGGTTCATGTTCCTCCTTCAAACCATGGCACATAAGTCATTTCATACTGAGAGTTCTAAACTTTCTCGGTAGGAAGGTGAAGTATGAAGACATATGAGATAATTCTGGGGAAAAATCAAGTTATTACAGATGCTATTATTTTAATGATTTTGATGAAAACAGAAAGTTTTAGAGTCAGTTATATGCCAAGGTGAAGTTAGGTGTAGTTGATTTCTCACTTTTGAATATTAACAAAATCCATTCTACCTAAGTCTATTGGGAGGATGGGTCCTAAGAATTGGCTGAGAGTATTTGATGTGGTGGGATTAAAAAAAAGCTATAAAAATCCAGGTACAGTGGCACATGCCTGTAAATCCTCCAGCTGAGGTTGGAGGATTGTGAGTTCAAAGCCAGCCTCAGCAACAGTGAGTGCTAAGCAGCTCAGTGAAACCCTGTCTCTAAATAAAATACAAAAAAGGGATAGGGATGTGGCTCAGTGATTGAGTGCCCCTGAGTTCAATTCCCAGTACCCTCACCCAAAAAAGGGCTATAAAAGGATTACTAGTATCAGATAAGTCTATGAATGAGATCTTCCTGCAGAAGTTGCTATGAGATGACCTGTTTTCCCATTGGCTCCATAGATTTTTTTTTTAATATTTATTTTTTAGTTGTAGTTGGACATGATACCTTTGTTTTATTTATTTATTTTTATGTGGTGCTGTGGATTGAACCCAGGGCCTTGCACACGCTAGGTGAGTGCTCTACCACTGAGCTACTAACCCAGCCCCGGCTCCATAGATTTTAACCAGATGATTATGATAATGAATGATTTTTAAAATTTTTTGACCTGTTTTATATTTATACATTGACTAGATTCAACTGGTTTTCATGAGAAGCAAATTAAGAAGCTATGAATTTAAGTTTTACTTATCAATCCACAAAGGATGCTGTATGTACCTGAATGCAGGTTTGTACCTGCAGGCAATTTGTCCCCAAATAACAGTAATTGGCTTGGTCTGCTACAATTTAAGTCTATGTCATTTTTGTCAGAGTAGTAGGGAAGCTTACAAGCTCTGTTGATACATGGGAAGGTACTGTTACTGTGGATGCTTTGCCCGTATCTCCTTAGCACTTCCCATTCTGTACATACCAATGGATTATAACTTGTGTCCCTATGGCTATGTTTCTCAGCTCTTTTTTATGTGGCAACTTGGAAATATCTGGGTAATAATTCTAAGAGTAGACTGACGGCAGTTAGCAGATAAATATCTAGCTTCCTTGCCCTTTGGGTTGAACAAGTTTGTGGCTTGCCTCATGGAGAGTCCCATCAGCTCCCAGAAGGACTGAGCCCTAACTGTGCATTGCACCATGACAATCTACTTAGTGATATATTTTGCATAAGCTTCCTTTCCTGTCTCACTGCTTCATTTCAGTCCTTAGGCTTCCTGGGATTATTTCTTAAATAATCTATTACACTCAAATCATTATCTTCACCTTTTTTCCTAGAGGGAACTTAACCTAAGATGGGGTCAATAGGATTCAGAAGCTGTAGCTAGAAAGACAGATGCTATTCATTCATTCCTTCATCGTCTACTGATTGATGGCCTGCAATGTGCCCATAACTGAGGTAGACATTTTAATGAGGAATAATACTTGGTTTCCATGTATTGGGAGCTCATAGTGAAATAACAGGCCTTTTAAAAGCTAAGACTATTTTAAAAATACTTTCTTGCTGTTTTAGGAATCAGATTCCAAATCGACAGGATGAAATAATAAGGAGAATTTGATAGTTCTTCATTTGTAAATGATTGGGGCTTTAGAATTAAGCACAAAGCGATGTTAAGGCAGGGTGGCTCTTGTCTATATGAGCTGCCATTTTGTTTCATATGCAAAGGGAAATCTGTACCATACTAACTGAACTCTCTATATCCAACTCATAAGGGTGCCACTAGTGAATTCTTTCACAGTGGCTTCCCTGGGCTTATGATGGCTCCTAAGTACAAGATGTTATGTTCTCAACTCTTGCAATATTTTTTCTTTAAAAAAAATCACACAGTTTTTGTTTAAAGTAGTGTGTAGGAAGGTTTTAGAAAACACGTTTTATGCCCACTCTCTTGTTCTGTTCCCTCGGTGCCATCTGGTACAAGGGAGAGCCTCTCTAATTGACACTAATGACTAGGAGATCCATTACAAATTACTGAATTTTGCAGATTAGCAAACATGATTAGAAAAATCAAGGGGTCTGCATTGAACTAATGTATTTGTTGAGAACTAAGAAAAAAAAGTTTAAACACATTATTAGAGCTTAATATTTTAATATAAATAGATATTTTATAGGGGTGACTATGCTATTAGAAACACTGGAACAGAATGTTCTGTGGAAGAAATTAGTTGCAATTTAAAAGGAAAATGTGTTCATGCTTTATGCATTTTCTGAACCCTACCAATATCCACAATGTGTAAGAACTAAAACTTAAATAAAAATTTTCGGTAAAAATCCTAGAGGTCATTTAGTGTCATTTATTCTGATACAGGAAATACAGAGAGTTTATTTGTGTATGTGTGTCTCTTTATGCTGTGTCTTATTGCTTTATAATAACACTGCTTATGTTAATGGAAATTTTGTGGTTTGTAAACATTTTAAATGTCAGCTGTTGAGTCCCTTAACGTTTATTATTCTCAATTCCCATTCCTCTGTTATCCTTGCTCTTTATCAGGCAACAAAATCGCCCTCTTCCTCCCACACACCAGAGTAAATAGTTTAACACACAACCCATATATGCATACAACTTTCTTAGGCCCAGCTGTGTGTGCCTTCTGGATCCTTCAGGAATTCAGTCATCAAGTTGAGGGTGAGAGAGGGAGGGAAAGAGAAAATGAATGTAGAGATTTGTAGCAAGAACAATTTAGAAATTTTTTTTTCATTCCTTAAAGTGTTGTGATATACAGTATGATATATGCTATTGTAATGTGAATTATTTGTCAACTTTTCAAATTAAAAAAAAATACAAAACTTCTTTAAGATTAAGTGAAGTGTGGGATTTTGAGCGTCAGCTATTGCTGCTCTGAATTATCTACTTTTCTCATCACAAGAAACTGGGATGAAAAAAGGTCACTTTGTTGAGATACAGTAAAAAGCCAGCAGGAGGAGTGTCCAGGCAGAGGTGGCTGAGAAGTAACCCTACCTGCTTTCTCCAGTTGCAGGCTGAAGGACACAACATCCTAGCTTGCATGTGACATAGTTAATGCTTCTGTGACTAAAAGCGGGAGAAGTGAAGGAGGCCCCCTGACCTTGAATTAGGAGAAATAATGGCATCCACTGCTTTAAAACAAATAGGAAGCTATTGAAGTCATTACTTATTTTTTAAAACCCAGGTTTCCTCTATCACGAGCTCTTCATCTACATTTCGTTCTTGAAAATGAATTATCCCCCCAAAATTAAACAAATACAAAGCAGTTATAAAACCTAATTCATTTTGTTATGTTCATGTTTCATTTAACACAATATATTAAACTTTCTCTAAGAGGAAATGAAGAGGGGATACAAATACATAATACAGTTTTGTTTTGTTTTTTTCCTACTGCTTCTTTATTAATCAAGCTTTGTGGAACTTTCCCACTTCTCACTGACCAAGTTGACAAAGATTAGACGAGATCATCCTACTTTAGAGAGTATGTGGACTTAGCCTTCTCCCACTTCATTGTAACGTCTTTAGAGTATTTTTTCTTTTCTGCTGTTTTAAACACTGTCAATATTTTTGTTTGAAGACTTCTCTATAACTTGAGGCTCCTAAAGGATTTTAGATTATGAAATGTACGTGATTTAGTCACTGAATGGATTATGCTTATAATAACTAAAATCCCATGGATCCTTCTAGCAAATGTATTTGCTTCAATTTATTAAAAAGAATGATTTTTTTCCCTTTGGTTTTTCTAACACGAAAATATGTTCACTTCATAACTTCTGCCTCAGTTTTTTAAATTTATTTTTAGCCTCAGTTTATATTATTTCACCCTGCTGACAGAATTGGGAAGAACATAATACAAAAGAAGGGTTAATTGCCTACACTTGCTAAGAGAAATGCTTGACAGCGGTGGCAACATTGCATTGAGTTCAGGACAAACTGAGTTGGAGGGTGCAGCCATAAAAAATGCCCTGGATAAGGAAGTGTAAGGAAGGTTTCAGGAAAGAAAAAGGAATCACTGATGCACCAGCAAATAAAAGAAAATATCCATAGTGAATGGAGAGAAGCTCTAATCTCCTTCCATAAGGAAAATGTTCTCTTGGCATTCATAGATAAATTGGTAAAGGATGGGAAGGGTGCTGAGCTTTGTTTTGGTATTCCTGTTTGTTACTGATGCAGTTGAAAAGCAGTCATTTCTCAGAACTTGAGAGGTATTTGTCAGCAGTCACCGTAATGTTTATCCTGAGGGATTTGGGCCCAATAACTTCAGCAACCAAATTGGCTTAAACACATCAAAGGTCTCTGTAGTGTTCAAAAAGAACCAATTGTCCTTAATCCACTGTTTAAATTGAAAGTGAAAGACAGTAGACATTAACCTGAGGTCTCCACTCCACAATGCAGAATTGCATTAAAAGGCCCTACTTGGAATGACAGTCTGGTAATATCACTATGGTTCTAGTGCTTTAAAATATTAATCACTCTTTTTGTAGATCTGGAAGATAGAATGTAAGTGAGAAAACATTGTAACAAATGCAGGCCATAATAGGGACATTTCACTTGAACCTTGGGAAATGTTTTGTACAATGAGCAAAGTATTCAGACAAGAGAAAAAGACTATAGTTATTGTACATTAGACTTCTCTGTAGTTATATAAGACACAAGTCCTTCTTCCACCCAGACTTTCTAACATGGATAAATATTAACCCCATTTTAAAGACAGGAATACTAAGACACATATTTCTTTTTGCTTTAACTTGACTCATTCATAGTCATAATCAATTAGTACCAAAATTGAAGAGAAGATGAAATGAATCTTTCAACACAGCTCTTCCTTAGAGCTATTTAAGTCCCAGGTTTCTGCTCATTCTGTCAAGTTCTATTGCTTCTTCTTTTTAATCAGCCATCAATTTTTCAAGAGGACTGTGTTCTAATTCAAGACATAACTACAGTGCTGTTTCTGAAACCCTGTAGATAGACATAAAGTTGAATTGAGGCAAACCATAAGGCATATGATCCTCATAATGTGGGTAAGGGGTCAGGAGCTGAGGCAGATTTGGGGAAGTTGTGAGGTTCATTGGAATAATGGTCTGCTTGCTGACCTTCTCAGCAGCTGCCAGCATTCTCTGGTCTTGAGCCCTGGTTGTGTAATAGTCCCCAGGTCTCTAAGTCTCCAATCAGTTGTGGCATAGTGAGAACCTAGGCTACACTTGGTCCCCAATATATCCAGAGGTGGGGCTTTTGGGAAGTAATTGAATTTTGAGGTCGTCAGTAGTGGCTTAATTCTTTTGATGGATTAATCATTTGAATAGATTACTGGGAGGAGGTAGAAACTATAGGCAAGTGGTGGGGCATGGTTGGAGAAAGTAAGGGTGTGCCCTTGGTGACTATTTCTTGTCCTCCATTCCTTCCTTCCTTGTATTCTCTGCTTCCACAAGCTGATCAGCTTTCCTCCACCATGCCCCTGTACTATGATGTTTTTCCTCAACTGAGGCCCAAAGCAAGGGCCTCAGTTGACCATGGACTGAAACCTCTAAATTGTGAACCAAAACAAAATTTTGCTCCTTTAAATTATTTATGTTAGGTACTTTGGCCACAGTGATTAAAAAACTAACTAACACACCATGAGATTTTGTCTCATACACAAAATTATTAAAGAATTATATAAAATCACCTCCAGATGGTGTGTATATGAAACAGGAATTAATTTCATATTTAGACTTGGGTCCCATCCCCAAGATATCTCATTATATATCTACATCTCTTCCAACATCTGAAAAAAAATTCCCAATCCAAAATAGTTCCAGGCCCAAGCATTTTGGTTAAGATACTTAACCTCTACTCACTAATTTTCTTATACTCTCTGAAACTTATTTGCTCTATAGGTAAAAAGCATATATTATAAATCCTAATCCACAAGGTTGCTTTAAGGACTCAATATTATAATGCTCCTGCCACAGTCTCTGATATAGTGGAGCTCAATAAATGTTTGTTCTTTATTGCCTTCTGTTTATAATTGCAATGACTCTACCTGAGCCTGAATGGGTGTGCGGTGCTGGCAGAGACTATGTTTTATTTCAGGCAATATCTCTCACTACAGCAAAGTGCCTGGAACACAGCAGGGGCTTAGGAGATGAGATGTCTCAGCTCATAACTGCCTGTCCTTGTTTATGATGCTCCAGACACACAGGCCTTCCCTCTCTTCCTCTCCCAAGCTCCTTGCTGCTTCCTTTCACAGTTGCCCTTCTCTTGGCTGGAATGCTAGTCCCACAACTGTGTGGCGACCTTCCTCTTGTCATTCAGGTACCAGCTCAGCAGGCTGCAGTGAAAGTGTCCCAGTTATTCATACATATAGTCATCCCAAGTGAGGGTCCTGTTCCAGGTCCAGATCCTGTGAGTGATCATTCAGGCACAACTGCAAGGCTATTCCTGACAGGCCTCTTGTGTGGGTATGTGTGTGGGGTGTTGGGGTCAAAAGGAGGGGGGAGTGCCACAGCCAGTATATTGCAGATTTTCTGGAGGGACCTTAGTGAAGGAGCCATCTCCTCACTATCTCCCTGAGCTGGCCCAGCCCCTGAAAACATATGCATATCTGTCTAGGCTCCTTCATTTGGAGACCTGCTTATGTAGCCAGGACCTTGGCTGACCTCATATATTTTGACTTCATAACTTTCCATCCTAGCCCTTTCTTCACTCCCTTGCTCCAGCCCATGTATCCATTAAGAGACAGAAGCCTTGTGTTTGGGGCTCAAGAGATGATTCTCTCATCTGCATTTCTTCTGTCTTGCCCCCTGTGCCAATCAAGGGTGAAATGGAACGCAGCTGAACATCCTTCTTTTTGCCTCTTGCACCATTGGAAGCTCGTGAGTAAAGATTTGATTGTTATTTTCAATTTAGTTCATTTATTAACAACATCTATATGTGATTGCTGTTTGAGATTATTGTGTTTACTTTTTTGGTCTTGTTTACTGTCTTTGTTTCCTGATTTGAGTTAAAGTTCCATGATTCTAGGGGCCTCTTGACTCTGTCTATTGCTACACCTATACTACATAGAAGAGTAGCTGCCCTATACAAGCTCTTTGATGAAAAATATAAATACCAAGTAAACAATAGCTACAAACCTGGTAAACTGCTTGAACTGGGTGCTTCTCAGCAAGCAAATCTGTGTATGCCAAGGACAGCAATAAGATTCACTTCTGTTAAGCTAGTTCTCATGTCACCTTTATTTTCCTGGATGTAAACACTACTTGCATCATGTCCATATTCCACTCACCAGAAATTCATACATTACCTCTTATAAGAACACTTGAAATGAAATTCTATATAACTTACTGTGTTCTACACTTAAAATTTCTATTTGTGCTGTCTGATACTACTTGCTAGTTGGCTAAGATATTCTTCACTAGCTTGTTAATTTTTGCTTATCTTATTAAATACCCCATCTTTATAGGACTTTCTTCTTTTGGGTTCTAGAAATCTTACTTGACCAATTTCACTTGTTGTAAAATAAAGGTAGGCAAGTTGTGGTCAATAGGACAAATCCAGCATGTGGCCTGTTTTTGTACATTCCTGGAACTTTTTACATTTTTAAAAGGTTATTTTAAAAAAGAATATATGACAGAGATAGTATTCCTGAAATATTTACTATCTGGCTTTTTGTAAGAAAAGGTTTCTGAACCCTGCTCCTGAATACATCTAGCTAATCTTCGTGGTGCCAATACTCACAGATTCATTTGTTAGCAGCCAGAAAGATGCACTAAAATGGCAAACTAAATTCCAAAAAAACTACTCACCTAACTGTAGGTGAAATAAACTCTACTGTGTTTGACTTCTGTACCAGGAATTTAAGCTTTTCAAGGTGACTTCTTGCATAAATCAAGGTATGAAGTTTCACTTGTGACTTTTAAATAGCAGACATGACTGTGTATTTTATCTTCTCTTCTAATCAGAGCACAGTTGAAGGCCTCCTTTGGACTTAAGGGTAAAATGCTTGTTATGATGTTTTTGGCATCTAAGGTCCTGGTGGCAATTATTTGCAACAATTTACTCTGAACCTTATGAAAGATCGCTATTGTAATGGACAGTTTCTAAATTCATCCTGGCAAACATGAGACAAGTCAGCTAAGGTATGAAGGGAAGGGGATAATAAAAGCAAAGCAGTCAATTAGCAAAAACACATCCATCAGAAACAAAGAACTATGTGGTCCTCCACTGAATATTCTGTTGTTTTGATTAACATGCCCCCCGCCCCCCCAAAAAAGAAAAAAGTTAACTGCATTTAACAAATATAGAAATGTCTTTTTGGCTGTGAAGAGCAGTAACCATTCATCAAACCCACAGCAGGGCCTAGGTCAAAGTGTTAGATTCTCATGACCTGGTAAACAGTAAATGTTCAATGAATATTTGCTTAATGCTTACTGCTCTTCACAGCCAAAAGGATTTTTTTCTAGAACTAATGGAACAATGAAATTGACATTTGCTGAAATGGAAAAAATTATAGGAGGTAAGGGTTAGTAAGAGTAAACTGGAAGTTGGCTTCTAGACTTGTTTTGAGATAACTGCTAGACATCCAATTGGAGACATAGAAGAGACAGATGAACCTATAGGTCAGAAGGACGTTTGGGGCTGCAAGTGTGTGTTTGGGGGTTGTTGTTTTATAGATTGTATTTAAAGGCATGAAATGAAATGAAGCCTCCCAGGGAGTTAGTATACTTGAAAAAAATACCTGACATCTGAAGTATGGGCTCCAGGTATAGAAAAAAATGGTAAAATAATCCAGGGACATTGAGAATTAACATCCAGTAAAATACTGGGAGAATAAAGGGTGACATGGTGTTAGAAACCAAGTGAAAATGCTGCTGATGTGTAACAAAATGCATATTGTATTTAACACCAGTAACCTTTGGTGGAGAAGTGTGGAGGTGGATTGGGTTCAACTGAGAACAGTATGGTAGTAAATACTTTCTTGGGTAAATCACTAAAATGCAATATTATGGTATAGCAGACATAAAAGAAATTGGATAATAACTTGAAAATGCATAGCTTCAAGGGAATCATTTTAAAAGGGAGAAATTTTAGCATATTTGTATGCTGATGGGAATGGATAGTGAAGGAATTATTTTTAAAAAGCAGAAGAGAAAGAATAAAATGACCAGAATGGTGTATTTGAAGGCCTGGTATCCAGAGGATTAGAGGGAATGGGTTTTGGTAGGCACATGGATAGCCCATCCTTCATCAAAGTAGATGAGAATTGTCATGGTAAAAGTAGGTAGAAATCCTATATCGCTTCTATTTTTCTCAGTGAAATAAGAGCCAAGATTTGAAGAGTGATCATGGAATAAATGTGAAGTAGGCAACAATTATTGGCAGCTGGCAGCCAGATCAGGGGTGAGGATAAGTGTAGTTGTTATGGAGCTGTGGGTGCAGTATAGGCAGAGCAGAAGCTCAAAGGTGCTAAATCTAGAATGTAGGGTCAGACCACCACAAAGCTTCAGGTTCAGGTGAAAGAAATCACAAAATGAACTAGACTTGGGATAGAAAACACTGACACTTATATATATCAACTTGCACTTTCATTTAATAGCAAAAAATAGCAGCTGTGCCAATTTGGAAAGGCCTCGGAATGGAGTGAAACCCTGGGCCTTAGGATGGTTGTTCATTCTCTAATGGTACCAAGACCTGGAAGTTAGTCAATAGGGCTGTGGTAAGTGTAGGAAAAATATTTAAGTTATGAGTAATTGATTAAATGCCAAGCCTCACTTTTCCTGTGCTATTTTAATAAAGCAACGAAGTCTGAGATCCAGAAGAATTTGGGTGAAAAAATAATATCTTAGCATTTAACTTTCTTTTTTTAGTTGGTTTTACAGTTAATCTATTCAAACCCAATTTAGAGATCTCTCTGTTATTCATGTTAATAATTTCCCTAAGGTTTTGCAAATTTATGAAAATCATATCAAATGCCATCTAGTTAATATCACCATTTTATTGTTGATAATCAATTTATTTGGTTATTTTCTTAAGATATGGCTGTAGAAATTAAATGTATGCTTAACTTTATCTACAAATATTTTCTGGCAACATATTTGTTATTTTCATGGAATTTTATGAATAAGGGGGAAATCTTAAAAGCTAGTGTTCTACTATGTTATGTTTCAAATTTGTACTCTTATATGACCTTTTTATTTCATTTACAATCATGCTAAAATGAGCTTTTTCCCCTCGTAACATTCTTAAGTACTAGAAAAACCTTTATACTAAGCTAACTCTAAAGATCAATCTTTAACATTTAATAGATGTATTGTAAGTACAAAAGGCATAAGCTCATCAAACCCTTGATATGGAATTTCACTGTATTTTATAGCTTATAATTTTATTTTCTCATTACCTAGCAACAATGTTGTTCAAGGTTAAACTTTGCTATTCTATAGTTCTACATGCAACATATTGATATTAGATTAGAGAGGAGTTGTTGAATGGCTTGCATTCTATAAAACCTAATCAAGAGGAGCTATTAGTTTGCAATTGATTTGGTATACACCAAAATTAACCAAAGTTTTCCATTAAATTTTACCTTTAAAAGTTGCAATGGAAAAAAATGGCAATGGATACATTATAAATTTAGTTGCTACTGTCTACCAATCCAAAGCACAGTTTCCTCCTTGGGATAAAATGAGATGACCTGGGAATCTAATTTTTTTCTAATGCTAAGGTAATAGGAACACTGTTGAAGTGATATGAGTCTTTGCGCATGTAAAAGAGATCATCTATTGCTTATCTATTTGATAAGCAAGACCTACCTTGCTTAACCTTTATATGTTTCTTAGATTCATTATCTTCTCACTTTGTTATACTACCACCATCTTAGTCATAACACTGCAAGTCTGTATTTGTACAATAGCTTCCAAGTTGGTTTTTATGTGATATATATTTTGCATCCCAATAGTAGGTTGTTCACTAACTCATTCATTCAATAAATATTTACTAAATATATACTATGTTCCAGGCATTATTTTGTTCAGCTGTGATAAAGCAGACAAAACACTTTATTTCATAGGGTTGTAGCATAGGAAGAAAGACAATAGTAAACCAGTAAAATATACATGAGTTGAATCTTTATGAGTAGCACGAGGAAAGTAAGGAGGGTTGAAAATTAGGAAAAACTGGAGTGAGGCAGGGTGGAGTTAAAATTTTAAATAGAATTGTCTGGAAAGATCTACTGACCTTTTAGCTAAAACTGCTCACACATTTATGGGAGTACCACACCCAGTGAGTTCAAGATAATGTGACTTTGTAAGTTGTGCAAGGGGGAGAAAAATATATAAACACAACCCCATAACTCAAGGAGACAAGAGTCCAGTAGAGGAGCTAATAAACTCTTCCAAATAAACCACCAAGTAAAAAAAGAGGTGTCCATGATATAATGTAAAAAACCACGAGTCCAGATTTATCGTCTGCCACTTTTCAGTTGTATAGCCTAGGACAATTTCTTAACAGTGCAAAACATCAGTATGTTCATCTGTAAAATTGAGATAATAATAGTACCTATGTCTGTGTCTAAAAATAATTACAAAGTGTAATAGTTGTTTTAGTTGTTTTTTTATTTTTCACTGCTGTGATTAAAGACCTGACAAGCATAATCTTAGAAGTGGAAAAGTTTATTCGGTTCACGGTTTCAGAGGTCCCACTCCAAGGACAGTTGGTTCTATTGCTCTGGGCCAGAGGTGAGGTAGAACATCATCGCACAACGGTGTGGAGGAGGAAAACAGCTCAGGGTATGACAATCAGGAAACAGAGAGAGCTCTGATCACTAGGGATAAAATTTAGATCCTAAAGGTCAACATCCAGTGATCCACCTTCTTTAGCTACTTCCCACCTGCCTACAGTTATTGCCCAGTTAATTAACACCTGTGGATAAATGCAATGATTAGGTTAAAGTGGTCATAACCCAATCATTTAACATCTAAAGTTTCTTGACTGTCTCACACATGAGCTTCTGGGTGTCACCTCATATTTACACCATAACACTGTTGCAGACATACACAGTTTTTATTGTGCTTTTCAGATATTAAACTTTTTACAAATTGGATTTTTATACAACCCCTCATCCAGTGAGTCTATTGATACCACTTTACCAACAGTGTGGACTCATTTCTTGTCTCTGTGTCACATTCTCCCAATATTTCAAAACTTTTTATTATTATATGTTTTGGTGAACTCTAATCAGTGATATGTAATATTAATCTAGAAATTGTTTTTGGGGTGTCACAAAACATGGAAGCCAGTGGACTTAATTGATTAATGTTGTGTATGTTCTGACAGACTCATGGATTGATTGATCCTCCATTTCTGTCTTTCTCTTCAGTGCTCCCTATTCCCTGAGACACAATGATGTTAAAATTATGCCAATTAATAACCTTACATTGTCCTGTATGTGTTCAAGTGAAAGGAAGTTAAATGTCTCTCACTTTAAATTGATAGCTAGAGATGATGAAGTTTAATGAAGAAGGCATGTTGAAAGCAGATATAGACCCCAAACTAGACCTCTTGTGCCAAGCAGTGACCAAATTTAGAATGCAAAGGAAAAATTCTTGCAAGAAATTAAAAGTTCAATTATTATAGTGAACAAAAGAATGATAAGAAAGCAAAATAATCTTCTTGCTGAGATGAAGAAAGTTTTAATGGTCTGGTTAGAACATCAATCCAGCTACAACATTCCCTTAAACCAAAGGTAATTCAGAGCAAGGCTCTAACTTTGAGTCTATGAAAACCAAGAGAGATGACAGAGCTTCAGAAGAAAAGTTTGAATCGCACAGAGGTTGGCTTATGAAATTTAAAGAAAGACGCTGTCCCCATAACGTCAAAGTGCAAGATGAAGCAGCAAGTACTAATGCAGAGACTGTAACAAGTTATCCAGAAGATTGTGTTAAGGTAACTGATGAAGGTGGCCACACTCTTTAACAGATTTTCACTGTGGATGAAAAGGGCCTTACGTTAGAAGACTTGCATAGCTAGAGAGAAGTCAGTGCCTGGTTTCAAAGGCTGAAAACTTCTCTTGCTAGAGGCTAATGCAACTGGCATTTTGTAAGGCTATTGTTGCCATACTGATTTCTCTGATGGGGCTGGGCAAAGGAAATGGAACACCTTCAGGAAAGGACTCCCCATTCTAGATGTTATTAGAAACATTTGTGATTCATGGCAGGAGGTAAAAATGTCAACATTAACAGGAGGTTAGAAAAAGTTGATTCCAAACCCCATGGATGAATTTGAGAAATCAGTGGAGGAAGTTACTACAGATGTCGTGGAAATAGTAAGAGAAATGCAATTGAGCTGGAGCCTGGGGAACTGGCTGAATTGCTATGGAATTTTAATGGATGAAAAGTTCTTTCTAATGGATGAGCAAAGAAAGTGCCTTCTAGAGATGGAATCTCCTCCTGGTGAAGATGCTGTGAACAATGTTTAAATGATAACAGCAAATTTAGAATATTACCTAAACTTAGTTGATAAAACAGTGGTGAAAGAATTATGAAATAATTTTTACTGTGCTAAAATGCTATCAAACAGCACTGCATACTATAGGGGAATCTTTCATGAAAGGAAGAGTTAGTTGCAAACTTAATTGTTGCTTTATTTTAACAGTTTGCCACAGCCACCCCAACCTTCTGCATATTCCATCGGGGTAAGTCAGCAACCATCAACATTGAGGTCAGACGCTTCACCAGCAAAAAGTTATGAATCGCTAAAATCTCATACAATAGCATATTTTGGCAGTAAAGTATTTTTAAACTGAGCTATATACTGTTTTTTTTAGGCAAGAGGATACTACACACTTAATATGCTACAGTATAGTAAAAGCAATTTTTATGACTTTCTGGCATTTTGTAAGGCTATTGTTGTTATACTGTCATATTTGCTTTAGGGCAGTGATCTGGAGCTAAACCCACAATATATCCAAGATATGCCTTTCCTTTTTTGTTTTGTTTCTTTGACTTGGTACTATAGCTAGTATATAGTGAGTTGGCACTTTATGTATGTTTAATGATTGGTTAAAAGAACAATAAAATATTTATTTTAGGAAGTGCTTTTTGTTTTACAGATTCACCTATTGTGCGTAAACTTTGTGTGTCTTTATTTGTTTTATGGTAAATCTCAGCTAAGCTTTTTATATTTATGCTTGTCTTTTGAATTATCTGAGCTATAAAAAATTTCTGAGTACAATAACAACCGTGAACAGAAAAAGAAAACAATCTAAAACCACCACTGATTAAAATGTTAAATCTTTGCTGCATAAATATAATTTTCAATGAACAAAAACAAATGTTAACATTAAATTCACAGTTATTATTGCTAACCTCCAGGCTTCCTAGGCAGAGTAAAAGAGTGTTTACAAAATGAATGAGTCTATTTCCTTGTGCTACATGAAGGTTTTAATTTTGATGACAATGAAAAGCATCTCTAGTACCGAAGTAACAGCTATTTACATATTCGATTGGAGTTGGTCTTTGCAATTTTTTTTTTTCAGGTAGAGTAAAATAAGCTGTGTCTCATTTTATGCTGAAATGAGGCTAATCAAAGACATCAATCAAGTTCCTACTATAAAGGAGACAATATGAAAAGAATAAAAGTAATATAAATAAAATAATATAAATAAAAATAATATAAATAAAAGTATATATATATATATATATATATATATATATATATATATATATATATATATATATATATTTTTTTTTTACCACTCAGTCATTTGGCACAATCATAGAGACCTATTTTTCTAGCATTTTCACATCTTTCAGTATGTTTAAATTAAGAGCCATGTTTAGGATTGCATGAAAAGCCACAATCCTTCCATTAAAATCATATACCTAGTACATTTCCAAAACGGTGAACCTGATACAAATAAAACTAGAGAAATTGTTTTTGATGCATCTTGGCTTTTGCATCAAAAAAAAATATTGAAATAAGCACTCAAGGCAAATAGTTGTCTTTCAAAACTATAGAAGTTTTTTCCCCCTCATAGAGTCCATCTGCTTTTGAAGAAGAAGGAGTCTTTCACTTGGAAACAGAGGTCATATTAGGAAAAAAAAGAAAAACAGTACATGCATGACTAACAAAATCCTCTCATTCATGAGCAAAATTTTATTTAAATTTCAAATCAGTAGCAAACCCTATCCAAACACTTTCTAAACAAGAAGAAATGAACTCTGTATTTCTATGGAGATAGTTTGTGAAGCATAACATATGATAGAATCTTTTTTATCTTTCATGTGCCCTTGTTTACCATGAAAATTTCAAAAGGTCATGAAGAGGTACAGTTTAACTTATAAACAATGTTTAATTCAGATTATTACTTGTCATTCTGTATGAAAGCAAATAATTAATCTTTTAACCCAATTATAATAATTTCACTACCCCAAAACAAAACTGTTACAATACATACAAGGAAATGTTTTTCTGTGCTTTGCTATGCTGGGGATTGAACCCAGGACCTCACACATACTAGGCAAGCACTCTATCACTGAGCTACATCCCCAGCCCCCAAACACTTTTTCTATGGTTAAAAATAAATTTAAATATAAGTTGTTACTAAATAATATTAAATTCTAGAAATTGTTAGTTGTGTTCAAGCATGGGGCAGGAGTGATAACATTTGTATTCTCATATCTAGCATCTTTATTGGCAAGATCAGCTAGCCATCTTTGAATTTTTTACATATTATACAACTGGTTTGGGAAAATACTTGTATAAAATACATTATATAAAACTAATGTTAGTAGATCATTTGGGAAATAAAAAGAAGCACGTTATTGGAAGTGGAGGTCATTAAAAATTTTAGTTTGAAAGTGACTTTGAATTAAGCTCTGCAGACAAAGCTTGTCATTAAAAGAGAAATATGATAAAGGTAGTTCTTTTTATAATTCAAAGTTCTGGATGTTAATAATTTTATATATCAGACAATTAATCTTATTTTTCACTTTTAGTCAAGTGTTTAGCATTGTGTCTACATTGCCGTCCTGGAAAAACATTTGATGAAGCCACAGAGTGAGTAGTGTGGGTAAAATATTTTCTTTGAATTACATCAAATCCATATGACTATTAACACTATTAACAAGTACAATATGTCATGGGAAAATAATAAAACAGCTTATTAGAGGTGTTTTGGAGGAAGAAGCCAAATTTTTTCCATTGTTCATAGACAACTTCTGAACCAGAATCGAGCAGATAGAAACCAAACTTCTCTTACTGACCCAGTGACTATTGGAGGCTTGTATTCAAAGGCAAGTAGATTTCTTAATATCCAACTGCAAATTAGGTGGAATTTTTCCCACAATGACAGGAACTTTCTAGAGACTCATAGTATAGCACACATTCTCTTGGTTTAAATCTTTTTTTTTCTATGAGAAAGAGAAACAGAGGAATAGAATTGCACATGTTCAGTGTCTCTTTACATGCTCACTAGTTAAAAAAAAATCATTCTGAGATAAAGTCAGAATGTGGGTAGAGAATCCAAGGATAACTAGCCATTTTCTAGATGGCCCCTTCCACCATCTAGAAAACATCAAGAGTGGAGAAATAGGTTACCATTGTACCTAATACAACTCTTTATATGAATATTGACACAGATAAGGAATAGTGTTAGATAGACAAAGACTCTGTAACCATAATTTCTATGCTACTATTTATCAAGTAGTTTCCATGTGCAAATGAAAATGCTTTATAGAGATATTTACAACAAGGTGGAGTTTAGTAAGTATTTGAATTAATGAAAGGATGATATAAAAGCTCCAACTGAACATAAAAATCAGAACCACATGTTCATTCAGTTAATTGGCAGTATCATTCCAATTGGCTTTGTTTGTTGAAAAAGAGAGAAAAGCAATATTCAGAGCTTCTATTGCCCTGCCATATATTTAAAGTGATTTCTTTCATGGTGGATGGCAAAAATTGGCCTCCATTTTTTTCTACACTTTGTTTGATGTAATGTGATTGAGAAATGTTCTGGGATTGGCAGTGTGTCTTGCCTGGGTCAGTAGGATACAGCAAACATGATCACCTGGAAGGTGCTTCAAGGAACCATTTGGCTAACCCTCTCTCTTCTACTGCTGCTATTACCATGAGATATACTTGGTGTAGTATGGTTGCCTGTGAGAGACAAGCAGCAGAGCCTGTTTACTCCAGTTGTCTCACTTGAGACCTTGGTAGATAAACTCAATGCCAAACCAAAAAAATGCAGCAAAGTTTAGCAGATTCACCTGGAAAGCATCATAGATGCTTGAACATCAAAGCCTGTATGACACTGAAGTTTGTGATTCTTTCTACACAACATTATTGTATAGCTTCATTCCATTTCTCTCTTTCCTTTCACTATTCTCTCTCTCCCTCAATGACATTTTCCCTTTTTTAAAAAAAGATAAATCAAATGTATTCATTACTTGCTGTATGCCAGGCCCTATGCAGAGAACTGGGGATGCAAGGATAATAAGCCACTAACCTAATCACTTTATCCCAATGTATGCCAAATCTCCTCACAACAATCCATGCTCTCTTATGACTATCAAAGTCAATAGGCTATAAAATTAAGTGACTATCTGCAGCCAAGTGTAATTTGGTTAATTGTAGAATTCAAAACCTTTGAGCATCTAACTAAAAGTAAATAATAGACAGTGCTTTAGTCATTATTTTTATTGTTAGCTCTACCAGCATGTCTTAGAGTCTGGGCATAAAGCCATGTGCTAATCTATAAGATTACTGGTGTCCAAAGTGCCAGGAACAAAACGCATCAAGTAGAAGGTATTCTAATCATAGGAACTGCGTAGGCTAAAATATATACTAATATGAAACTATCTAAATTATGATAATATAACCATCAGTGTTAACAGCCACACTTTTAATGGCCTTATAGCAAAAATCTAAAACTTGTACGCTTCATATTTTAATTAAAATTTTTATTATTAAAAACTCCAGATACACATTAAAGTAAAGAAAATAATATAACTCAATGTCATATATACCTGCTAACCCAAACTTAGTGATTATCAATTTAGGGCCAATTTTACTTCATTTATGGCCATGCTCACCTTCCTCAACTTTATTTTGAAGCAAATCCTAGTCATCAAATTATTTTGATTGTGACTGTTCAATAAATATATCTAAAAGGTGAAATCCTTTTAAAAAACATCCGACCTTATTATGTGATTAGCATTCTATATTATAATAAAATGTAACTTCTTATCATTAATAAACCCCATGGTCTACTTTCAAATATTGCCTGTTGGTTCATTGTCTCATAAAAGTGCTCAAATCAAGAGCAAAACAATTGTATGCATTGTAATTGGCTAATATTAAATAAATTAATTTTAAGAAGTTAATCCTTTTTCTCTTTTTCCTCTGTAATTTTTTTTTGAAGAAAATGAGTCTTTCATGTTTAGATTTTGTAATAGTTTTAATTTTGTTATGGAATTTTAGACCACATCCTTTTGATCCTTGTATTTCCTGAAACATGGAAGTTCTATCTATTGACTTTATCATATTTCAGTTAGATACTTTGTTAAAAAAACACTTTAAGTGCAATTTTGTATGTAACTATCAGGAACTATGGGTGGCTATTTTTCCAAATGTGTTATCTAAATCTATTATTCAAAAAGGACTGTGCAATAGTGGTGCTATAATTATATTTCTTACATTTGATAGCTAGAACACGATTTACAACAGATACTTTTCAAGAAATATTTGGTTCCTCTGAGATATGGTTGGTACAAAAAAGGTGGACACATGCATAATTCTTTTCCCTATTAACCAATTTGCAAAATAATGAATAATAAATTACATCTTCCAAAGGAAGATGATGATTTTTTTTTAAGATTCTTCTTTCTTTTACTCCTGTTGCATTCTGTTTTTAAAAATAATCTAAGAGTCCACAGATTTAATATTTTACTCATTTTATTTCATTGGCTACTGAGTCTTTCTGAATAAGCCCCAGTAGTTTTTGCTAGAATGTTCCAGATTTATCTCAATTTCTTGCCCAGAACTGTATTCAGTCACTATTTGAGGGATGCCTTGTTTCTTTGTGTGGAAAATGACATTTGGAGACCTTAATATGAACATACTAGTACAGTTATGCAACTAGGCTCATTTGTAATTTCTGGGTCTTTTCAATGGAAGAGCTAATGCATGCATCTATAATATTTATTGAACTCACATGGTTTCCTTGAATTCAAATGCAGAGATAATTGAATTAGAATTGTATATATAACCTCATTGATCTTACAACTGTATCTCTTGTCAACCAATGCTGAAAATCCCGTTGACACAGTATAATTACTCATTTGCTTTTTTCCTAAGTACAATACAAATATATAATCATTTCAGAAAAACGCTACCAGCACTAGGATTACCACCACATTCAAAATATTTTGAAATTATTTTTCAGTTGTTTTTGTGTTTAGGGTATATAAAACAAAGTATATACAGTCAAATTTTGGATTTAATTCAAATGACTTCTCTCTTACCTTAGTGATTCAATAAAAAATTTGAAAATGTAAATAGTAAAACTTTAATTTCATATTCTAAGGCATTTTGATGACAGAAAATTTAAGTTTTTTTTTATAGTTATTTAGAGTGCTTTCTTTTTTTGAAAGTCAAATTCCCAAAGAAGAAATAGTAATTCATTTCCAAAGTCTTTAAAAAAAATTTATGCTCATAAAGATCTTTGCTTCTTGGTGTTCATACCCTGGTAATGTTCCTCCTTGCACTAAATCAGGTTAATCAGTATGACCAATAACATACTGTGAAAGTGATGATGTTTGACTTCTGAAGATAAGTCGTAAAAGACATGTGGCTTAGCCATGGTTCTCTGTATTCCTTACTCTGGGGAAACCTTCACCATTGCTAATGTATTTCTGAATACTTCATTGAAAAAGTTCTGCTCTGGGTCTTTTCAAAGAATTGAGTATTAAATATGTAAATGGCACATAATAAATCTACTTCTACACCTGTGCCTTCCTTCAGCTCTCTCTCTTGACATTTCACTAAAGAAAATCTAGCATATCAATGTTTCAAATATAGGCTACTTTTCAGGGGAAGTGGGGTACTGGGCATTGAACCCAGTGGTGCTTGAACACTGAGCTTCATCTTCACCCCTTTTTATTTTTTTATTTTGAGACAGGGGCTTGTGAAGTTGCTTAGGGCCTTCCTAAATTGCTGAGGATGGCTTAGAACTTAGAACTCAGCGTCCAGATCCACTGAGATTACAGGCATGTGCCATTACATACAGCAAATATTGACCACATTTAAGTCCATGTTTTGGTTTAAAGACAACTATTAGGATTATTTGTAGCTGTAGGAGCCACAACATTAAGTCCTGAGTCTCAAAAAAATGCATCCATGGGGCTGGGGTTATAGCTCAGTGGTAGAGTGCTTGCCTCATACTTGTGAGGTACTGGGTTTGATCCTCAGCACCACATAAAAAATAAATAAAACAAATAAAGATATTGTGTTCATCTTTAAAAAAAACGCATCTATGACAATCATTTGGCATAATCAAAAGTTATAGTCTGTCTTCTATGGTTTGATGTCCTTAGAATTCATTTTCACATAAATTTCCCAAAGTTTCTGCCAATATAAATTAACAAAACATGGCAATTATTTTGGACTATAAGTCAACTTCCCTCAAGCCTGCTGAGATCTGACTTTAATTTAGGTCTAGAGACATAGTGGGTGGCTTAGGTTGGGTTTGAGGTACATAACATATTTTTAACATATTGTGATCTCAGGTAAGTTTATTACATAGTCTTCAAACAAAGGAAGGCTAATTTGTTCAGACATGGAAAGAGAAGCCTTTTCTAGTAAAGAAGATGCCTCAGAAAACCAGAGAGTTTGGGTCCTCAGCATTATTTTAAAATGGGTTTCCAAGCCAAGTCTCTGGATCCCAATCTTTCCTATTCAATGATCACACATTCAGTCTGTGAATCTGTAAGTTAAACTTACATCACATTTTTTCAATCTGCACAATTAAATGTTGGGTATTAACTTTAGAAGGGTTGATTTTGCAGCTGTAAATAATAAGTCATTCCTTTAGGTCTGCCATAGAATAGAAGCACTCTAGTTCTTTTATTGTGACTTAAAATCCTATTTTAATACTATACACACACACACACACACACACACACACACACACACACATACATACACACACATATATTTGGTATTGGGAATTGAATTCAGGGGCACTCAATCACTAAGCCGTATCCCCAGCCCTATTTTGTATTTTACTTAAAGACAGGTTCTCACTGAGTTGCTAAGCACCTCACTGTTGCTGAGGCTGGCTTTCAACACGTGATCCTCCTTCCTCAGCCTCTTCAGCCACTGGGATTACAGGTGTGTGCCACCATGCCTGGCTACCTTCTACTTTTGACAGAATCTAACAAGTTGCCAATTGACAAATAGTTTTCAGAGTTCTAGCCCCAACTCAAAGAGCAGGATATCAGAGAACAGATGTGAAATGGAGGGATACTAGGTAAATAATTGCACAACCATGGTTTTTTTCTATTCTCATAGTAGAGTATACATGACTTAAGGCATGTTTTCTACCTTCACATATCCAGGGCTTCTTCCTCTCTTATTAACATTAGATATCCAATAATATGGGCTTGTATGCTCTTGAGATCTATACCATCTGATCCTCTCTCTACTTTCCCTTGGAATTTCCTTTTACTTTGCTCCATTCTTTCCTTCCTTCCCTATTTAGTTTCTCGTTCCAGTAGTTTATTTTCAGAATGACTGAGTCCTGGAAGCCATTTGGTTTCTATTTAGAGTTTACAAGGCTCAGGTTGCCATGGGCTGAACACATAACACATTCAAAAAAATCCTTTGCCTTTTTTTTTTTTTTTAACTTGGAGAGTGTATGACCTCTTTCAGTCTCAGTTGCACAGATCTTGACATGCAGATGGGTGGCGTCTTTATCTGGGTATGAAAAACTCGATGAAAATGTATTTCACGAAGTCTTTGACACCAAGGCCATTGGAAACTTCTTTGCCTTCTTTTTGTGTCTTCCTGCATGGTTGCTGGTACTGCATGTATCTTTGGACAGTTGCAATTAGACCCAGCCCTCCCCGCCTTTTTTTTTTCCCATTCTGCGGATGTTCTGTCATCTGTCATTGATTTTGCTGTAAAAGCTGCTGTGATTTTTTTCTTTGTAATAGCTCTATTTCCCACACCATACATCCAATTCATTCAAAGTATATAATTTAATGAATTTTGAAGTTGTATAACAAACATCACTATCAATTCTGGAATATTTTCATCACCCTAGAAAGAAACCAATTAGTAATCATAATTTAATAATTTCATTCCTACTACCAGCCTCTCTTCCAGAGAGCAATGGATAATCTCCTTTCTATAGATTTGTCTATTCTAGAAACATCATATAAGTTGAATAATACAAAATCAGTTATTTTCTAATTGGCTTCTTTCATTTAGTATAAAGTTTTCAAGGCTTATCCATGTAACATGTATCAATTTTTAACTCTTTTTTGCTTAATAATATTCCATGGTATGGATACATCACATTTTATTCATATACTTATGAGCAGGTGGACATTTAGCTTGTTTCCACTACTAGAAAATTATGGATACTGCTATTATGAACATTACACTTTTTTGTGTGGATATACATTTTAGTTCTCTTGACTGTATAACAAAATGAAATTGCTGTAACTATCTCCTTGTTTAATGTTTTAAGAGCTCTGAAATAGTTTCCAAAAAAGTGACTGCATTGTGTATATTTAACATATACACTAGTAATTTAGGGTTTTAATTTTTCCACCTCTTTGCCAACATTTATTATGTCTCTTTTTTTCATTATAGTTATCATAATGACTGTGAAACAAAATTTCATGTGCTTTATATTTGCATTTTCTAATGTTTATTTATATTGGACATGATTATGTTTTACTGGTCATTTGTATGTCTTACTTAGAGAAAGATCTTGTAAATCCTTTGCAAATTTATCAAATTAGTTGTCTTTTTATTATTGAGTTACAAAAAGTTTTAATAAACAAGTCTATTATTGAAAAAAATTATTTGCAAATGTCTCCTCTAATATTGTAGTTTGTATTTTCACTCTTGGTAGTGACCTTTGAAGCACAAACATTTTTAGTTTTTTTTTTTTTGTACCAGGGATTAAATCCAGGGTTGCTTTATCACTGAGCCATAGTCCAGCCCCTTTAAATTTTTTTTTTTTTTTTAAATTTTTGGGACAAGTTCTCACTAAGTTGGTTAGGGACTCACTAAGTTGCTGAGGCTGGCTTTGAACTTGCAATCCTCCTGCCTCTGCCTCCTGAGCTGCTGGGATTGTATGCATGTGCCGTCATGTCCAGCTAATTTTCATGAAGTTCAGTTTCTTTATTTTTTCTTCTATTACCTGTGCTTTCATTGTCAGATAAAAGGATTTCCTTAATCCAGAGTCATTAATATTCACTCCTATTCAGTTTTAGCTCTTACATTTATGTATATAATGCATTTTATGGTTCATTTTTATGTGTGTGAAAAAGAGGATTCCAACTTATTTTTTTTACGTGGGGATATACAATGGTTCTTAACACTATTTATTAAACAGTTTATCTTTCCCACATTGAGTTATGTTATTACCCTTCTCAAAAGTTAGTTTACCCTAATTGTAAGGGTTTATTTCTGCACTCTATTCTGTTATCATGGTATATATTTATATGTATTATCTCTATATATCTATCTATCTCTCTCTATATATATATCTCTATCTCTATCTATCTATCTATCTATCTCTATATATATATATCTTAATTAGTGTCATTTGGTAGTAAGACTTGAAATGTGTGAGTCCTCCACATTGGTTATACTAATTTAAGATTATTTTGGATATTATATATTTTGGTATTAACTTGTCAACTTTTCCAAGAAATCCACTAAAAATTAAATACATATTATGTTATATTTCTAGATCAATTTGGGAAGTATTACCATCTTAACAACATCAAATATTCTGATTCATCAACATGAAATTTATTTTATATTTAGGTACTCTTTCTTTTTCTAATTTTAACCTTGTTTGTAGATTTAAATATACAAGTCTTATACTTTAAAACTGATTTTTTTTTGTTTTTAGATAAACATGATGGTAGAGTGATATTCTGAATATTATACATACATGGAGTATGGCCCATTCCAATTAGGATTGCATTCTTGTGGTGGCACATACTGCGGAGGAAAAAAAAACCTTATTCTTTAGTGATTTATTTAACATTTTTATAAATGGAATTGTTTTTTAATTTTTTTCTTATTTCTTTTTGTATGTTAATTTTGTTTCCTCCTGCAACTTTGTTTAACTCACTTATTTATTCTAATGATTTCTTAACTAGATTCTTTAATTCTTTTGATTTTCTATATACAAGACCATTCCATCTATAGAGATAGTCTTACTTCTTCCTTTCCAATCTGTGTGTTTTTTTATAAATCAATTCCTGGCTGGAAGTTTTAGGACAATATAGAATGGAAGTGGTGGGATCAGATTTGTTTTTCCTGATCTTACTAGAAAAGTATTTAATCTTTTCCTATTATGTGAAAACAGCTTTGGAATTTTCATTGTATTACATTTATATGGTTCCTTTTGTTTCTAGTTTGTTGAATGTTGTTATCCTGAAAAGGTATGAGTTCCTTTAGTACATATCCTGTGTCTATTGAGATTATCCTATGTTTTTGCTCTTTTCTTCTATTAATATAACATATTGTGTTGATTCTTTGTTAAACTAACCATGCATTTCTGAGATAAATTCTACTTGATCCATTTTTGTGATTTTTGGATTTGTTTTCCAATATATTGTTGAATATTATTCTGTTTTCATAGGGGATATTGCTTTCTAGTAAATATTTTGTTTGTCTTCATTGGATACCTGGGTTTGCTATCATAGAAACACCTCATTGAATGAGCAGGAAAGTGTTTCACCTCATTTTTCTGCACTGATTATGTCTATGCAGATAAATGTAGGCATCTGTGTCAGAACAAAAGGAGGAGTGAATGAAAAATAGAAGACTAACCTTGCATCAGGATGGATCTCTGCTGGGTGCAGTGGCGCACACCTATAATCCCAGCAGCTTGGGAGACTAAGACAGGAAGATCAGAAGTTAGAGAGTAGCCTCAACAACTTAGGTAGAACCTAACAATGTGAAACCCTATCTCAAAATTAAATTAAATGAAATAAAATAAATAAAAAAATATTGGGCATGTAGCTAAGTGTTAACTTATCCTGGATGAAATTCACAATACCAGCCTTCCACCCCAAAAGATGGATCTCTGTAGGCTTAATTACTAAGATGTGGTTCTTTGGGCAAAGACTGCCAGATTTTACCATCTCAAAATGGCTATCTGGCCTTGTAAAGAGCAAATTATTAATGCTGACCTGCAAAACTTTAGGATTGGCATGAAGCTTCCATGAACAATCATGAGTAGAAACATAAAGTGCTTAGTGACAAGTGACCCTCCATTATTGATATGATTGATGGCGGAGAGTCATAAGTGGTAGAGAGTGATCACCAGAAGGAATAGCCTCAAGGGGAGAAATCCTTTGTCCATGAAGATGAGTTGGAGAAGAGGTTACAGGACTGAAAACATGAATTATGGTTTGGATTAGGATGTGATAAATGAGATCCTTCTGTTGATGTTCAGTGGAACCCAGAGGCTATTTGAAACAGTTAGGAAGCTAAACTGCATCAGGAGACAGACAGCTGCATGGTAAAAGGGTCTTTAAAATACTTAATTGACATGACCTTTATCTCCTTAAAAGGAGTACATTCACTGCCATTCCTCAAAGTCCTGGGGTCATCTGTGTATCTCAATTTAGTTTTTTTTTTTTTTTTTCAAAATCAACTCCCCAGGATTACATATTGACCATCTCTGAAAATGAAAAAAATAATTACTATTTCAAAAACTAGCTTTGTGAAATTTTTAAAAGATTAATTCACACATTTTTTTTAGTAGTGTCAATCTTGCAGAATTTTATCCAGCTGAAAATAGAGAGAAAGAAGAATGAAGAATAAAACATCTATGAACTCCACTTACTGCAAACTTGTCTACTAATGGGGTGACAGCAAGCTTTTGATGTCTGCTTGAGAAATTTCTTGAATGTGTGAATGACTATTCTGCTCCTTCTTTTTCCATGCTCCCTGCCACCAAGGAACTGTGCAGGACCACCAAACCTTGGGGTCTAAGGTTTTGTTTCTGGTTTGTTGTTTTTGCCTCCTTCTAATGCAGGGGATTTGCCTGGCTGTCACATTTAGTAGATACTGAAGAACTTCAGCCCAATTCTTGACAACAGTTAGCTCTCTTTGCTCCCCGCTGAGGTCAGACTAAAACTGCTGAAGTCATCAGTTTCTACCATCAGTTTCCACCATCACCCCTTCACTTCTCCTTCTCCTTCACTTTTCTTTCTGCAATCCAATTCCTTTAATCAAACATATTACCCTCCTGATATTTCATACTAAATTTTCCACATTAGCCATTAACTAAAACATCAGGGTGAGAAAAATATAAATAAACACACATTTTCCTATCTTATTTTTATCCTGATATAATGCTGGGTAGGGTGTTTTTAGCTTTTTATCTGTAATAGTCCAAGATAAAATAACATGAACAGCTACTTGCTTAGAATCTCTTGCAGATTTAAAGAAGGAAGAACTAATTCCATGACAGTTCCTGAGCCATGTACTTTTTACATGCTTAAAAAAGGCTTTTAATTTTATGTTAGCTGTCTCATTATTAATATAAGCATGAAGACAGAAAACCATACCTGTCTGACCTTATTGAACTCTATATTGAGTTGTCTTCTTCATGGATGGATGCAAAGAGAAATTGTAGGGCAAGATGATAAGTAAACCCAGTAGAAACTTATGACATCAAGAGCTTCAAATTACTGGGAAATAATCATATTCTAAAGTCTCATAGTATTAAGTTTCTGCAGAGAAACAGTACTATCTATCATCTATCTTTGTTTCTATATAGCATCAATTTATCTATATATCTATCAAGCATCCATCTCTATCTATATCATCTATCATTATCATCAATTCAGAGACAGATATAAGACAAGAATCAATATTGAAATTGGCTCTTGTGATTAGGGAGGCTAAATCCTATGATATACCATCAGAAATCTAGAGAACCAAGAAAACTAGTGGTGTTATTTAGTTTGAGTCTAAAGGCCTGAGCACCAGGGAATTAAGTGTAGGAGAAGATGGCTGTCCCAGCTCAGGAACAGAGAAAGTTTATCTTTGTGTTCTATTGAGGTCCTCAACAGATATGATGATGTCTTTCTAAGCTGGGGAAGGTGGTCATCCTTAATCTAAGCATTAACATTCTAATCTTTTCCATTAATGCCCTCACAGACAATCCCAGTGTAATGCTTCTCCAGATATTTAAGTTAAGCCTCCCTTAGCCTGGTGAAATTGACTATCACACTAATAATAGTCTGCAAATTAACAATCTAGCAGAATGAAATTTAGTTTTTTTTCAAAGCAAATAGCTTTCATTCCAATCATCATGTACATTTATACTAGCTAGGGATCATGCTGATGAAGGGCTTCTTTTTTTTTTTCTTTTCCTCATGAGCTCATATTTAAAAGTAGACAAGATTTCTGACTCTCTCTGTGTATGTGTGTGTGTGTGTGTGTGTGTGTGTGTGTGTGTGTGTGAGATAGAGACTTAGAATTAATGTTTAATTTTCCTGTTCTGTAGTTACACCAATGTTAAAATGAGGAAGGTAATATCACACCAATGTAAGTGAGAAGATGAATTAGATAATGCCTGTCAAGTTCCTGTAGCTCCTTAGGGAAAGGTATCATCATCTGATTTCAAGCTCACATATAAATGCATAAATGTGTAAAGATCAAGAATTTACTTCATTTTCCTGAAATTATATTATAAAACATTGAATGTATCTTGTGTTGCTACTATACATTGGACTTCGAACTCTACTTAGTTTCAAATTTAAGACAATGCATTAATTTATACAACCTAGGCAAGAGCTTTATGATGAATAAAAATGTGAATATAAAATAAAATTATTCACGTTTTTAATATGCTTCATGATTAAAGAATAAAGCCACTTGATAAAAAAATAAAGATGACACACCAGTATTAATCTTTTCACTATAACTTACTATTATGTTTCCACAGGCCCTTCCTCTAAATGTTTCCCATTCAAAAATTTAAAACCTAATTTAGTTGGAGGAAAATTTCAACTATGATTTTCTCAAAAGGGATGTTCTTTACATTGTATCTCTTCCCCACTTTTTTTGATTAATGACCTTGATTAGCATTACTGGAATTGGTGGATCCTCTACCTGTAAAAATGTATAATGTTAGTCAAAGATATTTATTAAAGACAACAAAAATCAACTCCAGGGCTCAAGAATAATTGTGACATCATAAAGTATTTTAAGCAGCTCACAGAATCTTTGGATAGATCAGAGAAATAGGCTTGGAGGGTAAGTACTTTAGAACAATGTCCAGAACACATGAAAGAATGATGTAATTGTTGCTCATCCAGGGCTTGTATCACCAACATTGGACGCTTCTGCAGTAACCTTGACCTCTGCTGCTTTTGGAAACTAAATCAGGTCTATGGTTAATATAACCTTCATAAAATGTTCCATTTGGTATTTCTCTTCTGTTTTAGGCATATTTTCATCACTATGACAAAATATCTGACAAAAATAACTTAAAAGAGAAAAGATTTCAGTCCGTTGTTGATGTACTCCATTGCTGTGGACCTATGGTGAGGCAGAGCATCATGGCAGAAAGAGTATGGAGGAACAGAGCTGCTCATCTCATAGTGACTGGAAAATAGGCAAAGAGGGGTGGGCAGGGACAAGATGTCATACTCAAGGGCACATGCCACTCCCTTCAATTAAATCCTACCTCCTACAGTTTCCATCACCTCTCAATAGTGGATCCATCTATGAACTCACCATTGAATTGATCTATGATGAAGTTAGTGCCCTCATGAAATAATCACATCCCCACCCCTGAACATTGCTGGAAGATTCCAAGCTTTTAACACATGAGCACTGTGGGAAAATTCCAGATATAAATTACAATATTCTACCCCTGGCTCCCAAAGACTCATATCCATTTCATAATGCAAAATGGATTTAGTCCATCATGAAGAGTCCCCAAATTCTCTACAGTTCCAACATTTCCCCAAAGTACAAGTTCAAAATCTCCTCTCAGAACCAAGAAAATGCTTATCTGTCAGCCCCTGTAAAAATAACAATAAAAAAGAATGTTTCCAACATACAAAGGCACAGTATATATAGTAGAATAGAGAGAAGGAATAAGACCAATGGAAGATGGAAATCCAGCGGGGCAAACATTATGTTCTCTAGCTTCGCATCCAGCATCAAGGGCATGTGGTGGAGAGATGTTAACTCTAAAGGGCTTAGGAAGCCCCACTTGTACGGTCTTGCTGGTTGGAGCCCACATGACCCCTCTCTTGAGCTCACTGTGTTCACTGCCTGCAACTTTTTTTTGGCAGATGTTCCATATTCCTAGCCTTTCTAATTTCCAAGGGTCTCCATTTCAGCTTTGGATTTACTCTCACAGTTTCATGCATTGTCTGTTCAGACCAGAGGGATTTCAACCTGCCACCCATTGCCTGGCCTCCCAGCCATCTTTGTGGAAGCCTCAGTGACCCACTGCTGCATTGTATGTACTTGAAAAACCAGCATCATGTAGATGACACCAACATCTTCCACCAGATCAAACAGTAGACAGGGGTCCCCTTAATGCATACCTTCAGAGGCCTTTGAGTTCCCAGATAGGTGAACATAAGAAAATGATTCCTGGGGAAACAAATTCATAGGTGGCCCTGTGCCAGCAGGGCACCTTGGTGCTCTCTTCTCAAAGTCTTTCAAGCAAAGTTATACCTTTTCACCACTGAACTGTGATGGGTTATGTCTATCTAATTCCTGAGATGCCATTGAGGCATTTTTTTTTCTGTTGTCTAGGTATAAAGGACTTGGTTTCTTTTTAGTGGCATTAATCCATTTAGCAGCCGTATCTTCCTTGTTCTTATTTTTACATGGACTTTTCTGCAGGTGTTTCACCACTTCTCAGTTTGCTTTTTGCTTCTTGTTTTCACTGTAAGTCTGGGTAAAAGCTGCCAGTAACATACATGCTACCACCTAAATGCTGTGTCCTAAAATTCTTTCTCCAGGTAAATATGTCTATCCCTTTAAAATCAGCCTCACAGAAAGTCTCAGGACATGGGTGAAATGTAAATGCGATCTTTTCCAGAATGTTACCTGTGTGGTCTCCAGTACAATTCCCAATAAAGTCCTCATTCCCACCTGAAACTTAATCAGCACAGGCTTTACTCTTCTCATTCCTATCACCATTCTGGTCTTCTGTGCTCACATACTTGTCCATTAAGTTTACAATATTCTAGTGCTTCTTTAGCCTGTATCGCCAAACCTTTCCAGGTCTTTCCCACAACATGTTCCAAAGGTATCTGAACCACCATCATGTATAGTCATAGAAATGAACCCATATTCGGTACCAATTTCCTGTTAGGGCTTCTGTCACTGTGACAGAATATCTGAGGAAAACACTTGATTACAGGAAATACTTATTTTGGCTCATGGTCTCAGAGATTTTATTCTGTGGTCACTTGGGGAAATTGATTCTGGGCCTGTGGTAAGACTAAACATCATGTCAGGAAGGGTGTGGTGAAGAAAAGCTTCCCACCTAATGCCAGACTAGAAGCAAATAAAAATAGGGGCCTGGGATAAGATGTAGCTCCCAAGGGCACAACCCCAAGGACCCACTCCCTTCAACAGGTTCCCACCTCCTATAGTTTATGTCACTTCACAATAGTCTATTTAGCAATGAACTCATCAATGCACTAATCCACTGACAAGATGAGTGCCCTCAAAATCAAATCACTTCCCAATTGCCCCACTTCTGAACATTATTGGAGAGTGATCAAGCCTTCAATATATGAATATTTGGGGGGGAATTCCAGATGTAAATTATAGCCTCTTCTCTCTTGTGTGGGTGTGTGTGTGTAGGGGTGCTAGGAATTAAACCCAGAACTGCTTTAACACTGGGCTGAATCCCCAATTCTCTCAGTTTTTAAAATTTGCTACAGGTTCTCACTAAATTATGAGGGTCTCACTAAATTGCTGAAGCTGGCCTTGAACTTGGGATTCTCTTGTCTCATCCTCCCAGGTTGCTGAGATTACAGATGCTTGCCACCATGCCTGGCAACATCCTCTGAATCAAAGTGTGCTTTGATTGCATATGACTTCAATAGAAATTTAGCAAACAGGTGGCTTCCAATTGCCCTTTCTTAATGTGACCCTGTATTGTTAGCCACTGATCATGGAATTACTGAGAACATGTAGATTTTCTCACACTTTGTACTATTTAATCTCAGAATTATCCATGGCTCTGAACCAAGCTACATATGGCTACTTACCTCTTTAAATTCAAAGAGTACCCAGAGAAAGTGAATTTTCATTTAAAGTGAATTTAAATTTAAGCATGACTTGACTCAAACAGTGTTGAACAGCCAAGTTCTGTAACATTTAATGACATCTAAGAATTACACAAGAAATATTTGTTGTTTTGGTGAATAAATGATGTTTCTCCCTTACCCAATGCTTCTCTCTCCACACTCATTTTGCTGCAGACATATGTATGCTTAAGAATGAGTTCTCTCTATATTGCACACTCACGGCAGATCTCTGTAACCCTAAAATGATGATAGAACTAGGAAGTAACCTAATTAATTTTGCCCCTTTCTTCTACTTTTGTCGCTCTCTAGAAGAAATCTATATTCTCATGTATGAAACTGTATTTTGATCCTGTTTCCTGTAAGTTCCTCTTCCCTTCTTTAAATGTTAGGATGTATAACATTGGTTCCTTATTTTTCCCTACTGATGTGGATATTAGCAGGAAGACATCAGGTCAATAACATGTGAAGTACTCTCCTTTTATATATATACACACACACACACACACAAATGAACTTCTTCCTATATCAGTGAAAAACTCCTAGATTATAAGTACATCTAATCTGAAAATTGAACACATACAATATTTCATATTCATTTTTATTGTTACTTTGTTACTGGCAAAACATGGACTTGAAACCAGTGAAACAAATAAAACCATTTCATTAATAAAGATAAAAGTAGGGAGTTTTTCCTTTATATACTTATTTAAACTCTTAGAATACATTTATGTGTTTTACCAATTTTCTTAATTTAATAGTTAAGTTCTCATCTGCTTATCAATAAACAATAGTCTTATAATAAGCAACACACACACGCACTTTGAGTAAGAGCTTCTGTCTTAATTTGGTATATTTAGCATTGATTCTATACCATTAAATGTGTTGGTCTAGAGTCTTGTTAATATATCTCCTTAGACTGATCAAATATTATTTTATGATGGGTAATGGGGGGTGTGTCTCTGTATGTCTATGGTCTTCACCCAAACTACAAAGTTTTACAAAGTCAATCGCTGTGTACACATTTTCTGAATGTATTATCAGAAAACTCGGTGAAGATACCAAATATGCAAGTTTTCTGCAATCCGGAACAAGGTATGCCATCCTAGAGCCCTACTGTGAAGATTTCTGTTCCAAATTTTGGACAACAAAGCCTCTTGTTTCTAGGATGCACCATTAGTGCCACTATCTTTATTATGTAAATTCTGAAACTCAGTTGTTGGGGTCTCATGGGGTTTGCATCATGGACAGACAATATATAGAGTCTGATAGGCTGAGACTATCAGCCTAGATAACAGGAAAGGGGTGAAGAATCATGCTCCTTTTTCATCCATTGATTTATCTTTTAACGACCTACTACATCTATATGGCACTAGGGAAATCCCACGGAATAAGAAGCAAGTAGTTGTTTTTTTTTTGGGGGGGAGGGGGCTACCGGGATTAAATTTAGGGGGACTTGACCACTGAACCACATACCCAGCACTATTTTATATTTCATCTAGAGACAGGATCTCACTGAGTTCCCTAGTGCCTCAGCATTGCTGAGGCTGGCTTTGAACTCACCATCCTCCTGTTTTAGCCTCATGAGCTGCTGGGATTATAGGCCTGCACCACTGTGCCCTGCCAAATAATCTCTGGGAAATTCCAAGAAATGGAAAAAGTCCCATAGAGTGGTGATACGAAAATATTGTCCAACATGAAATCAAACAGTGAATTCAATTAAAAAATATTTCAAAATAGGCATATATCATCTGAGTAGCAAAATAATAAGAAGAAATAGCTTAATCTCATCTGCAGAAGGAAAATAGTATGCATGAGGTGGAGGACCTCAATTAATGTACTTGGGCTGTCATAACAAATATTACAGACTGAGCAGATTAAACAATGTAAATTTATGCCTCATGGTCTGAAGCTAGAAGTCTCAGATCAAGTTCCGGCAAGTTTCAGTTTCTGGTGAGGGCTCTCTTTTTTGCTTTCAGATGACTGCTCCCTTGCTGTGTCTTCAACATTGCTATTCTTCTGACAGCACATGGACAATGAATGAGTGAATTCTCTGGCATCTCTTCTTATAAGGACACTAATCTTATCAGAACATCCAATCTTACCATAAATACCTCCTTACCTCTTTATAAGCCCTATCTCCAAACATAGTAACATTAGTGGTTAAATCTCCAACATACAAATTTTGGAGGGAGGGACATAATGCAGTCCATAGCAAACATTAAGCATATTTTATGATATATATATATATATATATATATATATATATATATATAATTTATTTAATATATATAATAATATATAA
Source organism: Callospermophilus lateralis (assembly GCF_048772815.1). Taxonomy (NCBI): domain Eukaryota; kingdom Metazoa; phylum Chordata; class Mammalia; order Rodentia; family Sciuridae; genus Callospermophilus; species Callospermophilus lateralis. The sequence continues at coordinate 96,946,128 of NC_135312.1, read as the reverse complement.
ATAAAAGAAATTTATATATATATATATAAATTTCTTTTGGAAACTCCATATTATTTTCCACAGTGGCTGGAAATCTACCTTTTTTTTTTTTTTTAATATGGTTCCCTATTCTGTATTCTTACCTACATTCTTCTTTGGAGAATTGCTCATTCTGCTTTTTTTTTTTTGTATTTTTTAAATTGAGCTATTTGTTTTGTTTTTGCTGTTTTTTTGCTTACTTTTTTTCTGTTGAGCTTTGAGTTCCTTATATATTTTGGATATTAACATCTTATCATATTTATGGTTCACAAAAATTTTTCCCACTCCAAAGGCTGACTTTCCATTTTGCTGTTTATTTCCTTTGCTGTGCAAAAGGTTTTTTTTAAACTTGATATTTTTTTACTTGCTTATTATTTTTGCTTTTGTCTACTGTATTTTTTGGTATCCTATCCAACAAATCATTGCCAATACCAAAGTTAAGAGGCTTTCCCCCTATATTTTCTCCCAAGAGTTTTATAATTTTCAGTCTTTTGTTGATTCCATTTTGAGTTAGTTTTTTCTATGGTCATTAAAAAGGTCCAATTTCATTCTTTGCCATGAGGTAATTCATAATTATCATCACCATTTGGTTTAAAAAACTTTCCCTCCCTGTGATATGTTATTATTGGCATCCTTATCAAATTTATTTTTCTGTATGTACTTGAGTTTATTTTAGGGATCTCTATTCTGTTCCATTGGTCTATGTCCTTTTTTTAGGCTATTAATATACTCTTTTGATAACTATAACTTTGAGGTAGATTTCGAGATCAAAGAATGTGATGCCTTAAGCTTTGTTCTTTTTTTGCTCAGCTTTGTTTTGGCTATTTGAGGTTTTTTATGATTTCATATGAGTTATAGGAATAATTTTCCTATTTTTGTGAAAAATGTCCTTGGAATTTTGATAGGGATTGCATTGGATATATAGATTGTAAACATGTTAGCAATGTTAATTCTTTCAATGCATGAACGTGAACTTTTTCCCATGTATTTGTACCTTCAATTTTTTTCATCAATGTTTTGTAACTTATCTGTTTGCAGATCCTTTACTTCTGTGGCTAAATTGATTCCTAAGTACTATTTTTTTGAACATACTACTATAAATTGGATTGCTTTCTTGATTTCTTTTTCAGATAGTTCTTTATCAGCATATGTAGATAATACTAATTTTTGTATGTTGATTGTAGCAGGAGAATTTTGAAAGAATATTTGTCCTTTACTTCACTGATAACTCCATCCACACTGATGGGGGAGTAACGGTAGCAATCTTGCTTACTGGCTTTGCCATCCTTAAAATACTATTCCAAAACCTGGTAACTGTTGAACAAAACAGAGGCTATGGCAGTAATTTCTCTAAGAACTATAACCCCATGCCACATTATTCAGTCTGGCCATACTATAGATTTAAGGGCCTTTGATGTAGTCTGTTAGGTATTTTTGAATTCTAAATATGCATTAATAGAACAAAAAGACATAACACATACAATAAACAGAAAAGACAAAAAACATGCAAACTAACTAAAAAGTCACATTTTTCAGAGATTGTAAACTAGAGCATTTATTATAATGATCACCTCTGTCTTAGAGTATATATTTATCTTCCCCTGAGATAGTATGTATATATTTTAAATTATAATGAATCTCATATAAGTTTTTCTCCCCCTATCACCAAGTTTGAAGTATACAGTCTTAAGTCAATTTATTTATCTGAAATATTGTAGATATTATGTATTACATATCCACCAAAATTTGATGCATCCTAATTGTTTGCCTGTGACTGAGAATACAAGAATTAAGTGAGCTGATTGTATGTATTTTTTTCCTTGAGATAATAAGCACTTTTCCTTGCTTAAAGTTAAAAGTTGCCATACAATTTATTTTCACAAAGGAATTTCTCTGCTTAATTCATGGACATGTTTATTATGGAACATTCTCTGAAGTAGAGAATAATATATTGTGAGCATAAACTGGTAAACAGAGACAGACAAACAATTTTTCCAAGAGACAATGAATATGTATTCAATAATATTAAATAAAGCAGAATTTCCTCCCAAATTCTACAAACAATGGATTTATACTACAGTAAATAATGAATATCATTAGTGTTAATTTTATACAGGATTTATCTGCATTTATTTTTAATTGGAGCAGGTGCTTGGAAAAATAAAGATAGTACACTTTATTCCTTCTCTTTACTCATAAATATTTTATCTCAAAGGATCCACATTAATATTGTATTTGGCTTTTCATTCAGTCAGCTAAGTGATAATCTTGTTATATCATTATAACACTGATCAATTTTCATTGAAAAGAAAGGAAGCCTTTAATAAAATATGAACCTGCCAATATACCTGATTATCTTTAGTAATAAGGAGAGGCTTTTTGTTCTATTGGTAAAGCATAAAATAGTTAAAGGAATGATATTAAATACTCTTTGAATTTTGAATATATTTGAATACTGTTTAAAAATATAGCAATGTTTTTGGTTATAATATTGGACTAACTTATTTTGAAAAAATATGCAACATGGGAGAATTGACATAGAAAAGCATGAAGAAAGTATAGTTTTATAATGTTTCAATGTCTTAGAAAACTTTCTAAATATTCATCCTGGCAGTTTAATTAAGACTTTAGAATAGGTTGGGTGCAGTGGTGCTTGTTAGTGATCCCAGCAACTCATGAGGCTGGGGAAGGATTTGAGTTCAGCCTCAGCAACTTAGTGAGGCCCTACACAAATAAGCAAGATATTATCTCAAAATAAAAAATAAAAGAACTGGGGATGTTTGTGGCTCAATGTAAAAAATACCCCTAGGTTCAATCCCCAGTACCAAAAACAAACAAAGATTTTAGAATAAATCTCTAAAATGGAAATATCTGTGTTGTCATTTTTTAAATTATCCTTATATCCATTTTTTTGTTTGAACTGTTTGATAGTCAAAATAATGGCTCCCCAAGCAGCCTACCACACCCTAATCTCTGGAATTTGTGAATATGCTATATTACATGGCAAAGAGAAATTAAATTAGCAGGTGCAACTCAAGTTGCTAATCATCTGACCTCAAAATAGTGAAGTTTCCCTGGATTATCTGTTGGCTACAGTGAAGTAACAAGGGCTTTTCAATATAGAGGAGGTTGTCCGATGAGGTGAGTGATTTGATGTGAGAAGAACTTGATCCACACTTGCTAGCTTTGAAGAGAGAGAAAAGAAAAGTTAGCCAAAGAATGAGAGTGGCCTCTAGAAACTGGGAAAATCAACCACCACCACCACCACCACAACAAAGAAACACACTTCCTGAGAGAGCCTGCAGAAGTGGAGACAGCTCTGGGGTCACACTCTGATCCTAGAGGCCGCCCTCTTGTCCTAGCTGCTTGGCCTTCTCCTGACATGAGAACTCACTTCTTTAAAGTCAATGAGAGAATGGAGAACCTGTCTTTTCAGCCTGACATGGCAATTTCTTAGGTAATGTAGTGTAACCAAATTAAGAAAGGGACATTCCCTCATACTCATAGGTCTTGCCCACATTCAAGAGGAATGTGTATTCAACTTGAATACAAGGGACAGAGTTTTGGAACCATTCTTCGCACCACATTCTAGGTCCTCCCTGTCCCCTGAATGAACACACACACGCGCGCACACACACACATATCTGCTTAAGTTTGTAACATGTTTTATAATATGTCTTATAGATCTGATATGACACATATAAGTTTATAATATATGTCTTAATTTTTTGCTACTTCATTTCAATATTTCTGTTTTTTAAAATATTTATTTTTTAGTTATAGTTGAACACAATACCTTTATTTTATTTACTTATTTATTTTCTTTATGTGATGCTGAGGATCAAACCCAGGGCCTTGTGCATACTAGGTGAACGCTCTACTGCTGAGCCACAACCTCAGCCCCAATATTTCTGTTTTAACTGCCAGATTCCATCTGATTCATGACAACGGTATAAAAAAGATAATTTCTCTGTACCTATTCTCTCATAATATTTGATTGCGTATCTGTTATCATCAAAATTTCAGATTATCTCTCTTAATATTTATTTACATTTAAAAGGATTTTTCTTTATCTATGAAGGCAGAGTAAAAGTTAATTCCCTGCTCTGTATTTCTGGTGACAGGAGAAACAGTAACAAAAATCTTCACACTAATCTAGCTTTAATTCCTCATAGGGTCAAGTAATTAATTAAATCCCAGCACTCCTTTGAAGGAGATTGGACATTTTTACAAATGAGAAAAATTATAGCTCACATTTTGAATTAAGTCATTTTTATTATCAACCTCATGCACTCAAACATACATAAGAACAATAAAAAGTTTTAAAGATTTCTTATAGGAAAATATATTGAAATTTTTTCTCTGAAAAGCAGCTGATGATATTATAAATGATAAATATTTCTATAGTAAATTTATAAAAGTATGTGATAATTTTATGAACCAAAAAGAGGTAGGGAATACGTAAAATATTGTATGTAGATAAAATCTTTTAGAAAACATAAATGAGAACATATGAAGCATTAACTCTATACATGTGCTGAAAACCTCTGTTCTCCAGTGCTCAACTCTAAAGTTCCCAAATCAATTATATACCCTATTAAATTACTGAAATTTTCCATTTGTGATTAAATGAAACTTGAAATTTTTCAAAAAATATGACTGTTGAAAATGATTTTTAATGTATTATATTGCGGTGTTAAGAAACAAACTATTATTTGTCAATGCATCTTATTTTTTTTAGGAATGCAGTAGTTTTTCAAATAAGAACCATTCCATCTCTCCAAGAGAGGTTTGTATATTTAACTAAAATGAGGCCATTCATATGATAGAAGGCCCCAAGAAAGACTTGAAATCTGCAAATCCCATTTGGTTAAAAGACAAAATAAATAAAATCTCGCTGCTTTTTAAAAAATCATAAAGAGAGAAAAGAAAAATAAAATTCACTAGTAATCCTATTATTACCTCCTCCAATGTCTCTTCTACATAAGGATGGATTTCCTTCAATTCTCTACTCTTTGTTCCCAATGGCTTTGTCCTGTGATGGAGCATGTCTTGTGGGATATAATCACAAAGTCTATTTATTCTTGTTTCCTCCTGTCTCTTTCCATTTATTCTGTTGACTAATTCTTTCTCTAGTCCTAGTTCTTTTCCTGGAAGAAATTTAGGGCAAGTCCCCAGGCCTCTCTAGTCACTTTCACATAAAATCTTCTCCAAAACAGTCATTAATATTTTCATTCCTCTGTAATATTCAGCATTTTAACCTCATTCAAAGTGCAAGGTACACCCCATTTTCTAACTGTGTCTGTTGTAGGATAGCTAGCTGCACTAGGAAAGAGGGGTGCTATCTGCTTTTTCTTTGATTTATATCTTTGCTGTCCTTCATCTTGTCAATCACAGGTCTACCCCTAAGGGGAGAAGAAGAGGGAAAAAGGAAAGGAGGTAGATATTTGACTGAGACTGTTTAGAGCTGGAATGAGGGGTTTGGGAAGCTGGGTATTTAAAGCTAACTTTTCTACATTGCTGGTGGGACTGCAAATTTGTGCAGCCAATATGGAAAGCACTATAGGGATTCCTTGGAAAACTGGGAATGGAACCACCATTTGACCCAACTATCCACTCTTCATCTATACCCAAAGGACTCAAAAACAGCATACTACAGGGACACAGCCACATCAATGTTTATAGCAGCACAATTCACAATAGCTAAACTGTGGAACCAATTTAGATGCTCTTCAGTAGATGAATGGATTAAAAAAATTTGGCACATATACACAATGGAATATTATTCATCAATAAAATAGAATATAATCATGGAATTTGCAGGTAAATGGATGCATTTGGAGAAGATAATGCTAAGTGAAGTTAGCCAATCCCCAAAAAACAAATTCCAGATGTTTTCTCTGAAATAAGGTGACTGACTCATAGTGGGGTAGGAAGAGAGAGCATGGGAGGAATAGATGAACTTTAGATAGGGCAGAGGGGTGGGAGGGGAGGAGGGAGCAGGGGATTAGCAATGATGGTGGAATGTGATGGACATCATTATCCAAAGTACATGTATAAAGACATGAATTGGGGTGAACATACTGTATATACAGAGATATGAAAAATTGTGTCATATATGTGGAATAAGAATTGTGATGTATTCCGCTGCCATGTATTTAAAAAATAAAAGCAATTAAAAACATGATAAAAAATAAAGCTAACTTATCATTGGATAGTTTCATAGGTTCTTTGGAGTCTGATCTGTCTGACTCTCTTCCCAACAGGAAAGAAGTCTTCACCTGCTATTCCCTTGGCCAGGTAATGGCCTCACCTTCTTGCAATCTTCTTTCCCTAATTCTCAGCCTTTGCCCCTCTAAGTGGAAATCCTGGGCAAGATTCAATGCAAACTCACCAGGCTGTCTTTAACATGAGATTCATGTCTTCTCACCTAAAAAACTCCCTTATCTTTTGTCTGGATGGTCTTGAGATGGAGTGATCCCAGCAGCAGACTGACTTGTGGAGTTATTCATACTCAGACTGGCCCTCTTTGTGCACCAACAACAGGTGACACAATGGAGCTGTCTGAATAGCTTCCTTTTTTGTTCTCTATTTAGTTGAGGAGAAGAGAGATTTTATTCTTTCTTCCTTGGGGAGAATGGTGGAACTTTTGCTCACCAGCACACCAAAGAATCCATCAAAAATCTCCTCAGATCCTCTATTTCTCCTCTTGATGCTGTTAAGAGAGGTAAAAACAGGGTTTTTCATAACTTCCTTTTGTGAATTTTACATGAAGGTCTTATCTTTTGTTTTGGAATGTACCATCTAGTTTTTGATCCTCAGAAGAAATTACAATAAAATATTTCTGTTGTAGCATTTGATTACAGTAGCTTTAAAAACAAACAATACTTATCTGTATTGATATAATATGTAGTTTTCTTTGCAATTTTATAATTCAATTTTGTATCATATTTTATTCAATTATTAAATTCTAATTTTTTTTCCTTTTTTCTGTTTTCTTTTATTTGTTATAATATACTCATATGTTCACACAATAAAACAGTATAATTTGATCAATTTTATTCTTACTAAATATTTCCTGAAAACATGATTTTAATGTCTGTATAACACTTAATAATATAGATGTGCTATCAATTATTTAGTCACATTCTATTGTTGGGCATTCATTTATATGATGATTTTTAAGTATTATGTACCACATTATTATGAACATATTTTTGTTACATTTCCTTTTGAAAGGGGTGCAGCAATTTATATTCTCATGAGGTACTGAATAAAATTTATAGGAGTCTGTTGACTTGGATTAGGGTGCCATACTGGGCCCAGAAGGCCAAAACAATATGGGGTTATTCATCCTAAGTACAAACTAACTTATGAATATATTCATGTAATAAATAGCTGAGTTTCAGGCAGTTGTAGCAACTGAGCTTTAGTGAATAGTGGGTGTTTAGCTGACTCAAATAGAAGGCAAAGTGCTAATCAAATAAACTATCTTTTATTTTTTTTCCCCTGTCCAAAAACGCTGCTTGACCATAGCAGGCAAGGAGCTTTTTGATTGTGTTCTGAATCTGTGGACTGCCTGATTCATGAAAAAAATCTTACTTATTTTTACTCAATAAACTCAATTAAATTTATAGTTGTCTAAGTTTTTCCATTTAACAGTACTGTTTAACTAAGTAATTTTTGATAGCCTTGAACATGCATTTTTCAATTTAATAGATCAAAAATTGGTGTGAAACTTGATCCAAAGAGTTTTTTTAAAATTTTTTTAGTTGCCAATAGACCTTTATTTTATTGATTTATTCATTTTTATGTGGTGCTGAGGATCGAATCCAGTACTTCACACGTGCTAGGCAAGAGCTCTACCACTAAGCCACAACCCCAGCCATTGATCCAAAGAGTTTTACATTTTTTTTTCTTAATGCAGGTCATCTTCTAATAAATTTGTATAAAACAATGTGAATGTTAAATCCTCTATGTTAGTCCTGCCCAATAGACATATAATGCAAGCCACAAACAGAAAGCACATGTAAAGATTTTTAATACACTAAAAAATGGAAAAAGAAATAGATGAAGTAAATTTTCACTTCTAATGCTTACTTTACTTAAATGATATGTTCAACATAGTATCAACATGTAACCAACAAAGCTGTAATAAATTGCTTTACATCTTTGTACCAAATCTTTGACAAGAAATGTATATTTTAAACTTAAAGTACAACTCCATTCCAAGTAGGCACATTTTAAATTAAGTAGTCTAATGGAAAGTCCAGTTATTTTTCTTAATTTTTAAAAACTAAAGATGAAACTATTTAATTAATTAATTTATTTATGATTTATTTATTTTGGGATACTTGGGATTGAACCCAGGAAGTGCTTTAACACATCTCCCAACCCTTTTTGTATTTTTATTTTGAGACAGGGTCTCTTGAAGTGGCTAAGGCTGGTTTTGACATTGTGATTCTCCTATCTCACCCTGCAGATTCACTGGGATTATAAATTTGCAGCATCACACCTAACTGAAACTAGTTTCTTATACTTATCCCTATTTTTACTCACATGTTGTTCTTGCTTCTTGTTTCTCTTCTTGCTGGTTTCATTTTCTTTCTTATTAGAGAACTTTCATTAGTCATTCATGAATAGTTGGTCTTCTGGATATAAATTATTTATTTTTCCTTTTTCTGAGAATGTCTTATCTACACTTCATTCCTAAGGTATACAAAAATTCATTTGTTCTGTGTTGAAGTTCTTTCCTTTCAAATCACTTAAAAAGTGATTTGCCAATTTCTTCTAATGTTCATGGTTTTAGATAAAATGTCTACTCTTATTTGAACCCCTGCTCATTTCTAAGTAATGTGTCATATTGCTCTAGTAGTTTTCAAGATTGTTTCTTTGTCTTTAGTTCTCAAAGTTTAATTACGATTTTTCCTGGTAAGTGTTATGGACTTGAGATGATGAATCCCCCGCAAATCTCCAGTGTTAATACAGGATTAGATTATGAGAGTCATAACCTAATCAGTGTATTAATACATTTGAGAGATGATGAATAATTTCAAAGAACTACCATACTGAGTGTTATAGTGTTGATATGAGATATAGTCCCAATGATCCTTGTTAATGCAGATAAGTTCTGATGTAAAATGATTAGATTATAAGAGCTATAACCTAATTAACTCACATAACCTAATATAATCCATATAACCTAATCTAACGCATGCTACTTTGTGTTAACTAACTGGGTGAGAACTATAGGCAAGTGGACCATGGCTGGAGGTGTGTCTAGTAAGGTATCGTCTTCCCTGAAGTATCCTTCCCCTCTCTGTTTCCTGGCCACCATGATCTGATCATGCCCTTCTGCCATGCTCCTAGGTCAAGGTCTATGGAATTAGAAAACCATGGAATTTATCTCTGAAAGCATGAGCCAAAATAAACTTTCCCTTTTCTTCTTATAAGTTGTTCTTATCAGGTATTTTGGTCTCACAACAACAAAAACTGTAATGCAGAAATTAGAACTGGGAGTGGGGTTATTGCAGTGACTAATCTGATCATGTGATTCTGAAGCCTTTGGAAATGATTTATAGGAGGACTTTGGAAAAGTTTGAAGATGCAGGCTTGAGAAGACTTATAATGTTATAAGTAGAGCATAATAGGTGATTTTGGTAGGAGTTCAGAAGACCAGAATGCTGATAGAATTACGGATAGTAAAGACTGTGCTTAGGATACTTCATGGGGAACAGAGACTCTATTGGAAGCTGAACTAGAGAACATTCATGTTACTTTCTGGGAGTAAACTTATCTACATTTTCTTCAATACTGAAAGTTTTTATGAGGCTGAATTTAAAGGTAATGACTACTAAATCTCATGCAGAAAATTTCAAGGCAGCACAGCATTCAGGCAGTGGCATGAGTATTTCTGGAAGTTTTAGCCAGGTTTACTATAAGAATGAGGAGGAAAATGCAGAGAGAAAGAATTTGCAAAGCTTGCAGTTTGGATATAAAAGAAGCACACATCAAATTGTGGCCAAGGAAGATGTAGTTGTTGAAGAAATTACCATCACTAAAAAGAAGTTAAGTGCTTTGAAGAGAGATAGAGGAAAGATCCTGCAGGACACATGAGGAATTGGTAGAACTACATCCATTGAAGACTCAAGGGTGTAACAGAAAAAAGTTCTTTATGAAGATATGAGGGGAGCACCCTGCTTACACAGGAGTGCCCAGGAATTGTTTCCCTACAATTTGTTTCATCATGCTCAACCACCCAGGCACTCAGAGGCTTCTGCAACTTGGTCCAAAAAGGCCCATCTACTGTTGAGCTGGCAGAAGATCCCCACTATTCATGTGCTGCTAGTGCAATAGTAATGCAGGACTCTAGAGTTAGAGGATCATGGATTTCAGAGCATGTCCTGAGAGGTTCAGCAAAGTGTAGCAAGGTAAGAATATCTTTGGAAGTACCTGAGAGAGTAATGCATGAAGATGTGAGAAGGAAACAAAACTTGCAGAGAAGACCCCCTTAGCTTAAGTGATGTCAGTAACTTGGAATTGTTGACAGCCTAAGAGAGGAGCCATGTGGGCTGCAAATGGCAAAGATACGGGGTGGGATTTCACAAAACCTTTAAAGATCACTTATCACCACCATGTGCCCAGATGCTAGACATGTACCTGTAGGACTTGTTTGCACAGCTAGGTTTTGCCTTGTTTGGTCCCATCTCTTTTTCATATCCCCCTATTTCTCACTTTTAGAATGGTAATGCTTACTCTGTGCCATTGTATATTGGAAACATGGAGCCCACTTTTTGACTTTTTTACAGAAGCACACAGCCATGAATTTTCCTTGAGTCTCAGATGAGATTTTGAACTTGGATTTTTGAGCAATGCTGGAATGGAATTGTTGAGATCATGGGAACTCATGGAGATGGGCTAAATCCATTTTGCATTGTGAGGTGAACATAATGGTGGTGGGGGGAGCAGGAACCCGATGTTATGTTTTGGAAATGAGGTGTCCCACAAAAGTTTCTGTGTTGACAGATGATGTGAAATCATCTCATGGTAGCCTAATCCTTGGGTTAATCCATTTGATGGATTAATAGTTTGAAAGCACTACTGTTCTGTTTGGTAACTGTAGGCAGGTGTGGCATGGCTGGAAGAAGTAGGTCACTGTAAATGTTCCCTTAAAGATTATATCTTGTCCCCCTGGATCCTCATTTTCACTCTTGCTTTTCATTGCTATTTGGCTTTTCTTTGTATGGTACCCAGAGTTGCATCTGAAAACCTCAAAGTTTTCCACACACTAATTCAGTTCCCAAAACTCTGCCCCTTAAATTTGGTCAATTTCTCATGTAGGTTGTTCAGTAATCTGTCTAGGAGGAGGGAGGTGGTGGTGAGGTGGTAGGAACATTTTTTATACCCCCGTAGTGTTAATTGAGGCAAGATTCTATTCTTCTAGACCATGCTTTTCCTAATTCTTGGCTTGAGAGAGCCATCTTGTCTTGGGTTTTTTTACCCATGCTAATTGGCATATCTGAGTTCTTGGCTCCTCAACCCTTATTTTGGAATATATGAGAAGCAAAAAGACAATCCAGGAACTCACTTCTATGAAGTTCCTCAAATCACAGGATCTGCCTTCTTTCCAAATTTTTACTCTTCTTATGTTGATTGTTGTATCTTATCCCAGGGCTTTGACTTGCACTTAGGGGAAGAATTAAGGTAAAAGGAGTCTATTACATTTGGATATGGAGTTCTTCTTGCTAAAATGAAATTTACCTTTATTGATGTTATTAATGGTTTTGATAAATCAGTTTAAAATAATTCACAAATATATTGATATTCAGAAATACTGTCATTTCCTTTTAGTATGGATATTTATTTAAAATTGTGCTGTACTCTAGCAGCTAATCAAGTTACAGAATCGTAGTAGTTGACATGCAAACAATTATCCTTCATACTAAAACTCTATCTTAACTATCCTTCTGAGATAAAGAATGATTTTCCTTTAGTTTTTCTTTCTAATAATATTTAAGGTCTTAATACCAAAGATAAGATTCAGAACTTGAGAGTAATCCATTTTAATATGTAATCTTTCAAATGCTTTAATAATTTGAAAGAAATGGCAAAGAAGGATTATTCAGGGATTATGCTGTTAAGAGGATCTAATTATATTTAACCATGTTCTATTAGAGTTAATATTAGGTACTGAATGAACTGATTTGTTTATGAGAAGAGTTTATGCCTGATCCTACAAATACTTTCACAATGATTATTGAAAAAATAGCTAAGACTTTTCAAGATACATCAATGAGGTACTTCTGTATTTTGATGATCTTTTTGTATATCTTGTAAAATTGCACATAAATTTATAAGATAAGAAATATATTATCATATTTAAGACCAAATATATTATTTGCAGTCATTTAAAATGTGCTTTATAAATGGGTAGTCATCTCTTAATAATATACATAATTATGATTTAAAAATGTATGCTATATATTATATTGCTGAAAGTTGTTTGATAAATATAGAATAAACATAAAAATGCATTTAAATAATTAAGCACTTTATAATCCTCTTAAATATCAGAATGAATGTTTTGGTTAAATTTTTCTTTGTATATACAGTTCACTTGAGAAAACTACATTATGTATATTGTAAATCATCTCAGAATTAAAATTTATGAATTTAGTAAATCATCTTTCGATTTCATAATAATATTCATTGGTTATTGATTTTTGTTTTTATTACTAGTGTGTGATACAATACTTCCAATATATATTTCAAATGTATATATATTAGTTAAAATTGGTAAAATAAGCAGATGTTATGTTTTTAAGTATATTAAATCTCTGAAGTTTATGAATTAGTATAGAATTGGGAATAGTAGGCTTGTTCTCTGTTCAGTTCTATAAATGAATTATGGACAACTCATCAGACTACTCCTCAGAGTTATATGAGGACACTAGTTTGTGACTTCTTTCACAAGGGTAGTATGAAATATTATCTCAAAAGCATTATGAATGTCTTAAAAATGGATATTTTTAAATATAAGGAATTATGTTGATAATTTGATGTCCTTGAGGAAAAATAAACATATATTTTTACATCTAAAATATTCTCAACAGTCAAATCACCATGTTTAGAGGTAGAAGTGTTATAATTCTATGTCAGTAGCAATAATTGGGGGAGATATACCAAACATATGCCAGAATTAATGCAGAAGTAACAATATGGGAAATATTCTACCTCAACTTCTACAAAAACAATACATCAATGTGATTTATAAAATCATGTCTATATGATTTTCTTCATTTTCTATACCCAAATTAGTATTTAGAGTTCATCAGTGGACATTAAGTCATTTGTTTGGGGGTAAAAAATGAATGTCATCCATTAAGACTGTTGAAGAATGCCATTAAATCATATAATTTACTCATGTTTAGTCACATTACAAGTGACATTGGGTGGGGTATTTTATTGTCTAGAAGATATGGAATTTCCTATTTTGAAAGAGTTGTATTTTCCCCTCATAAATCATGTGTTTGGAGATATCTTCTCTACAAATTAACCAGATTAATTTGCAGTCATTTATTTTTTGAACAATTACTATTAACCATTTTCTATAAATTAAAGACTACTTTTTGCTGTGGGGATACTGTCTCCATTTAAAGCTAAAAATATTTCCCATTTCATAGTAATTGAAGACATAAGCAAATTCCTGAGAACCAAAAGTATTAAAAGGGCTTGATATAACTTCAGGCAAAAGCAAAATATCTAGGTGATTTGCTTTATCTGTTCAGATTAAGTGCCTTATATTTCTAAATTTAGAAAATAGCCCAGGGGTCCTTCATTACTAACTCTAGACACCTAAGGGTACAGTGAATCCCTCTAGGGGAATTGCCCTGTAGCTTAAAACTCTACTGAATTTAAATACTTGGACAATTTCCCCAAAGTTTATCTTGATCTATTAACTGCTATATTTGATTAATTCTATAGTTGCTGTATTTGACTTAGTGCTCTTAGAGAAATGAAATGAAGCAAAAGTACTAAAACCCCAAAATTGCTCATGTTAATACTTCTTATATATTTTCTCTTCGTACTTTTCATTGATTCTGGATTTTAAGATATGATTTCTATTTCTTAAAATTTGAATGAAATCAGCCCAAATAAGAGTTTTATATACACTATTATTTAAGTATTAGATTCTAAAGGAGAAAACTGTGTGTTTTATGGGAATTTGCCAAGCTATACTTCTAACCTGGACACCTCTCAAATTAATATTGTTTGCTTAATCTCACCTGACTGAGACTTATGTCACTGTCCCGTAAAATTAGTCATATAATGAAAAAGTGTTAATAAAATTTAAAAACTCGTAGCTTTCAAGATAATATAATCTAACCTCTTTCAAAAATTTTCAAAACATTCCTTCTTTTCTATCCTTATGTAATATTTTTACTATTATTACAGAAATATAATTCTGAGGAACAACTTTCCCATATATTATCCAAATGGTGTGTGGGAGGGCCAGCCTTTCATATGCCCCTGTGCTGCATGCAATCTCATGTCAGTTCTGGACATAGCCTTGGGACTAGACTTTGGCCAATGCAACATCAACAACAGACATTAATCTGTTCTCTTTGGATATCCTTCTTGAATCCCAAGTACCAAGAAATGATGGAAGGCCAGGCAGTCATGTGGAATGGTCCAAAGGAGTAGAAATGAATTTCCGACCGACAGCCCCAGGTAACAAGTAAATGAAACCACTTGGGCCATTTATTCTACTAAGAAGCCTATCTGATGCCACATGAAGAAATGAGATTTATCATCCATCCACAAACCCACAGAATCATGATTATGAATTTCTGTTATTTTAGCCGAGTATTTTTAGAGTAGTTTGGTTCATACTAATAGAGAACCAAACATAATCTTCCTTATTTTCTTTCCACAGCAATGTTAGTTGCTCAGAGTATCTCCCTCATGACTATTCAGCCCAGAGCCATATTTAGAAGCATATTCCATGCATTTGAAAAAATTGAAATTAAAAATAAATTACTTATCTCTCCAAAGAGCTTATAATCTAGGAGAAAACAATTACATATTTAACTAAATTTGAGTTTCAAAGTACAAAGTTTCTTGAGAGCGTCCAGGTAATATACTACAATGATTGAATAACAAGAAGAGTGAAAGTATCATGGAGGTTGCTGAGTATGGTGGTCATGAAAATACACCACTTGGATTTGTGGGTGAGAGGAGGACAGTTGACCAAGAATCCCAGCAATGGATCCTCTGGGTCCATAGCTGTATTGCAGTTAAGACCATCCTTCCCATTAACTCGAACCTGCCAATGACAGCATGTATCTCAGTCCATATACAATGCCTTAACAAAATACTGCACACTGGTGATTTTTAAGTGAAAGGCATTTATTTCTCACAATTCTGGAGGACGGAAAGTCCAGGATCAAGGTGCCAGCAGGTTTGGTGTCTGGTGAGGGTCCACCTTCTAGATCAAAGACCACATCTTCTACTTGAGTCTTTACATGGTGGAATGGGGAATGTCTCTCTCCAGCTTCTGTTTTGAAAGTACTGATCCCATTTATGAGGGTGGAGCTACCTAATCACCACTCAAAGTTTCCACCATCTAATACCATCTCCTTGGAAGTTAGGATTTCAAAATATAAAGGGGAGGTCATGTATTGAGATTTTAACAGGAAGCGTTCAAGTAGTTCAGGCAAAATTTTTTGAGATATGAAATTTAGGAGACTTGAAATCGATGATTTCACATTGGCCTTGTTGAAACTTTCACAAAATTCTGCTGCAGGATGACACACTTCCAACCTGATCTTCCTTCAGAATTCTGTCCTTGTTTTCTTCTTCTTCATCATCTTTAGTTTTTACTTGTTTCACTTGTTTCCTGCCAAAAAATCTCTTATGTAGTTTATTTCATCTTGGCATTTGTTTCTCAGGGGAGCAGAACTAACACATCAAGCATATTGGGCTTTGAAAAATGGGACTTGAACACTTTGAGGAGAGATAGCATATGAGGTGAGAGAAAGAATTTGCAAAGGGATTTGAAAAAGAAAGTTTTATGTCTCATATACAAAATAAAATTTAACAAGAGAATAATGAATAAGAAGAAAGATCAAAGTAATGATATCAGAAAATTGAACTGTGGTTTTAAATTCAAGACAAGGTAGTTTGGACACTGGAATAGATAAAGGGGTGGCATAAAAGGATTCTACATGAAGGAGTAACATAATTTGAGCTGTGCTTCAGGAAAAGTGACATGTAGCAGTCTAGATTAAAGAACACCAATAGAGTAGAGGGAGGAAGGAAAGGCTTAGGGAAGTACTGGAGAATGATATCTACCAAATTATGCTACTTCCAAGTACAAATATACCACAATAAATCCTGTATATATATAAAACACTAATTAAAATGATAATAATAAAGATAATAAAAGGAAGGTCAGTAGATTAGAGCAAACAGATCATGAGGAGGGAGAAAAGGAGTGAAAACAAGATACTAGGGAATGAGATTGATCAAATTATGTTATATGCATATGTGAATATTGCATAATAAATCCCACTATTGTGCATAATTATAATGCACCAATAAAAATTAATTAATTGAAAAATAAATTTAAGGAGTCAATTATTTTTTATCGCCACTTTACAGATGGAGAAACAAAAGGTCAGAGAGTCAGATAATATAATTTAATTTCAGTGCAGAATTTGTAGGTTGCCAAAGTAGAATTTGATACTAAATTTTCTGATTCTAAGAGCTCTTTATGGTTATATCAATTTTTAAATTTATTTTAGTTAGCATTCAGCTAACTAAGAAGGAAATCAGTGAAGAGCATCTTCACTAGAGAAGTTTGATGAATGTTCTTGCTCTTGTTCTTGTTCTTGTTTTAGGAACAAAAAGTAGATCTTCAATAATACGAAAAACAACAACAACAAATGTTAATTTGACAGATATTTATTGAATACATAACCATTTGAATAGCCTTGGGATAAAGAGTTTAAAAAACACAAAAATATTATATTCTAGAGATGTTAGTCAAACAGAATTAAATATTTTTAGCATTTATGAATGAAAAGACTGGTTTGGTATCAATTGCTTCTGACTACCAATTTATATATTGTCATAGGAAAAGAATGAGATTCCTTTACATCACCATATAATAAAGTTTTTTCTCTTTTGCTGTTATGCCAAATTTAATTTATAGACATAAAAACCACTGTTATGGGTTTTTAAAATATTTTTTAAAATTTTTATTGGTGCATTAGAGTTATGCATAATATTGGGTTCATTTTTACATAATTATACAAGTGTGGAATATAATTTGCTTCAATTCAATTCCCAGTAGTTAACCTTTCCCTCTCCTCCTCCCTCCGTTCCCTTTCTTCTGCTCTCTTGAGCTTTCTTTTATTTATTTATATATTTTTTAAGTTAGTGCACTATGGATATACACAAAGGTGAAATTCACTGTGGTATATTCATATATGTATATAAGAAAGTTTGGTCAGATTCATGCTAGTGTTCCTCCCTTTTCCTGTCCCTTCTTTCTCCCCCTCAATCCTCTTCCTCTATTCCACTGAGCTCTCTTCTGTTTTCATAGGATTTCCTCACATCTTTCCCTCCCCACTTATTTTGGTACAGGTTCTGCATATGAGAGAAAACACTTGACCCCTTGACTTTCTGGGTCTAGCTTATTTCACTTACCCCAATGTTCTCTAGTTCCATCAATTTTCCAGCAAATGCCATAATTTCATTCTTAATTATGGCTGAGTAAAACTTTATTGTGCATATATCCACACTTTCTTTATCCACGCATCTTTTGACATTCATCCAGTCTGTTTCCATAAAATGTGAAAGCAATTTACCTTTGGTGAGTTAATGCACAACACTCTGTATCCATATTCTTTTAAATGTTCATAGCTTTTCGGTGTTTGTGAAAAACATTTCTCTCTCAGGATGTGTAAATTTAGTCTAGGTGTATTTTTGATAACTTGGAGATGTATCTTTCCCAGAGCAGATTCTTTTTTTTTAATCCAGAGGAAAATGGATATGGTCACTGTATTGGAGTGCTGTTTTTTTTAGGGCCTGCGTTGCTATGGTCTCACTGCTTCCCATTGCACCCAGACATATTATCAGACACAGCCAATTATTGGCTAAGTCTTTCAAATCATCTTTATAATCGCCTGCAGTTATTTATAAGAAATGATAGATTTAGAAAGGAATGCAGATATTCTATCTTCCATATCTTTAAATTAAAAAAATAATTTCTTTACGTTCTATAAGTTCCCATGAATAAAACTTCAGAAAATATATTTTTATATTATTAATTTTTAAAGTGTTTATATTTGTGCTTTCATATACAAAAAGGCATATGTTTTCATAATATACATATAATATACACATATGTAAGCACTTTCAACACTCATACAGACACAATCTTATTCCACAGTAAAGCTGAATTTGCACTCAGCATTTTCTCCAAGTCAGAATAAATCTCTTCTTCCCTCATGCGCAAACACATACCATCTATGTACCAATATAAAATTATGACTTCAAAAAGTAAAATGCCATAAAAACCTTAATTGCAAGGGCATTAATGGGAACTCCTATAATATTGGGAAACTGCCCACTGAATAATACCTCCCCAGAGAGACTTGCTGACTACACACCTGCTTCCATAAATGAAAGCTGAACCTGATCATTTCATCCCTCTACCTTTAAAACCGCTGGAAGCCCTCACTCTTCTCATTTTGATATATCTCTCATATGAGTGACGAGTTTATCCGTGGGATAATAAAATGTGTTAGGATAGTCATCTTGGCAGTGTTTTTGCTGATGTATTAATTCATTTCCTTTCATGTGCTATATCACCAAGATGTCTAACCAGATTTTATGAGAGGGCTCACTGAAGTGAAAATCAAGCCAATGAATCGTTTAATATGAACTAATGAAAACCAGATATAAAAGGCTTTAGTAACTGTTTTGAAGCTCTAATTGTCAAGTGGATGTAAATTCCGAGTACTACTAAGTAAAGGATAGGACTGTAATGAAGAAATTGGGATCACTTTGTGATAATTAGTTTAATTAAATAGTCATGTAAACAATGATGTTCTGGATGAAGCCACTGAAATAGAAAGAGGAAAATGGTTTCTCCTAGGTGGGAGATGCACTTAGGAAGGCAAAAAGGTGTACTGTTTTTTTTTTTTTGTTGTTACAGTTTGAATAAATTCATTATTAGCATGTCATAAGAATTTATACATAGCTCACTTTGTACTAAAGAAATTCATAAGGGAATTTATAATAGTTCCAAATAAAAGAATTAACAAACTATTTTAAAGCTTCTGCTTTTGTTTATGATATTGACAGGGTACATTTATGAGTTTGCCATTTGATGATTTATTATGATACACGAAGAGGCTATATAAAGAAGACAGCTATATACACAGCACATAGGTGTTCTTGATATTAAAAAGTATTTTATTGTACTAAAATGGGTAATGCCTGAAGTAATTGATTCAGGAAAAGATTACCAATGAATATTGAAAATAAGTAGTGAAATACTTTTAAAGAACAAGATATTGGTGGGATACCAAAGTATAATCCAACAGATAACTTACTAAATACAACAGACACACACACACACACACACACACACACACACACAACACATGCACACACCATGTTTAAGATCAGAACTTTAAATAAGTAATCAAATTTAGTATCCCCACTGAAAATGTTTCTTGATGTGATGCAGCAAAGATCATGGAACATCCTTTATGTAATATTTGTGCCCAAAATATGTAAACTGAATTTAATTGTGAAGAAATAAGTGATAAATCCAGGATGTAGGGCATTCTAGAAATTACATCCTGACAAACCTATCATGAATTGAAAATATCATATGCAAAATATGCATTTAATACATGTAACCACCTGTACATTATAGCTTAACCTAATCTACCTTATTCATGCTCAAAACAAGTACAGTAGCCTACAGTTGGGAAAAATCATCTAACCAAATGCTTAGTTTTTAATAAAATACTGAATATCACATGTACCTACACTGATGAACATTTGTAGACATGATGGGACGAGGAAAACATAAAATCCACTATCCAAAAAACTCTGGCAACAGAGTAAACTGTAGAATATACAGTCTTTTCCCTCATGATCCCCTGGCTGACTGGGGGCTGTAGTTTGCCACTGTTGCCCAGTGCTGGGAAAGAGAATTGTATCACACATCACTTGCTTGGAAAAAGATCAAAATTCAAAATACAATTTCTACTGTGAAAGCATATCACTTTTGCAGCATCATTAAGTTGGAAAGTGGTGGACTGGAAGCACCATAAGTCAGAGACTGTCTGTATTTGGATAGAACTGCATTAATATTGATTTTCTTAATAGAATAACACAGGTGACTGTCATATTCATAGAAGATTATGCTGAAGTAGGACGTAAGTGTCACAGTGTTTGCAACTTTCTTTCAAATAGTTTATCATAAATATTAGAGCAAAAGATAGAGAAGATGTGACAAAGTGTTTACAGTTTAGTTGGCAGTATATGTATTCATGGTACTGATCTTTAAACTTTTCTGTAGGTTTAATTTTCGAACAAAAATTGAAGGAATTGTATAGAGCCTTTTAAAGTCAAAGATAAATATGTTTGGGGCTTGCCAAGTAGATATACTCTTTGCTGAAAAATTTAGATCTATTTATAACTAGTTACTAAACTATGGTTTTTGAGGGGTTCTATACAGATAAATTAGATAATTCAAAGTGATAATTATTCTCTGACAAGTAACAATCCAGATTTCTCATGAAATAAAACACTCAAGAATGTCCATTGTTTTTTGCTCAATATATCTACATGGAATTATATTTAGCTTTCCCAATATAGATGAAAAATTCTAAAGAGAATAGTCAATGCAGCTTTGTAATTTAGACCAAGAACATTTAATTTTAACACATTTTAGAAATAAAAATCTCATTCTTCCAAAGACATTCACTTGCATTTTGCTATATAAGCATTTAAATATCTTTGAAAAGTGAAGAATTCTGTCATTCAGTTATTTGGTTCACACCATTTATATGACTCATTCTATTTAATCATTTGATTTCCTTTAGTGTTGCAAATAGATACATTCAGATGCTTGCCAAAAGTCATGCAGAAAAATGATGTTAAGAGCATATAATCTTCTCTTTTTTTGTGACAAATCTCTCCAATGTTATAGCACATTTAAAAAATTTTGATCTTTGCATTCCCAACATGTTAAACAGTTAGTGCTCATAAACAAAGAATTAAAATTATTCTTCAAGCTATTTCTCAAAATAGTGAAATTCCTAATAATGGAAGTGGAAGTTAATAGGAGTTTAATTACATGAATTTCATGCTTTGTTAACCTGGTACATTATTTTATGTGATACGGTAGAACCTTAGGAATGCAAGGATAGTGTAAGGTCATGCTGTGCTGTGGTCTGAATGTTTGTATTCCACAACTCATATTTTGAAATCTGAAGCCCTAAGGTGATGGGATTAGGAGATAGGTTTTTTAGTAAGCAATTAAATGATGATGGTGGAGTCCTTAACATTAGTATTAGTACTACTACAAAAAAGACTGCAGAAATCTAGCTCATGTGTTTGTGCCATATGAGGATGGTGAGAGAAGACGCCTTCTTTGAACTAGGAAGCAAGCCTTCACCAATATTGAATGAGCCAGTGCCTTGAAAGTGGACGTTTCAACCTCCAGAACCGTGAGAAATACAATTCTATTGTTCATAAAATATGAGTTCATGGTATTCTATTATAGCTCAAAGAGACTGATATTTCAAATTCCATCGATAAATCAAATACAGAACTCACCTTTGCAAGAGAAACTGAAAAGTCATTGATAAGATTCAAATAGTTTCTTTTTAAATCTCACTTATCCATTCTGTTAAAAAATAAAATCAGGAATATTATTCTACAATAACATTATAGAAAACATTTGCTCTAAATAAAAAAAAAAACCTAGCATTATATTTAACAATACAATTTTAAAGACATTCCTCATAAAATCAGAAGAGATATTTTAATAAAATAACACTTATTTTCTAGCCACTATTTTCTTTGGATAGTGTTTTAGTTAGCTTTTTGAGTGCTATGACCAAAAAAAAAAAAAAAAGAAAAGAAAAAAAAAGAAAAAAGAAAAGAAAACAAATTTAGAGGAGGAAAGTTTATTTGGTGTTCATGGTTTCAGTGGTCTTAGTCCACAGGTGGCTAACTCCATTGCTCTGAGGTTGGGGTGAAATAAAATATCAAGGTTACGGATGTGGCAGAGGAAAGCAACTCAGGCCATGGCGTAGGAAGCAGAGAGAGAGCTCTGCTCTCCAGGGATAAAATATATACTCCAAGGTACACCCATAGGGATCTACCTCCTTCAGTCATACCCTACCTGCCTACAGTTACCACCCAGTTAATTCATTCATGTGGGTTAATGCACTGATTAGGGTAAGCTTCTAAAAACCCAATCATTTAACCTCTAAGTTTTCCTGATTGAGTTCTTAGGGACCATCTCATATCTAAACTATAACAGATAGGCAATTAGATATAAAGTAGAAGTGAAAGTCATAAATTTGGAAATGAGGAGGAAAAAAAAGATTACATAGAGACTATATTGGTATATTGTTTAAAATAAAAGTGAAAAACAGACATAAAAGGGAAATTCAGTAAAGTATTTGAATCACATAGAATAAATAATAATTTTATTGTTAAAAAGTCAATTACTTAGAAAATGCAATGAAAAACAATTTCATTCATAATAGTAACAAAATATAAATACTGAGAACTAAATTTAACATAAAGCATGTAGCATATATGTGAGGAGTTATTCTTTTCTTGATTAATGAATAAAGATTTAAAAATACAATATTTTCAATAATAGGAAAATAGTTCACAAACTTCATATACCTATTCAATGGATCATAATGAGATGTTGAGAGGGCTCCACAATAGCTCTCTTCCCTTATGATCTCTGAACCCATCAGGTAATAAGCTAAAAATATCAGATATGTAAAAATAGAATATGACCTTCACATTTGATATACTTAATTTGGCTTTGAGGGATAGCCAAAAGGGCTATATTTGGGACTGTGTTGGCCCCTGTGGATGACTGAGTCTTAAAGTCAGGTCTTCTAATTCAGATTATTTCCCAGCAATGGGGATCGAGATGTATTGCAGACCAAAGATTTGTGTCTCCTAAAACTCATTATATAAGTCCTGACTTCCAGTGTATCTGCCTTGGACATGGAACTTGTAAGAGTAAAATTAAGGTTTAATTAGGTCCAGAGGGTTGGGCCAGTCTTGATTTGTAAGACACAGCAGAATGCTTGTGCTCTCTCTCTCTCTCTCTTTACCCTTACAGATAAGAGATCACGTGAGTACACAGCAAGGTGGTGGCTGCCTAGAAGCCAAGAAAAAAGGCCACCCTATTTTTCTTGGACTTGCCAGTCTAAAACCTGAGAAATTAAGTTTCTGTTGTTTAATTACCCACCGTGGTATTTTCTTACAGCAGCCCAGGAAGACCAGTAAAGGAGGGAAGAAGAAATGGAGCAAATTTTTGGCAGAGTACGATTATTTGTTTGAAAATCGTAGGCCAGAGGCAGCTGCCCACCACACATCCTCTGAACAAAGTTTCATCCATCCATTTGTGTGCTAAATACCATCCTCTCACCTCCTCTAGAATGTGTTTTTTCATTATCATTTATTCCCTCCTTTCTATGGATTTTTGTTAACAGAAAACATTCAAGATCTGACCATTATTCACCCCCATTTATTGTTAGTATCTAGGTTCATGTGCAATCATTTAACCTAGCAAATTTTTCTTTCATTCCTGTGGAAACTGTCAATTAAAAGAGTCCTTTGTGTCATCCCTAACAAAAAGTAATAATAACTTAGCAAAACTGGGTAATTATAAAGAACTCGTGAATTTATGTTTGATAATAAGAACTGTTTCAAAAGACTCCCATCACCTTGCACAAAGTCTAGTATCTAGCATCTGACTGACCCTGGACTAGTGCCAACCTTGTTATTGATCTTTGAACATTCTTGATTTTGTTTCTTGGAACAAGGATTGTTATTTTTAAATTACTTATGTAATCCCTTCATTTTGCCTTTGAAAGATTCCCTTTACCCCATTCCTGTGGCTGAGCCCATTATTAGACTTTATACTGTTCTTCAAAAAATCTCTCTCCCCACTCTCCACGCTCCCCCTCCGCCAGTATTTAGTTTGACTGTGTTCTTTCATCCTTCCTTGTGCCTTCTTTTGTCTCCTAATCCATTCTCAACAGTGATTCTGTTTAAAAAAGTAACTTAATCATGTTACCAACTTGCAAAAATATCTCCTAATGACTTTTTTGGGGGTAAGAGGTATTGAGGATTGAACTCTGGGGTGCTCAACCACTGAGCCACATCCCTGGTCCTATTTTACATTGTTTTACTTAGAGACAGGGTCTCACTGAGTTGCTTAGCAACTTTTGCTGAGGCTGGCTTTGAACTTAGGATCCTCTTGCTTCAGCCTTCCCACCTGCTGGGATTACAGGTGTGCACCACCATGCCTGACTCCTAATGACTTTTTTAAAAATAGATTTAAAAAAATTATTCTAATTTGTTATATATGATAGTAGAATGCATTTCAATTCATATTATATATATATATATATATATATATATATATATATATATAGCACAATTTTTCATATCTCTGGTTGTGCACAAACATAGTCACACTATGTCTTCTTAAATGTACTTAGAGTCATGATGTCCATCTCATTCCACTTCCTCTTCTACCCCCTTAGCCCCTTCCTTCCCCTCCCTCCCCTTTGCCCTATCTAGAGTTGGTCTAGTCCTCCTATGCTCTCCACCATCCCCATTATGAATGAGCATCCTTATATTAGAGAAAACGTTTGGCATTTGGTTTTGGGGGATTGGCTTACTTCACTTAGCATTATATTCTCTAGCTCCCTCCATTTACCTGCATTACTTCCATTTTAAAAAATCTATTTCATGGTAAAAAATAAATTTCTTACTACGGCTTTTAAAGAACACTTGATCTCCTGTTAACGCCCTGGCCTGATATCCTCATTCTTTCCCTCTTTCTCACTCTGTTTCAGTCACTCTGGCCCACTTTGTTGCTGTTTGAACATACCAGCCATGCTTTTACTTCAGGAGTCTTGCTCTTCCTATTTATCTGCTGTGAGCATTCTTCCCCAAGACAATAACTCCATGGCTCATCTTCTTACTTTCTATCTGGACATATTTAAATGATTATTTAAATGGTTTTCTCCATGAGCTCCCTCATGGCTGCTGTTATGGGTTCAATTGTGTCCCCTCAAAAATGACACATTGAAGTCCAAATCCTCAGTGCCTCAGAATGTGACTTTATATGAAAATAGGATAGCTGCAGATGTAAATAGTGACGATGAGGTCTCACAGGAGTGGACGGGGTCCAAAGCCAGAATGACTGGTGCTCTTATAAGACAACCAAATGAAGATACAGAGAAGAGTAGCAAGTGCTGATGAAGGCCAAACTGGAATGAAGGCAAAGCTTGCTTGAGGGAAAAGATCACAAGGAGGGTCCTGCCCAGGTTTTAGAGCAAGCAAAACCCTGCCGACACTGATTTCAGACTCTGGCCTTCAGAACTGAGAAACAATAAATTTCTGTTGTTTGAAGCCACCCAATTTGTGGTTTTTTTTTTTTTTTTTTTTATGGTGGATTTAGGAAGCTAAGACAGCCACCCTAATTAAAACTCTAAATCTTTAGATAACCCATTCCCCTAATCAGCTTTATTTTTATTCCTACTACTTCTCTTCATCTGTACTACCATACTGTATTCTATTTTATATATTTTGCTTTGTACCTCAACACACTCCAAATGCCAGCAATGGGAGGCTGAGATAGTTTTCTGTTCTCTTCATTACTCTCAGCATTGAAATACAGTCCTTGAGCTGTTACAGGTCCTCAAAACGAATTTGTTGACTGAAGGAATGAAGACACGAACGAGGGAATGAGCCCAGTAATTGGTTCCGTCTCCAGGGGGAAGAAGAAGGTGTTTCAAAATGACTTGAGTGTTTTGGAAAATTGCTTCACTTACTGTATAAAACATGGTGAGTGGAAAGAAGTGTTCCCTCTTATAAAATACTACAGCAATTAAATATAATTTTTTGAAGAGTTTCAATGATATGAAGAATTCTTACCATTTTCTAAAAAGGTAGTTTATAAGATAGTTTCTACAATATAAATTATAACTATGTAAAATAGACATTCTTGGATAAAGACTACACTAGAAGGAAATATTCTAATTTTATGATGATGTTTTGATAAAACTGTGTGATAATTTTGTCAAAATTATATTATTTTTTGAAGCAGAAAGAGGCTATTCTGGAGTAAGAAAAAGGGTTTATGCACATATAGTAAATTTACAAACTGTTAAACAGATTTTTTCCATTTGTAAATGTTGATTTGAGCACAACTGTGATTTTATATAATAAAAGTACCATAATATAATCAAATGTTCAGATATGTTTTTCATATAATCTTTCTTACTATATTTGTGCATTTGTATTTATTTATATATTTATTTTTATGGTGTACAATGGAATATTTTGTTATATAGACAATTTATGAAATCATTGCCACAGTGAAGCTAATAAGCAACTCTTCATTTTATGTAGTTACCTCTTTCTTGTGGTGAGAATACATAAATCATTCTCTTTTAGCAAATTTCAAGTGTATGATATATTATTATGAATGATAGTCACTGTACTGTGCATGACTGCCCTTTGACCAACATCATACCATTTCACCAGTTCCCCCAACTCCCGGTAACCACTCTTCTAGTCTCTGTTTCTCTGAGTTTGTCTTTTATAGATTTCACATATAAATGAGATCATCCTGTATTTTAATTCTTGTATCCGGCTTATTTTCTTAGCACAATGTTCTCCAAGTTCATCCATGTTCTCACAAATGTGGAATTTCTTTGTTTATTAAGGCATAATAATATCCTATTGAATGTACACATATTATCTTTATCCAGTCATCTATACATGAAACACAGGTTGTTTCCACATCTTGGCCAATGTGAATAATGCTACAAGGAACATGGATGTGCATATATCTCTACAAGATAGTATTTTCGTTTTCTTTGGATTTATCTCCAATAGGAGGATTGATGGATCATATTATAATTTTATTTTTAAATTTTTGAGGACCCACTATACTGTGCTAATTTATATTTCCACAAAAATGTGTAATGTTTCACTTTTCCCCACATTCTCACCAATACCTGTTATCATTTGACTAACATAACTGAGATGATAGCCCAATGTTGGATTGATTTTCATTTCTTTGCTATTAAGTGATGTGAAACATATATTCATATGCCTGTTAGCCATTTGTATGCCACTTTTGAAAAATAGTTAACTCAGACATTTTGATTAGTTTTCAGTTGGATTCTTTTTTTAATGTTGTATGTTTTTCAAATAATTTTTTCAAGTTTAGTTTGGATATTAATCTCTTATCAGAGATGTTTTCTTCCATACCATAGGTTTCATTTCATTGATGCTTCCGTTTACTATGCAAAACTTTTCACTTATTTTTCTTTTTGGTAGTAGGGAATGAACCCAGGAGCATTCTACCACTGAGCTACATCCCAGTCCTTATTTTATTTTTGAGACAAGTTCTCACTAAGTTGCCTAGGATGGCCTTGAACTTGCCATCCTCCTGCCACAGTCTCCCAGTTGCTGGGATTACAAGAATGTGCCACTGCACCCAGCAAAAATTTTCATTTTGATGACGCTTTACTTGTTTATTTTTGCTATTCATTTTAGTATTCTTCAGTTTCTGTACAGGATGAAATTTACATAAAGATAATTGTGTTCTAAAATGCTTTTCAAAATCTCCCTTGATCTCATAGCTGTCTGTGACTTCGCATCCTATCAGAAAGAACCCAGAAGGGCAGCTGTGGTAATTCTATGACTAATTTTCAAAACCACATCACCAGATGAATCCACCAGAGTGTCCTAGATCTGTTGTGTTCAGTAAGATTAGAAGCAGAATTATCCACTGGAACTGTCAGCTCCAGAGTATTCTACCTTTATTCCTTCATTCCATTAGTAGGAAGATGATGGAACTAGATGCTAACCACGAGTGAGTCAAGAACCACAAGCATCTAAGTACGATACATGCTCACAAAATGGACATGCTATATCCGGCCTCTATCTCATTGGTAATTTGAATTTGTCAACATGATTCTAATTGGTAGAACCTAAATTACATGTAAATTCCTAATGGCAAGGGAGATCAGAAATGTAGTTTCCGATTATACTCTTTCTGTATATCAGAAGGTAGTTTTCAATAGATGAAAAATAATCTTTTTTATTGTACTTTCATTCCTAACATATATTCAGGTAGAATAGGGTAAGCCACATGTGAGGAATTGTTGAATAGAAAATAAAACATTTTTAGCTTGTCCCTTCAAGAATGAAGAAAGAATCAAAATCAAACTTCTTCAACTTTTTTTATTGATGAAAGTCAAGAATATTCTCTCCATCAATGTGTCAATGTGAAGGAGACTCAAATAATTATTGGAGAATAAATATACAGGAGTGAAATGTAATGAAATTGCGAACAAGTTCTTGTTACCTACTTTCATTGGTTGTGGACAATTTTTCAGATTTTCATGTTTGTGTTATGCAAAATATCCCTTTTCTCCTCATGAAGAAGGGATTGATTAAGCCACTCACTTAAAAATGGATACATTTGATTGCATAGGGACTTATTTTAATTATTATATAACTTTTTGAAAAACAGCTTTTAGACTATAATACAAAGGGAGTGAAGACATTAGATTAACAAGAATCAGGCCTGTGGTAAAATGACTTGGGGCTGCATTACCTAGGGAGAGAAACCCAGGAACCATATCTGCAGACAGGATAGATTAGTTTTAAAATATTCTACCCATGTAAACATGAAATAATTTTTGTGGTTTATGAATCAGTGCAGAAAGCAAAGTAAAATTACTATATTCTACTTCCTCTGCTACGTGACTTTCTTTGTGCTCAACATTCTCTTGTATTGATATTGTAACTAGTTGGCAGAGTGGCCAAGGGTGGGCTACCTTTGGCACACCCAAAGAAAGTAGTACTGAAATTTTAACGAGTCATTTTCTGATTCTGTAATTTTGGTTAGTTAGTTGAATGTTGGCTAAGGTCCCCAAGCATCTTATCAACATGAAAGATGGGGAAATACAGCAACTTAGGGAAAATTCACTTTACTCTAAATATATACGTCAGTGAGTGGTGGGCTTATGATATTCAGGACCACCTCTGTTTTAGAAAGATGCCTTGTGAAATAAAGAGAGATCACAGAGGTTAATAAAAAGTTTGAAGTTGAAGATGATGGTAACAATAGAGACATATTTTCAGACTAGGAGAGGTGTGACTGCAGCCTGTTACACCATTGTGTAGTAACTTCTGGGAGCCACATTTTGACAGCATTCCCAAGGCTTAACAAAGAATATAGCAGATGTTGTCAATAACAACCAACTTAATACTCTAAATCACTTGTACTCCCTTTATTCTTTTCTCTAGATTCATAGTCCTCCACTTTATCTTTCCTCGTACTGTCTATTCATCTGTTCACCTGCCGTATCATAAGTTTATTGAAATATCAAACTTTTGGGATTTTGATCTAGGTCTTCCTACAGATTCAATTGTTCACTTTCTTTCTTGAGTGGAGAAATCTTGAGTTACCATCTATTTAGGAATAAATTTTCACAAGTATCTTGTATTTCTACCTGTGCTGTGAATGAGGCACTGATTACCCTTTGTTTTGGAAAATCTTTTGAAGTATGTTTGAACAGCATGCAGCCTTAGAAACCACAGATTGTGTTTTTCTTAAGAGCAAAGGCCAAATTTGCTTTCAGCCTAGGAAGATAGAGATAATATCTCCTTTTGGATCAGAAAAGACAGCAGGCAGTTTTGATGCTTGTTATAAAAGTTTCCATGATGGCTAATGATGTTGAACATCTTTTCATCAATCCTAAATTTAGGATTGCATTTTGGTATTCCAATCCATATCTGTAGGTGTCCATCCCGGACCGTCTTTATCACCACAAGAGGAAATGTAAAAAAATAAATAAAAACCAAAAAACAAACAAACAAACAAAAAAACAAACTCATGTTATTTGCTGCACTTGAGTAACAAAGTCTTTTGAACTTAACCTAGGAGTCCTGTATCTTTTTTACTAGCCTTGAGTCTGTGGTAGGCTAATGATTAGTTTGTGAGTAGTATGAAATCCCAGATTACTCATTTTTTTTTCTGTCTATCTTGGACTTTATGATTCACCATGATAGAGTGTAAAATTCAAAGGTTTTTAGTGTTCTAATTTTGGAACATTTTATTACCTCCAAAAGAAATTTTGTATCATTTAGCTATCACCACACTATCTTCCTTACCCAATCTTAATCTTATTTTATCTATATATTTTGCCTATTGTGGAAAATATATAGATAAAATAAAATATATAGATAAAACATTCCAGGTTGATAAAAATATTTTCAAAATCAATAAATGCTGCAGCATTTATCAAAACATTGTTCTTTTAGAGAAAATGAGAATTCAAATTTCTCCAGATTCTTGCTAACACTTGATATTGTCTGGTTTTTTTTTTTAAATTTATCAAAGATATCCATATGGGTGTGAAGTGGTTTATAATAGCTTTGATTTTAATTTCCATAATAGCTATGATGTTAAATGTCTTTTCATGTTCTTACTAATCATTTGTATATCTTCTTTGAAAAAATGTTTATTCAAATCCTTTGCCCATTTATATTTTATTTGTCTTTTTATCATTAAATTATTATAGTTTTTTTATATTTCTATATCATCTATATAATTTGCAAATATTTTCTCCCATTCTTTACTTTTAATTTTTTTGATGATGCCCTTAGAAACCCTGAAGCTTTAATTTTAATGAAGTCCAGATTATCTATTTTTTGTTTTGTTTAATATTGCCTTGCTATAATATCTGAAAAGGATTTGTATAACATGAGGTAACAAAAATTTATTCCTAATTTTCCTATCAAGAGTTTTATCATTTTTACCCTAATATTTAGGCCCATGATCTGTTGAGTTGATTGCTCTGTACGCTGGAGGGTGGAGTTCACCATCATGCTTTTGCATGTGGATTTTTAGTAGTTCAACAACCATTTATTTAACATGAAGAATGATATAGTCCACCTCTATACTGTCACTCCTGCCAAATAGTCAATGACTATAAATATGAGGTGTCCTTTCTGGAATTGCAATTCTGTTTCTATAATTTATATGTTTATCTATTGCCTGTTCCATGTTGCCTTGATTACAATAGTTTTGTGATACACTTTGAAATCAGAAAGTGTGAGTTCTTCAGCTTTTTCTTCTTTTCCAAGAATGTTTTGGCTAGTATAAGTTCCTTGAATTTCCATATGAATTTTAGGATTATTTTTTTAAGTTTATGCAAAGAAAGCAGATGAGATTTTGATAGCATTGCATTGGATTTATAGATCAGTTTCGGAAGATTTTTTCCTCTTAGCAGCGTCAAGCCTTCTGATCTTTGAACAAGGCATGACTTTCCATTTATATATGTCTCTGATTTCTTTCAGTAGCATTTTACAGTTTTCAGTGTCCAAGCTGTGTGCTTCTCTTGTTAGATTTATTCCTATAAATAAATGTTTATAGTAAATAAATGTTTTTTAAAAAAATTTACTGTTGGATTATTTACTTGTAGTTCTTAGAAATCCAAATTTTTTTTGGTATATTGATCATAAAATTTTGCTGTACTTATTAGTTTTAATACTTTTAAAAAATGGATTCTCTAAGATTGTTTGTATGTAGATCATGTTAAATGCAAATATAGTTTTACTTCTTCGTTCTAGATGCCTCTTATTTTTCTTCATGTCTAACTATTCTATGTACAAACTTAAAATTTGAATAGAAATGGTGAGAGTAGACATTTTTGTCTTATTATTGGCCATATAATTAGAGGATTAAATCTTTCACTGAATATTATATGGTGTTAGCTGTGGACTTTACATCAAGGAAAATGAAGGGGTTCCCTCTTATTCTTCATTCATTATTTTTCTTGTGAAAGATTATTAGATTTTTGTCAAATATCCTTTTGCCTCTATTGAAATAGTTCAAGGGCTTTTGTCTTTGTGGTGCATTCATTAATTTTAATTTGCATGTTATCATGTAATTTCTTTGACCTTTGTAACTTCTTTGACCTCTGCATTCTTTTTTAAAAATTTTAATTAATTAATTTATTTTTATTCTAATTTGTTTTTATATGACAGAATAATGCATTACATTTCATATTACACATACAGAACCCATTTTTTCATATCTCTGGTTGTACGACCCCTTCATTATTTAGAACTGGTTTTTTATTCATATACTTGAATTCTTCTAATTTATTTGTATTACCAATTCCTTATTTCATTCAATTGTGGTTGGATATTATCCTTTTTATGAATTTAATACTTGTAGATTTATTTGGGCTTGTTTTATCACCTAGAATATAGTCTATGTTGGAGAATGTTATTCATGCATTTAAGAAGAAAGTGTATTCTGCTATTGTGGACAGAGAGGTCTACAGAAGTCTGTTAACTTTTCTATTTTTGTTTCATTCTTTGGTTCTTTAATTTTTATTACTGTCACTCTTTTGCTTATACATTAGTCAGGGTTCTTTAGAGGAACAGAATCAACAGGAAATATAATTATAGAAAGAGGACTTATTAACTTGGCTTATTCGTCCAGAATTATCTTCAATAAATTTTCATTTCATTTATTTATCTTAAACTCTAAAATTTCTACCTGGTTCTTTTTCATAATTTTAATCTCCTCTTGATGTTCTCTATTTGATGAGACATTGACATCAGACCTTCCATTACTTATGTAGTTCTTTGAACATGTTTACGATAGCCATTTTGAAGCCTTTGCCTGTTAAATCCACTATCTGGGTCCCTTCAGAGGTAGTTTCTATTGTTTACTTTCCTCTACTTGTTTATGGAGCATTTTTCCAGTTCTTTGCATGTCTTACAAATTTTTGTGTTAAAACCTGGGCATTTTACATACTACATTGTAGTAACTCTGGCTGATTATGATACCATTCCCATTTGGAGTTTGCTTTTATTTTTTTGTTTGTTCAGTGACTTTGCTGGATTATGATACAGATTGAATAATTGTGTCCCTCAAAATTTCTGTTTTTTATCAGCCACCTAGACTATGGTATTCTGTTGTAGCAGACCAGATAGACTAAAATGAACTATGTTAGTGAAGTCTATATCCCTAACATGTACAGTCTCTAATTTGTCTGGTCTTGGGCGCCGTCACTGGGGGAATAGTGCTTTTAGCAAGACTCTTGAGTGTCTTTTTCCCTGATTTGTTAAGCAGCCTCTTTCCCTGGGTACCACAACTCTGCTCATTACTGATTGGCTATTTTATTCATTTTAAAAAATGTCCTGGGCATAATTTGATCTCAACCTGATCCAATAAAATGTGGTTCTTTTTACAAGCATAGTCTCTAAGGCCAGGCTCCGAGAGTTTTTACGACTCTAGGAAGGATCTTTTCATCTGTCCCTGTTCTCTGTTCTCTCTGTTAAACTTCTAATTGGGCTGTTATTTAGCTTTTTGCTTTCATAGAGGCACCATCCTCCTCT
Organism: Callospermophilus lateralis; assembly: GCF_048772815.1. Lineage (NCBI taxonomy): Eukaryota > Metazoa > Chordata > Mammalia > Rodentia > Sciuridae > Callospermophilus > Callospermophilus lateralis. The sequence goes on along the minus strand of NC_135312.1, from coordinate 96,912,369 downwards.
TAATAGCTTAACACCAAAATTTCTATTATTTTTAAGAGCATCATTCGGCTTTTGTTCCCCATGTTCTGTTTGACCTAGTCAATTTCCTTAGTTACAGCTTTGGATCGCTAAGTTTTTATAGTCTGCCTCTCCTCCTGGTCAAAACCCATGTGCCACTGCTCCTGAGCTCAGGAGAGTGACAACAGGGTGTTTCTATTGGATGTTAGACTTAATTTACAAGAAAAGCTCTTCATAAGAAATGTATCCTTTCACATATAATCCATGCCTCTTCTACCCTTTAGAGATTCTACCCTTGTAGAAAACAGGAGCGAATACAACCAGGCCTTTTGTATTCTTGGTCTGCTGTGTCTTGGAGAGAGCTTTCACTTAATAAGAGTAGGCTGGGTGAAGAACCATACCTCTCAATTGCTCTTGTCTGGAAGGGCACTTCAACCACAAAAAGCTGAAAGTGTGATACAAAATGTTGGTGGCTTATCTCTCCTGGGGTGTAATCTATGGCAGAGGCTGGGAAGACAGAGAGTCCTGCATTTCCTGCTGTGCTTGCCCAGAGTAGGAACTTCCATCATATGGAACTGGTGATGAGGTGGGTAGAAAAGAGAATTCTGCCTCAAATTCCACAGGGTCTTCTTTTTATTACCATGACTTATTAGATTTTTCTGAAATTAACTTTCCTGAACTTATCTTCCCTTCCTTGTTCTTGACATCATCTTCCTCTTTTGCTTTCCACACTACCCTACTGGAGAGTTCACTACCCAGAATATCCTGAATGCTTGAATCTTAATTTTAGTAAGAGGATTCAAATTAATTCACTGGAACTAGGAAAAGCAGAGACAAAATAGAGCATTTGTAAAGGTAGGACTTACAGGATTTGATCATAGAAAATGAGTTTGAAGCAGAAAACCAAGGATAATTCCTGTGTTTTAACTTCTGTGTGTGACAGTTGAAATACAGGGGAAGAAAATAATCTAAGAAGGCAATGAAAACTTTGTAACAATGTGAGAGTAGACTTTTTTTTTCAGAGTGTGGGTGGTTTATAAATTTGCAAGTTGAGAGTTGGCATACAGTTCTTGGTTATTTTGTGGTTTTAAAAAATCTCCATTTTGTTATTGCAAATCTTTATTGAGTTTTAAAAATAATAAGATTGTGTGTATGATTACCTCACCAAAGAAAAACTATTTTCATTCTTTATATATACAATGTATAAGAGTAAGCAGAGGAAAAATAGCAAGAAATTTTGATTGGGGAAGGAGTTCTGAAGAAGAATTTAGTGCCCAGGAAATATATGCATGTTTGTCCTTTAGAAAAAGCTTTGCACTTATTGAGTAGGGAGCTGAGCTCTCTACTGGGGCATGCCATGTCAACTCAAATAATTTTCTTTGGAAATTACATACCTAAATATGAAAGGCAGAAGCCTAGAAGACCAGGGCACAATAATGATCCTAGTACATTTCACTTATTCTTAGTCTGCCCAGTTAAAATATTTTAATCTAGAACTGAGAAAACTGGTCTTTACTGAGAGACAGATTTGAGAGTCACCAGTTCCCTAGGAAGAGGCTGACACCAGAGAATTTCTAGAGAAAGGGAATGTGGCACAGAAATTAAGAGTGAAGCACACCAGAGACTAGGGGAATACTAGCTTGAAATGATGGATAAAGAGAGATAAATTAGTAGATTATTTAGGAGAAGTGAGAATAAAAACAAAACACCTCTACAATAGTGTTTATGAAGGCAAGGTTTTCTGTGCACGTGTGTTCATTTTAGAAGTAGAAAGGTTTGTTAAGCACCAAGACAATCCTCTTACTTGAATTCCTTTATCGTCACAGGTGGATAATGAGTGTGGTGGATGGTGAATTAGTTTTCACTAGGTGATATCTTGGTCTCATAGTTCTTTTCAAAAGACTGAGTGTTTTCAGAAAGTAGCAAGCAGAAATCCCATAGATATTAACAAGTATTTATTGTGAACTTCCTGTGAGTCTAAGTGCTTTATGGATAGCAATGGGTTCTTAACTGGGGAGACCAATCTTCCAAGGGACATTTGGCAATGTATGAAGCTACTTGGGGTTGTCATATTTGTGCAGGAATTCTGCTGGTATCTAGTGGGTAGGGTTTGGGAATGCTGATAAATAACTTAGGATGCACATGACAGACCCCTGCAGCAAAGAATTTTCTGACCCCAAATGGTGATAGTTCTAAAGTTGAGAAATCCTGATGAGAAATGAAAGTGTTAAGCTTCACAGAAGCACTTAGAAATGGATGCTGTCATTACTTTCTTCTCTCAGCTGAGGAAACTAGGGCACCAGGACTTTGATAATTTTTGATAAGGGGTAGAGCCTAGATCTGGGTGGGAGTAATATGGCCCTGGGGCATCCATTAAGTCCTATGCTGTATTATGTTTGTAAATTACCTCTATAAATGTGTGACCAAGCTCTGCTACATTAACACATCTTATTTGAATGAACTCAATTAGAACAAACATATCTATTTAAATGCATCTTTCCTCACCTGAACAGTATGTCTAAAAGGACTGGAATATTTGTTCTTCCTATGCGTGGAGCAGGTCACAGTAACTCACACTTGTTTTCTGGTTTTAGAAGCAGTAGAACAATTTTTTTTTATTTATGAGCCCTTATTTCATGTCCTGTTTATTTATTTTTAAAGCTTATTGGCTTAGCTTTTGCAAGTTTAGGCTTCAATTGGCAGTAGAATTTTCACTTAAGCTGAGATAGTTTTTCTCATCAAAATTACAAGTGTACATGCAGAGACTCTCTGGGCTTTACCAAGGCTTTTGAGGAGTATGTTTTAGTCATAGAGGGGCGTTTGATAATAGCAACAGAGACGTCGTTTCAGCTCTGAGCTACCACAAGCACCACTTGCACTGCTGTAGAAGCACTCTCTGGAGGAAAATTTGCTATTTTACCTGTACTGAGTACTTAGTGTTTTTTAAAGATTCACCATGTACCCATCCAGATTTATGTAAAGTAATGATTGTAGTGCACTCAATCATTCTCTCCGTATGGCACAGTTTGAGGATTGTATTTTTTCCCTCAACCCCAAGAATGTGTTATTGCTTGGTGTAATTACGAGTGTTTTACTGAACTTTTGTGTTATAGGTAGAAAACAATGCACTGGATGTTTTAAGACCCTTTGCTTTGATATTACAGAATACACCATTACTTTCTAGCATATTGATGATATTTTAAAGTACTGCTCATACAGTGAATATTGTTATTTTACCACATACCCTCTAGTTTTTGTTTTCCATTCATTCTCTCCTCCTTCCTTCTTTCCCTTTTATTTCCATGAGACTTAGCTCTTTGTTGAAAATTAAATAAACTAGTATGAATGCATTAGAAATTCTGAATTTTTAAAAAAATAAGTTATTTGTGTTGAACCGTTTTGTTTATCAGAAAAAAAGTTTATCTGTTAAGAAAAAAATGTAGTTGTGAGGAGTTATCAAACAATTTCAATTCCATAATCTTTTAGCTGTATGTGGTAAGTACTCTAAAACACATTGGGATGAAGTTTGGAGAAAGCTTGCTTACCGAACTCTCTAGGTCAAATTAGCAAAGACTCTGAGGTCTTTTAGTAATCTTGCTATTCTTTACATAAAAAGCTTTTTCCTCTTTAGATACAAACATACCCAACATTAAATATCAGGACCTTCTCAGTCCTAGTGACCAAGGGGGAAAAAAACAGTCAGTACAACAAATACAGTAAAAACAGAAGACAGTTTTTATTTTCAGAAAACGTAATGTTCTAGGTGAATGAAAACCAACATAATAAATTATTTCTTCATAAGATATATTTTTTTCTATTCTGTTACATTAAATGTGTCCACAGTTACACTTCTGTGCAAGTTAGAATGCCAAAAATCATTGTTTTCTCCCTAAACCATCCATTCAGTCATCTAAGTCAGCCAATTCTATATTTTTTTAATATTCCGAAATCTGTATCTTCCTCCTCCAATGTCACTATTTTGATTTAAGCCATTATTGTCTTTTGCCTAACTTATTATGACAATTGTCCCTTCCTGAGCAACATGTTTCCATTTTTTTGTTTTCTCCATACTGAGTCATTCATCAGAGGGATGTTTAAAAAGCATCCGTATTACTTGTGACTTGAAAGTAGTCTGTGGCTCTCTGCTATCTTTATGATTAGCACACAATTCCTTAGCATAGTCAGCAGGGTTCTTTATAATCCAATCTTCACCTTCCCTCAGGTTCATCTTGAGGCCTTCCCCACTCCACACACACTGCTTCAGGAACTCCAAGTTATTTCAGATCCTGATTGAAGCCTGTTGTATTCCTTCCTTCCTCCACCTCCCCCTCTCTCTCCCTTGCTCCTTTCATTCTGCCTTTCTTTCTTTCTCCTTTTCTTCCCTCTTTAGGAAAATTGTTTTATCTTTACCAATAATGGCCCTTGCTCTCCATCTTTACTTGACTCAGCTGACACTTGTCATGAATGTGTCTCCCTCCTGTCCACTAAGGTAGTTAGTTTACTTCCCACCTAAAAAGTGATATTTCTAAAATATCAATATCACTTGACAAAGTTATGTGACTCTGTTCTAAATTACCCTGTGTGAATTCATCATTTTTGAAGGTTTTATCACTCTGTATTTTTATTGTTGGTTTCTCATCTGTCTCAAGCACATGACTTTGAACTTCAGAGCAGGGATTATGTTTTGCAAATTTTATGATCACTTGTCTAATTCAGTATCTAGAACACATTTGGAGAATAATAAATGTTTAATAAGCCCAGTAGCTTTTATTTTACTGCTAGGGGAGAAAAGATTTGAAATTTTTTTTTGTGTGTGTGTGTGTGTGGTACTTGGAATTAAACCTAGGGTTACGCCACTGCTGAGCTCCACAACCAGCCCTTTTTTATTTTTTATATTGAGACAGGTTCTCCCTAAGTTGCTGAAGCTGATCCCAAATCTGGGATCCTTCTGTCTCTGCCTCTTAAGTTGCTGGATTCACAGGCATGTGATACCACACCTGGATAGACTTGAGTTTTTAATATGTAATCATAAGTTTCAATAGTTTTGGAAGAAATCACAAAAATAAACAATATTTCTTGTTAAAATATTAATAATCCTTGAGCTACAACACTTATTGAGAAAACATGCATACACAGACACACACAAAGATGGAAAATATTGAAATAAATTTTATAAATATATCAATCCTCCTTGTGTTTATAGCTGCTGAGCTCTAATGGACCAGCTTCAACTACTTTAAAGATTATCAAAGTTCTCTTCTATTTCCGGTGTAATATTTTAATATCTGGTTTGTGTATATTAGGCCTGTGTGAGTTTCTGTATTTATTTTCACTTGTTTTAGTGGAAAGTTTGGAGAGCTGGGAGAGAGACTGTTATCCATATGTAATTTGAACCTAGCAGGAGCTGATGCTATAATCTTCATTCTTTTGTTTAATTGCCCCCTAGATCACTTTGTAGCCCCATAACATCACATTTGCCAGTTATAACATAGTCAGTGCTTTGCTTCCCCATTGGAAACATGAGCTCATTGATAGAACATGTTTTCTTAGCTTCTATCTTTAGTATTTAGATCAAAACCTGAGGTTTATAAGATATTCCAAGTTTTTTTTTTAAATAAATGAATGGAATCTTAGTTTTCCTGAAATAATATGCTAATTTTTTGTATACATACAAATTTCCATTTTATTATGAAAAAACCTCCTAGTGGTATACATTTAACCGTTTGTTTTGTTTTGTCTGTTTTGTCTGGAAACAGTAAGCCCCAAGGGAGCAAGACAGAATAGCCTCAGAATCTTATACATACTCTAACACCTGTAACTTCCTTAAATAGAATTGTCTTGTTAAAGGACACTGTTATGGTTTGGATGTGAGGTGTCCCCAAATCTCACGTGTGTGAGACCATGCAGGAAGGTTCAGAGGAGAAATGATTGGGTTGTAAGAGTCTTAACCCAATCAGTGAATTGATGGGATTAATCAAAGTGGTACGGTGTGGCAGGAGGATATGGGAATTGGAGTGTGGATACGGGGTATATATGGTATATATCTTGTATCTGGAGAGTGGAATCTCGCTCTGCTTCTTGATCACCATGATATGAGCTGCTTCCCTCTGTCATAATCTTCTGCCATCTTCAGTCTCATCTCTAGCCCCAAGAAATGGAGCCAGCTTTCTATGGACTAAGATCTCTGAAACTGTGAGCCCTCAAATAAACTATTCCTCCTCTATAATTGTGTTGGTCGAGTCTTTTAGTCACAGTAGTGAAAAAGCTGACTAAAACAGACACATACTCATTTTTTAAAGGAAATAATAAATTCCTTTTATCATATCAAAATTCCAGTAAAAGTCTACATTACCACATTGTAGTAAATAAAATCATGGCAAATGCTTTGAATTAAGTTGAAGATTGTAAATTCCTAGTATAAGGATTCTTCAGGGACATAGAACTAATAGACCTGGAATCCAGAGTGGCTAGATGGTAGTAGTAATTTCCAGTTCTATGGAATTATTGTTCTGTCCCCCAATAGGAAGTATTCCTCCCTTTAGAGCTAAGACCTCTAGGCCAGCAGAATACACATTTGTGGGAGTAGGAAGCAAAAAATTCCTACTGTGTCATTAAAGGTAATTGTGAGTGGTAATTGGTCCGGTTGTTACTCCTTAACTCCTGGACACAAGTCTTAGCTTTGGGAGAACAAGATGCTGATTCAAAGTGTTTGTGATGCTACTTTTGGTTTATTATTTCCCTAGTAGAGGCAGTTCTATCAGCTTCCACTAGGCTTTTCTCACTATAATAGCCCTTACTCCACAGACTAGAAACAAATGCAGGGCTTCTGTAGGCTGCTAGATATTTCTATTTGAATCATGCATTATGGAACTAGAAGGACCCACAGTAAGATAAGCCTAAGTTAAGATATCATTGATTACTTGACCATCATGAGATCTCACACTGATTGGTGGTTCTTGTGATGTTTTGGGTTTTCCAGATTTAGGGCCAAATGAAAGCCAGTGTGCAGTTGTCCTCTCAAGTTCTGCTCCTACCCACTTAGTGCCCATTTTTACTTGCAAAATACCATGGGTCCTTTTGAAATAGGCTGGCATCAGGTTGACAAAATAAGTTTGTGGTAGTATGCCAGGGTCCTTCCTTCAAGGGCACCCAAACTGCCTTTCAATTGAAAGAGTTCTGGGTCTGCAAATTAGCTAATGTTTGGGAATTGGCTATGATTCTCTGCTTTTATGGTCCTGGTTGAACCTTTGTCCATTTGACTTAGAACTCTGCTGCTCATAAAGATGGAGTAAGAATTTATTAAGCTCCCTATGTGGTTCTTCTGAGAAGACCATGATCAACCACCCTGTGCAAGTTAGGATATTTTGATTGTTGCTTTGACTCTGCTGTTCACTACTATATCCCCATGCCTTTACCAGTTCAGTGGCACCAGTTAGAGTCTTTCCTATTACTTCTTGGATCCAATCACCTGTACTCTTATTGCATTTACTTTCCCCAATTAAGCGACTGAAATTCCCACTATAAGTTCTAGCCTACAAAAGAAAACTCTTTAAAGATGTCAGGGCTATCCTCCACAAATTATTTCTCCAAGTGCTAGTGAAGGGCATATTTTCTGGAGATGCACACACACACACACACACACACGCACGCGCGCCCATACACACACACACACACACACACACACACAATCACACATATGTATACTCTATTACATTTATTACATCTATTATATTTGATAAAGGGTGTTTGACTCACATGATTATGAAGGCTGAGTAGTCTCATGGTATGCTGTCTATGACTCAGGACTCAGAAAAGCAGTGGTATAGTTTGAAAGCCTTTATACCAGGGACAATAAGGTAGATTCCTTTCAGAGGCTGAAGCCCTGAGACAAAGAATCACCAAAGGTAGGAGATTGATGTTCTAGCATAGCAGTCAGGCAGAGGAAGAGTAAATTTACCTCTTCCCCCTTTTATTCTATTCAGGCAATTAGTGGATTAGATGATGTTATAGTTTGGATGTGAGGTGTCCCCCAAAAGCTCATATATGAGACAATGCAAGAAGATTTAGAGGAGAAATTATTGGGTTATGAAAACCTTAATTCAATCAGTGAATTGATCCTCTGATGGAATTAACTAAGTGGTAACTGAAGGAGGGTAGAGTAAGGCTGGAGGAGGTGGGTCATTGGGGGCATTCCTTTGAGGTATATATTTTGTTTCTCGTAATGGAGTCTCTCTCTCTCTCTCTCTCTCTCTCTCTCTCTCTCTCTCTCTCTCTCTCTCTCTCTCTTCTCTCCTTCTTGATCATCATATGAGCCACTTCCCTCTGACACACTCTTCTATCTCACTTTGAGACCCCAGGAATGCAGCAGCCACCTAACTATGGACTGAGGTCTCTAAAACCCTGAGCCCCCAAATAAACTTTTCCTCCTCTACAATTGTTCTGGTCAGGTCTTTTAGTCACAGCAGCAGAAAAGCTGACTAATACATATAATACCCACACACATTGGGGAGGGCCCTCTGTTTTATTCAGCACTCCAATTCAAATGCTAATCTCCTCCATTTAACACCCTCACTGAAGCCCCAAAATAATGTTCAATCAGATATGTAGGCATCCCATGGTCACAGCAATGAAGAGCTGACTAACACACCATTGCAGCCCTGCTTCAGCAATTCAGTCTCTTTGATTCTTGGGCTGATATGATACTTGGATTGTATACTGGTGGAAATTCTATCTTGGGGAAGAATTTTGTTGGGTTGATTAACTATTTAATCATATTCCCATAGGATTTAAAGTGCTTTTAAAGAAAAATACATTTTATATTCACTCATTTTTATCCTTAGAGCATTTTAAATATACACAAGAGTGGGCTTCATTGTAGTATTCCTACATGCAAATAACTGACTTTGATCATATCCACTCTCCCTTTCTTTGCCTCCCTTCTTCCCTCCCCTGATCCCTTTCCTTTTCTGTGATGATATCCGTGCTACCTTCATGATTTTCTCCTTGCCCTAGATTCCCTATATGAAGAAAAAAACATGATACTTGTCTTTCTTTGTTTGACTTATTTTACGTAGTATTATGATCTCCAGTTTCATCCATTTTACTATAAATATTACACTTTTGTTCTTCTTTGTGGCAGAATAATGTTTTATTGTGCATTTTTATCTATTCATCTATTGATGGTAGCTTAGGCTGATTCCTTGACTTGGCTATTGTGAATTGTATATAATAAACATGGCTCTGCAGTATCTCCACAGTCTGCTGGCTTTAATTCCTTGGCTATCTCCTGAGGAATAGTACAGCTGGATCATAAGGTAGTTCTATTTTTAGTTTTTTGAGGAACATTCATTCTGATTTCCATAGTGACTGAACTAACTTCATTCCCACCAGCGGTGTATAACCCGCTTTTTCCCCCCACGTCCGTAACAGCACTTATTTTATTTTATTTTTTTGTATTCTTGACGACTACCATTCTGACTGAGGTGAGATGAATTGCAATGTAGTTTTGATTCTTATTTCCATGATGGCTAAAAAAATGTTAAATATTTTGTCATGTATTTATTGGCCATTTATACTTCTTTTTTAATTTATATATGACAGTGGAATGCATTACAATTCTTATTACACATATAGAGCACAATTTTTCATATCTATGGTTGTATACAAAGTATATTCACACCAAATTGTGTCTTTATACATGTACTTTGGATAATATTTTTTTTTTGAGAAGTATCTGTTCACTTCATTTGCCCATTGTTGATTGGGTAGTTTGTTTCTTTGGTGTTAAGTTTTCTTGAGTTATTTAGAAATTCTGGATATTAATCCTTTGTTAAAAGAACTGCTAGAAAATATTTTCTCCCATTCTGTAGTCTGTCTATTCACTGTGTTGTATCCTTTGCTATGCAGAAGCTTTTGAATTTGATGCAGTCTCATTTGTCAATTCTTGCTCTTATTTCCTGAGCTATTTAATATTTTGTATGGAGTATATAATGTTAATACATATGCTACAAGAAAGGTAGTTCTCTGGGTATACCAGCTGCTGTTTTGTAAGCACATGGGAACAATCTTGTGGTTATTGAGTTATGAGTTGAATTCTGTATCTCCCCCATTACCTCAAAATGTGACTATTTGGAAAGAGGGTCAGCACAGAGGTAACCAAGTCCAAGTACGATGATTAGGGTGGGCCCTAATCCAATGGGACAGGTATCCATATAAAAAGAGAGATTTGGACACAAACATGCACACAGGGAGAACACAATATGAAGATGAAAGCAGAGACCAGGGTGGGACATCCATAAGCTAAGATACATCATGATTTTTCAGCAGAAGCTAGAGGGGAGGCTCAGAACACACTCTCACAGCCCTCAGAGGTACCCAGAGAAAGCTAGAGGTACACCTTCTAGCTTTCAGAACTGTGAGAGAATAACTTTATAGTGGTTAAGCAACACAGTTTGTGGTACTTTGTTATATCAGCATAGGAAACTAATGAAAATTAATAGATGCCAAGTAATGAAAGGCAGATATTATTCTCATATATGGGGTCTGCAGTCATTCAGGGCATCTGACAAACAGATGCCAAGAAAAATGATGTGCAAGTTTTTTTTGTTTTGTTTTGTTTTTTTTCTCTTAATTCTATATAAAGAAGTAAGAGAAACAGAAGTAAGCCATATGAGGCTAGGTGGATGGAGATACCCTAGATTGCCTTATAGTCTAAGGAGGTTTGGTTTTCAAAGCCACTGTGGTATTTTTGAGCAAAAGTCAGCTTTCAAGAATATCTTGGGTCTTCCGGGTACAGTTTTTCTTGCCATAGTCACTCACTGTCTGTGAGAGCTGTGGGAGGTATGTTCTCAGCTCGAATGAGGTTGTGGATTTCCAAATGCAATCTGAGGGGCCCTTCGTTAATCCCACTCTCTGAACAGGGAGTTCTTTCTGCAAGGCCTCAATATATTCTAGTAGTTCCCATAGATGCTCCTCAATTAAAAAACTGATGCAGAATACAATATTTAAAAGAAAATGATTGAAGCATAAATTCTTATAAGAAAGAATAAGAAAAATTTAGTCAGCTAGCATGTATTCCAAAATAGATTAAGTTGTGAAAATAAATCAATCCTAATATGTAAGGGCTCAATGCAATAGAAGCTTTTGTTGCTTATGAGGCAGTTTAGTGACAGGAAACTTGGGGTGGGGGTAAGTGAGTTGCTGTTCCACACAAATTATGAGAGATCCAGGTACTGATAACTGCCATCTTTAATAAGTGGCTTTCATGTTTGCCCTGGGATGGGGATTGTGGTTACTACCCAGTTAGCTAGAATGGGGAAAATAATGGAGAGCTCTGTGTGGAGATTATTATGATCAAGGTTTGAACTGGCACGAGTTTGTTTCACTCATGTCCCATATGCTAATATTCAGTCATTAGACTCCATCCACATGCAAAGTAGGCTGGCAAATATACTCAAGGTGTGTGCGCAGGAAAGAGGAGAATGGAAGTCAGTCACAGTGGCACATGCCTGTATTTCCAGAGACTTGAGAGGCTGAGGCAGGAGGATGGCAAATTCAAGGCTGGCTTCAGCAACTTAGTGAGACCCTGTCTTTAAAAAATAAATAAATAAAATGAGCTGGGGATATACAAATGATATATTAATGAGTAGTAAAGTGGTAAAGTATTCCTGGGTTCAATCTCAAATACCAAAAAAAAGATTAAAATAAAAAGAGGATGAATCTGGGTGTACAGGTGGCCACAACACCTGGAGATGATCACATATCAGTATTGAGTATTGGTGTCATCAAGGGAAAAAATAGTATAAAAGAGTGAGATTCTCTTTGTATACAGCTGTTCGATATTATGCAAATAGAGAAAATGGTCATTAACTAATGCTTTTGGGATTAAAGGTAACTAAAATATATGGATACATATTACTATCAAGTAAATAAAGTAAAGTAAACATATACTAGGGAGATTATTACACTTCTATGTTTCATAACAGAATAATTTTCCCCCAGGTTTTGTGAATAAAAAGACACAATTAAGTACTCTAGAAATAGAATTACAGATGGTCCAAATGAAAATGTATGGAGGTGGATAAATCCGACATGTTGAATCAGTCCTATAAATAAATTCCTCTTTCATTTTGTTTTACTGGCTTTTAAGAGTGTATTTTCAGGTTCCTCTTTTTTTTGGATTCTCTGTATTCTCAATGTGTATGTACTCAGAGGCTTGTACTAAGAAAGTTATAGAAAAACAAAGGGATACAAAGTATACTTTTAAGAGCAAAATGGTAAAAAATAATAATAATAATTAGGAATAAATGAAGACTAAGTATAGATAATACTAAGTATCAGTAATACTTTCTAATCAAACCCAAACCAGGATCAAATCTACCATATGTTGTTTAGTCCTTCCTACGCCACCCATGCCTAACAGTGTGCCATGAGCATTCTGCCACCTGTCAACAGCCCCACCTTTCCTCAAAGAGCACTGAAGCCCAATGTGTAATAAAATCTAACAATTATTAGTGATACCCTCAGGTGGACCTAGATTAGAATGTTAGTGTTGCTACTAATGATCTGCATGACCTTGGGAAACCTGCAGATGTTTCATACTCTCTAAATCTCAATTTATTTATCTATAAAATAGGAATGACAATACAGTCTTGTAAAGTTGTTTACAAGGAACTATGAGATAATCTGTGGTTACCACAAACCAGACATTCAATCACAAGTTATTACTATTTATATTACTATCATAATTTTTCTAAAGAAAATCTACCCTACTAGTTAGTAGTATCCCAAAACAATTCTCAGTTTAGACTGAAATGGTTGAAAGTTTAGTTGTGTAATTCCTTAATGTAAGAGAGTGGACCCCCGGGGGAAGGGAATCTTAGATTTCACAGGGACTTCCTAAGTTTTTGTCCTGTGCCACATGAAAGCCAATTGGTGTCTGCTCTTTGGCTTCACTTTTGTGAAACTGGTTTTGGAGGCTGGATTGCATCCATAATATTCTCTTCCTATTTACCATCGTTTTCAATGTTTAATCCTACTCCCTCAGTTAACCGAATTTGTATCTTAGCAGGGGCTGTCAATCTCCAAAGTCTAGGTTTTAAAATTGCTCTTTGATTTATAATCCTTCCTTGGATTGCTTTCTTTGCCCCCAGAGGGTACTGTCCTATTATCAAAATGCCTTCTTCACATTTTTAACAGACACCGGTATAAAAGTAAGTTATTCATGTTGAATATGAGTGAAATTTTAGTATCACAATATTTAGATTTATAGGATAACTTCTTTATATATTTTGTTTTTTTAACATATCAGATTAAGCAATGCCTTATGTGTCAGATTAAATCAATTCATAGGATAAATTATAACTCTGGGACTTTGTTTATCCCATGTTTTAATGGTTAACTTTTGAGATTATATTGTAACTTTGGTACAATTTTGATGAAAAGTTTGAGATGAAAAAACTAAAAATATGCAATTTTCCTTTTGGAATTTCTCCCTCCTTCCCCAAAATGTAATATGCAGATTTTACAAGAAGATCATATCTCCTTTTTATATGTAGTATATTCATTTTAATATCACTTCACCTTGAAACTGCTCAAATTTAATTTGAGGGAAAAAATGCTTCCTTGTGCAATATTTTTTCTAGATCATATGAGTATTAATTCTTTCATCTGATCATTTTTGTTTTCATTTCACTACCATATCCCAGGATATTATATTAGGTGTTGGTTATTCAGTAAACAAGAGAGACACTATGCATACATTTAGAGAGTGTTCACTCCCGCAGTTCATGAAGCTAAAATAACTATTTTTGCATGGAACATTTTTCATCTATGAGATCATTCCTTCTTGCAAAGAAATTATTAAGCCTCTATCTATACTATCTGATTTCCTAGGTTGATATATACAAGGATCAATAAGGAAATCCATTATCATGCTCTGAACCAATACAGATGAAGCCAAATAGTTTACCTGCATGCAAAGAAATTCAGAATATACAGAACTCCAGCTGTATGGAAATAGGGGTTTGAAGAAATGAGAGCAGAGTCATCACTTCCACGGATTCTTCTGCTGAACCATACTGTTCTGTACTCATCTCTATTCTCATTCTCCTATTTGTTTTGGGAGTTAGGCTAACAATACCAACATAATGCTCTCTCCCTAAGTCAGTGCTTCTTCAGCCACTTTGGTTTAGTGGAGCATTGAGCTCTATGAAACAAATGCCTCTTTTTCTCCTAGATATGCTACTTAAATAACACACCCAAGCCTTGATTGAAAAGAAGGTGCTTCTTGTTTAGGAAGCAACCTTGTCTCCTGCATTATCAGGAAGATATGAGGTGGCAAAAACTATTTTATAGACATCTTTTTAAGTGTGAAGAAAAGTAAAGATTATTATGTAATCCTAGATGTCCAATTATACTTATGCAAATGATAACATTAATCTCAAAAAATAATTGAGAGAGTCAATGAATTAGAAACTGGATGCTCTTAAAATGGACCTCTTCATTGTTTTAATCAATGCATAATCATAAAAATGGAGATTACTGTATAAAGGGCTAAGGGAATTATTAAAGCTCTTCCTTATCCATGTGCCTGCCATGACTTTTGCACACCCTTGATGGAACATCTAAAGAATGCTGACATCTGGGTGGGTCTGGCTCACTCAGAAGGACTCAGATCCACTCACTTACCTCAATGCCCTCCAATATCTGACCCATCTTTGAGGGGAAGAAGTGTCCTTGAGTGGATCAGTAAGTCTCTAAGATTGTTAGAATGGAGCTTTCTTTGTACTAACTTGTATTTAAGGAGCACCACCGGGAATAAGACTTTGGTGTCTCACCTGTGAAAAGGACACTGAAAAGTTGCCCAAGGGACTCCCCAGCTACATGACTTCAGGTATTGGTGTTTCCCCCAATCTGGTAATATATTTACTTCTCTTTATACATCATCTATCACTTTTGGTTTTGCTCTTGCTTTCATAATATTACCAAAATAAACTCTATCTTGTATAAATAAAGTGTCTTTATTGTCTATTGGATACTTTATTGGTAATATTTTTAAATGATGTCTAGAACTAAGAGACAAACCACCTAAAATCTTCCCATTACAACTTTAAAGTCATTTTTCATGTAATTTTGAAGTATAAGATTTTGGAAAAATTAATAACTTAGATTTTTAGTTTACCATATTACAGTTTTGCTACAAAAATTCTCTACAAAATTCACAACTGAGAAAATCAGCAAAATGAAATTATTGTTATCCATTCACTGTTGAGGTGGGTGAATTTTTATTATTTTAAAATAAGGTAAAATTTTCAATATATTTGAGCACTAGTGACAGAGCAATTCTGATTTAGGAATACTACATTACTTCTTCAACTTTAATCTCACATGCATGCTAAAGATGCATATTTTTGCAACAATGGTTAAGACTATTGTGTATGCATATGTGTATTCTGTTATGCATTTTGACAGCAAATTAGTGCAGTGAATTCATGATACAAAATAACATAGGATTTTCCTCACAGTCTTTCTCTTTTTCTTGTAGAATTTTCAAACAACTGCTCTCATGTACTATAATTGTACTATGAGTATTGACTTTTGTTAAAGAAATAGAAGATTAAATAAAGATGAAATTTAGTTCATCCTTTTTAATTCATAGGAGTTAGGTCTCATTATTGGGTCCAAGTTGGAATGGCACCATAGTAGGCACTCGTCACTTGTCACTGACTGACACAGGTCTGAGGAATGAGAGATACTGTGCTTCTGTTTATTATTTCACCCATTGCAGTGCATTCCCACCAAATGGAAAATAGCATTCAGCTTGAAGTATGTGAGAAGGGAGGAAGGGAACAATTTAACCTAAGGTCTAAAGAAACACTTTGTAGATTGTTCTTAGCAACAAATAGAGAAATGACCCTGTTTGTTTCCTCATGGGCTGCTCACTGGACTAGCCCTAAAGTAGAATTTCATTTGAATCCTTACTGATAGGCATTCTTTTCTTCACCTCAGAATGAATTGTTATTCCTGTCTTTAAGACCTTTTAAAGAGAAATTGCAAAGGGTAGGATTTGGTTCTTTTTGTAATCATTTAAAGAGAAACAAATAGAAAAAAAAAACAATAAAAGTTTTTGAAGGCATGAGATAAATTAGCTGTGCAGAACAGATTTTGGTGACCATTCAGAAAAATAGTCAAGGAAAAGAATTAAATTTCTCTTTTCTTTAACTTCATCAGGATAAAAACCTACATTCATGAAAAGTTACTTTGGACACACTAATTTCAAGAAAAAGAAATTCTTCCTTGTACCATTAATTATTAAATTATAAAATGGGTTAAAGAAGATAATATATGCATACATAAGCCCAAGAACTTTTAAAAATAAATTACATGTGCATGAACATACATTATACATGTACACTCTCTCCTCTGTCTCTGGTTTCATCCCCATTTTCTTCATATTCCATTATGGTGCTGCATACAGACTGTAGCAGGAACAGCTATTCACAGATATTCACTAATGCATCCAATACATTCTCTTGCTGAAGGGAAGTTGCTATCTATAGCACCTTTCCCAATCATGCCCTCAATTAATGTTTAAATCACTCAGCCACAAGAACATTGAGGATCTTCCTTGGCTGCTACAGTAGGGTAGAGAGATGTCTGGAGACAACCTAATTTCTTTTATTTTGATTCAAAATAAGTTTTGCATTATTTTTACTACCTAAAACTCACTTTTACCATGGTCATGGCTTAAATATCTATCAAGAGATACTGTAATTATAAGAACAATCTACTTGACCATCATTTTGCTTGTTTATGTGTACCAAGTTGTTTCATTTCAAAACACCCTCCTAGCCTTTTCTTAGACATGCTTTGTGATCTGGCCAAGCTATCCACTTTAGTACAAACAATTATTAGCTAGATTTTTTTGCACTTTAAAAGTGGGATTTGCTTCAGAAAATTTTCAGGTTGAAGGGAAAGTGAGGAACAAGAGACGAGTAAGTGAGAAATGAAAGATGGAGACCAGGCAGAGATACACACGAGAGTTTATTTGTCAGAGCTGACTAATAAAGGCCATCTCTGTATAGTGGAGAGAGGCAAAACAGGGTTTGGTTCCGGGACTTTTATGAGGCAAGCTCAGGAATTAGAACTAGGAGGATCCTAATGCTGGTGGTTAGGGGTTGGGTTGATATGAGGGAGTGGTGAACCTTTCTCAGAAAGCCCTTGGGTGGAAAATTAAAAATTTTCTTAAAATGGCGACTGTCACTTAAGATGGCTGTCCAGATGCTAAGCAAGGACCTTATACAGGTCATGACCTTCAGAAATCCATGTACATTTCAGAAGTTGTGTGTTTCCAGAAAATAGTAGTCAAGTCTTATTGACACCTTCATTCCTTAAAATAGGATCATAAAGAAAGTTATTGAATTAAATAAAAATCATGTCTTGAAAACTGAGGTTTTGCATGACACAGTGACTCAGGAGGCTGAGGCAGGAAGATTGCATGTTCAAAGCCAGCCTCAGCAAAAGTGAGGCACTAAGCAACTCAGTGAGACCCCATCTCTAAATAAAATACAAAATAGGGCTGGGGATGTGGCTCGGTGGTTGAGTGCCCCTGAGTTCAATCCCCTGTATTCCATCCCTCAAAAAAAAAAAAAATCAGATTGTACTGAAAATATAGCATTTACAGTCAAGATTTGAAAGATCAAATTTGTTCATCCTAAAACAAAACAAAACAAAAAACTGTTCCTTCTGTTAAATCCCATTTAGATTATCTCTCATATCAGATACTATTTCACTGCTTGTTGCATTGGATATACCTTAATTACTTCTGTTTATGTTCATAGTTTCAGTCAGATTTTTCACTGCTGTGACCCAAAGAACTGGCAAGAACAATTTTACAGGAAGAAAAGTTATCTGAGGCCTCATGGTTTCAGAGGTCTCAGTCCCTAGACCATTCCTCGGGGTCTGAGATGAAGCAGGATATCATGGAGGAAGAGTACTGGAGGTAAGTAACTTAGAACATTGGCCAGGAAGTAGATAGAGAGACTATCAGCTCAGCAAGAATACAATATAAGCCTCAAACACATAACCACAGTGACCCACCTCCTCTAGCCACACTCTACCTGCTTACAGTTACCATCCAATTAATCCCTATCAGCAGATTAATGCACTGATTAGGTTAAGGCTCCTGTAACTTCTAAACCCTCTTATATTCTCTCACACATGAACTTTTGGGTGACATATAGTTTATATATATATATATATATATATATATATATATATATATACATAAATATATATGTTTTTTATTTTGTTACATTTGTGTTCATTAGAATATTTTCATATAGTCTTGAGCAGTTCAGTTATGTAGAACCAGATGCAGTGGTATACACTTATAATCCCAGCAACCTGAGTGGCTAAGGTAGGAATATTACAAATTCAAGGCCAGCCTTAGCAACCCTGTGAAGCCCTGACTAAAAAATAAAAATAAAAGGGATAGAGATATAGTTTAGTGGCAGAGTACCCCCTGGATTTAATCCCCAGTATAGCTAACACAACCACCACCACCACTAACAAAAGGGTGGGAGAAACCAAGAATAAAATTGTGGTGCATATCAAAATAGAAGCTTCTGGGATGTAGAAGTAGGAAGAATTAGTCCAGAGTCATATAGGTTAGCTCTCTAACTTTTCTTATTTCAATTCTCAGGGCAGAACTATACTGAGATTATATATTGAGTTGAATCAAACATGATGCTTAAATTCCATGTTAAATGAAATGGAGCTACGCATTTTTGTTTTTTTAAATCTCTTTATTTAAAATTGAACATATTTCTCACCGGGTTAGCAAAGGTTAAGAACTTTTTTTCTATTAGAACTTGCATATTCTGTTTGGAGGAGCTTTTTAGTTTTGGCTTATTCAAAAATTATGGGGTAGTTAACAATTTTTTTTGGTGAACATTATTAGAGCTACCACAGTACTAAATTTTCTATTATGACTTTATTGTCTAACATGGTTAGGATAAAACATAAATCACTCTAGTAATTAACAAATTAACTCAGTCATCTTTCCATTGGCATGCACTTTGAATATTAAGTATTGCTATTGCAGTGATTGCTGAAATCACTAACCTCCTCCATATTGAGGCCTAAAGCTCTCATTTCTCCAGCTCTGGGAGTAATTGAGCCTGGAAGTCTCAACTGTGTCCTTTTTGGAAATTGGCTGAAAGTGGCTGCACTGCCAAAGGTCAATCCCCTTTCTGGGGACTGCCTACATTTTAGTGATTGACCTATGTTCAGTTTTAAAGTTCCAGTTCCCTTGTTTTAATTTTGGACAGCTCTGAAGGCCAGTAGGAGCTCCAGGGTCATCTGAGATTTTGGCTGTGGCTACATGGCAGTCTAACTCTTCTCCTTATCCAATCAGTTTAGTTCAGTTCCCTGCATGTGATAATCTTGAGGGCATTGCTAGATAAACTCCCTCCATTCAAATCTGTGAACCTCAATCTATTTCCCTCGAGGAAACCTAAACTGCAACAGCTATACTTTTGACTTTAGCTTTGTGTGTAAGGATGAAATAGCTAACATAGAAATGCTGAAATATTAACATAGAAATGCTGAAATATTAACATAGAATCTATAGAGATTTCATATATTTGCAGGCCTCTTAAAAGGGATATCAAAATGCATCTCTAAGAATGTCAAGCCAAATGTCAAGAATTTACACTGAGGCCCCCCGCAAAGTTTAAGTAGTTTTAGATAGTGCCCTTGATTTCTACCAATGGTTAATGTAATACACAGATGTTTTCATTTACTACAGTGCTGATTTTTTTTTTTTTTGGGTAGATCTAGTTCATTATATTCTGTCTTTTCCTTATAAGTAAAATTTTGGATGCAATGTCCTCACCCATGATTAGAGTCAAATATTTATTTCCTCTTATACACTGATTTGCTTCACCTTTCTAATCTAAACCTTGGGCAAAGTCTTAGTTCCCTGTGGAAAATTACCAGTAAAAATAAAAATAGCCAGGTGCGGTGGCTCATGCCTGCAATCCCAATAGCTCCGGAGCCTGAGATAGGAGGACTGCAAGTTCAAAGCCAGCCTCCAGCAAAAAGCGAGGTGCTATCAACTCAGTGAGACCTTGTCTCTAAATAAAATACAAAATAGGGCTGGGAATGTGGCTCAGTGGCCGAGTGCTCATGGTTTCAATCCCTGTTACACTCCCCCCACCCAAATAAATAAGTAACAAAAATAAGAAAATAAAAATAAAAACAAACCACAAAATACCAGAAGCCTGAATACTAAATGTAGAGATTGTTTGGAAGCAAAGTCAAGGTTATCACATTGCATGTGGTGATATGCCACAACTTTTCTTCTTTATTGGATTTACAATTCTGTTATGATTTCCTCAAAGACTTCTTACTCACATTTCAACTACTTTGCTCTGAGCTCTGGCAAGGAGGGATGACCTCCAAAGGGAATGTTTTCTGTCTCCTGTGTCAGTTGACGTCCAGGGAGAAGCTGGGGCGAAGGGAGAAGAATCAAGGCATATCTTCAATTCTCTGTCTGCATCAGGTAGAGTCTTGGCAACAGCTGCTTCTCTGTGACTCCAGCTCTTATCTTTTTCTTTGCTGCTTTCTGACTCAGGCAGCTTTGCCATCTTCTGTGTTCTGTCAGCCTAACAGTTGTAGCTTCTTTCTATTGTTAATTTCTGGTTTGCTTTACAGTCTCCTTTGGCTACTCAGCTTTTTCTGTTACCTGTGCAATAAAGTCCCCACTTTAATTCCACCTGATTTAAATGCATAGAATGGTTTATCATCATCCTGCATGGCTACAAGTACATTTACTGCAACAACAAAAAATTCCTATCAAACACCAATGGTCATTATAGTACAAAGAAATAAAACAGTCCTCAAAAATTATCCACATTTTATAGGACAGAAAGGTGGGCTTAGCAAGGATGTATAATTTGTGTATGATCACATATTGCGATTCATTGAATGTGTCCCCCAAAAGTTCACATGTTAGAAGCAAAACCCCAAATTTATATGTGGATGCTTTCTGCCTTTGGGAGTAATTAGGTTTAGATGAGGTCATCAGGGTGAGGTCCCCAAGATAGAAGCAGTGGCTTTTCAGAAAGAAAAAGAAGCTACCATGACTGCACTGTCTTGCAGTGTGATACCCTCCACTGTGGTATGATGCAGTCAAATGGCCCTCATCAGATGTGGAACAGAGGCCAGGGCCTTGATCTTAGACTTGCAAGCCTCCAGACCCATGAGCCAAATTAACTTCTTCATTATAAATTACCTGGTATCAGTTATTTTGTTAGAGCAACAGAAAACAGACAAAGACACTTATCTAATTCATAGTTTACATGAAGACAGCCATTTCCAAAGTCAGAGAGCCTGATCAGAATCCTGACTCCAGCTTTTATTATCTGGGAAAATTATTTAACCAGCCTTTGCTCAATTTCCTCTTCTATAAGGTAGGGATTTTAGAAATTATCTACTTCAAAAAAGTGTTGTGACAATTAAATAAATTAATAAATGTTCAGTGTTATGGTTTGGATGTGAGGTGTCCCCCAAAAGCTCACATGTGAGACAATGCATGAAGGTTTGGAGAAGAAATGATTGGGTTGAAGTGTTAACCTAATCAGTGAATTAATTCCTTATGGGATTAATTGAGTGATAACTGGAGGCAGGTGGGATGTGGCTGGAGGAAGTGGTTCATTAGGGGCGTGGCTATGGGGCATATATTTTGTATCTGGAGCATGGAGCCTCTCTCTCTCTGCTTCCCGGTGAGCATGTGTGATGGTTTCCTTGGCCACACTCTTCTGCCATGATGTTCTGCCTCACCTCAAGCCCTGAGGGATGGAGCCAGCCTTCTATGGACTAAGACCTCTGAAACCGTGAGCCCTCAAATAAACTTTTTCTTTAAAATTGTTGTGGTCAGGTCTTTTAGTCACAGCAGTGAAAAATCTGACTAAGACATTCAGTTTCCAGTACATATTATATGTTCAATAAAAGCTAGCTATCATTATTATTAGCCACATGACTTCTGTATTGTTCTTTATTACTTTAAAAACAGAAAACAAGCAAAACTGATTGCTTCCTTCTTGGGTTTATGGTCCAGTGTGTGTTTTAAAATGCAACATTTACAAATGTGATATGACATAATATCAGACAATAATTTCTAATTTTATTAATTTTCTGGTTCTCTACCCCTAATTAGCAGAATAGCTTAGAAAAGAAAGATTGATTTCTTTTGTGGGATAGTCACGAATACCACAATGGCCTAAGGCATCAAATTATCACAAACCATCATCCTGCAATTAAAATGGCCAGAGTTGACCCGCTCTTTATTACACATTAATCTTCTGTTTCCTCTGAATGCACCAGTGAGTTCAAGGTCTGGATGTGTATGACTCACGCAAACTCTGTGCCATTAAGCTGTTGCAGAGAGGAAAACTATTCTTCATTGCATTGAAGCTGACATGAGATTCTTTTTAAAATGTGAAAATTGGCAGCTTGGAGTATATTTAAATGAAAGATGCTAGCTTTTGTAACTGTCATCTAGATGGTAAAAACATTGTTTTTCATCATTGAAGCAACTGTATATAAAACAATGTGCTCTGAAAATGCTATGCCTATATATTAACATTTTTATACAATAGTGTTAGCTCATTTTAGTTTTACGTCTGTGAAGACATGATAAAGCCAATATAGTTTTTTCTCAACTTCTGTGACTCACATCTTGGGGACTAATGGCTGCCTGGTGGACATTCTTGAGGGCCACGGCAGCAGCTATGAGCTATGAGCTATGTTTTGACTATAGCAGTCCAAAAATGTCATGCACAATTTCAGCAAAAGTCTACCAATAATTATTACTCTAATAGTTACCACCTGTGAAATTTTTATAATGGACTGGACTAAGTGATATAGATTACCTTATGTAACCTCAATACAATTACTCAAAATAGGCCATGTTATTATTATGGCCACTTTACAAAGAAAAGGGTGACCTTCACTAACTTGACTAAAGGCTTAGAGTTAGTAATGGCAAAAGTAGAATCAGGCCTATCTAGCACCAAACCCTAAACTTATTTTTTAATTTTCAAAATTTGTTTTAATTAGTTATATAAGACAGTAGAATGCATTTATGCACTTTGATATGTCACACATAGATGGGATATATTTTTTCATTTTTCTGAGTGTACATGTTGTAGAATCATATTGGTCAGGTAGTCATATAATAGATACATCAATAATGTCTGTTTCATTCTACTATCTTTCCTATTCCCACATCCCCTCCCCTCCCATCACTTCCCTCTACCTAATCTAAGGTAACTTTATTCTTCCCTAGTGTCCCCCACCTTATTGTGAATTAGCGTCTGCATATTAGAGAAAATATTCGGCCTTTGCCAGACCCTACACTCTTGCTGACTGCACTGTATGATGTCTATCCCCTCTATCCAAATGATCTTAACTACATTTATTCATTATTTATTAAATATTCATCTAAATAAGGTGGTAGAAACTTAGAAATTATACATTTCATTGAGATATCCCAAGAAAAAATAGTTTCTTGTCTATTCTGAAGCCTAACAACTGAAAAGTTCAATTATTTAGAATGCAATAATCTTATTTGTTATTTTCTGTGTCTGAGGCTTCTGACTAAAAGCATTTTCAAACTTGGAAAAGTGTTTTACATTTTCTAAGATGCTGGGATATGATAGAATATAATTTTTTTTGAGCAAGACTACACTATAATTTTTCCCACATGCATGAAGTAAAAGGCATTAAAGACGCAGACAGAGTTGAAATCAAAGGATAATCTGAGTAGAAAAGCTAGTGGCAAGCAAAAATTCAGCTCCAGTAAATGAGTGGCTGATCCATCAGTCTTTTCCTTTGAAGTTTTGATCTGAAGGAATAACACCAAAAAGAGGCCAAGAAGAAAAAATAAAAAATCTTGCTTCAGTGAGGGCAAAACTAAATGTAAGCTAGGTAATATCTTCTTTTTTAAGTACTCTGAAGAACAAACTTTAGGATGGAGGCACACCTAAGGAGCAGGACTACTTCTAGGTGTTTAAATGAGAAAAGACAAAAGTCAATTTTAAAAATAGGCTAATATCAAAAGAAGGGTCTCTTGATTCACTCATGACATCAATCTGATCAGATACTGTGATCATTATGCACCCCAGGGCAAACTCATTTGACATTTCCTTCAGAAATACAGAGAGATGTTTGGAATGATTTAGAAATACCCTCATTTAAAAATCATGGCTCTATCCTGGCTATGGGAAGAATGTTAATCACATTCATTTGGGGGAAATTTTACCAACATAATGCATGTAAATGGAATTCAGTGTACTGAATTGTGTGAACACTTGGGACATACAAGAACTTACAAACCACCTGAGGCTTGGTTAGCTTGAACTAAACAGCAAAGGAGAGCTATTTGTAGATATGCCTTAATTTTTCAGATATTTACCATGCATTATGATTAAAAATAAGACTTTAGCTTCAAAGAGAGTGACTCTCTAGAGTTTTGAAGAATAAATAGGAGTTTTCCAGAAATATGAAAACAAATTAGGGTTCTAGGCAGAGAAGAGTAGGAAAAGAGGGCCAATCATTTCCTGAAGTTTTTAAGGCACTCACACTAAAATCACGTGGATTGTTTGTTAAATGTGTCACATCCCAAGAATCACAGCCAATGATAGTAGGAGACAAGGTTTTGCATTTCTACTACACATACTAAACACAGTTTTTACAAACATTAAGGTTTGAGAATGGTTGCTATCGGTGATGGAAATATGTGGAGAGTCAAGCAACAGAATTTCACAATCTGTTTTACATTTACAAAGGATATGCTAGAGGCCTATGGATAGTGAAAAAGGATTGAAGATGATGGAGAGACCTGTTTTAAAGATGGATGCACTGATCTCCACCTTCCTTTCCTCATCCAATTTATTTCAATCTGGCTTTTTTTTTTTTTTTTCCTAAACACATGCTTGTCACAGCCACCAAGAATCTTTAGTTCACCAAAGTGTTAATTGTCAACCTGAATCTCAACAGCATTTGAAAAAAAGTGACCATGCACTCTAAAACATTGATACCACATGACATTCATTTTCCTCTCTCTCTCTCTCTCTCTCTCTCTCTCTCTTTCTGCTACTTTTCCAGATTCTGCAGAACCTGGACTTCTTCTTTGCTTCTTCTTTACTTATTCCTTGAAATAGTAGCTGTAAATTCTAATCCATATGATTAGACCTCCACAGATGTATCGCCCAGGCCCTCTATTTCCCTTTTGTCACACACTGATATATTCAAATATTTACTCTCAATTTCCACTCTGATGTCTGGTGGAAATCTCAAATGATTTATGTTTAAAAGGGGCTCCCCTAACCCATACACAGCCTTCCTCTAGTCTTGTCCATCTTGAGTAATGGCATCCTCACTTCATCAGGTCAAATATCTGGTACTCATCCTTATTTCCTATAATAATCCTCCTTTTCCCCCCCCCCCTCAAATTTCATGGTTGAAGGCTGAGGATATAGCTCAGTCGGTAGAGTGCTTGCCTTGTATGAACAAGACCCTGGGTTCAATCCCCAGCACCACAAAACAAAACAAAACAAAAAGATTTCATGGTTGATCCATGGAAGCCCAATGAAACTTTCTGTAAATTTTATGGTGATTTGAACAACTGACAAACTCCTTGACTACGCTCTTCAAGTTGCCAGAATCGCCTTTTGCTTAGCCGATAGTAATAATTTCTTAATTCAGCTCTCTGCCTCTACCTTTGCCTCATATGGTGAAATTTCCATAGTTATTCTGAGTGATCTTTAAGAACATAAATCAGTAAATGTCACTTTCTTTTTCAAATCATCCAAAGTCTATCATACTTAAAATAAAACTCAAAGTCCTTTCTAAGACCCACAGCATCCTACAACTTTCTTGGCTGTATCCCCCATACTTAGATTTTGCTTATGCTGCACTAGCTATAGTTGTCTTCTTTCTGTTAAACACATAGTTTGCTTTACTCTAAGGATTGTCATTAGTGGTTCCCTCTTGCTGGTATCTTCTCTTTCCAGCTACCAGCATGTTCTTTTTTCTCATTTTATTCTGATCTCTGCTCAAATAAAATTTATGTTGAATGCCCTTTCATAACTACCTTATTTAACAATTCTATCCTCTGCGTTATTCTGTATTATCCTACCGTGCTTTGTTTTTTTCATAGCATTATCCTTACTTAACATTGTAACATATAGGTGTTTGCTTGCTTATATATTATCTCTCTTCCACATAGGAAGATAAACTCTATAAGAGTAAGTACTTTATCTTGTTCACATTTTGATCCCCTGTGCCTGGAACAGCCTAGAATATAGAAGGGAGACAAAGAGTATTTGTTAACTGAATGAATCTTTTGTATGTAAAATGTTGAAGCTTTAACAATGGCATTGTGAATAAGGGTGACCAGAAAAGGATGATTCTTTTTTTGTAAAATAAAAGTCATTTTTACTAATATTATATCATATTATGTTTTAAAATGATAAGATGAAGAACTAGAAAACATGAAAAATGTCAATGCATCTATTGTAAAAATGATAATACAAAGGATAAAATGATTAATCTATCAAAAATGGGACATCATCAGCAGATATAGGTTTAAAGGATTCTTGAAAGTGGATTTTATAGAGAAGAATAAGGAATGAGAGTAGAAAACGAGCAGCGATAAGTTCAGTAGATATTCTGAGGCTCAGGATTGCTATTAAAAATCATGGGAGATTTGGGACAACTGAAAATATTTTACTATTATGAGGTTAGGTAAAATTATAAGGTAAGAAATAAGAATAGAAAAATGATCATATAAGATCATTTGAAGACTATACATAAATTACTGATTATAAACCTTAAATAAGGATTGTGGGAAATTGAAGAGTTGTAAACAGAGAGGGGTATCTATAGTGCACTTTTTTTTAAATTTTTTGTCACTGCAGAGTGGAATAATTCTGAGGAATTCCATATAATTTGAGGAGTATCCCATCTCCAATCACAGTAGCTAAAATGGGCCAGATGATACTTCTCTCCCCTCCTAGGTAAACAAGGCAAGGATGTGTAGATAAGATTTAGCCAATTGGATATTTCTCTTAGGGACATTGATACCCAGGAAACAAAGACTACTCTTGGTGGTAGTGGAAGAAACAAGAATCCAAGGCTACTGTGGCTAGATTCTGTGCATTGCAGCTACACTATGCAGTAGAAATCACAGCACAATGTTGGAGGATGTGTATGTATATATACATCCCCCACCATTGGAGTGTGTCTATGTGTACACACACATACAGGGAGAAAATTAGGAAAGGAAATTTACAGTGTATAAAAATCGAAATATAATTTTGTAAAACTTTAAGATTTTATGAAACTTGCTGATAGGAAAAGATGATGTTAAATGGTATCCTAGTGATTTCAACAATTGGACTTCCTGAATCTGAGAACCAAGTTTTATTATATCTATAGTGGTAGACCCATATTTGACAAATGCATGACAGATTAGATGAGTACAGAATATTAGATGGCTCTGTCTAACATAAAATTTTAATTTTCTAACTTGATCAATTTTCTGTTACATTGTCATATTTATATTTTCTGTTATATAGAAATGAAACTTGATTTATTCCCTCAAGAATGTAGGACGCTCATCTCCGCTGGGTGAATTAATTTAGTGAGTTATCATGTAGTCCAATAGTTCACAAATATTTCTCAGAAAAAATAAAATGTTCTTAAATATAATATCTGTGTAGGAGCAGACCTATTAATGATAATTTAAGCATAAAGTAATTGTCAAGGGATCTCTACATATAAGTAGCTTCAACTGACATTGTCATAGGATTGAATAATTGGAAGTTGAACTTCTTTAAGTTATATTGTGCTCTCTTTAATTATTGTACTGCTAAAGCTCAAAACTTTCATTAAAGTTTTGTGTATTCATTTTAATTATTTCTTTTTTCTGCTAATGTCAGCCCAAATAATAACTGATTTTAATTATATGGGTTTATTTGAAATTTTCCATGAGTATTTTAAATATTATAAATAGCTCATTAGCCTAAAATCATTCCATCTACTATATATTACCTCTCTCACCAATATTTTGGACATACTCAATATGGATTGCATTAAAAAACATTAATTGAATAAATATCAGTGAAAATTATTATTTGGCAAGAATACAATTATATGATGCTATTAATGTCATAGGAATTCAGTAACAACATGACAACTTGTATTATTTGAACATTACATGTATTAATTATAGCTAAATCATTTTGGGAAGTACATAGCAAGCTTAAAAAAATTATCATTTAAAGAGATTAAAAACATTTAGAAGGAAAATCCTAGAGGTTAAAAAAGTGAAACTGCAGTTCAATTGTTGAAAGCGATGGTAGACACAGTATTTTCATACAAAAGTTAGTTGGAAGGAAACAATTTTCTTTTGAATAAACTGACTATATTCATGATTTAGCAGAATCAGTTACTTTGCAATTGATTCTGATTATAGCTATTATTTGAACTTTAAGCACTGTGATTTCAGGATTTCACCTAATGGCACATATGAATCACTCAGAGCTTCTGCAAAACATGCAAAATATGCTCAATAATGATTCCCTTTGCATTAATGAAACATTCTTCAAGGCAGACTTTATGAAAGGGTCCAACCATGACCTTAAGAAATGACAGGAGTTTTTCATAAAATACAGAAACTGGGAAGAATTCAACACTTGCAAGGAAGATCATTAACCAAATGGCTGATATAGCACACAGCAATGGGGTTTGCTAGGCACTGGTGAACCAAGCTGAAAGTTTGATAGTGAAACATGTTACACATAATTAAATATGGATCCTTCCTAATCAATAGTGAGGACATAATTACTTTTCTCAAGGTTAGTTAGCCAGGGTCATTTGAGGGGACAGAAGCCAGAGTGAAGGAAATCAAGAAGACAAACTAGAGAATCATGCATTTTGGAACTGAGAAGGCTATTAGGAGCTTTGGCACACTTGAAAAACCAGACCACAATTTTATCGGTATTCTCAATGGGGAACTATTAGACAAGGTCAAAAAGGCCTATGAGAATAGATGGGTACATTTAAGCAATGCTTTCCTGCTTCACCAAGTTGCTTAATAATGGCTGCCAGATTTCCATGTCTTTGAACAAAATGTTTTATATAAGCATCTCCTTAAACTATTATCTGATTCTGCCTTTTAAAAATGTTGTCATTTCTTTATGGACTCTATCTGTGATGAGTTAACAAATGTTTTCAACAGTGATTTACCCAAACTGTTCCAGCCACTGACTGGAAATCACAAAAGAAATAAATATGTATGTAGGTATGTGTAGATGTTTATAAATATGTACTCCCCCAAACAGATCCACATGAGGGAGAGAAAAATGAAATAAAGAATATAACATCTTAGTCTAATCAAACAGGTGGCTGGTAAGCTCTCTTATAAATGTTGTGAATAATTATATCTTGCCTACTTCTCTCTTCTCCATTCCTAAATGTTTATTGAATGACTTCTATGACACAAACATTGACTATAGTGGATAAATACTTAATTTTAAAGATGTAAATGATAATGATGGTAAATGATGTAAATGATAATAATTACAGAAAAAGTCAATTACAAGAGTGTGCCAAGGGTCATCAGATGACCAAGAAGTTTCCATATTAAAAACTGGAGAAAGGATGACATGAGCTTTTAATCATTTAATACAATCCATCTATCTGACTTTTGATGGAAAAAGGTGTGAAGGGATTTTGAATTTATTCCAGGAACAAATATTGTGAATTTGTGTGTACCAAAGGATAATCTTTTCCTGAAAATTTTTTTTCCAAACATACTTGATGTAATTTCTTATCTCAGATTTTTTTCCAGAAAATTTATAGCATTCTAAAAATAGTTTAACAATCTAATAAATAAATTCCTTAAAGCACTTATTTTTCTTACTTTTATTTCCAAAACTTTAATTTGTTCCCTGAAAATACATAGAGAAATAATTAATGGTTTTTATAAAAATGAATATGTCATATTTATTAAGCATTATGAGGTGGTCAAATTTTGGTCTGAGAAAATACATAAAAATCCTTTGAAATTCAAGTCTGAAAATGGAAAGCCTCTTGGTTATTATTTATGCTAATTAAACTTGGGAATCAAATGTTAGTAAGTATCCTAGATGCCTTCAAAACACCATAAATATCAGGGTTAAGAAAAAAAGTTCAAGAAAATTTGGGGGTTGTAGCAGTCAGGGTTCTCTACAGAAAGAGAATCAGAAAGATTTATTTCTAAGAACTTTCAGTTTTTGTTGATTCCTTTAACTCTTTATTGCTTCACTGAAGCATTTTCAATTGAACCACCTGAGTGGGATTATTTTTTTCTCTCTGCAAGACCCTGATTAAGACACTCTCAGGTACATAGAGTATATATTCATAAATCTTTGTCATACCCTTCTAATATTGAGGTGTAGTTATTTGTAGTTATTTTATTTAATTGTGATATTGTGAGAGTTAATTGTGATATAATAGTAAATATGTATTTAGTCTTTGCCTCCAGTTCCTGCTGCAGAGCTCCTAAAACCCTTTTATTTTCCCGAGTGATATGGGGTTCATGGTACAGCTTCTGTTTTAATATTTGGCCTTTTACCTGCTCCTGAAAAGGAGCTCCTAATTCCTTGAAATTTCTTAGGTAACAGGAGCATCTTTAGTTCTAACGAGGCAAAACTTGGTAGGTCCCTGGAGGTGGGCAAAATGTCCAGCTACGTAGAATCTCGGGCTTCCCTATCTTCTGGAAGAGGAAAGGTGCTTGAAATTGAATTCATTATCAATTATGCTTATGTGATAGGCCTCCATAAAATTCCTGAATGAGGGTTCTGCAAGCTTCTGAGCTGCTAAACACATGAGATGTACCAAAGGTGGTATATCTGGAAGTTCTGTGTCTTTTCCCTACACCTTGCTCTATGGATCTCTTTCATGTAGTTGTTCATCTATATCCTTTGTAATATCCTTAATAATATAATAGTAAAGTTAATGTTTCCCTAATTTGGGGGAGTTGCATTAGCAAGTTAATGGAAACTGAGAAAGGGTTTATGCAAATCCTGAGTTAGAGCTAGTTGGTCAGAAATACAGTTCACAGCATGGGGCTTGTGAGAGACATCTGAAATGGGGGACAGACTGGTGGGACTCGGCCCTTTAATTATGAGATCTGACACTATCTCCAGAATTAAATTAAATTATGGGACATCAAGCTTACATTCTCTGGAGAACTGGTTTGGGTGGGGAGAAATCCCCATATATTTTGATGACCTGGAGTGTCCTATGTTGTGCAAGTGTGAGAGTAGGAAAAAAGCTTGTTTTTTCTTATCTTTCACCATAGTCCCTGTTGACTGATAATTTTCCTAAACACTACTCTTTGAGCTTGATACCATGTGCCAGAAACAGTGCTAGGCATTTTGGATTTTGCATTTTTGCATCAGATTTTTTTATAATTCTAATGGGTTTATAAATAAGAAAATGAAACCGAAAGAGGTTGGTTGCATGAGGTCAAAAAACTAGTGAGTAGGGACATAGGAATTTGCAGCTAGATCTCTCTGTAACAATATTTTACCATGCATAATAAATAATAGCTCCTTTGTTTCCATGTTATTAATTTTGATGTGGTAACATGGAGATAAATAATTCTGTTGTCTTCAGCATGATATATTAAACATGTATGCAAGAAACTATAATTCTGTTCTTTCCTGGAACTCACAATCCTCCTTTTGCTCCCAGTTTGCCACCTATAGTGCTACATGGAATATCCTAGGATTTGACATATTGTCCCCAAATTAGGAACACTAATTCACTGAAGCGAACTGGCAGTATTTGTAGCCACTTTACTAGTGTACTTGCCTCAGCAAAGGCATCTGTCCATTATTTGGAAAAGTGTATTGTACCTATTTCTTTAGAGGTCTCTTAAAGCTTTTAAATATCACCACTAAAAACAGCAAAAGAAGAAATATGACTTTTAAATTTAGGAATGTTGTTGATAAGCCACTACCTGCCTCTAAAAATGTGAACAAGAATGAGATCTCTTTTTCTGGTTTATTGTGAGAAATCTAGTATCAGACTCCAAAACGTTTCCAGAACCTTATAAGAGACAGTCAATAAGAGGATAGAATGAACATAGCTGCTGCTTTGCCACATGGTACAGTAGATGGTCATGAGTAGAAATGGAATAAAAACATGCTGTTTACCAAACCATGATTTCGTTTCCTACGGAGTAACAGGACAATGGTGTAGATCAGGACCATATTGTGTAGCTTCTTCTAAGACCTAATCATCAAGGGTCAAAAGAGGGGCATCACAAAATAGTGTTTATTCTTTTCAGAAGAGCCTGACCCACATAGCCACCAGAGGTGGTAGATTAAATTATGTCCTGAGGGACAAGAATGAAACCTATGCAGGAATCCAAAAAGTAATCAGCTTCGAGCCAAGTAGCCCAACATCAGTAAGCCTATGTGTTCAGAGGATCTGCTCTGTGAATGGCTAGCCATGCTTTGCCTCACTCAGATTTAACCTAACTTCTACCTTCCCCTCCTTCCATTTTATTTAAACTTGCCACTTTATATTTTAGCAAAGAAACTTTATTTACATTGCAGCTTCTTTGTTCCATTAGCAAAAGTTTGAAATGAATGCAACATCTTTTTAATAGCTTTTTATTGTTGCCTTGTAATTATATATAATAGTGGGATTCAATATAATATAATATTTTCAATCTCATTCCCCAGTACTTCTGCTTTCCTTCTCTTCTGCCTCCCCCAACTCTTCCTCTACCTGGCTTGCTTTCTATTATTGCTATTTTTAATTAGTATGTTTCTTATATATTATATATATGGTACATTTTTATATTTCATATATGTATATGTGCATGTTCATACATGGACATAGCATAATTTAGTAGTTTTTGTTCCCCAGTACTTTTGCCTTTGCTGTCTACTTTCCTCTTAATCCCATTCCTTTACTGTATCTGTCTCCCTTTTATTTTCAAGAGATACTTTCTTCTCTTTAGCTTCCACATTTGATCTTTGGCTTGTGTGTGTGTGTGTGTGTGTGTGTGTGTGTGTGTGTGTTTTGTACTAAGTGATTGAACCCAGGGGCACTTAACCACTGAGCCACATCTTCAGCCTACCCTTTTCATTTTTTATTTTGAGAAAGGATCTCCTTAAGTTGCTTTAGAGCCTTGCTAAATTGCTGAGGATGACTTTGAACATGACAATACTCTTGCCTCAATTTATTGAACCACTGGGTGATCTTTGAATTTCTGAGTCTGATGTTCACCATGGTGTTCTCCAGTTCTATCCATTTAATCGCAAATGCCATAATTTCATTCTTCTTCATGGCTAAAGAATAAAACTCCAATGTGTAGGTATACTACATTTTAAAAAAAGATTTAGTATGTTGTGATTTAGTGTGACAACTAAGATAATTTAACAGATTCATTGCAACACATGTAGAAGTAAAGTGATCTGTTCAAAGTTAGGTGGCAACTTAGAAACAAAAGGATTCCAGAAACCAAGGAAGAAATCAATAAATAAAAGGATGATGGCATGTGGAAGAGATACAGGATACAATGTGAAAGAACTCCTAGTGATCAAAGCTGCAAAAACAACAACAAAGACCAGACTATTTAATATAGCTCAAAGAAGAAAATAAATATTCATAAAACAAATATCCAGGGTATTATAAATAAATGATTGAACCAATAAATAAATGGGGAAAAAGATAAATTTCTTGTATAGAATTCCAAATAATTTATGAAGCTTGATTACTTACTTCTTTCCAGGAAGGGAAATTGCTCCCTATTACCTCTCTAGTTGCTATGTTCTGGGCTATGTTTAGAGACTTGTTTCCAAAGACTACAATATGAAAGTGGTTGGGAAAGAAGGAATGACTTTAGCGGAGTAGTCTGACAAACACTGCCTTGACAGGATGATCAAGGTTAGCACTATGAATGATAATTTACGTCTTCTTAATGTGATGTGACAAGAATGATATTTTGCCTCTTCAGTCTTCTTCTCAAAAATTTATAATCCCAGCCTATAAATGAGAAAAGAATCAGATAAATTCAAACTGAGAACATTCTACAAGATATCTGACTCATTCTATTCAAAATTGTTTAGGGCACAAAAGCAAGGAGCATATGGCATTCTTTCACATACCAGAGAGGACATGGTAACTAAACATAATGTATCATGAATGGAGTCCTGGAAGAAGAAAGGAACACGAGGGGAAAACTTGTGAATTCCAAATATAATGTAGAGTTTATATAATAATTATACAGAAATGCTGACTCTTTAGTTGAGACACATTTGCCATTGTAATATAAGAAGCTAATAGTAGGGGTAAGTTGGGAAGGGCTATGTGAGAGCTCTCCATATAACCATTATAATTTTTTTATAATAATAAAACTACTGTAAAATTAAAATTTATCATGAAAATCAGAAAGAAAAAAAAATCATTCTGAATACTAGAGTTGTTTAGGTTCCCAAAAACATTTTGAAATGAGATAGGTGTTTTTGTGTTTGTTGTTGTTTTTTGATGTAGTACTGAGTAAACTCTGTAAATTTCAATTGTTCAGCACAGTCTAGTATGAGAGAGAAGTGTTTATAGCATGATATAAGTGAAACAACATTCAGCCCATTGCTTTGTATAAAGTAACTCTCAATAAATAATTATCAATTGATTGAATGGGATTAAAAATTATTTTTCCCATAGCTTATTGCTTTGTCCTA
Organism: Callospermophilus lateralis; assembly: GCF_048772815.1. Lineage (NCBI taxonomy): Eukaryota > Metazoa > Chordata > Mammalia > Rodentia > Sciuridae > Callospermophilus > Callospermophilus lateralis. The sequence goes on along the minus strand of NC_135312.1, from coordinate 96,877,558 downwards.
GTTTTCAATGTATCAAGCACATGGGCATAAGAGAAGCTTTTAAGATATGAAAATATGAATCCCTGAGAACCATACTAGTAAGGATCAATAAATTATATAGCAGATTAGTCATATGATAAGTAACTCACCCTGTGAAATGGTCCCTTGGTTTGTCCTGGAGGAGATTTGAGAAAGGTCCACCTAATCAAGGTGATCAGGAATCATGTTCTGAAGAACATAACTGGAATGGGATCAGTACGAAAGAAAAATAGGTAGATCAGTGACATTAACATTCCTGAAGATAACAACTGTAGTATGAAGAAAGGGGACTCTGAGGACAATAATTTGTCAGCATTTCCCCAGCAGTCTTCTTGGATGCCTTAGGCTATCATAGCTTGATGTCATTAACTATTAAGTTCATTCAACTAACTCTCCTTGCTCTGATTAACTTTATTTCCCATGTAGATTTTTTAGTGAAAAGAGGGTACTCTAGGGTCACTTTGCTAGTTATAGTTCTCTTGACACATTTGTAAATTTGCATTCTAGTTTACTCACTAGTTTCTTGAGCATTTGGTTAACCTAGTTTCATATTTTCAAAATATGTTTAATATTACTACCTACTTCATATAGTAGTCTTGAAATTAAAGATAGTGATAATTTCAAGTACATGTTGTGCTTGGTAGAATGCCTTAGGTAGTCCTCAGTAATTCTTGTGGTATGTTTATATTATTATTATAATTATTTAGTACTGTGGACGGAACCCAGGTGCATTTAACCACTAAGCCACATCCCAAACCCTTTTTAAGTTTTATCTTGTGACAGGGTCTTACATTGCTTATGGTCTCACTAAGTTGTTGAGGTGATCCTCTTGCCTCAGCCTCCTGAGCTGTTGGAGGTGTGCATGTGCCACCACACTCAGCTCTTTGTATTATTTTAAAATTATATTTGCTTGGCTATTGATATTGTACTGTTGTTGTTTTGGAGTAACTTTTATCTTCATCCTGAATTTGAGCCAATTTGAAAAATCCAATCCCTTAACCCGAAAATCAGGACATTCAACAAACACTCTGATGGAGTACAGCTTTGCTTGACCTGCTTAGTAGCCAGTTAATTTCCCCCTCATACCTTTACCTTTGTACGGGGTTTCTCTATTCATGCCCAGTACCTGAGGATCACACATTCCACACACTTGTGACAGCTAATAACAGGTAGCTAGGCTACTTCCTAGAGATTTCTTAATCCATCACTGAAATATGGCACCTCTACAGTGGAACATAAAAGTTTTTTAACCAGCAGGTTTAGCAGCTGTGATAAATGGTGTGTATGATTTAAATTTGAGTAAAATTGTGTTTAACTGAAAATTTGGCCACTTCGTGAAACTTTCTCTGCAAAGATTAGGATGATATTGAAGGACTGCCAAAGGTACCACGATGTGATAGAAAGAACCACTTAGGTTAATATTTCATGAGGCACTCAGTGTTTCACAAAGGAGAGTTCTAGTAAATATGTTCCAGGATGACTTTTTCTAGAATCACCTGGAGTATTTGTTAAAATGTAAATCCTTTGGCCTCAAAGAGGTTCCATTGGATCAGAATCTCCTTAAAAAAATTTAGGGATTCACAGCTTGAGAAAGGATCATAGGTAATTCTTATACATCCTCCAGTTTAAGAACCTGGTTTGCCTTCATAAATAAAGAGAGAGAGAGAGAGGGAGAGGGAGAGGGAGGGGGGAGGGAGGGGAAGGGAGGAAGAAGAAGGAGGAGGAGGAGGGGGAGAGGGAGAGGGAGAGGGAGAGAGAATATAAATGTGCTAACAGATTTTATTCAGTTTGATCATGCACTTCCAGGAAAACTCAAATTTATAATTTACTAGTGAACAATAAAAAGGACAATAAGATATGATGTTCAAATATTACACCTTGTTAGCAACGTTTAAAGAAAATGTTTCAGACTACGTTTTATAAACTAAAATATCAATATCGTACTCGGCATTTTACATAAGTGGTGTTTTAGTTACAAAGGCCCTTTGGTACAGAAAGTTTATTCAATTTGCATAAAAATAGCTAAGCAAAGTATCTGTTACTAGATTCACAGTAATTCAACCAAGTCCTGTTTCTCTGTTTTACATTTGTAAAAATCCTTCTGTTTCAAGTTGTTTTTCTTTCGATAAATATTGTACTGAACTCATATCAGAAACAAACTCTATCAAGCTTAATCTCATTGATAGCTAGCTTAATTTGGTTAATTTTCCCAGGTATGTACTTGAAAACAGACTTACTTTGTTCATTATTTAATATTTGTAGTGCTGGAAATATCTATGAATCCCCATTTGTGGTTATATTTTCAGCTTCCACAAAACCTGTTCTAAGGAAAATGCACTGGATTGGTTCATTTGAAATGGAATATTCATTCTAACCCCCATTAAATGGAAGCCATCACAATAATAGACTGCTGAAAACAATCAAGAAAATGATTTCCTTGTGGTTAAACTGAAGAAGTACAGCTTTGAGTCCGAGAAACCTATATTAATACCACTTGTCACCCATATAGCATAGAATAATCTATGGGCTTTCTGAGCCTCAAAGTGCATGCCTATAAAATGGGTTGATCAAATAAGATAATATTTTTGTAAAAGGCTTGGCATGTAGCTAAACAAAGAATAGTAGCTAAAAGGATTAACAAAGAATCACTGAAAATAGTGGAACATCCCTCAGAGGACTGGCTGTGACTTCTAAACCATTTCTTCTACACAAAAGAAGTCTTTATTTTCAAGCACAAGGAATCCAGACTCTTAGGAGTACCAAAACCACATCACAAAAGAATAAGAAAAGGGTGAAAGTTATTTAGTAGTACAGCTGGAATGCTTAGTAATTTTAAGATTTTTGAATTGTAAAGCGAATGAATGTTATTTACTTCAAGAAACAACTCTAGCCTAGCATGGTTGAATGAATTTAGAATACTTAAGAAAGTCATTGCGCTGTGAGAAAATAGCTCTGGATGCAGCTGACCTTGTATTTTCTGTGTTACTTTCTTATTCTTTGACTACATTTCCTGTTTCCCCCTTCATACATAATGAATAAAAATTGTTTCTATATTTTATATTATGGCACACATTATTTCTTATTAACATTTTTATTTTCACCAAAAGAGAGCAAAAAGCCATTTCTAAGATGAAGAAGAAGAACTAGGATTTTTAAGCCCTGAAATTTTTTATGGTTATTAGAATCACTCCTGTGCTTTCTCAAAGTACAAGTCATTTTAAAGGAAAGGACCTAAAAACTTTCCCTGGTTTCCTACTGATATAATTTCCCTATTACATGTGTTAATTAGACTGAATTGATGACTTTATTTTTGCAAAATAAGGTTATCTGAACACTAATATTTTCATGATATGGAACTGCTGCGTTAAGTAACAGTATTTTGCTTTTTTGGACTATCTGTATACTCTCTTTAATTCAGATTCAAATAACAAGATATTGGAAAACCCACTTGAAATCAGTTTGCAATGTTTGAAAAAAGTTTTTATGCGTCAGAAATAAGAAGACATGGATTTCATATTTAGCATAAATGTAAATTAGAATGCCGTAAGTCATTTTCAATGTAGAAAAACTTATTGACCTGTAATTAATTCTAGGCCCACATATTGGATAAACTGAGAACAGAGTAAGGAATTGAACCCATGAAATTCTGAGAAAGAAAAATATTCTGGACAAACTTCATGAAGAGTCTTAAAGATTTGGAAAAGAAAATTTTGCTTGTTTTTCCATTTTATTTTCATTATAGGTTTATATGCAAACTTTGCTCCAATTTTATTTTATTAGAAAAAATATGCAGAAATAGAATTATAGCAAGCAGGAAAAATTAAAATCTGTTGCTATATATTGCTAAAAAATATTCTATATGTTGCATAAAAAATTGCTAAATTTTACCTACATATTTTCTGAGACTGCTGGTCTTTCTAAATAATCATTTAGCATAGTACTTAAAAGTTACTGAAAATTTTGTAGTGAAAATTTTCTCTTCTTTTTTTTTGCTATATTTGTGCTATTACTAATGAGATACCAATATTAGTAGTAATTTCCAGTTCTGTGAACTGTTCATGAACAATGACCATTTTTCTATTCAAGAATTTATATTATGCATCTCTGTGAATTTTTCTATTTTTAAAAGTACTTATTTTTATGAGTCAAATTTGATGCAAATGTTTTCCCAAGTTTGTCATTTTCTCCTTAAAGTATTTTTAAAATGATTTTTAGATATAAAAATGTATGCTTTATATATTTAAATATTGTCTTAGGTAAATAAATAAGCTGTCACCATGCAAGTTCTGTTAGGGCATGAATTTGCCTGTCTTCTACTGTGCTGTATTTCTAGCACCTAGCAAGTGTCTGGTAACTAGAAAATACTCAGGGAATGTTTTTAAGGAAATGAGTATTTGCAGGTTTAGCACCTTTGGTTATTAATAATGCTGGCTAAAATTAAATTCTATGGAAAATTATCTATTGTTTGCTTTATTTTTCATCCTTTTAATTTCACATTTAGAAGTCATTTATTACTGTGTTTTACTCAAGTTTTTATACATTTATCTTTTCATACATATTTATGGAACTGAATTCAGTGCAAGTAAAAATATCTAGCCAAATAGAAACATAACATTTTCTTCTCCAAATCCTTATTTATGTTTATCAAAATTTATATTTTCAAAAATTATTTATTGTTTATCTATACTGTGCCAAGCACAGAAGTTTCTTTGATTAATCAGTCAGAATTTTTGGAGGCAGACAACACTAACAAACTTTGGCTCCCTCAAACAGCAAGGAAATTTGCTGTTTGAAGGAAAGGACACACAAAATAACCAGACACAAAGTTATGGGACCAGGGCTGAACAATAATCAGTAATGGAGGCTGCTCAAGAGGTAACGCGAAACCAATCAGATTGTTCAGGATGATGTAATAGTATCTGAGGAGCATCACTGTCAGTGCTGGAAAGTCAAGTCTAACTCTTCTTTGTTTCTGTGTCACTAAAACAAGATTCAAAGATGAGAATACATTCTTCTGATTGGACAAATCTAGATCACATATTTCAGCCTGAGTGTTAGAAAACAGGAAGAAGAAAAATTTTCTTCAGCTCCTTCTATCTTCTGCAGGACATGGCATAGTCCTGCACAGTGGTCACTCAATACACTAGGCAGGGACTGTTAAAAGTTGGGGGGAAAAAATGACAAGTATTCTACAGGAATAGAAATGTTAAACTACAACAACAAAAATACTTTTTTTTTTCCTTCTTGCACCTTATCATGTGTAAGAATAAAAATTATAATAGATATAAATATGTTATTTAAACTTTGATTAGTGAGTTAAAGATAGAGGCATGACATTATGAGAAAAAATACATACATATGTGTGTGTATATATGTATAATATACATAATATCTAATGTACATATTATATATAGAATATATATATATATTATAAATTTTTTATATACTGTATATGTAGCTTTTAAAAATTTGTGATAGATATGCAGCTCATCCAGCTCATCCTGCTCATACCAGCTAATAATATGAGGAATTTATCAACTAACTTACCTAAAAAAAAAAAAAATTCAGGATTAGGTCTGGCTTTCTATGTGACTATATCCAGTCTCAGACAGTGTAGTGTGCTAGGTCTTGGTTCTTCCGTATACCTGTATGTACTAATTCCTTTAGTGTAGGATACATATTCAGGCAGCCTTGTTTTTGCATGTTGAGAAAACTTATTTTACATAAGCCCAATGAAAGAAAGTTCTGACACTTAAAAATCTCAAAGGATGCAGTGGGGGAGATATGAGGTGGAAGATAAAGAAGAATAAACAACCCAATTGTTTATTGAAGTGGTAAATCTAAAGGTCAAAGGAGAAAATGGGGTGGCAAATTCTCTTCACTGGACAAATATTGTGGGGGAAAAAACCCTAGTCTCAGAGTTTTTAACTCTGAATATTTAGGGTTAGGACTTCCAGAATATATCTGAGTGAAGAAATTTGTAAACCTTTCTTAAAAAACAACAACAAATCCTCAAAAAAACTTTTCAGCAAATGCATAAAAAAGTGGAGAAGCTTTTATTTAAGATAAATGGCTGAGACATTATAAGCATTTTAATAATCTGTGGCATTGTAGCCTGGGGCTGCTTTCATCTCCCTCTAGATCCATGGTGGTTTCAATTATTCCAGGACAGGGCAGACTCTGAAGTCAACTATTCTTAAGATTGACTAGAGATGATTTGGTTTAGACCACCACATGGAAAACTGACTCTTGGAAGTGTTGTAAAACAAAACACTTTTATCCTTTCTGACAAAATCAGGAACAGCTAACATTGCAGCTATTCTTGATTATATTCTGCTGATGGGGCATGCAATAGATAGGCACATCATCTAGAAATTTAATGGAGATACAGGGGGTAAGTCAGCTGTAGAGAGGCTCAATAAATTGAATATCTCTCTCATCACCATAAAAGGTTGCTAACAAGCCCAGAAGAGACCAGAGAAGACAACTATCTAGTCATCTCTGAATGACTAGGAGCCTTATACTCACATAAATTCAAAACTTAGGTTTACTTTTATGCTCTCTAAACTTTGCACACACTCTCAACTATATACACATTTACCAGCAAAGGGCCATAGTTGTGACAACTTAAGGTATTGAAGTGCAACTTCTACCAATGACTGACTGAACAATTAGCTATGGGGACCCGTAGGTGAGCATAGGCCTGAGTCCAGGAATGAGTCCAAAAATGAAACAAGAATAACACCCTCAACCAAAAATTGTATTAAGATAGCTGTACATTCCAGAAGAGAGAGATTCTACAGAATTAGTCCAGGAAAGTCACGAAACACATACACAAAAACAAGAGTAATAACAATCCCTGAAGGGGATCAAAATACAGAGGTGCTTTTATATACTACCTAAAATAACCCTTTAAAAAATTAAACAGCTAAGGACAGTGTGATCCATAAAAAGTATGACCCATACCCAGTGTTGGATAGAGAACTGTCAATAAAAATGGTCCCAAGTCCTTGCCATTAGTGTAAGCATAAAAAAATTCAAAATAGGTATTATAAATATGTTCAGTGTGCTAAAGGAAACCATGTTTAAAGAATTAAATAGAATTGTTATTACAGTTACTCTTAAAATTAAGAAAGAAAATTCTGGAGTTAAATATCTAATAACTTAAATGAAAAATTTGATAGTAGGATACACCAACAGATGGGGGTTCAGCAAAAGAAAGAATTGGCAACTTGAAGATAAATGAATGGAGGTTACTAAACATGAATAATAGAAATAAAAAAGAAATGAAAACAAATTAACAGAGCTTCAGAGACCTTTAAAAACCATATGTGTATTATAATGATGTAATTCTAGAAGAGGATAAAAAGTACAAATAAAAATGAACAAATATTGATGGGAATATTGCAATTTTGGTGAAAAATTCATCTACACATTGAAAAAGATTAATGATTTCTATATAAGACAAATAAAAAAAGATCCAAACTTAGACATATTATAGTCATTCTATAGAAAAACAAAGACAAAATCTTGAAACAGTCAGGAGGAAAATGACTTATTACATACAAGGGGGACACCATGAGATAACTGATGACTTCTCATCAGAAACAGTGAAATGATAACTTAAAGAACTAAAAGATTAAAATAGCTTTCAATGAAGAATTCTATGTCCTACAAAACAATCCTTCAAAAACTGAAAGAACAATAGACATTTCCAGAAAAACAAAACTTGGAGAATTGTTTATATGAGGAAGACTTTGCAAGAAATTCCGAAGGAAGTCCTTCATATGAATAGGAAATGATTCCACGTAGTAACTAAGATCCATGCAAAACTAATAAAGAGTACTGCCACAACCCTAGTTCCTACTAATGGTTTTTATGTAAGAAAATGCAAAAGAAAGTATAGTTATTATTTTTTTCTTAAGTGATTTAAAAGAAAATTGCATAAAACAATGGTTATAAAACTATTGTTGGATTTATAACACTTGAGGTAAAATATATATGATAATGGTAACCCAAAGAAGAGGGGAAGTAATGAAGCTATATTGGGGCCAAATTTCTATATATTTCTAGCATATATTTTATTGAAATATGTTTTACATAATTTTAGAAGTAGTTAAAAAAAGCCACAGTGAAACACATAATCTAAGATATATAGTAATCAAATAGCAAGATGAAAGACATAGTCAACTATTTTATTAATTTACAATAAATGTAAATAGATTAAGCACTCCAAATAAAGGCAGAGGTTGTATACAAGTGTTTTAGTTAGCTTTTTGTTTTGTTTTGTTTTTTGTTGCTGGGACCAAATAACTAACAAAGAACGATTTTAAGGAGGAAACGTTTATTTTGTCTCTTATGTTTTCTGAGGTCTTAGTCCACAGAAACCCTACTTGTGAGGTGAGGCAGAACATCAGCATGGAAATGTACGGCAGAGGAAAGTAGCTGGTAACATTGCAACAGGAAGCAGAAAGAGAGTTCCCTTCACCATAGGCAAAATATATACCCCCAAAGCATACCCCAAACAACCTACCTACTCCAACCATACCCTCCCTTCCTGCAGGTACTACATAGTTAATCTAGATCAAGGGGTTAATGCACTAATCTGTTAAAATTATAATAAACCATTCATTTTACCTCTAAATTTTCTTGCATTGTCTCATACATGAGTTTTGGGGGGACCCCTAATATCTAAAACAACAGTTTTGATAGAAAAAGAGGATCAAAATATATGTGGTCTATAAGAGACATAATATTTTTCAAGAAACAAATAGGATGAAAGTAAAAGAATGCAGAACAATAATCCTTTGAAATAGTAATCATGAGTCATAGAATGGTCATACAAATATCACTTTAAGGAAGAAATATTACTAGAGATTAAAAGATCATAAGAAACACTTAACAACTATGAACACAGGCACATCTAAAAACAGCCACCATATATAATAAACAAAATAGTTAAACATAAATTCACCAAATGACCCATATATTCCACTTTGTAACTGTTCAAGATAGAGGAATTTTATATCCACTTAAAGACTTGCATTTATATTTTCATAGCAGCATTTAGAATTAGCCAAAAGGTAGAAATAATCAAATGTTTATCAGATGTTGAATGGACTAAAAAGATTTGGTATATCCACACAGTAGAATATTATTTAGCAATAAAAAAGAAATTGACTACCAATGCACATGCCTATGAATGAATTTTAAATAAATTATGCTAATTTAAAGAAAGAAGAATCCAAGGTCACATGTTATACAAATATATTGTATGAACTATCTCAAAAGGCAAATCTACAGACATAGGAAAAAAACTTAGTGGTTGCCTATAATTAGGATTGGAAATGATATTAATTCGAAATGGGGAATAAGTGATCTTGTTGGATGACTGGAAATGTATTAAATTTTGATTGTGGTGATGTTTGCATGGACCTCTAAAATTACAACAAATCACTGCCTTCTATACTTACATGGGTAATTTTTCTTCGGTTGCAATTACTTCTCAATGAACCTATTAAGAACAAAGTCAAATATTATAGATAGTCAATACAATGTCTTATAGTTTTATGTAACTCAAATATTCAGTGATTTTTTTAAAATGCTACATGTGAGGGCAAATATATATAGAGAGATTCTTCTCTAATTCTGTTATCTCTTTCTGCACACAAAGATCAATTTTATTTTTCAACTTCTTAGTTTTTGTGTGACCAGTACTGGCCCCTGAAATCTAAACAAAATTTATATCCAGCATTTCCTGGCTTGACTTTCTGTGTTATCCTTTCTCAACTTCAGTATGAGACTGAAAGCAAATGACTTAGAGATAGTAAAGACATACAATAGGAAGAGCACAAATCCTAGAGTGTCTACCTGTATCAAGATGCTCACATAAACAAAAAAAAATGAATTTTTATGCTGTTATATGATTGATATTCAGGAATCATTATTACTATGACTTAGACTATTGTGATCAAATGTTCCATTTTAAATTTCTATAGAATAACTCTCTTATTCAAACCCCAATTATGATCACTATCATTATCTTCCTTTCCCAATATAATTTTCCATAGTTTACTTTTATTTGTTTATCACGAATTCATAGTATAGAAATATAGAATGTGCTATCTATGTGTGATTTAGAACTGAAAATGAAATTGTTACCTTCAAAACATTAGGAAAAATATATGATGAAGATCACAGCCTGAAGCATAAAATCATTGGTACAAAGACAACTTATTATGTATTTGTAATGGAAGTCACATAGAAGGAAGCCAACTGGCCTGAGAAACTAGATAGTAAGGTTTAGGGAGTTTTCAAACATGGTGAGGTCACATGATGAATGAAGATGTGGGAGTAAGAAAAAGTAATGGAAAATAAGATATAGAAGGGAAGTGACCACAATTGGCAAGTCTGACATTCAGGATCAGAGTGTATTCATTGAAGCCATGAGTCAATTTAGTGTACCAAGTAACAGCATCTTTGTACCATGTTAATCTCCCCCAAATAAATACATAATTATACATGCATGTGTATTTGATATGTATTTTATAGTAAATATTTTTTTATGAATTAGTGAAGATAAATGCCTTTTGAATGATCCCTTCTGGTCATAATAGAAATAATGGAAGCCTGTTTCTTCTCCTGGGACACTGCTTCTCTCACTTTCCATCTACTATGAAGGCAGGGAGAAATTTAGCAATTAACTTGCTGTCCATTGATTGTGGTTGAATATCCATCTATCTACTTTCTCATCCTATGTCTCATTTAGTGTTCTAAGATTATATTTTCTGTTTTTCAAAAGTGCTATTGTCTTTCCAATTCCCTGGTCCTTTTGCTATAAATATAGGAGATTTCCCCCTTATCTCTCCTCCATCATTATTAACACGCTAATTTTGAGTAGTGTTGATATTCATATTGATTCATTTAATGCAATAGCTAATAGTTTCCTAATTTTGACTTTAAAACCATTGCTTCTGGTAGTATTTAAAGAAAAGGTCAGACAATAAAGACCAACAAATCTAAGTTTTATGTCAACTAAAGGGATCTAGTCATAAAAAGCACAAACCCTACCATTCCATTAAAATACTGTACTAATAGACAAAAATTAAACCTTGGGGTAAGAAGGCAAGAGCATGAATGGGCCACCAGTAGGAATTTGCTATGTTGACGATATTCTGCTTTATAACCTGGGTGTGTGTGAAAGAGGTGTGTCCACTTTTTTTTCAAAAAGTAACCAAGTAATCAATCTACTGTTTATGCACCTTAATGTATTCTGTGTTATCCTCTGTCAACCTCAGTGATGAGACTGAAAGCAAATGACTTCAGTAACAAGATTAAACAATAGAAAAGACTTAGATTTTATTTCTGGGTCTACTTGGCACTGCTTTTGTGACTGTGAGCCAATTAACTAAGTGATCTCATCCTCAATTCCTTAAGACATAAAATAGATTTCAATTCATACAGGTAGGCCTTAAGTTTCATGGAAAAATAAAATAATATAGAGGAAATTATTGTATTAGCACTCTGATAAAAGAGGAAATCGTTCATTCACATTTATTATAATATTTTCAGTTAATGATTTTTAGTATATAATGATGATGTATAATTATTGTCTATAGTAGTTGTTTTTAATGTACATTAAATTTATTTTAGCTAATATATGAGAAAATAAAATATGATTATACACTCACACACACACACACACACATTATGTATGGTGAGGTTAAACATATCAATCTCCTCAAAGATTTAGTATACCTTAATAGCAAAACATTAAAAAAACCTTTATTATAGATTTTTAAAAAATATAGTAAAAAATATAGTACATAATTGTATGTACTATATTTATAGTACATAATTGTACTATAAAAATATAGTACATAATTTTTATAGTAATTATGGATTTTAAAAATACTTCATTAAAAGAATCTCTGTGACCACAATGTGATCTTTGTCATATTAAGAAATCTTTTAGTTTTGAAATTTTAAGAATTTTAATATATCAAAATAATAATAAACTTTTCTACTTGTCATTCTTGTATTTTGATGTTCCCAGTCCTCTATGAGAAGAGGCTCTACAGCAAGCCTTCCTAATCTCAACCCAGACTTTATGACTCCCCCCATTTGCCTTTTTTGTTATATGACCTGGTTTCTAGGATTCATTTCTCATTCTTTTTTAAAAATAATTTTTAGTTGTCAACGGATCTTTTTAAAATTTATTTATTTATTTATATGCAGTGCTTAGAATTGAACCTAGCACCTCACACATGACAGGCAAGTGCTCTATCACTGAACTACAACCCCATCCCTCATTTCTCTTTCTTAATTTCTTCTTAATGTCCTCTAGCTGTGCCTATCTCAAAGCAGAGTACTATTATTTTGACTATACTAACTTTGGAATCCAGGGCTTATGTGGAAAATTAATTCTTAGAAGGTATTAGAAGAATTTTTTTTTCATTTTTTAGAATTTGTTCTAATTAGTTGTACATGACAGTAGAATGCATTTTGACACATCATACATAAATGAAGTGTAACTTCTCATTCTTCTGGTTGCACATGATGTAGGATCGCACCAGTTGTGTAGCCATATATGCATATAGGGTAATAAATGTCTGATTCATTCTACTATCATCCCTCCCCCCATATCCCCTTCCTTCCCTTCACTCCTGTCTGTCTAATCCAAAGTACCTCTATTCTTCCCTAGCCCCCTCAACTCCTTATTGTGAATTAGCATCCATGTATCAGAGAACACATTCCACTTTTAGTTCTTTGGTCTTTGGTACAAGAATTTTTTTTTTTTTTATCAGAATCTAAGAAGGGAAAGATTCTAGTTAAGAGTCTATAATTATTCCATATGTCTAGATTCTTAGGGATTAAATACCTGGGAAAGAGTGGACTAGAAAGTAAAATTATGCAATATTTCACAAATTATGAGTAGCAACTTCATCTCTAGCAAAGGAGAAACCACTGCTATATTTGGCATCAAAAAAGTAGGAAAGGTTTAGAAGTCAGGAGCACACATAAAGGCCTAGAGGCTAGAAACTGTCATATTTATGATGTAATGTATATTATATATTTTTGTAATTTGGTGAAACAAAAGAGAATCCTTTGATTGATGAGTTGCAGGAAGTACAGCTTAGATGTCTAAGCCAGGCAATATAATGGCAACATAAAACTGGAGCTTGCTTTAATTTATCTCTCCTTGGACAGGTCTGTCCCTGGTCTTCTGTAAACTGATCATCTAAGAAAAAAAGTAAGGAAACAACTAACATTCCTGAGATATTATAAATTTCTTGTGGAAACAATATTGTTTTATCCTATTTCCTGTATGATCTGACAAATGCAGATGTTGGTGGTAACTTATGTGTCCACATCATTTAGAGGGCACAAAGCAGGGCAAAGGGGGCAGGGATTAGAATAAGCACATGTCTCAGTCTCTCTCCATCTGAGAAAATATTTTGGTAAGAAAACAAAAATTCAGAAGCATTCATTGAGAAACAAAGGAGACTTAAATCTGCTTACAGCTTTCCAAATGACCCTAACTGGGAACATAATGATTTTATATATGCATTTCACTGTAGCATGTGGCTTGTTTCTTCTTAAAAGCCATGATAAAATATTTATGATTTTAATATTTATATATTACTTCACAAGTTGAAAAATGAGACCAGAGGCCATCTGAACAAACCGATAACTTGCCATTATCAGAATTCTTAGTTTTAATCAATATAGACACCTGTATCTTATTTGAATATCTGTATGTCTATTTTTGTATTTTTACATATTATTTATGTTTCAGCCTAGTCCACTCTTAATTTTTCTGCCATTTGTTATCTAAGATGAATAGAAAACTGCTAATATATTTAATTTTCTTTTAAAAAATATGAAATGTAGCCAGGTGTAGTGGCACCTACCGATAATTCCAGTGACTCAGGAGGTTGAGGCAGCAGGATCACAAATTGAAGGTCAACCTCAGCAGCTTAGCTGGGCCTTAAGAACTTAGTGATGTACTGTCTTGAAATAAAAAATAAAGAAAGAAAGGGGTTAGGAATGTGGCTCAATGGTTAAGTGCCCCTGGGATCAATTCTTTGTACAAAAAAATAAATAAATAAAAAATTCTGAAACGAGGTTAAGTACCAATTAATAAAGTATATGGTGCTACAAGAGATTATTTTATGAATGAAATGGAACAAATACTTAAATTTTTGAAATAAGATCCTGTGTGTGTGTGTGTGTGTGTGTGTGTGTGTGTGTTTTCTCCATGTAAGTTTAATAAAATTGAGGAAAACAGAATTTACATGTCTTATTTTAAATCTTGAGAATGTTATTTGTTTGTGTTATATCCTAGGATACCCAGAAGTTATAGACAGTTATAAATGGATGCAAAGATATAAATTGACCAAAGAAAACATTGTTTTAGGCAAAATTTCAATTACTAAAATTAAAAAGGATTCCACCAAATTCTTTCCTTTCTCACTCCTCTGTGCTCCATCTCTACAATCTCTAGTGAGCTCACAAGTTACTGTTTGTGGAATATAGTAATCAGTTGCCTTACTGTGTTGATAATAAACTTTAGAACGATTTATAAGCATTTCTTTCTCTGTTCTAAATTACCCAGTAGGAATGGTAAGGAAACTACCCAATTTCTCAACAACCACATTCAAGTCTAAGGACTCATTTAGACAACATCAACATCTGTTTTGTAGAGCTACTACAAAATCTGTTTTTGTACTTTTCTAAGTTCTGTAGAGCTACTACACACACAAAAAAAATCTTTGGTGACATTTATTTGATAACTGACTAGTCATACAATGGATTAAAAAATATAAAGAATTAGCCATTTGCAACAGACCCAAATCAATGGACATGAGGTAGTTAATGGTTATTGTGGAGCAATAAGTAAGTGACTTTCTGGGTGAAGACAAATTCAGAAGGTTTTCAAGGTACATTGTAGGCCATTTTTTTAAAGCTAAAAATCTCTGCTATCTTGCTCCTGCAAGCAATCACTCAGCTAATGTGTACTACAACACCTTTTGTTCATTTGGCCCATACTGCAGAGGTGAATTTAACATGGTATAAACGACAAGGGGTTTTAACAGTCCTTGTAGGCAAAGAGAATTCTTCCACTAACAAACAATCCTTACCACTTAATAAATGAAATCTTCAAATGATTTATTTTCTTTCTCAATTAAAGATTGCCATTTAGTTTTTCCTTTAAAGACTGTATATCTCTGCTTATAGTATCTTTGAACATTGATTTAAAATTAAATATTTGAGGAGTTTTTACCAAACTTGCTGATAATAGGAAATATTTCAAAGAGAGTAAGTTTTCCTATATGAGGGAAAAAACATCTTATGTTATGCATTTTATTTCACCCAATGCACTCCACAATAGGATATCAAGAAAAAAAATTTTTGGTATGGGTATTTGTTGCAAACACACTGATCCTCACTTTTATTTTTCATAGGAAGTTACTGATTCATCCATTCATGCATAATACATGTCTGTTAAATGCAAAGATTGTGACATGACTGTGGTATTATTTAAGAAACATGTAGAAATGTGTATAACCCAAACTTAGGACTAATAGCAGAGGTAAAACCCTGATCACAATGTAATATCTTGTCTTCAAAGGTAATATGTACCTACACGTTAGAGGCAAATTTTGGCCTGTGAAGATATAAAATATGAAGATGAGATATTTCATTGATGAAATTTATGAGGCTCTTGGGAAAGCAATATTGTTCTTATGAGATATAAATGTTTGCACACAAAGCCAGTACAATCTCTTTCAGCATTTCACACAAGACATTCTAAGCTATGATAAATGATTTTTAAAAATATAGCATTAATTTTAATTAAACCAGGAGGTAGAAATTAAAATGTTAGGAATAAGATGCTACCATTTGAAAAAAAGTTGGGGGTGGGGTGTAACTCTTAGAATTAATAGACTGAAGCTTATTATGACCCTGGGCTCACTGCTCAGCTATGCTGGGGGTGGGGAACTCATAATGAATACCAAATTATTTATTGAAAATAAAGATCACCTGGGTTGGGGATATAGTTCAGTTTATAGAGTGCTTGCCTTTCATACAGTAAGGCCCTAGATTCAATCCCCAGCACCACACACACACACACACACACACACACACACACACATATTTAAAAAAAAAAATCACCTAGGCAGTGACTATACAATTCTTTTGAATTTACAAAAGTCGAAACTAATACTTTAATTATATTCATCAATCTACAATTGTGTTTATAATAACATTTGTTGTCATTGTGTTAATGTCCCATGAGTTTCAATAATCATAAAATAAAATGGCTTATAAATGGGTGGATATTACTCTTGGATAAAAGAAGTTTCTTGGGTAATTCAATCTAAAGGATCTGTCCAAATTAGACTGGACTAAGGCAAGTAAAAATGAAATAATGATATATGACCCACATTGTCAAAATAATATAAAACTTTTCTGGGTAAATTGTAATACTGTTATCTGGGGGATAACATTTATATTAGTATTACAAGTAAACTGTCTGATTTTTAACCAGTGTTATAACTACGTTGATAAGGTATTTGAAATTAAACCACATTTGGAAATTTTTTGGCTTTTACTGTAATGCCCTGAGTTTCCTGCCGAGTAGTTTCTTTGGCCCCTCTTCCTATTCTTAAAGAATATGACTATAGATTCTTTTATATTGCTCAATGTTTTATGCACTTTAATCTTTGCGAATATATCATGGAATAGGAATGGTTACCATCATTTCACAGATGAGAAAACTTAAATTCTGAAATTTAAATTATTTGCTCATAATCATACAATAAATTATTTGATAGAGATAAGGCTTGAGTCCAAATGTCTATTTGATATCAATGCCACAGAGATTCCCATTACAAATACAGAGAGGAAATAGCATGCAAACACATTGGAACACATTGTAGTATATCTGTATATCCTATAAACAAAATGTGATTGATATCTTAGATCTGAGCATGGTGTGTGTGTGTGTGTTCTTGTTGATTTTAATTTTGCTGTATCAATAGAAGTTTTTGATCAGAACTAAACTAGATAAATAACATTTGCTGTAAAGGGAAGATCAGCTTCTCAATACACATAGTCTTATACTCCATGCTGATATCAAAAGTTCCTCTTATATAAAAGAAGAATGAAGAGAACAGAGAGGATCAAAAAATCTCATGAGTGGAGAGCCCATTGACAGCTTCAGAAATGTTAAGTAGTGATGTTAATTCAAAAATAATTTTTCCTATTCTTCAACTGGTTTTATTGACTCCATCTATCCATGTCTAGTTGCATAAGCACCAATTTTTCACAAATAATAATCTGTGTGGACATTAAAAATGTACATAGGGTAGAAATATTATCACATATTCATTCTAGCAAAAAGAATACATGTGTGCTTTTGCAAAGTAAAACTTAGTTTACTATACTATTAGCGTTAAGAGCAGGTGCAACTGCAATAAGAGTAGATTCCAGTTTGTATTTAATAACGATGTCTCAACTTTCCTTCTTAATTTTTAATTTTTAATGTATGTTATCTCCATTGATAACATACATTAAAATTATAGTTTTTTATAGGTGACAATATTTCCCTTTTATAAATAAAAATAGTGAAGTTCAGAATTGTAGGAAGTTTTATCAGGAATTTTTTCTGTTTACAGAAACCATGAGTTTTAGAAGTAGGTATTCAAGTGAGATTTCTTAAAAAAAAAATCAAGCCCAGAATTCTTTCCACTTTCTACATCTTTATAGTAATAATATGAACCTCAATGAAATTCCTCTGATGGTGAATTGTTTAGTCAGTGAGAGTTAATATTTGTTCATCCCAGTTTTTATTGTTCAGCAAGATGTATGGAGATTCGTATGTTTCAGACTTTGTGCTAATAGAGTAGGTGTAACAAAGCAGTAAGTGAACAATTTGGGAAGAAATGAGTAATCAATGGAGGATGAAAAAAATATTTTCCATAGAGAAAACTATCCTTTGTAGCTAATTCAGAGAGTTGACAAGAAAATACATTTGAAATACTTGGTACAAATCTAGTTAGCACTTAAAACCTGAATCTTGTGACATAAAATAAATCTTGTGACAGAAGATAAAGACTTTATCTTAAGAAACAGAGGAGGACTCCAATGTGATAAAGCAGAATTGTTCTGTTTGAAAGGCATAGAATGAGCCTTGGCAACTTGGCCTTCTCCTAGATTTTTTCTGGGTCATCTATGTTAATAACTTTAGGGAAGATCCTTATCTTCTACCAACCTTGGGTATGTGATATGTCTCTATATCTGCTTTGCTGTCTTTATTGTGGAGAGTTTAGGTCAGTCAGATCTCAGTAGAACTTAACAACTATGAGAGGAGAAGAGCCAGTCCACCTTTTGACTCTTCTCTGAACTTGCTATACTTTGCTGGCAATTGCCCTCATTCAATCAGTACAAGAAAATCATGATTAATACATAGTGTTATGTTTAATATACATAGGTGGGAAAAATGTTGACCTCTGACAATAGGTTATAAATGACTATAAGAAAAAAAAATCAGGGGCTGTGGCTGTAGCTCAGTGACAGAGTGCTTGCCTAGTATGTGTGAGTCCCTGGGTTTGATCCTCAGCGCCACATAGAAAATAAATAAATAAAATAAAGGCACTGCATCCATCTACAACTGAAAACAAACAAATAAATAACTTTTTAACAAATAGACAAAAATCAATAGGGAAGATAGGGATTTATTTCACCTTGAATTAGCTTCTAACATTTCACTTTTCACTTATCTAATGTATTCTTATTTCTTAAGATTTTAGAATATTCACCTATATCCTAAATGATCTCCTCCTACTACTACTACTTCTTCTTTCTTCTTGTTTTTCTTCTTCTTCTTTTTTGTTTAGTTTCCACATACATGGGTAAACATGTGTCTGGCTTATTTCATTTAACATGATGCTCTCTAGACAGGATTTCATTCTTCTTTGTGGCTGAATAATACTTTATTGTCTAAATATAGCACATGTTTTATATCCACTCATCTGTTAATGGCAGATTTCATATTTTAGCTATTGTGAATATTGCTGCAATAAACATGGGCAAGTAGCTATCTCTTTTTGTGCTGAGTTTATTTCTTTCAGAAATATACTGAGTGAAGGAATAGTTTGATCACATGGTATTTTTTTATTAGGAATCTCCACACTGTTTTACATGGTGGCTGTGCTAGTTTACATTTCCACCAACAGTGTATGAGTTCCTTTTTCTCTAGATCCTTGCCAGCATTTGTTACTTTTTGTTTGTTTTGTAATAGCCATCCCAACTATTCATTGTAGTTTTGACTTGCATTTTCCTGATGGTTACTGACATTGAGCATTTTGTTAGGTGTTTATTGACCATTTGTATTTCTTTTGAGAAGTGTCTGTGCAGATCATTTATCCATATTTAAATTGGATTACTAGGTTTTAGTTTATACTTTTAGTTCTTTTATTTTTCTGGATATTAATCCTCTGTCAGATGAAGACTGGCAAAGATTTCTCCTGTTCTATAGATTGTATCCTCACTCTGTTATTTGTGCTGTGCAGAAGCTTTTGAATTTGGTGTAATTCTACTGGTCAATTCTTGCTTTTGTTTCCTGTGTTTTGAAGTCCTGTCCAAGACATGGTTGCTTGTGCCAATATCTTGAAATATTTCCCCATGTCTTCCTCTAGTAGTTTCAGGGTTTCAGGTCTTATATTGAGGACTTTGACAATTTTGAGTCTTTTTTTTTTTTTGTACAGGGTGAGGAAAGATAGGGGTCAAGTTTCAATCTTCTACAAATATGCAGTTTCCCCAGCACCTGGGAAAACAGTTCAGGAAGCTGTCCTTTCTCTAATGTAGTTTTTGGGCACACTTGTCAAGAATCAGTTGCCTGAAGATATGTGGATTTTTTTTTTTTTTTAAATTCAGGGTCTTTTGTGCTTCAACATGAAATGTAAGATGGTTTCTCTAGTTCTTTGATGAATATCATTGGTATTTTCATGGGGATTATATTGAACCTTTAGATCACTTTGGGTAGTATGGAAGTTTAACCAACACCAATTCTTTTGATCCATTTAACACAGGAGGTTTTTCCACTTTTCACTGTCTTCAGTTTTTGGGGTTTTTTTTTTTTTTTTTTTTTAGTGTTTTGTAATATTCATTATAAAGGAATTTCAGTTTGATTCCAGTATTGTTTATTTATTTATTTGATAGCTATTATGATAGGATTGCTTTCCTGATTCTTTCTGAGTACATTCTTAATTGATGTGTAGAAAAGCTACTAATTTTTGTATGTTGATATTGTATCCTGTAACTTTACTGAATTCATTTATTAATTCCACTAGATTTTGGTAGAGTCTTCAGGTTCTCTGTGTCTAGAATCATATCACTTGTAGATGGGAACAATATGAGTCCTTGATTTCCTGTTTGTATGCCTTTAATTTCTTTCTTTTGCCTAATTTATCTGACTAAAATTTCTAGTACTCTATTCAATAAGAGTATGTGAGCAATGAGAGTGGACACCCTTGTCTTCTTCCCAAGGAAATGCTATCAGTTTTTCCCCATTCAATATGATGTTGGCTGTGGGTTTGTCATACATAGCCTTTATTACATGAGATATGATCCTTCTATCCTTAAATTGTTCAGAATAGATCTTATTATAAAGTCATGTTGAATTTAATCAAATGCTTTTTCTGCATCTACTAATTTATCCTTGACTTGTTTTATGTGTCATATTATTATATTTTAGTTAGCTTTTTCATCATTGTGACCAAAACATCCAACAAGAACAACTTAGAGCACAGAATTGTGTTTGGGGTTCATGGTTTGGAGGTCTCAGTTCATATATGTCCATCTTATTGCTGTGGGCCCAACATGAGGCATGATATTGGGGGGGGGGTGGTAAAGGACAGGAGGTCAGTGTAGATAGTAAATGTAGGAATGATGTAGGTAGGACAGAGGAGGGTTAATTAGCTAATCCTCAAAGAAAAGGAAATGGGTTGTTAACACCTCCAGGGAATCACTCCTCCCAATACAAGGAGTTGCTAAGGATTAGTCCCTGGCATGCTCTTTTCTATGCCCTTAGGTGGGAGGGAGAGGCAACCTGGGACCTATAAAAAGGCAAAAAACATCCACTTCTGGCAATACTCAGTTCTGCATTTCCTTCTCTGTGGAGAAGTCTTATCTCTGTCTCTCTTCCTCCTGAACTTCCTTGTCTCTTACAGTTTTGTTTAAAGTCAATAAGCATTTCTACTCCTGCTTGCTTTCAGATTCCATTTTCTTTTAATATTAATGTCCATTCTTTCACTTTCAAATCATGTGTCTTTATAGGTAAGGTGAGGTTTGTAGTAGCATATTGTTGGGTTTTATTTTTTTAATCCATGCATCCAGTTAGTGTCTCTTAATTGGAGAATTAAGACTATTTTCATTAGAATTAGTATTTGAAAGTTATGGAGTAGTTCCTGTCATTTTAAAAATTTTCTTCTAGTTGTTTTGAATATCCTTTGGTCACTTCTTTCTTCCTTATTCTCCCTTATTCATCTTTGTGGCTTGATGGCTTATTGTAATGTGAATGCTTGATTATTTTCTGTTTCTCTTTTGCACATCTATTTTTCTTGAAGGATTTTTTCTTTCATATGTTCTCATGATGCTGTTTATCTCTCTTAATTTTCTATGTGTAGGATTCCTTGAGCATCTTTTATTATGTTAGTCTAATGCTCATGAATTCCCCTAGTTTATGCCTAACTTGAAATGTCTTTGTTTCTTTTTTAATTTTAAAAGAAAGCCTTGCTGAATATAGTAATTTTGGTTGGCAGTTATTTTCTTTTAGAACATGAAAAACATCATTCCATGACCTCTTGGTCTCTATGGTTTCTACTGAGAAATCTGCTGCTATTCCAATGGGTTGCATTTAAATGGATTTGGTGTTTCTCTTTTTTCTTTTCTTTCTTTTTTTTCAGATTTTAATACTCTTTCTTTCTCATGAATTTTGACAGAGTATAAAATGTTGGAGAGGTTCTATCCTAGTCATATCTATTTTGGGTTCTAAAGGTCTTCTGTACCTTATATCCATTTTTCTCTCCCAAGGCTTAGAAAATTTCTACTGCAATTTCATTAGTGATATTTTCTATGCCCTCAATCTTTTGTTCTTTTCCTTAAGTTATGTTGATTATATGGATATTTGATCTTTCATGGTTTCCCAGAGATGTCAGATGATCTCTGTTCTTTCTCATTATTTTCTTTATTTCTATTTGAATGTAACATTTTGAAAGACTTGTGTTTATGTTTTGATATATTATTTTACTTTACATAGTCTGTTGTTGATGTTATGAATTGAATTTTTATTTAAATTATTAAGCTTTTTATTTCCAAGATTTTTGTTTTGTTCACTTTTAATGTCTCTTTTTGATGAATTTCTAATTTGTATCCTGCATTGTCTTCCTTATTTCATTCTACTGTTTATCTATATTCTCTTGGATTTCATTGAACTTTTATAACCATTCTTTGCCAGGCATTTCATCAAAGTTGATATCTTTGGAATATGTAGAGAGCTACAGACAAAATTTAGGAGTTTGGTTGGTTGGTTGGTTGGTTGGTTGGTTGTTGTTGTTGTTGTTGTTGTTGTTGTTTTTCTATGTTGAAATTTGTGCACCTAGGGGATGGATATCTTTTCTGTGATGTCTTTTATGTGATGGCCTTCTGAGTAAGCAGCCTTCTCCGGATGAAATGTCTTAGGGTTTCAACTTTTTGTGTAGGGTTGAATTTATTTCCAACTGCCACCATGGCATAATCTCCCTGTGACTTCTTTGGCTATGATTAATGGGTTTGGGCACATGTGTACTGTATTGGAGTTTAAGAGATTCACTGTCTCTGTAGGTCTTGCAAGAGTAGGGAAACTGATAAATCAGGCAAGTGTGGTGTAGACAGTAGAGTATTTGGGGGGTATGTTTTCTGTGACTACTTCTATATTGACAGTTGAAGCTTGTCTTTCAGGTGATATTGTTTCTGTTACTTGAAAGTGATTCTGACACTGAGTGCTCTAGTTCTGGTGAAGGGTCTGAAGTTCTTGTCCTCCAATCAGACACTGGTTCAGATTGAGGTATTTCATGGGGAAAACTAGGGGCTGGAATCACCAATCCCCTCTGCAGCATTCACATCCAGAATTGTTGGCAGTGTATGATCTGACAATGTGTTGGTGCAACTGATGCATTGGACCTCCGTAGATATGGTGCCTAAAAAAAGTTGTGTAATTCCTCTGCTGTTACTGTGGGGGTATATTCCTAGAAGTAGGACTTCAGAACCTTGTGCCCTGACTGCCTGCTTGGAGACAGGGTAATGGCTCTGAGTATTTGTCTCATTAGTCTTTAATGAGGTTCTTTAATGTCAGGGTTCCAACAGGATTAGATTGAGGCTGTGGCTGGATTTAATTTCTCTCAACTTGGCTGGGAGTGCAGTTTAGTAGTAGAGCACCTGCCCAACATGCATGAGGCCCTGGGCTCTGTCTTCTCAACATGAAGTTATATACCTCTTGTTTTGGTTCTATCAGAAACTCACTCTAGCATTTAATATTTTGTTGTCTTCAAAATATAACTCTCTTCCATTTAAATTAATTATATTTTGTAAAGATGTATAATTATTTTGAAACATTAAATAAGAAAAAAATTAAATCAAACAACCATAGTTAGTACTACCATAGGATCAAAAAAATAATTACAAGTTACTGTGTTTTTTGAACCTATTGTGGATGTGAACTGACACCATTGAATTCATTTAAGAATTTACAACAAAATAGGAGTCTAAGCCATAGAATTCCTCAAAACTTAATTCTTTTGGTGGGAAGTCCTGTTGAGGTGGGATGGAGAGAGATTAACTTGTCATAATGGATTATGATCATACTGGGGAAGTGTGAGTAGATCCTCAGATGAAGATTTTTTTCTGGTTATTGGGAATTCAGACAATGAAATGTTAGAGTTTTCTATTATGATTGATTATACTGTTTAAACAAATCATATATAAAACTGTAATTCAATTATATGAACTCTATAATTGAAAATTTGGTAGTATGTTTAAGTTAATTAAAAATTACCACTTTTTTCTTGTTTGCTTCCTTGTTTTCTTTTGCCTTTAAATGTTTGAAATAAATCAGTTCCAATGAAAAATCTTCAAAAGCTTTCTAACTCATTGAAAACAATAAGAAGTCTTTATAAAATACAAGTGGTAGGCACTGTCTGGATATGGGGGGAAGATCTTTCTTTTATAGGGTCAATGAACCATAAGTTATGGGGTAACTAATTGCATTTTCCTAAAATGCAAGCCTCTTTATATATACAATTGTACATCCTCTTTTTTCATTGTGATCAAAATGTTCCTTTATTGACAAGTGGAATTTATGTTCTCCTTTTAACCTTGGAAACATTTTAAAATTTCTTCAACTAATGGGATGCAGCAATAATGTTACTCTATGACTTCCAGGGCCAGATCTTGATAGGTAACGCAGCTTTCACCTAAAACTCTCTTTGTCTCTCTGGACACATACCATCACATTGCAGAGAATTCCTAGTCACATAAGAGGCGATATGTGGGTGTTCTGGCTAACATTGCTAGGTAAGTTTGGCACTGAGCCAAAATCAGGTATCTGGCATGTAAGTGAATTAAAAAAGAAAGAAAGATAATTCCAATGCCTAGGCTTTCAGCTGATGGGGAGATTTCATGTCCTTCCCATCACTTACCCGAAGAAAATAAACCTTCAATGATAATCATTATTATTTTAATCCATCTAAATTTTTGGCCAATTTGATAATTTCTAATAGCTAATTAATATTCTTGGGGGCTGGGGATGTGGCTCAAGCGGTAACACGCTCGCCTGGCATGTGCGGGGCTCTGGGTTCGATCCTCAGCACCACATAAAAATAAAAAAGATGTTGTGTTCACCGAGAAAACTGAAAAATAAATATTAAAAAAATTCTCTCTCTCTCTCTCTCTCTCTCTCTCTTTTAAAACAATTTTCTTGGTAACTGTGCACCAATGACTACTAAATATGGGTTTCAGTAGATTATGAAGCCATTTTGATTTATCTGCTAGATTTAGAATAACATTGGCAATGCTATTCTAAGAGTACCCAAATAACTGATTTTTAAAAAAAGCTTTAGCTTTTTGACTATAACAAAGAGTCTAATAAGAAGCTAAACTAATAACTTTCCCCAAATTATTTCTAATATACTCAAAAATTACTAAGTATAAAATGAGTTTGAGGCTGTTATCATTATCACCAAGAAGAATAGTGAAGCTGAGTTCAGTGGCACATGCCTATAATCCCAGCAGCTAGAGAGGCTGAGGCAGGAGGGTCACAAGTTCAAAGCCAGCCTCAGCAACTTAGTAAGGTCTTAAGCAACTTATCGAGACCCTATTTATAAATTAGATATAAAAAAGGGGGCTGGGAATGTGGCTCAGTGTTTAAGTTTTCCTGGATTCAATCCCAGGTATCTCCCTGACAACACACACACACACACACACAAAGAAGAAGAAGAATAATGAATGTTTTGGGCCAAAATGTCAGATATCATATTTTTAACACAAGAATATCCTTTTAGTTAGATCATTTTCATAACAACATTGTATCCTCTTTTTGATATACACATTAGCCTAAAAATGTCTCCTTCAGAAGAGTGTAAACATAGTGAAGAAATTTGATTTTTGCCAATTATTTTAAAAAATTGTTTCGATAATATGAGTGTGTATGTTTAATTTTGAATTGAATTAAGTCCTCTTGTGGGTGCCAGATGGACAGAAGTGTTAGGTGCGGTTCTGTTTTTAGGCTGAGAGCAGATGCGGCATTGGGGGGGTGTGAATCATTCTCCCCCACACTGCCTTGTCTCTGAACATCCTGTACGACTGTTCTGCCTTGGGGGATTTCCCCACTGTTGGCTTACCATTGGGGTTTCTAAGAATAGACATTTATTTTAGCATTTAAAGGCTTCTGATCCCCCAGGAAATGAAGTTAAGCCCCCAATTCATTTTTACATGTTATCTGTATACTTAATGGCTACATTCTCTATTTGCATTTTCTTTACCCAGTTGTAATGGGAAAATTTGAATTGAAGAATTTCTTGTCTTCCTAATCTATGGAAGACCTCATTTTCTTTACTGTAGGGAATGAAATATAATGTGTCATGTTTAATAATGAGGCATATATTTTCATTTCACTGAATATTAAAGATATTAAAAAAAAGAATGTGTTCTCAGTGGCTTAGACTCATAACATACCCCTAACAAGTGTGTGGCTAATTAACCTTTGGTTTTGTAGATTCAAATTCCAACATTTAATATATTTTTGTGTCTGGCATAAAAACAGACACATAAGTCATTGGAACAGAATAAAGAACCCCAAAATAAATTTATGTATTTATAGATAATTGATTTTCAACAAAGGCAGGAAGAACATACATGGGGGAAAGAAAGTCTCTTCAATAAATTATACTGGGAAAACTAGATATCCATACACGAAAGAAAGGCTCTGCATTCATTTCTTACCACATATAAAAATCAACTCAAATTGACTCAGACTCTTAAATAAAAAGATCAAACTATGAAACCACTAGAAGAAAACATAATGGAAATGCATCAATACTTTGGGCTAGGCAAAGATATTTTGGATATGATCATAAAAGCACATCCAACAAAAGCAAAAAAAAAAAAATTAACTAATAGGATTACATTAAACTAAAAAGCTTCTGTTCAACAAAGGAAATAATCAACAGAATAAAGAGACAACTTACAGAATGAGAGAAAGCATTTGCAAACTATTCATCTGACAAAGGACTAATTTTCAGAATACCTAAGGAACTCAAAACAATTCAGTGGCCAAAAATAAATAAAATAATAAAATAAACTTCCAATTTAAAAATGGGCAAATAACTTAGTCATTTCTATGGAGATGATATACAAATGGCCATCAAGCGTGTGCAAAAAATATTCAATTTCACTGTTTTCAGGGATACACAAATGAAAACCACAATGAGATATTATCTCCATCCAGTTAGGACAGCTAGTATCAAAAAAGACAAACGTTAACAAATGTTGGAGAAGATGTGAAGTAAAAGGAACTCTCCCATACTATTAATGAGAGTGTAAATTATTGGAACCATTATAGTTAATAGTATGGAGAGTTCTCAAAAACTAGAAATAGGGGCTGGAGATGAGGCTCACGCAGTAGTGCCCTCGCCTGGCATGCGTGTGGCCCGGGTTCGATCTTCAGCACCACATACAAACAAAGATGTTGTGTCCGCTGATAACTAAAAAATAAATATTAAATCAATCTCTCTCTCTCTCTCTCTCTCTCTCTCTCTCTCTCTCTCTCTCTCTCTCAAAAAAATAGAAAAAAAAATTAGAAATAGGACTACTGGGTAATCTAGTAATCCCACTAGTGGACATATGGCTGAAAGAATTGGAATCAGTATGTCATAGAGATATCTGAACTCCTACCTCACTGAAGTACTATTCACAACAGAGTAGATATGAAATCAACCTAGGTGTCCATCCACACATGAGTAGATAAAGGAAACAATGGAATGTTATCCAACCATAAAATGAATGAAATGATGTCATTTGCAGCAACATGGATGAAAGAAGAGGACATTATGTTTAGTGAAAAAAAGGCAGGCACAGAAAGGCAAATGCCATATGTTCTTAATTACAAATGGAAGTTAAAATGTTGACCCTAAAGAATCAGAAAACAGAATCATCCTGGGAAGGGGATGGGGAGGGAGGGATGAAGAGAGGATGGTGGGTGGGGTACAGAAAGGTATTTAGGAGGAATAACTTCTAATGTTCTGTTGAACAATAGGATAACTATGGTTGACAAGAATTAATTTCATGGTTCAAAATAGATAGTAGAGAAGATTTTTAATCTTCCCAACAAAAAATTTATAAGTATCTGAGGTGATAGATATGCTGATTACCCTGATCATGTCATTATATATTGTATGCATATATTGAAATATTATGCTGTTCTCCACAAATACATATAAGTAAAAATAAAAAAAATTAAAATGAAGCAAAATCTCACCTAATTACTATAAAAAGTATATTTGTGTCTCTATTCTGTGTGAATTAGCCCTATAAAACATCTGTAAACAATGCATTGAATGTCCCACCAGTATCCATTAGGCAACATTTCTTTTGTCTTTGGACTTTCTCTTGCATCTGTAGCCCACAGTGTCTCCTGTTTGGCATTGAAAGTGTGGAAGAATTCATATCCCTGGGAGCAGCCCTTAACTCTGATACAAGTTGATATACAACTCTGAGGTTATGTGTTTTTTAGGAGTCCCTTTGAGGAGTAAATTTCAGTAACTTGCAATGGTGGCTGGATGTATGAGATAGTTCCTTATAGTTGTCTTCTATTCCTTGTTTCATACACCATTCTCTCATAGGTGTTCCCTTCACCCTTTGAGTAAACCACTTTCCCTGAATTCTTGTCTCAGGATTCAAAGACATCAATCATTCTTCTGTTATTCAATGTCTATTTAATTTCACTGATTTTTTAAAAATTCATGCCTTATCCTGATAGCATCTTGATGTTTCTGATCAACAAGCCCATTTACATTTATTCTGTTCTCTTTTAACTTGAGACATGACATCAAGGATTTTTCTCTGTTGTTATTTTAAAATGTAGGTTCAAAAAAAAAAATAGAGGTTTCTTGATTGTTCTTCTCTGCTTTAGTCAGGTTTTCATTACTGTGACCAAAAGAACTGACAAGAACAATTTAGAGGAGAAAAAATTAATTTTGGCTCATGATTTCAGAGGTCCAGTCCATGGCTAGTGAACTACATGGCTGTGGGCCAGAGGTGATGGTGATGCAAAACATAAAGACAGAAAGCATGGAGGAGGAAAATACCTCAAGACATGGCCATGAGAAAGCAGAGGGAGCTCCACTCACCAGGAATGAAAGTATGAACTTCTAAGTCTTACCCCTAGTGATCTACCTTCTTAAGCCATACCCTACCCACCTATAGTTATCACCCAGTCAATCCATATCCGTAGATTAACCCACTGAGTAGGTGACATCTCTCATCATCTTATCATTTCACCTCTGAAAATTCTTTCACTGACTCATACCTGAGCTTTGGGGGAAATACCTCATATCTAACCTTAACATCCCTTCTTTGTGGATTGTTTTTTTTTTTTTTTTTTTGGCTGTGGTTTGATTGTCCTTAGACAGTGTCTTTTTACTCATCATCAGTTTTAATTTCTTTTATTATAAGAACCCTTCTTTGAGTATATTTTGTTTCATTAGACTATCAGAAGACTTTCTACTTTATTTTTATTCAGGCTCATATAACTTTGAAAGATTCTGACACTCTGAACAAGTTGATAAATGAATAATTTTCTAACCCACCACTTTCCACTGTGCAGCCTAATGCTATGTGGGACAGAACTGCTTCAATCTTTTCTTTCCAACATGCCCAGTAGACCCATGTTATTACTGAATGTTTGTCTTGGAGGTTATGGAGGGTATTCTCATATAAATTAAGTTCTGGGTCATTTTTTCTCATCTCAAAACCTGCCCCCTTTTGGGGACTTTTTATATGTTTCTGGTAGGGGCCCATAGAAATTATTAGAAGCTAGCCAAATGATTGTGTCCAGGTAAAAATGTATATAATTACCAGGCAGAACCAGAAATTTTACTCATAAAATACTTGATGCACTGGGAAATCTATGTGCAAATTTTGTTTTTAGAGGAAAGGCACTAGTTCAGATTTTGCTCTACATTATTTTTATTATTTTTTGAATACCATGGTTCATGGCTGAGATACCTAGAATAAAAGACAAATTAGTAAGAGACAAACATACGAATTTATTTAATATTAATTTTATGCAATGTAAGAGCCTTCAAGAATGAAAACCCCCTAAACAGAAAAAAAACTGCATTTTCCCCTTAACTTTGATAAAGAGTAGAAAATTAAACATAAATATGATAGGATAAAAATCAGGCCAGCATGAAGGCACATGCCTGTAATCCCAGTGGCTCAGGAGACTGAGATAAAGAGGGTCACAAATTCAAAGTCAGCCTCAGCAATTTAGTAAGTCCCTAAGTAACTTAGTGAGACCCTATCTCAAAATAAAAAAGTTTAAAAAGAGTTGGGGATGTTATTCAGTGATTAGCACCCCTGGATTCAATCTCTGGTACTACAACAAAAAGTAGGTATGATCTGATGTAATAACTGAGGAACTTAACAAGATCTGCTTATTTGTACCCCTGTGTCTTCATCTCTTTGCTCTTGGGTATATGGAAAAGCCCTCTAGAATGAAAGTCTTATGCCCTATTTTGGAGGAACTCAGATAATTTTGTTATGACCTTCAGTGGAGAAACAATGGGTTAGAACTTTCTGCTTCTGCCATTTTCTCAAATGCTGATGTGTCATATTTTGGGGTAGTGGGTCCTGAACCCTATCAGTGGGTAGTTCTGTAGTTTGGAACTCAGAGTTGTAATAAAGAAGTAGGTGAAAGTTGATTGCCAAGGGAGACATACTAAATGTTGCCAAAACATCCTTTGGTTGCAAAAATGTGATGGCAATAATAGGAGTTAAAGTAAACCTGATAAGTAGTGGTGCAAATGTTTGTAAGAAATAGATTTTTAGGTTCGAGGGATTTAAGATCCCCAAGGAGAATTCTCAAGTTAACAGTAGGTGGTCTACCATGTTTTAAGACACATGGATCCAGTTAAACACTTGTCTTTTTCTTTGTTAAACAGGTGATTTGTGAATTTGGGCCTGAATTGAATGAGTGAGCACAATAGAGAAAAATAGAAAGGTAAGGACCACAAAATGTACCTTTTCCCCACAAAGTACCCAGCCTTTCTTTTTAATAAATATTCAAAGAAACCACTGTCAGGGCATGCCAAGTTATTAGACGTTCCCAAGTGCCCACATGTCAATCTGATTCTGTTGTCTCCTGATTTTTGTATATACTAGCAATGATGCTACTTGTTGAAGTTATATTAAATTATTAATAGAAGTAGGTGCACATAAATTATAAATTTATATTATTACCATGTTACGTCTTATCTTTTTTTCACTTACAGGAGAAAGAATATCATTAAGGTAAATCCATCAACCTTTCTTTCATCAAACCCCTATAAGCCATTCATGCTGTGACTAAATTTAATACTCTAATTACTAACAGAGAACTATTAATAAGTTATAAATCTCCAGAAAGTTCTTATTATCTCTGCCTTTTCTGATGTACTTGTAAGTTTCCTTAAATACAAACTATTCAGAACCTTGAAGAGATTTTAAAAATATTAGTGCTTGTTATGAACTGAGGCTCTAAATGTTCTTGGAATCTAGGGCTGAACATGTTGGGAAAAAGTATTTACTTCCTTTGAAAGCTAAAGAGTATAATGGTTTGAAATAGAAGCAGTTGTGGACATTAGCTACCAATGTCATTGTTAACTAATCTCCTTTCTCATATGGGTGCCGTGAATTACTAATCAGTGAACTTGTGCTCACCTGGTTTGGGGTATTCAGATCAAGGCCAATGAGGATGGTTGTGATCATTAAGTAAGAGTCTAAAATAAGAATCTATAAATGGAAGCTGTCAAAAAACACTGTGCTAAACATGTACTATTACATGTACTCTGCCAGTGTTTCTCATGAAATGTCTAAATGCATGAGAGTTGTCACAGGTTTCTTTCATCATCTAACCAGTACTAGAATAATCCACTTGCTATTTTCATGTGAAGTGTTTGGTGAAGCATTTTTGATATTTTGTCTTTTTTTTCCCTGAGTTTTCATTTTAGCCTTTGATCCTCATTCTCTTCCATGTAATTTTATTTCTTTTTCATTTAAATTGGCTTTCAAAGGGAAGACCATTAAGAAACACTGTGTAGCTGTCAATCAGTAGGCCCAGAAAGTTCTTAAATGATAATAGTTGATTCAGCACACTCGCTCCTTGGAGTTATCTGCATGGCAGAGATGTCAGTGTATTGTTTCCAAAACCGACTTCTACATGCGAGGAGTAACAGAGCATGTCCCTGCTTCTTTTATCTTCCTCAGGAGAGCAACCAAGTGGCATAATCAATTCTTCCAGTCTTTGTATTTCACCTGATGTTTACTGTAGGCATTGCTCTGGGATCTGCCTTTATTTTACCTCTTTAAAATCTATTTTACTCTTTTTTATCTTAGAAAAAGGATAATATTATTTTGGTGCAAGGTCATGTGGCATTTCATTAAACACGCATAATATTTTTCTTTACTCAGAATACACAAACCAGTGAAAAGTTTCCCTGATTATGGAGATTTGTAAGACTCTGGGTATACCAAGAATAACCTTTTTACCAGGTGCTGAGGGAATTGGAACTGTGCAGATGGTTGTGACACATTAATTTTACTGGTCACTGACATATATTATTGGACCTAAGAGAGATCAAGCAGAAGCTTGATATCTTTTGTTCTATGAATATCAAAATCAAGGAAGTGTGAATTTGGTTTTTCATAGATGAAAATAACTCTTTACTGCTTTATAAAATTCAAAGACAAAAAGGAAATCCCAGATTTTCACAAATGACCAACTTGGTTTTGTTGTTATTGTTGAGTTTGCTGTGTATATTTCCTAAATTGCTTAATTAACAAGATCAAAATATCATTTCTGTTGTTAAAGGTCAAAATAGGAAACCCTAGGTATTTTCTTTGTATTGCTATTTTTTTTAAGCAGTCAATATCAGCCACGTGGAGGAATGGTCACTAGTAGACCATGGATTCTTTTTCAGTGACATTTGCTCAATAAATTTTTTCATGGCAAGAGTTGAAAAAAGTCAAATGGTGTGAAGAAGTAAATGTCATATTCTCACAATGCAATATAAATGGAATTCATAAGGGCTTGGTGACTCACAAGACAGGTTAATTAAAGCCTCCACGTGGCATATAGAAGTCAGCACAAAATCTGCTGGACCATGTTATTTTCACAACAGCGTTGAAAGAATGCTCTATTAGAATATCTAGCAGAGGCTGTGATCTAGTATTAATCTGTTATTGCTTTCTTTGGGATTATTTAATCTACTTTCCATTCCCAGGAAGGAATGTTTTATAGGTTAGTTTTAACATGTACAGTTAAGTGTTGCAAAAAAGTCAATGTGATCTCTGTCTCACAGAAGCTGCTCTGTCTATATCAGGAACACCATGTGAGTTCCACAGCCTAAATGAGGAGAAAAGCAGCATTCAAGGTATGGAGACTGTCATTTGCTGCAATCACCACATGGAATCATGATTAGGAATCATTATTCCTTGTTGCAAAATTAGGTTAAATGACTCTTCTACCCACTAAAGGTAATCTCCTTTTATTTTTTCCTTTTCTCTAAACTCCTCCAAATTTTGTCTAATTTCAGTTCCAGTATGTTTGAACTCATTTTATCTTATGTGAGATGACTTCTGCCTTGATCATTCTATTACATAGTATTTTGTCTTAAAAATCATTGATCATTTCCTACTGACCAATTCCATCTCTTCTTTTCATTTTTGTCTTTGATTATCTTGCTAAATGCAGGATTGATAAAATCTATTATTTTGTTAATGTATTTTGTGGGACCAGGTATTAATTCGTTCATTCATTCATTAGGATATTTGTTTACTTCCTCTGCATGTTAATCTCTAGGGTTTACTATGATTTAGACACAATGTTTAGAGTGAGTAATGGCATTGGAGAATAATGCAAAGACTAATTTTCGTAGTTACTATGGATATAAATCTGCTTCTATGGCAATCATATTTCCAATGTACTTACTTGGTAAATATTTGTGGAACACCCAGTATATGCCAAAGTAATGAACAATTAAAAATTTGTGACTCCTGAGGTCTCAAGCAATCATTCATTCATTTATTCATTCAAATGCATAATTTATAGAAAACCTTACCTATTGGGTTCTAGTTTCCATACTAAAAATACAGTAGAAAGGAAAAAAGTTCCAGTTCTCAGGGGATTTATATTCTGCTGGGAAAATAGATAATAAAATGATTGAGCATTATAATATGACAAATGCCATTAAGGATATATTAAATTAGGTGTACAGCTGTAATCCCAGTGACTCAGGATGCTGAGACAGGAATATAGTGAGTTCAAAGCCAGCCTTAGCAACCTAACAAGGCCCTAAGCAACTTGGCAAGACCCTCTCTTTAATAAAATACAAAGTTGGGCTGGGGATATGGTTTGGTGGTTAGGCACCCCTAGGTTCAATCCCTGGTATTAAAAAAAATAAAAAACAATATAAGCATTATTATGTTAAGGTTGGAAGGGTTAAGGTTGCTATT
Source organism: Callospermophilus lateralis (assembly GCF_048772815.1). NCBI lineage: Eukaryota > Metazoa > Chordata > Mammalia > Rodentia > Sciuridae > Callospermophilus > Callospermophilus lateralis. The sequence continues at coordinate 96,843,226 of NC_135312.1, read as the reverse complement.
TTCTGTTTGAGAGTTTAGGGATACCTGTTTTAAAGTGGTGATTTTTGAGGTTTGAATGGGAGAGGGGAGTGAAGCTGGTAGAATTATGTAGAAAGATGATTTCCAGGAGAAGGAAAATAAGTGCAAAGTCTTAAGGTGGGATTTTATTTTGTGTGTTTCACATCCAGGAAGACCATTGAGTCTGGAGGCAAATGAGGAAGTGAATGGTATCTGAAGTAAGCAATTCAGTTTATTCAGGGTCTGTTAGGCCATGGTTTGAATTTTATTTGAACAGTAGCAGGAAGCCATTGAAGGATTTTAAAGATTCCTATAGCTGCCAAAGAAAATAAACTATGAAGGGTGTAAGAAAGGATGTAAAGGGCCCAGTTGGAACCAATACACTAACTAATCAAAGGGAGATGTTATGAAGGTGCTTGGCAAGGGCTATGACTATGAAAGTTTAAAGAAATCAGGATTTATTTAAAAGTTTGGTACTACATAAATGGCTGATGACTTGGGGTAGGATTATATAAGAACTGTAGAACACAATTATGACTTCAGAGTTTTTCCCCTAAGCAAGTGGGAAAGACTAGAGAGCATCAGATTTATTTATTCTACTTCCTAAAATAATAATAATAAAAAAGCTGAGAGCAATCAGGCTTAGGGTGGGAAATCAAGAGTTTGGATTTGTTCATAGTAAATTTTTGAGACCTCATAGACATCTAAGTACAGCTATCAAGTGGATTGTTGGATACATTATCATACAGAAAGTAGATATTGATAAAGAAGAAAAATCTAAAAGTAATCTAGGTAGCAGTAGGAGGAAGAGTAAGCAAAAGATAATGAAGTAAAAACAAATTTGTGAATATTTTGTATGCAGTATCCCTCAGTAGAGAAGGACTCAATTATCAACTGTATCTAATGTTGTGAAAAAAAATGAATAAAATATATAGTGAGAATGTCCATTAGATTTGGCAAAATGGAGGTCACTGGCAATCTTATTGTAATTTTTTTTTCAGAGAAGTGAGAATAACAGAATGAGTGAGGTTGGAGTTAAAAGAGAATTAGAACTGAGGAAACAAAAAGAGACAATATAGATAAGTCTGATGAAGAGGTTTTTTATAATAGAAATGAGTTGCTCATTGGAGAAGAACACTGGTAAAAAGAAAAATAATTTGTCATTTTTTCAGTAGAAAAAGTGATATGATAATTCTATGCTACAAGAAATATTCTGAAAAAATGAAAATATTAGGATTAAATTGAACAGATATAAGTAGTGAAAATGGCAGCATTGGCATAGAATAAAAAATAGTAACCTAGTATCAAATTCCAGTATGTTGGAGTTCAAAGATGGTCAACACTTATGGTCATCTTCTGCAATGATCTCTCTGTCCTAGAGTTAGTGTGTATTAGTAACCTAGTGCTGCATAGCAAAACATCACCCAAATTAATAACTTAATGAAAAACAATAACAATTTAGTATCTTATAATGCCAGGATATATAGACTGGCAATTTGGGAGTAGCTGAGTTTAGCAGCTCTGGATCAGAGTTTTTAGTGTCATTTGGGCCTACAGTCATTTGGACTTGACTGTGACTGTAAGATCCAATACCAAGAGTGTTCACTCATCTGGCTGGTAAATTGGTGCTAATAAGGTGAATACTCTTTAGTGTGACCTCACATTATGGTGGCTGGATTCACCAGGAATGAGTGATAACAAAGAGACTAAGCCCAAAGCTCCAATGCATTTATGACACAGTCCTGAATGTTATAAACTGACACATCTATCATATTCTATTTTCCATATAAATCAACCTTGATTCAGTGAGGTGGCAAGACCACCCCAAGACCATAAATATCACAAGAGAATTATTGGTAGTCATCTTGCAGATGGATTACCATAAGCACCAAACTTCTTTGAACTTTTAACCTTTCAGTATCCTCAACTTTCAAATAAGAAAGTTTTGCCATATAAGCTGAAGTTTTTTTTTTCTAACTCTAAAATTTCTTGGTTTTATTTTTTTGCTGGACATATGGCTTTTAAAGGGAGCATATGAAGAAGAGGGGTTAGAGTCAGCTGGAATTTTCTGTTCCCCAGCCTCTTACTAATTTCTGTTTTGTTCAATGATTCTTTTTTGGAAAGTAGGGTATATGATGGCTCTGCATATTCCAAAGTGCAATAAGTAGCATTTTGAATAGCAAAATTATCACCAGCTGGTTCATAATGTAGACTAGTGTTTAAAACAAAACAACCACTCCCACCAAAACAAAAATTCTCCTGCTGCATTTGTTGACTTACTGAATTCTGATTAGGAAACGTAGTCTAAAAAGTCTTTTAGGAACAATATTAGAATACTTAAGAAAAGAGGGTATGTGCAGAAAAATGATTGATGTTCTAATGGACAAATCGAAGAAAGGTTTTGGATGAAGAACTGAGTTTGAGATCTAGCTGTGTCATATCCAAATAGCTAATCTTCAGCAATAACCTTGTCTAGGCAAATCTGTTTCCTCACATGAAAATGAGATGGTGGTTACCATTCCACAAGATTCTTTTGAAAAAGTTTACTATAATTCACCATGTGAAGTTACTATTGTCATACCTACCACATAATAGGTGCTTAATTATTGCTATTTTATCTCTGGCCTATGCTATTCCCTCTTCTTATTAAGAAACCATAAACATTGAAACAGTTAAATTTACAGTATATGAAATCTGATGAGTGGTTATATCCAAAATAGTTAAGGAATTAAAAAAAAAACAAAACTATATAATGATCAATCAAGGAACTTGATTCAAAAATGAATCTGAATAAAATTTTTCAAAAGAAGACATGCGAATGACAAACAGGTATATGAAAATATGCTTAGTATTACTAATCATTAGAGATATGTAACTTGAAACCACAGTATTAGTTATCACCTGTTAAATTTGCTGTCATCAAAAAGTCAAAAAAGCAAGTGTTGGTAAGGATGAAGAGAAAAGGGAATGTTGAATGCTATTGGTGTGAATGTAAATTGGTATAGTCATTGCTATGATTTGGATATGGTTTGTCATTCAAAAGTTCATAAGCTGGAAGTTTGGTTCCTTTTAACAGCACTAAGGTGGTGGAGCCTTTAATAGGTGCATCCTAGTTGGAGATGATTAGATCATGGGGCACCATTTTGGAAAGCATTAATGTAGTTCTCACAGGTTCAAGAAGATGGTTCTCAGGAAAGCAGATTGTTACAAATTGAGGCTACCTCATGATCATGGCCCCTTCTTCATGTGACCATTTCCTTTTCTATTTCTTTACCATGATATGACAAAATCTAGGGGACCCTTTCCAGATGTCAGCATCATGGCTCTTTGGACTTCCAGGTACCAGAATCAAGACCCAAATGAACCTCCTTTTTAAAACATTAAGTACAGGTATTTTGTTATAGTGACACAAAACAGGCAAGAGAGCTATAAAGGAAAACATTGTAAAAGGTCTTCAAAAAATTAAAGAGAACTACCATGTGATCCAGTAATTTCACTACTGGGTATACATCCAAAGGGATTAAAGTAAGTATGTCAATGTCCATCTCATATTTGTTGCTGCATTATTTACAATAGCCCCAATATGGTATCAACCTAAGTGTCTATCAACAGGTGAACAGATAAATAAAATGTGGCATATACGTACAACGTATACCACATTTAAGCTTAAAAAACATACTATTTATGCTTAAAAAAGAAGGAAACCCTATCATTAGTGACAATGTTGCATGAACCTGGAGGGTATTAAATTATGCAAAATATGCCAAGTACAGACAAGACAAAAGCCATATGATCTTATTTATATGTGGCTTCTAAAACATCTGAACTCATAGAAGTGGAGTATAGAGTGGAGTTATTAGGGACTGGGTGAGAGACAGTTGAGGAAATATTGGTCATAAGCTACAAAATTTCAGTTAAACACAAATAAATTCAAGACAACTATTATATAACTGGTGAATGTAATTTAAACATTATATTATAAAATTGCTGAGAGTGGATTTTAAGTGTTCTGACTTTAAGAAAATGATAAATATGTTAGCTTGATTTAGACATTCCATAATGTGTACATATTTCAAAACATCATGGTGTATTTTATACACACACACACACACACACACACACACACACACACACACAATATGTATAGTGTTTTAGTCAGCTTTTTTCACTGCTGTGACCAAAAGACCTGACAGGAACAATTTTAGAGGAGGAAAGGTTTATGTGGCACTCACGGTTTCAGGAGTCTTAGTCCATAGACCACTGACTCCATACCTCTGGGCCTAAGGTGAATCAGAACATCACGGCAGAAGGGCATGGAGTAAGAAAGCAGCTCAGGACATGGCAATCAGGAGGAAGAAGAGAGAGCCACATTTACTTGGGACAAATACAACCACCAAATGTATGTCTACCTTCTCCAAGCTATACCCTACCTGCCTAGATTACCACCCAGTTAATCCACATTAGTGGATTAATGCACTGATTAGGTTACAGCTATTATTATCATTTCACCATTTCATGTCTGAATGTTCTTGAATTGTCATACACATAAGCTTTGGGGGAAATGATATTTAAGCCATAACAATGTGTATGTGTGTGTGTGTGTGTGTGTGTGTGTGTGTGTGTAATTTTTAATTTGTCAATTTAAAAATTAATCAATTAGAAAAAAACAATTAAACCAGAAGCTACACGTATTGGAAGTAAGCAACACTGTCACATTCTGTGACCCAAAATTTTGTTCTCTCATGGGATATACAAAGGGTGGGTAATTCATGACCCAGTGATATTTATGCAGCTGTCTGGGTTAGGCTGCAGGCATGACATGTCACTTCCAGATGTTCAAACAATATCAATGGCAGCATCATTTGAGAGCATGTTAGAGAAGACCTGGGCTAGTGTTTTCTTGATTCTGCTGTTTCTGCATTTTCTTTTGTGGAGAAGGAAGAATGCTAACCCCATAAAGGGAGAGTGTTGCCATGTAAATGTGCAACCTTTGAACTTCAAAAGTTCAGTCATGCTCTCAATTGTGTCTTTGTTATGGATCCTTATGTCTCAGAGCTACTTAGGCACCAAGAAGAAAAAAGGCAGAGACTCTACTTCAAAACTCATAAACAAATAGCAAATAACTCCCAAAAATAACAAAAACAAACACAAAACAAGTTCCTTTTAATAAAATAACTGAAAACTGTCACTGTGTCAGATATGTAAGCCCCACATCCAAGTCTTCTCTGGTTCATGTATGATCATTTGCCATTCTGTCATATAACCAGTGACCAGACCCCTGGAAGTTTTCTCTGCAGTTTCCCTCTCAGGCTGGGATGGCTAACACAGTGTGATAGAGTATATAAGTAACAGTTTGAAAACATTAATTTCTTTCCTTCAGGAGAACTACTTATTGTTGAACTCAAGTGAATCCTTGTAACTTTTGTTGGCCAGATAAGTAAGCTCTGCTTGTGGTCTCCCCTGTTCCCTGCTACCTCTGGCACTGGAGAAATCCATCAGTGTTCCAGACAGTGGTTGAACTGTCAGCTTGTGACACTGGAGTACAGATGATGACAGTGCAGAGAAAGATCACCAAATAATGATCACAAAACAATAGCAAGGTATTGTTTCCTTAAGCCTGTGAGATTTAGGGGTTATTTTAATCTCTCCTTGTTAGGGAACTTGGTAGGGAGCTGTGGGAACTTGAAGTTAAAGAAATAATTCTAAAAACTGAGACCTCTGTGCTAACCACCACCCCCCCCCCCTTTCTTTTTTAGAATGCAATTTACCTATAGCCCTGCCTGGCTTAAGTTGACAGGATATGTTACATTCCTCAGCAAACAACTTCTTATCTGCAGGAGAAATGCAGGCCTGAAATGCAGATAGATAAGAAGAACACAAGTTACCCAGATGGGGAGAGACTTTCATGACTCTTACATAGACCAGATCCCAGAACTCAGGGAGATAAGGATAATTCCCTCTAACCATAAAATCTCTAAGGACAGGCTCCAGTTAGAATTGGTCAGCATGGGCTAAAGTGCCCTAGAGTTGTCATGCAAATGGCCACATTAAAGTCTGATGTCATCCTACTGTTGGTTAAAAGTAAAGAGGTGGGCCTGGACAGGACTCTCTGGAAACTTCCTTGGGATCCCCAATTAAACTGGAGGGACATGTGTAGTCCTTCTCCTCTCTGTGAGGACCCACTCTCTTCCCTGAGTGTCCCCTTTACTATCATTCTAATAAACTCATGCCTGTTACTCTGAGCGACCTCTCTGAAATCTTCGCAGCATAATTGCAAGAATTGGGGTTGAATCAGGGGGGCCTCGGCACTGCCTTGGTTTCTAAGCAGGCATCTGCTCTTTAACATCCTCACTGATACAATAGTGAGTGTTTTAAATAGTCTTTAAGAATTTTTTTATGCATAATTTTATTACTGTAGAATCTATATTCTAGACCAATTGAAAGACACAAAGCAGCATTTCAAAGGAATTAGCCAGAACCTACTTTTAAATCCCAGGTCCACTTGGAAAGTCTGAGGTCATTTTTTTGTGGAAGTAAATTTGTGAGGTGATTATTGAAGTCATGGATCCCACTCACTGTTGGGGGAAGGGGTGGAGGTCTGGCTTTCTCATGGTAAACCTACATAGAGAGCTATAAGGAGGATTCCTTGGAGAACTTCAAAATGCGTTCCTGAATTTGGGGGACACACAAGGATTAGGACCTGAATTCTCTTTGTGAATGTTGGAATGGATTATGAATTAAGATCTAATTTTTGCCTGGGAAATTTAGAGACAATAAAAAATAGTAATTGTTAGGCGGCTGAGTGTGCGAGTACTACTTCATTGAAAACTGCTGGTCCCAAGTCCTACAGTTTGAATGGGCCACTAGGAAGAAAGAAGTGTCAAGGGATCCCACTTAATAGAATCTCATGGAACAGCCAGAAGACATTAGAAGAAGATATTAAAGGCCTTGGAGGCCCTGGTATTCAACTGAACTCACAGAATGGATGTGCATCTATCAAGACTAAAGGAACTTCAGAGAAAGGGGCTCAGCAGAGGATCTATTAAGAAAGAACATGACATGATAAAAAGTCAGCTTCTCACCATCAGTGTGGTCATAGTACAGAGATACACAGGGAGATAAGTACTGTTTTACCCCTTACTTTTTCTTTACTTCACTCTTATCAGATTAAACAATTGACTGGTTTTGTTGGGGCTGAAGGTGATCAGTAGGAGAATAGACAGCAAAAAGACTACATGCTTTCCTTACCTTCCCCGAGTAGAGATGAGATATATAATTATGTAGATGTACAAGGTGTGTCCTCAACATTAATTACCCTGGCTCTGAATCCACTGAGCTGGTGAGACAGAGCTGGAATTCAGCAGTGTTCCATTGGTCAAGCCCTCTCCGTGGGTGGGGGAACACAGTCTGTTTAGAGAGAGTGGTACTTTTTTCTCATTTTCCAGACACCATATGCGCTAACAATGACCCTGGAGAGAAGAAGGTTGATGTAAACTAAAGTCAATTTTTTTTTTCATCTATTGAAATGGTCATTATAATTTCCCATTTGAAACTCTGTTCCTGACTTACTATTCCTGTAGATTGGTGTGGGCAAAAGTGTCATTTGACATGCTGGGGTATTCCTCAGGAGGAAGAGAAAGATTACTACCAATGGATACATTTATGAAGTGCAGTGGAAGGCAAAAAATAAAATGAAATAGTGTTATAATCTTGTACTGCATGCCTGCTCTATGTGTTGTTTACATGTAAGCACACAAGAGAAAGAATTAAGAGGGAGGAGACAGAGGGAGAGAGAGCATAAAGACAGAATCCTTTGTCCTATCCATTCTCTTCTCCACATTCTCTTCACTCCCTCCACCAAGGGGGCTTTTAGAATAATAAATCATTGAGTTAATAAAATGCTAGAGGAGGCAGGTGATCAACACCAACAAAGAAGCTTTTGTGTTGCTTTTAGAGGTTGCTTTATTTTCTTATAGTTTTTAAATATTCTAGTTTTATTGTATTTTTGTAATATGAAGAAGAAGGGAATCTGGTATTAGTATATCAAGATGTGAACACAAATGTATTATTCCATCCCTGATTTCAAGGCAATGCATGGGGATGGAATTATGTCAAAGAGGTCAGAGCAGAGACATAGCCAAAGACAGGGAATAGAGACCACAGGAGAAATTGTTTCTAGGCTCCCATTCAAGTTGGATTCTGCCCAAACTCGAAGTCAATCCTTCGGGATTACTAACTAATTAGTTGACACCATCATCTGGATTTTGAGTTTGGCTGTGATCATTAACTGCTAAGACTACTCTTTTTGATTATGAAGAATAATAGCTTATTGTTCTAGAAACTTTGCTAGTTAAATATGTAATATCTATAAGTAAATATGGCTGTGTAGATATAGATATTTATAAGACACTTATTAATATTTGTTTTATCATATTTTGTCATACTCTGTACCATATAAAACAGTGTTACCTTCTCTTCTATTCATCATTGTGTTCATAAACATGCTACTATATGAAAAGCAAGTGTACCCGAATAGAACTTAGTAGCATGGGTTGCAGTCAGCCAAGTTTACAAATTATTTTTTTCTGGACTCATATTTACTTCCAAAAATAAATTCTTTTTTTTTATAAATAGAATGCCTCAAAGTAAGAGACAGTTTAAAAATGGGCACCAAAGAAGATTCTCGACTTAAACACGTCTGATATTTTTAAGTAGAAATTTTTAATAGGAGAAAAACAGCATGTGAACTAGGCATGTGAAGATGTAAAATTGTTTTTGATTTGCATTAGAGCAAATGCTGAGGAATTTTATGGGTGCTGAAGACAATGAGAAAATAAAGATAACTTTGAAAGGCAAGATATTAATATATGAATTTAAGGCTGTTCTGAAGATGTCTGGGAATATTAAATCATGGATATTTCAGTAGGTTCAACTTCATCTATCAACAGAGTCATATCCACATGTTCTATTAGGTTGCTTGTTGAACTGGGAGTTTGTCTCTTATTAAAAACTCTGGTTGTTGACAGTATCACAGTCAATGAAACTCAGCTGATAGACTGGTAAACTGTCAACAGAAGGAAGGAAGGAAACAATTATCAATGTATGTGGGTTGGTGATGGAGGGCTTACTTCACCTGTAGGACTGGCATAGGTGGGAAGGTGTTACCAATCCAAATAAAGGCTGATGAGGGAGAATGGACCTGGAGTCACTCAAGGTGATGCTATTAACCATGGTACCCAACTGAGGGGTAGGATGATGTAATAGGAATCTCCTAGCAACCATAGCTTGTCCTCAAGTGTCAGGTAGCAAGTATTACTTTTCTTCCAGGAATCCTACTTCTCTTAGAGGCAGACCCAGAGTCATTAACTATAGGAACAATAAATAGTCCCTACAGAAAAATCAGGATATCAGTTTGATTATGAAAGCCCTAGCAAAAAGTCATGGGAAACTTTTTTTTCTTGGCAAGAGCTTGAAATACAAATCAGGGATTGATAAGAAACCCACCCCTGTCAAGTCCTCATGACTGGAAGTGTGGTAGAACAGAGTGGGTAAGAAAAGAGCTTGCTGTATTTGGGGAAACCTGGGCTTGTGATATTAATTCCCAAGTCTTTTACTCTTGGAAGTTCCAAGTATAAAAACAATTATCTCTGAAATTGAGGACAGAAGGTGAAGTTTGAAGTTTGAGTGAATAAAAACTTTCGATTAAATGACCCAGAAAGGAAGATATAAGGAACATCAAGGGGAGTTAATAAAGAGTGAAAAGCATCCAAGGACATGTTTTTTATGCTTCATTCTGCAATATACTGAGAAGAACCCCAGTCCACGAAAATCCTAAAACTAAGTAACCAAATATTGAAATTTGAAAAGCTCCAAGGGAAGAAATCCCTAAATTTCTTCTTTTCTGATGAAGTTCAGTTTTTTTTTAATTTTCAACCCCAGTTTTGAAAAGGGACTTGGTGGGAGAGTAAGACTCTTTCTAGCCTCTTTTAGAATTTCCAAGACAAGTATTCATTCCATCTTGTGAACAGATCTTTTCCTCATCACTACGAATTAGACTCAGCAACAGAATGAATGAATCAGAAAAGCACTTTCCATTTCTTTATCCTTCACCCAAGGGCTAAGAGACTCTTTACCAATGAGAACCAGCTGAGCTCCTGATGAGTACCAGGCGTTTCAAAATCAGGCATGAACATCTCAGAGGTTACCTATATTTAAAATTTGGTTTTACATATTAAAAATATCTTAAGCTATTTTTTCAAATATTTTATTCCAGCAACTCAGCTTATTTGATCCTTTCAAAATTTTGAGCTGCAATATAGCAATAAATCAAATAGCATAAAACCCATCTCAGTCTAATACTCTGAGTCTCCAACTAGCAGAACTGAATGTGCTTTTAAAATTGCAAAGTGTGTTTTCCACTATTTAACCTAAATGCCACTATAATTACAACCATTTCAAACTTACTCCCATAATTCTTTCTTCAGGATATACAATTAAAATAAAGTGGTAATCTAAACAATGAGAATAAAATGGAATCCTGCAATTACATAGTCAAACTTTTCTCATGTTTGAACAGAATGAAGAGAGGCATTATTTAACTAAAATACCAAATGCCATGGGGAAAAACCAAGCATGCCATAAGTACAGAAGATAGAAGGTGATAGTAAAGACAAAACCACATGTCTAATACTTGACATGATGTGTAAACATGAGTTATACCCCAATGAAATATTCCTATTCTCCATGGTAACCATTAGTGACTGTATTCCATGCACATTATTTTCAAAATATTTCATGGGAAAAAGAAATGCTGCCTATAGCTTGATGATGGCCATGTCATCAGCTGGACACAATCTTCCTGGAATACTGGATTAGACCTACACCATATCCTGTTACATTAAACTCAGTTTTCTTGGCTGTCATAACTAGTCCCTTTGAGCATTTGAGATTATGAATCCTGATTGTGATTCCACCTTAAAATGTCTTTTGTATCTCCTTTTTCCAAATCATGAGGTAGCAATATTAGGATCAAAATACATCTAAAAGTTAAAATCTCACTTTTAATATGATTAGCAGTAAATAATTTGAGAAATAAGCCATGCAGTTTTAAATATTACATATGCAATAATGGGAGTACTTAATTCAAATATTAATGAAGTTTTTGTTAGATTTATAAGCTGAGGTTCTACTTGATATTATTAAATTATTTTTATAAATAAATTTGATGTACCATAACTTCTTCATTACCTTTAGGGACACCTGGCAATTTTTGGTTAAAATTTACTTAAAAAGAAAGTAGAATATATTCAGCTTCTGAAATCATTATATTTGTACTATAAAATAAAGGTTCTGTGCATGTATGAATTATTAGTAAATATGACAAACTGTACTCAGTAAATCAATAAGAAGAATCATGACTAATAAAAATAGCTTTTTCCTCTTAGTGAGATAAATGCATTTATTTAGGCTTCTCTGCTGTGTGTGTATGTATTTAAATATCATAAAAATTTTAATTCCACATATACCCATATATGTAAAACATAGTGCTTAAATATATTTGCCTCAAAAAGATGGATCAGCTATTAGACTTACAATCATGTTAAGCACTTTAATACATGCATAGTTCATCAGATATTCTGAAGAATAAAGCAAAACTGTAACAAGACCCCTGGCCTATAGAATTATAAACTTTAGTTTAAAATATAATATTCCAACTTAAAAAAAATTGCCTCTGTCCTAACTTTGGCTGTTCCTCTTATAACTTCTTATCAATAGAAAGGAAGAGGAACTTCTTAGGTTAGGAAAGCAACACATTCTTTATTTTTCCCTTCATGTTTGTTTGTTTTTATTTGTGTATTTTTGTTTGTTTGTTTTTCTTTTTCTTTTCTTCTGGGTATTCTTTCCTCTTCATGCCCTTTTAGTATTGGTCCTAGGAGGCTTCCAGCTGCCATTGCTATGACACACATTTTCAATAAGCAATCTCATCATCTTCCCTGTAATATCAATATACATGTTGTTAAACTCATGTGTATATATTCAGCTCAAATCTTCCTATGGAGACACGGTGCCTATATGACAATGTAACTGCTTCACACCACTTCAAACATCATATGTCTAAAATCAAATTCTTAATTTACTGACTTTATATCCTAAACATTTTCTTCCATTTTTATTTCTTATCTCTAGTTAAATAAGATAAAAATGCCCATCTTTCAGATCAGTTTCGTTCATGACCACCTCCGTTCAAATACCATCTCTCATCAGTTTTGCCTCTTGGATAGGTTTCCTCAGAGTCTATCACCTTCCATCCACTTTACAGAAATTCCTAAGTAAGATCATCATAATTTCTTATTTGCCTGATTAAATATCCTTCCAAATATTCTCTCATCTAGGCTATCCCCTTCAGAACATAATAAAGTCAAAATGATTTCCTGAAAATACAAATGATATCATGTCACAACTTTATTTTTTTATATTGTCTCATCACTTTTTTAAGGATCAGTTCCAAATTAATGAGTTTGTAATAGAAATCTCTTTATGTCACATGTGTAACTCCCTTAGTTTCCTCTTACCCATTCTTCATACTCTACTACAATAAATAAAATGACATGACATAATTCTACACACACAGCTCCAGCTTCACACACATTGCTCATTGTTCACTCTCTTGCCCTTTCCTTATTACCTCCATTAACTTTCTCTCTTTCTCTTCTCCATCTCTTTCTCTTTCTTTCTTCTCTCTTTCTCTTTCCCTCTCTCTCACCCTCTCCCTCCCTCTCCATCTCTCCTTTTCTTCCTCTTTCCCCCTCCCTTCTTCTCCATCTCTCCCTTTCTTCCTCTCTCCATCTCTCCATTTCTTTCTCTCTCCTCTTTCTCTTTATATGAATAAATGCAATTTGTTCAAAATCAGCTTAAAGTCTTAGAAAAGATTATTTAATGACAAAACCACTCAAGTCTGCCCAGTCTATTAAGCTCTCTCATGAGCATGTACACATCTCTTTGAAAACCATTTTCACATTGCTTATTAATAAACTGCTTTTTTAACTCTACCTATAACCTGGAAAAATTCTTACAATAGTTCTTAATATATAGAAGTCTAACTGGTAGCTCAAATTATTTAGCAATGTAGGAAAAACTTTAAAGAAAAATCCAGTCCTATTTAAAATAGGTTTGTTATCTTTTATTGAAGAAAGTAATAATTTAGGAGTTATTTTGTTTCCTCTAAATTCAGAGTACCTAAGTAAAACCCTTCAGCATATTTTCATCACATAAATGTAAACTCTATAATTAATTCTTTTCCCAATTGACATTAATTTACCTTTTATATTTAAGGCTCATTATAAACAATAATTTAAACATACTTCTTTAATTTTGTCACTTTTCTTCTCAAACTTTTTAATGTTTCCACCTTATTAAAAATAAAGCTCAGTTTTGGTAAAATTCTTAATGCCTACATGACTGAGCTCCCTGTTGCCTCTCTGATAACATCTCCTGCCACATAGTATCTTCTCAATTAGTATTATTGAGTGAATTAACTATTGAATATATTATATTTTCAGCACTCTCAGGAAGGTGATTTGTGTAGTTGTATTAAAGCATTCCTCGGATACAGCAATAATTGCTTGTGTTCTCCATGGATCTCATTTGCTGCTAGTTTCAGGCATCTATTTAGCATGATGCTGTCTTAGGTATTTCCTTTGCAATACAAAAACCATCTCAAAATAAAAATTCCAAAATACATGTTTTGTAAAAATTTCTATGCACTATATAATTACTATGGAGAAAGCATATGTTGGGAATTAAAATATTTTAACTTAAGTTTAGACCCCAAATTTATGACCTAACTATGTGTTTCGTTTCCTAGAAACTGGTATAATGAATACTGAAGGCTATGTCAGGTATTTATTTGAAAATAGCCTTGTACATTTTGTAAAATTCTTTATTTCAGCTAATCAGTAAAAGGATGAATTCTGAAACTCCAAAAGGAATAATACAGACGATTAGAATGAATTTAGTTAAATGGAAGAAAAGAAATTAACCTTGAGCTGGCTATGGGTATACCAGATGTATTGAAATTATTGTCCCTCCATTGAGCATAATGACTTCATTCCACAAGCAGCATTAACTAGGACTTTACTGTCCACATTGCATGAAGACATATGCTGTTACCTGGTTAATCACTCTCTCTCATCTTAAATATAATATAGATTTTTCGCTCTCCATTCAAATGATGAAGGAATGTGTAATGTCTAGTCTGTCTCTTCACATTTCTTTTGGAGTAATTGTGTCATTTATGATGTCCTTTTCTCTTTTTTTTTTTTTTCGTCAGTACCAGTGTTCTTTCATGAAAAGGCCTGTCCTCAGGGTGGGAGTGTGGAAGTGAACAATTAAAATAAGTTCTTCTTATTTTACTATTTGTTAATTAACTGAACACCTTCATCAGCAGATCTTAAAAGCTTTCTTTCCTCAAGTTTTAAAGACTAAGCAAAGTGAGAATGAGGCTTGTGTGCAGTATATGAGGTATGGAACAATTGAATTTATTTTCATCTTATATGTGGTTATGTGGTGTGGAAATCAATGAGGAGTGGAGGCATAGGTAATTAAAACATGCTTTGTTTTCATTTTATATGAAATGCTTTTGTTCTATTTGAAAAAAAAAAATCCAAAAACACAAATAAGCAAAAACCTATATATACATACACATACACACACATTAAAAAAAAAGTCATGTGAATTAGAAAGCTGCTCAAGATCATGCCAACAATTAATATTAACTCAAAATGAGCTTATTGCAAATGAGAAAGATGTAATGAAATGATTCACTTTAAAACAAAAGTTCAATATGCCATTCTTCTATTAAACAACATCTGTAGTTTACACTAATATTTCCTGGGTCATTAGACTCCTCTGCTAGTAGATCCCTCACTGTCTGGGCACTTCACACAGAGGTGTTTTTGAATACTTGAATATGCTATGAACCCCCTGAACACAGGGCTTACTAAAGTGTTGCTTCTGTTTGGAACACAATTTCTTCACCTCTCCTCTAGCCTAATTTTAGCTCATATTTTAAAATTCAGAGCTGAATCTGAGAATTCTTCTGGATCACCCGGAAGAGTCGTTAGAGGATGGGGAAGATGCCACCACTTAGAAAATATCTAAGAACATGTAGAAAGACTGTTTTCTATATAGTAACTCCCTCTTAGGTGTGGAGAACACATTCCAAGAACTCTACTTATAGTATATTCTTTCCTATACATACAATACTGATGACAAATTTAATTAAAAATTAGACATTGTAAGAAAATAACAATAGTAATAAAAGAGCAATAACAACAATACACATTGCTAAAAGTTATTTAAAACTTTTTGTTCATTTCTGGAATTTTCCACAGAAAATTTTCAGATCATGGTTGACTACAGGAAACAAAATCACTGATAAAGGGAGAGTATTGTAACAGTGATTGGAGGAGGAGTGCTACTGCCACTTGGTGCTCAATGACCAGCGCTGCTAAATGATCCAGAATGTGAGAGTAATTTTGTACATTGAAATACTGTGTCTCTCAAAATGCAAGTAGTACATTGAGAAGCACTGCCCATTGAGAAATACTAATCAAGAAAATAGATTGTTCTCTTGTTAAAAGTTCTGTTAGCTTCCTGATCTCTACCTGACTGTAATTTTAGATATATAATTTTATTGATCCTTTTATATCAGGGCAAATAAAATTATTGAACTACTGACAGAGATCTTTATTTCTGTTATTTTTTTTACATAAAGAAAATTCAAAAAGTATAGTACTCCTGAGCTCTATCGCTGTTCTTCCTTTACTCAGTTTGATTCATGGGAAGGGAAGGACTTATTGGATTTACAAATTTAGAAAATACAACCCAGGGATCCTGTTGAGCTTTCCTTCTCCCTTGATAATGTGCTGCCTACATTCCTGCTCCTCCTTGTGGGAAACTTCACAGCATTGCTTGGGTGTTGGTGGGTTAGTCTGCCTAACAGAGAGTACAATCTGCAAGTTCATTTGATTTCCTTATTAAATCTCATCTTCTGCCCATAATAGAAGTTGACTTCCCTGAAATATCCCTTTTTGAACTCTCAATTAACCTCCCATAATAAAACTCAACATTTCAATTTTTATGCTAGACTAGATGTTAGGAAAAAAAATCACAGGGAGTAAAATTTCAAGGAGAAAATTAACAAGCAAAATGTAGCAAAATAACAAGACTCATGGTGTGTCTTTGCTTTGGGGGATAGAGGAACAGTGTTTCCATATGTATTTTTCCAGTGAAGCTTTTATAACCCAGACACCTGATGCTACAAAAATGGGCCAGCAGGCAGGCAAAGGTTGTCTGACTAGCAGAGCTCAAACAACAGGGTCCTCAGCAAAGACACAGTCCTCATCTGGGATGAGAGAATTAGCCAATGTGACCCTCAGTAGTACTGCTGTCTTTTAATGATGTGGTTGGTTTCAGATCTCAAAACACTGCAGACAGAGCTGTTGCTAAACAGGCACAGGTAAGGCAAAGCTTCATCTGGGAGCGCAGCCTAGGTAAGCAACACTGAGTTGACTGCCCCAAATGGCATTCTGAATTCAGGACCTAGCAGGAAAGCCTGGGAAGAAAATTCTTAATTTAATGTGGCTTATCCACTGACTCAAGAATGGAAGGCACTTAAACAATTGCTGGGTGTGGTTCAGGTGATTTGGTTATTATAACCGGGCCTGAAGGTATGGCCTGTGTTGTCAGGATGGGGAATTGGGAAGAACTTTATGAAAGCCAAAAATAGAGCTATGACAAAGTCTGCAGAATCTTGGTTCCCTGCAAATGGAGCATCAATAGCAGCTTCAGGTCAGAAACTTTCCACTTAGCTCCAAAAGGCATTTACGAGGTAAGACAGGTATAAAGATAAAATGGAAAAGACTTCTTGGGAAGAAGTTTTCTTAGTTCTCAATTATTCTGTGTAGAAAATTGGTGTCGGCAATAGCTAGGTACAGGACCAAAGTACTGATTCACAAGAAATGATGGTGGCCATGTTATTAGACAAACCTCACTTTGCTGCACCAAATTGTAGATAGACACTCAATGCTGAGAGGAAATGGAGGTGAAAAGATTTGGGAATATAAAAGAAAAAGCACACAAGTGAGACCTTGTGACTGTGACTATCACCATTTTTAAGCTTTCTTCAGAGCTACTGAGTGAGCATTTGACAGATGGGGACTTCCCTGACACCTACCCCTGGCTTGGCAAATGGATGGTGCAAAAATTCATCTCTAGCTAGAGGTTTCTCTCATTTAAGAAGTTTACAGGTAATTCTCCAAAACTGACCAGCATTCTAATAAGACTATACCTAAATACCTTCCTCCACTAACTCTCTTTTTCTTAGGTAATCTTGAGGTACTTTTTTGTTCTTTGGCCAAAATTGAAGGAAAGGGTTTTCACCCTGTCCTTGTATTTGTTTCAGCTTTTATTATCACATTTCTGATTGTCTCCTTTCAATCTCATGGCAAAACCTCTGAAAGATGACCAGACATAATTGGGGATGTAGAAAATTTTAGCACTGGTAAGTGTACACTTAGTATTAATTTAGTTTATTCTGTGACACATGGATAGTCATCTATTCCAAAGTCCATTATCTTCTTCCTCTTTTTGAGTAACTGAATCCTTTCTTTTAACTATATGACTAATGAGCACACTAGATTTTTCAGCTTACCTAGCTCTTTCCTTAAGTGTGGCTTTGTCACTAATCTGTCAAACAAACACAGAAATAGCATTGTGTAATTTCAAGGAAAACTCTGTAGATATCTGGCATACGACTTTCACCTGCTTTTTGTCCTTTATAATTCTTTGTTCATATGCTCTCTGAAATGAAGATCTGATGGTTGAAGAACTAGCAGCCACCTTGAAATTGAAGAACAGGACAGGGCTAACTACTATAGCTAGAGAACCAGAGAATTGAAAGGACCCGGAATTTCTTCTTGAGACAATGAAATTTCATTATTTCATTATCTCAAGTCTTCTAAATTTTAATATACAAGCAACTATGAACATGGATTCTTTGAAACATGCAGAAATCTACCTTTAACTGATATATATTGTGGGTAATTTCAGAGTCTTCTAAGGACAAAATCTGAGAAAGATCCTGATAAGAAGGAGTGGTGAATTGAGAATTGTTTTTACTTAAAAGAAAAAGTCACTGTTGGTCATAGGTTTAATTATAATGTTCAATGAGTTAAGTATTAAAGATAGGAAGAAAGAAAGAAGCAAAGAAGAAAATAAAAGGGAAGGAAGGAAGGGGAGGAAGTAAGAGGAAAGAAAAGAAGAAAAACTCCAAAGTGAAACCAAATAACATAATAAAGACTAGAAGAGAACACTTCTAGGATTTGGTATATCAAAGACCTGGCAGGACATAGATCCAAGTGATATGAGCAAGAGAGATGAGATTAATAAAGACAGTAGGTGGGAGGCAGTGACCTTGTGGGAGGTGCCACCCTTAGGCTTGAGAGGCACGGAGGGGGTGGTGGTGGTGGTGGTGGTTATAGGAAACTGTTTTTGGCAAAGCTACTAGGAAAAGACTGAGGACCAGAACTAGTAAGCAGGTATTTCTGATTACCCTAAAGGATGGGAACTGGGCAAGTCAATCCTTCAGGCCCTTGTGCCAAAGCTTGTTGGCCAAACCCAAACACAAGTCTGAAGGCCCTGGAGCCCATCAATATAATCTATATTGATACACTGAGAAAGGTGTGGAAGCACATTGCTTATCGAAAGCTCTGATTCGGCATTATGGATTCTATCTGAAGTGCACCTAGTGTTCAATAGTTGCTGTTTTCTGCTTCTATTTACAACCTGCTCTTGTTTTGGTATGATTCTCATTTTAGATTTTTGTCTGTAATTTTTCTACTTTATCGTCAATGACATGGAGGCATGTATATTTTCATATTTTTGTCCCAAATCTTCTATTATTTAGAATTTCATATATGTTGCAGTTCAACTACAAATTAACTATATACATCTTTTTCATTCAATATGACTCATGTGTTACCTTGGGCTTTTTAAACATGAGCAAATAAATATTGCAAATAAACATTGCAGACTTTCAGTATCAGATAAGATTTGAATTTGCAAGGTATGGGATATAATGCAAAGTACTATTTATATGTTCATTGTCTCATTTAAAAAAAAAACAAAACATTTTTATTTCACATATGCTCCTTCTTAATGTTTTATTCTTACTGCTTTATTTTTATTATTTTACCAGAAAGTACAGTTTCAAAGAACAAGTAAATCTTTTTACCAACCCATTATTTCTTGACTTCTTAAAAATCTGGATTTCATTATTTTGATCCAATTGAGAACATTTTCAAGATGTTTATTTTTAAAACAGATCAGTTGCTCTCAATGGATCATATGGCTTGTTTTCTTAAAGCTTCCTTATCAAATTTTTGTTGCCCATTTCTTCCTTTATAGATGAGAATAAGAGTTATTACAAGGACATATAACCCTTTCCTTCCGTGTTTCCCAAGTGCCTACTACTCACCAGGTGCCACAGTAGCTAGTGCACTGCAACTCTGAGCAAAACAGACTGAGTTCTCTGCATGTGGACTGGATTCTTTCTATGTAGTAGAGAGAAATCTGATAAAAGTAAGCAACAAAAATATACGTATCAGTTCAGTGATAAGTACCCAAGTCATTAAGCACTTTATTTTTTCAGCAACAGGTATGTGAAATCTGTTTTTCATACTTTGAGTACTGTTCATTATTTAATTTAATTTTTGGAAAGCTGAGGACTTAAAATAAGTGGATGCTCATCCATAATGGGGAGGAGGAGGGGCATGGGAAAAATGGAGGAACTTTGATTGGGCAAAGGGGAAGGAAGGGTGGGGAGGGGACATGGGAACAGGAAAGATGGTAGAATGTGATGGACATCATTACCCTAAGTACATGTATGACTGCACATATGGTGTGACACTACATCGTGCACAGAGAAATGAAAATTTGTGCTACAATTGTGCACAATGAATCAAAATGCATTCTGCTGTCATGTATACCTAATTCAAATTAATTAATTAGTTAATTAATTAATAAAAATACTGTTTCATTGTTTGTGTTATGTCTCATTGTTTGTGTTGTCTTTAATAATGAGTGAGGTTGAAATTTTAAAATTTTTCTTGATAATTTCTTTTTATTGAACTTCCTGTATCTAGCTTCTTTGCTGTTTTCCCTTCCATTCCTTTTCTTCATTTGTTATTTGTGTAGAGGGTAATTTGATATTTGATTCCCATGTATTGCAAATATTTTCCTTACTTGGTAATTTTTACTTAATTTACCATACTTTTTGCCTGTAATTTGATCAAATTTGTTTGTATCCTTGTTGTTTCTAGATTTCATGTCAATACTTTTCTTATAGTCAAAAATTTTGTCTAAAATTTTATATTGTTATTTCTTTATAACTAATATTTGGATGACACTGAAGTTAGTTTTTGAGTTATAGCAAGCTAAGCAGTCAAATTAATGTGTGGTTATTCATTTGCCCAATACCATATGCCAGAATCCCATTTACTTACTAACATGCTATTATATATTTTGACATACTAAGTTCCCCTGTATGTGAATATCTACTTTTTACTTGACTTTGTCTTTACTACTCTACAAAATACCATATACTAACTAATTTGCCATTATTAATATTTCAATAAAGATAAGGTAGACTCTTCCTTTAATGATCTTTTCTAGGAGTTATCTCTAGAAATTTTTCCTTGGTTATTTTTTAGATAAAGTTTACTCCTATTTTCTTAATTCCTTATTCTTCTCTTCCTCCAACAAATATGTTATTATGTTTTAGGCAATAATGATTAATTTCCAGAAAAACACATATTTAAATTATCTTCCTATGGGCAAACCAGATGTGTTTATTGTTTATTTGTTGGAGTTTTAGATCACTTCCTATTAAGAACATTTCTCACTAAAAATTTTCCTAGCTATTATTTTTTATTAGTATTATAAAAATTAATTCCCTTTCTTTGCATTTAAACTATTATGCTTGGTATGCTCACTTCATAACTAACATTTTTATTCATATAATTATTTATCCCAAAATTAGTTGACTCTTTTGTACTTTCCAGGTATATATTTTTAGAAGGGAAATATTTCTAAGTATTAATAGATTTCTTCAACCCCCAAACCAACAATTTATAGAACTCACTATCTACACTAAGAGAAATAGGTCACCCACTGAGAAAACTAGACAAAAACTAGAAACAATGAGAACAAAACAGCAGAAGATACAGGAGTTCCCCAGTGGTGGAGAACAGGTCAATAGGCTGGCAGGAAGGATTGGGTTGGTGGGAGGAGAGGAGACATTGGACAGGCGTATAAGAAACAAAAGGAATTCCTTAGTACTTGGGATTGAGTAGACGATTTCTGGGTTTTTGCCATCTTTTCAGGCACCTCACCCAGAAAACTTATACAGATGGCAAACTTGGGAAATTAAAATTGAGTGCCAGATTCAGGTCCTCTCTCTCTTTCGTGAATCAGCATCAAACACATTGTGTGTCTTCCTCTTTGCTTTCCCCATTCAATGATCCAAACCATTTGGGCCCAGCATTACCCGTGACTAAGTAGGTGAGTCTGCTTAATTGGGAATCAGGTGAGCAGTAGTGCTCACACACTAAGCTATTCTCCAGTGAAAACTGTACAGATCAGGGTGATACTTCATCTTCCATTTATGAATCCTTCATCTTATACACCAATTTGTTTATACCCCAGGCAGAAAAAAAGTGGAATTTGACTGGGCCTCTGCCTAGACTTTAAGGCTCTTGAAGACAGAGGGCCTGCCTTTTTTACTAATCTTTCTCCAGTGTACAATGGTTAAGTGTGAAAAGTAAGGACTTAGGCTTAACTGGTTCATAATCTGGCCAAAAATTTACAACTTTGACACAAGGGATAAGATATTAATTTCAACAGAACTCATTTTAACCATGAGAAAAAACTACCCCATAAAAGTGTGCTTGTTAGAATTAGATAATCTGTGATAAAGTTCAACACAGTGTCATAAGCTAAACATATAATAAAAGTCATTATTGTAACACATGAGAAATTTAAAAAATGACCTTAAATAAATGCAATTTATTGAAAATGACAGTGAGACTAGCTATTAGAAAAACTGATTTCTGGAATTCAGATTTGTACTATGTGACCATAATTGGCAAAACAGGGATTTTTTTATAGAAAAGATTTTTGTGGAAATCAGGCTAGGCAATTTGTTTATGAGTAAGATTAATTAACGTTAATTATTTGAATTTATCAAGAAATTCGAGAAACATTTATAAAATCTATATAATATACTTGCAAAAAGGTGCTTAATTCGGATTACACCTACATACACACAGACACACACACACACACACATTTGTGTGTGAGAAAGTTTATTTACGTGTTTTAGTCAGTCCATTGACAGCCATCTCCATTCCTCAGGACTCAGAGTGAGGCACAACATTATTGGAGAACGGTGTGGTAGAGCAAAGCAGCTCAGGACATGATAATCAGGAAGCGTAAAGAGAGAGTTCTACTGAACCAGGAGAAAATATATACCCCAGAGGCATATCCCCAAGGAGCCTCCTTCTCCAGCCACATCCTTTCTTCCTACAGTTACCACTCAGTTAATCCTCATCGGAAGATTCATTTTCTGATTGGGTTAAGGCTGTCATGACCCAATCATCTCACCTTTAAGCCTTCTTTCATTGTCTCACACACAAGGTTTTGGGGGACACTGCATATCAAATCATAATAACATGCATATGTATTTCTTCTCCTTGGGGTACTCTCTGACACTTTGGAGTTGTCCAGATTCTCAGAGGAGCTCTGAGACACCTCCCTGTTGGTCATCCCATGGCCCCATGCCTGGCACCATATCCATGTAAGTGTCCTGAGAAATATATCACTCACATCAGCCACTCTGTTGAGAGTATGCAATATTGAGATACCAGAATTGTGCTGATACCTCAGTTTTGTGTGGCTCTCATTTACATGGGATGCACAACAAAATCAAGACTTTTGGCCTGATGAGTTTTGGATTAATTCAGCACAGATTCTTGGGTTTGAGCATTAAGTAGGAAGTGGCTCTCACACAAGTATTATGACCATGGTGCTGCCTCCAGTCTATAGCACTCAAAGAGGGCTCAGGTGGCAACAGGCATCCCTTACACCATGAACCTATCATAAACAATTTGGTAGCTAGGACAGTCAATCCCCTATTCCCCCTGTCAAGTAGGCTTCTTTTATATAAACTTCCTATCTCCTTCTAGCACTTAGAGATTATTGATTCACAAGCCATCAGGCCCTTCTTATAGATTTCCTCTTTTGCCTCTATTGATATAACATTGTGGTTTTCATTGTTGTTCTTGAGCTGTGAAACAGGAGAAAAATCCATTCCTTGTAAGAATAGGAGTGCTCTTTTCACTTCTATCAACCTTCTCACCAGTGGGAATATGCTGCCTGATTCCACTTTCTGTTGTGATAACAGAATACCTAAGATTGGCTAATTTATATAGAAAAGAGGTTTATTAAACTCACAATTTTGGAGGCAGGGAAATTCAAGATTGAATGGCCATGCCTGGAAAGGTCCTTATACTAACATGGTGAAAGCAAGCAGTTGGACAAATTGGCATGAACTAGGAGGGAAAAAGGAGTTGACCTAACTTATAACTACCAAAGACTAATCAATTTCAGTGAGAAATAATCCAGTCTTACAAGATAGACATTAATCTCTCTTAAGAACCCTACCTCATAGCTGGCATTATTATGGCTCAGTGGCAGAGCATTCGCCTAGCATGTGTGATGCATTGGCATTGGGTTCAATCCTCAGCACTGCATATAAATAAATAAATAAATAAATAAATAAATAATAAAGGTACATCAACAACTAAAAAATAAAAAATAATTAAGAATATAAAAAACTTACCTCCCCAAACTGGTACTTTGACAACTAAATTTCAACATCGTTGAGTGTACACTACATCCAAACTGTAATATGTGCAGAAGGCAGGAGTTAACTGACATGAAAATAAATCACATTCTGGAACATGGTGCATAGCCTAAGTGCTCAAGAAAAAATGTGACTAGAATATTTGTTTTCTTACAATGTGTTTTGTTGTTGTTGTTTTACTACATTTATTCAATAGGTAAATTATAATTATAAAATTTAAAAATTCAGGTAAATTATAGAAATGTCCTATAGCTAAACTAATGATGAATTATCATTTACTTTACCTGCATATTATGTATAAGACTTGTGCTTATATGGACAAGACTTAAAATTGAATTATCATTTACTTTTCCTACATACTATGTATAAGACTTATGTTTGTATGGACAGGAATTGTATTTGTCCTCGTCATCAAAATAGCAGAGCCATAAGTTTTGAGAAGCTAGTGTTCAAGGGAAGCAGGATGCATGTTGCCACATAATGAATAATTTTATAGTCAGTGTTAAATAATTGCCATTAGTCAACTGTAGATTCAAGAGACCCTGTATTGTTTCAATGCAAACAAATTCTGGAGAAGCACTAAAATAAGATAGACATGATGCATTTGGCAATGAATAACAAGTAAAAATGGACAAAAATAGACTGTATTGAACATATTATTTTCCCAAACTCTAATTGGGCAATAAATATATATGTTACCTCTTATCTATTCCTTCTTCTAAAGAAGTATCCATAAATCATTTGATCCCACATAGACCCAGAGATTTTGTAATGCACTTTGGCGTTTAACAAAAATACATATTTTGTGTGAGTTCCTAGGATCCCACCCCCTCTAGGGGTGGGCTAGAATATCGACATATCCATAAGTTAAATGAAAATATCTGAAATGACTATCTCAATAAATACTGAAATGATGGTTGATAAATTTTTACATATTTTTTAAATGACTTAAAATTAAACTTGGAAATTTTTCTTTTCAAAATACATTTTTTTTCTGTCTCAGAGATAACTTTATAATGAAACATTAGAAGCTGTGGAAATAGATCTGGATTTGAGTCTAGTTTCTATCACTTGCTGTCTCTGGTTCCTGGAAATACTTACTATTAAAGCCTTGGTTTTCTTATCAGTAACAATAAGTAAGGCAATCTTATCTATGTGATAGGATTTGGGTGACAGTTATATAAAATATTGCTTGCAATCTGCTTAGCAAAGTGCTTGGAATGTAGGGAGAAGTCAATAAATAATTGTCTATTAAAAGTACCATCACCCAAGTGGAGAAACGACTTTGCAATGTATAAGACATTCATAAAGAAAACCACATGATATCAATTTACAAAATTGTTGAGTAAGTTGAGAGTTGCATATCTTGGATGGCAAAACTAAGTATTGTAAAGATAGAATTCTTTCTAATATTTTAATGTGTTTAATGCAATTCTAATCCATATTCCAAATTATTTCTTACTTTAATAAAAAATCATTCTGGTCTTCATATTAAATAGCATATATGCTATAAAGTCTTCAAGGATTTTTTTAGAAAAAGAAATATAGTGAGAAAGGGCTTGTTCTATTAAAGATATAATTGTTCTTTCTCTCTCTCTCTCTCTCTCTCTCTCTCTCTCTCCTTTTTTTCTACTTTGAGGTACTGAGAATGGAACCAAGAGTGCTCTACCACTAAACTACACCCCTAGCTCTTTTATTTTTTGTTTTGAGACAGAGCCAACCTAAGTTGTCCAGGCTGATCTCAAAATTTGTGATCTTCCTGCCTCAGTCTCCTGAGTGGCAAGCATTATAGGCCACCATGCTTAGCTTCTAATGTGTAATTATATAATGCTATAATAATGAAAACTGTAAAGTGATCATATAAGAATCAACCAACAGATAATAAGGCTAAAGATACTAGAAAAAAGTAATGTATGAAGATGCAAATATATATATATATAGTTGTGAAGTGAGCATCCACAAACAATAAAGATACATGCTACTTGATACATGAAGTGGAAAGAACCAAGTGGACAACATGAAATTTTGATGTCACCACTCTTTATTATCCAATAATTCCTGATGTTTCAAAGATTAAAGCCATCAAACAAAACCGTCAGTAGTTAAGAATAGTATCTAAGTATATAATTATGTGTAAATAAAAATGGAAAAAGAGTTCATATACTGAAAATATTAAACATTTGTATAAGAACATTATAAACTGAATTTAACAAATCATATATTCACTAATACACAGTGCTTGGCAATTAATATAAACTCAGTAATAACCCAAGTGCTCAGTCACAGGAGAATATTTATATTATATTAAATAATGTGAATTATATTCATAAAATGTAGATTTTTTTGTAGCAATTGAAACAAACTTTTAAATAACTTTTGGTGATTTTGAAAATAGGTATAATATGATGCTAAGAGAAAAAACGTCAAGAATTATAAAAATGCAAACTATATCTTAATTATATCAGAAAATTTTTAAAAACAGATAAAATTTAATAGCATTTAAGTTTTGGTGAGTTTTTTGTTTTTGTTTTTATTTTTGCTTTTATAGTATAGAATTTTTAAATGTTTTAGTTGTTGATGGACCTTTATTTTATGTACTTATATGTGGTGCTGAGGATCAAACCCATGGCCTTACACATGCTAGGCAAGCGCTCCACCACTGTGCCACAAACCCAGCCCTAGTATAGAATTTTTAAAAGGATACTATATCAAGGTATATGTTAACTTTATGAACCAGAAATAGGTCTCTGATAATAACAAAAAAAAAAAAAGGGGGAAGCTATTTTTCTTTTAAGTGGGGAGAAAGTTGGAAATACCTATTTTTAGACCTTTTCAAGTTTAAATAGATAAAAGCCTTTAAAATACATCTTTCTGGTACAATAGTTAAGAGTGAATGGAAGTTCATGTTGAAAATAGAATTGACATCTCCCTGGTGATGAGAATTAAACCGATAAATCCCATGAATCCCTGAGGGTAATCATTTAAGGTGGTAAGAATAGAACACATTTCATTCAGTTTTAGTCCCGCATTTACTTTTTTGGGTCCAAAGTTACATATTAGGAAGTGAACTGGGGCATAAGCAACATAAGAGAAAAAAAAAAAAAAAAAAAAAAATATATATATATATATATATATATATATATAAAGTTAGAGTAAGAGAATATCCATGGACAAAGACTTGGTGGAGAGTTCCAAAGACTGATAATACTAAGGTTGTCATTAAATTTAACCAAGTCCTTGATGTGAGAAATCTCAGTTCATTGTTGATGACACAGATTGCAGAAGCATATGGCAGCAATTAGAGGAAAGTAAATGGAGACAGTGGGTGCAGGCTGCATATTTGTGGAGCTGGACTAGATAAAAGGAATAATGTAGGATGAGATTAAAAGAGTCAATGAGGACTCTCTGGTGTCTTCTTTCAGACTTGAGGAAATTTGAGCATGAAAGAAAGTCAAAGGAGAAGACAAAATTGATGATTCTCCGGTGGGGGTGTGGGAGTGGGGAGAGTATGAGTGAGAACAGTATCTCATTATGAGGGAATAGAAGGTTCTGTAGCAAAGGCTGAGGGGTTAGATTTCCAGATAAGAGAATTCCTCCTCTGAGGGGAGATTAGCAGGAAGGAATTTCTGATAGATGTGAAAACTTCATCAAGAGCCAGACAGCTGTGGCCAGGGAGCAGCTTGGTATGTGCAGGCCAGAAGCTCTACATCAGAAGATAAGATTTTGGCCCTCCATGAATTACGTGTAAGACCTGAGGACATGGCTGGTGGTTACTGGGCCTACTAACCTCAGAGGGTTTATTTCTCCTCTCATCAGTGGGAATACTATTTAGTCTGTAAAATATGGGCAGGGCTGGGGAACTGTAAAAATAAGGAAAATCCTTTGGACAACTTGTAATGCATTGTTATAAATAGATGATAATTTTTTTTTTTTTAATCATAGCATGAGGTGAGAAGAGGGCTAATTGGGTGTAGAGTCTGCTTAAAAGCTTCTGGAGAAACACATAGATTTTAGTGCAGTATTTGGGTCACAAGAGAATGGAAGCAGCCTGGCCTGCTGGTGGCCCGGACAGCCCTGACATGATCCTTTTGATGAGTGACTCACATGTTTGAGCTTAAAAACCCGTCTTGCATACTCTCTTATTTACCAACGCAAATGACATCTATTGGGCCTCTAATTTAAAATTGGCTTTGAGGCTCCCCTGTGGTGTCCTTTTGGATTTACAGTGTTGGTACTATGGGAATATCTTAGAATCTAGAAGCACAGTGGGTCCGTGGGAACAGAAAGGTTCTCACGCACGAAAAGCTCCATAAACCATCTACTGCATTGTCTTAGGTTGCTTGGAGAAACTGCATTCATATTCATAATGTGTTGCATAATTATGGGATTCTGGTTTTCATATGTCCCAGTGTGCCTTTTCAGCTTTTGCTATATTACCAAATTAAAGGAGACAACGCAACTTTACAAAATTAGAGTGTTTTGTTTTGTATGTTTCAGTTTGACAGTACTCTATTTTTAATTTGTTCACCATTGATCCTAATAAAGACAAACTGTCATTGTAACCCATTGCATAGAATGCAATGCATTAGTTTTATTGCCTCTATAACAGCTGCTCATGTGTCGCTTTCTTCTGTCATTCAATGTTGATGTGTCCTTTTCTCTAGTCAGTGCCAGGAATACAGGAGAACTCACAGTATAACACCTCCATATGACCTGGATTAAGGAAAAATTCCCAGGAAAAGGGGGATTTTATTGTGTGTCTTTATTTTACATTTACTATTTAATACAAAAGAGGACATATACAGGAAAGTAGTTCATGTGTGCTTGATGAATAAGCAGATGTTAAGTATTTTTGCTGGTTTTCTTTTACTAGGTTTATAAATTTTGTCTATCATCTGAACTTCCTAGGCCTCAGTTTCCTCATGTGAAAATTGGAATGAGAATAATTGCCTTACTGGACACTGTAAGAGTAAAATGGGAAAATGTTGTTAACTTCATTGCTAGAGCAAAGAGATGCAATGTTTTGCACAAAATGTGGTAGTAAAATTTCATGAAGATACTGTGGTGTCAAGTTTTTATAAAATTATACATATCTAGTACATGGCCTGGAAATATTTACAACAATGCCTTAAATCTGAAATTAATGCATATAAAGCCTAAAATTTTATCTTCATTATTTAAAATATTTTGCCAAGAAAAAAATTTGCTGGCATGTCTGTACACATTCAAATACATACAGGGATCTCTTATGAATCTATTGGGATGGAATATAGTACCATCCAAGTTTAGAATATGATAGGTAGTATTGTGCCATAGCTTAGCACAGGATAGGGCAAAGAAAATCAAGGTGTGGTCAGCAGTAGATTGTATTTAAAGTGGGGCACACAATCTGTTTTCTTCCTCTGTCTCTTCAGATTTGTCTGCTTTGGTCAAGTGCACTGCTCAAACTTCCTTCTAGGGGGCAGCAGCGCCTTGGAATTTTGCCAATCTTTTCTTCTTTTCTATTTAAACCTACTTCAGTGACTCTTAGGTCTTCTCCAAAGAAGCCAAATCAAAGGAAATAAATGTGTTAATTATGTTATCAAATGGGCTCACTGATGTTAGAAACTAGTAATATTCTACTCAATGTCATTAGAAGGAAGAGTTGTGGAAAGGCATTTATAAAGAAAATATAAAATGGTACAGTTAAAGGGAAACTAATATATTACAAAAGACTGGTTGCACATGGAAAAGAAGCCCTTATTTCACCATCACATTTGATATATACTTTATTGCTATTAAAATCAAGGTTACTAGGGAAAAGTGTATATTTATTTGCAGAATAAAATTTTGAGACCTGGAGTTTTAAGTGAGTGAGAATTAAAATCTGATGAATAAAACACTTTCAAACAAGTATAACAATTTTAAATCTGACTTGTATTTGCTTAAAAATTGCTCTGATTTGTCAGGAACATTTATTGAATTATTGATTTTTTATTTTGAATAAGAATTATGCCTTTACAAAATCACTCAAAATTCAGAGCAGAAATCAGTTCAAAACTTTTGAGTCCTCCACAACTCTTCTACCAGTTGAGACACTGGAGCATAGTAAATCTTAATATAAGATTACATACATGAAATTTTATTTCTTATCTCACTTGATCACATTCAGTTACAGCTTTAATATGGGTTGCTGAATGCTTGGGAGTTTTCTTTCTTTATAGTTTTATGTTTTGGTCTCTTTTATCATATCTGCTATACCTTGGTCCCAAATTCTAGGATAACTGATTGGGTACTTTTAGTATGAGGACTCATAGATCACTGTGGTCATCCACAGGAGAATGAAGGTAACTCCATCAGTTGCTTCAAAAAATAACTCAATATTGTTCTTTTGATCACTCCATCATTATCTGTGTATGATGAGGAACACTTCTTGTTTTTTTTTTCTTATTTCCAATCTAGTTCTATCTACCTGGTAATTTATCCTGAATTTTTACTTAATGATATTTAAAATATGGTGGGCATGAGGAGAAGCAGAAAAAAAATATATATTTTTTTCCTAAGGCTCTCCAATGTTCTGGAGTAACCTTCTTTATTGTAACTTTAGAGTGGAACCTTGTCTGATTGTCATTATTTTGTAAAATATATGATACTGACATTTTCCCTTTTCTCCAAGAGAGATAAAGTAATAGACCAAATGGGAAAAATTCCTTTCTGAGTTATATATAACTCTTAATTTTTTTACACCAAGTTCTTACTCATTACTTTTAATTGCCAAATCTTAGAGCTATGAAAAAAATACATTACTACTAATCATGTAATAAGAGTGAGATCTGATATTATTTATCTAGAACATATTCACTCTTTAGCAGCTTTTTTAACATTTGGTGAAAAGTGCAATTCTTACTGGAGAAATGTAAATATCTTTCAAATATGCTAGCTGTTCTTTTTTTCCAACATATCCTTGCCTGTTATTAAAAAGTATTTTATTGCTACTAATGCAGGGGGAGTGACACTTTTAAGATAAATTCAGAAATGCCCCTGTAGGATCAAGCATAAGACATGAAATGTGAAATGCTGTCACACTGGCATGAATGACTGCTACTATAATCACTGGATCTACTTTTATTAGGTTTTTTATTAATTAAATATAAAGTCTGTCATTGGCCTTATAAAAGTACTCATCTGCTTTCCTTTAATTTCAAGCAGATTAAAAGTAAGACTTGGCATTAATTAAAAACCTAGAATTTATGGAGAATTGTAATTGCAAACAACATTTCAGTGGTGAAAATGTAGATGACTTCTTAGTTCTGTTTAGTAATAAACTTGGTATTGAACCATGACAAGATGAAAAATGAATTATTTGAAGAAAAGAACACCATCATTTGTCTGTTGCCCATGTGGAGCATGTATCCTGTCCAGCTGGGAATATACAAGAGGAGAGATCAACAGTTTAGGATATCCTTGGCCAGTTTTGAAATTTTGCACTGATGTCTGGAAATCTCACTTTTATTTTGAAAATGTGGCTGCATTTGGGAAGACAGAAATAAAAATCCACAACCCACTACCATGATTATTCAGTTTAACCAAAATACTTCAACATCAAAATCTACAAGTTCGATTTCAGTCACCTATCTTTAAGTTGAATTTGGGATATATAGAGCAAAACCTTCCAAGAGGTTCCTGGAAGTTTCACATTTTATTATTTGGAGCCTGTTGCCTAAAAAGGCCATCTTCTTAGGGAACCTGTAGTACAGATATTTTCAAATTAGCATCTTTGCATGTTCTCCTCTGTCATAAGTCGGCTTTAGTCTTGTCACACTGGGCTTTTAAGGAGAGCTCTATCTTTGCAGCCCAGGCTACATGTGACAAGATTAAATTGGCACACTTTACTCTATAGCTCTTGTGTTTCTGGCAGCACTAGCCTGGCTGATGCCTCTGAGAGAAGGCTCAGCTGTCACTCAGTGACCCATTAACACTGCTGGACCATCCAGCAGTGTCATTTTTCTCATTCTTATGGAGATAATGCTCCCCGGAGATCGCCAATACCTGCAGGAATGAAGAGAACAGCAGAGACAGGCTAACTATCAAAGAGGGAGCAAACAACACAGCAAGAACGCAAATTCCAACGGTTGAATTTTAAATGGAGTAAAAGATGAGGCCCATTGGAAATGGGAAGAGGATCCAGTATTAAGAGGCATCTTAACTTTTTAACAAGCTATTTTCTTCTCCTTGCCTGAATACCGAAAGAAGTGCACCAAGTAAAAGTTGTGACTAGATATAAGGAAGACAGCTGCTTTAAATGTTTAATAGGGAAATTTGGGTAAGAATTTATAATTTAAAAATAGTCAATGGATATAAAACAGAAAAGCACATTAAGGAGAATTGTTTAATATTCTTACCCAAATAAGATCCCTGATTACAGTTGTCTTATTGGGATATAATATCACCTTGTTAGAAAAAAACACAACAAATAAAATAATACCTTTGCAACCCTGGGCCTAAGAATTTTTCTGTCTTATGATTAAACTATTAGTGGTTTGAGCAAATTTTTGCTCTCTTGCTATTAATTCAAACTACATTTCATTTCATGGATCACTTTCTGAGAAGTTGCACTTGCTATTGTTACTACAAAAAAAAAAAAAAAAGGCATTATAAGAGCATGCTTCTCCATTCCCCAGATAAGGCTGGTCCAATTTAGATTGCTATAAAAGGAAAAACAAAGATGAAAACAAAACCCAATCAACCAAACACCCAAAAAACAATGCCATTAAGTCTATGA
The DNA here is from genome assembly GCF_048772815.1 of Callospermophilus lateralis. Classification (NCBI taxonomy): domain Eukaryota; kingdom Metazoa; phylum Chordata; class Mammalia; order Rodentia; family Sciuridae; genus Callospermophilus; species Callospermophilus lateralis. The sequence goes on along the minus strand of NC_135312.1, from coordinate 96,810,485 downwards.
GAACTTGTTTGAGACATATTTCAGTTGAAGAAAAATCCTGAAACAACAACAAAAAGACAGTAAAAAATAGGTATAGAACTAAAAAGGTTTCAGAATTCCTAAAAGGTAAGGAAAACGGGTGCATCATATATGCACCAGACTTTTACCAGAGTCTGAATCTCATTCCTGCTTCTCTTTTTCCTATACCATATTATTCCTATTACAGATTGTTATATTATTCCAGATTCCTATGCAAAAATTATTATTGGAATTAGACCCTTATTTTCAGGCTGAGGTTTGTGTACCCTCCCTGCACCCCCAGATGAGGCAGGTGTTAAAAGTATATTGTTTAGGAGCACTAGTTTTTGTTTTTGTTTTTTTGTTTGTTTGTTTTTTACAAAGGATTTTTTAGGTTGTTTTGAAAAGAGCTGATCATTTGAACTATTAAAAATTTAGACTCTTTAATTAAAATATGTATGGCATATTATGGAGTAGGATAAAACATTCACATGTATTTTAAACATCAAAAACAAGGCTTTTTAAAAGTCTCCTTAAGATGATAGATTATTGATCCAGCCTCTTGTGTGCTTTAGGGACTGAATTTGTCCTTCTTGAGTATCAGTCCGTCCATGAAGAGAAACTTTGAGGAGCAATGCTGGATGCTGTGGAGTTGAACAGGGAAGAGGGACTGAGATTATCCCAGTTTAACAATGAAGGTGGTGGTAATTAGCATCTGCGCCCCTGAGGCCAAGTCTTCAAGCAGAAGAAGCGACCTTCTGTCTGATTTTACAGTTGCATGGGACTGCACCATGCAGTCAACGCAGGCAGCTCAGCGCTCAGCAGGCCTCGTCCCGCTGCTTGTCGCCTTGATGGTGGCGCCCTGTACACTGGGCCCAGAAAGAGACACAACCCAGCTCGCTCGCACGCCCACCCGCCAGCCCGCCAGGCTGGTCGCGAGCCGCAGCAGCCCAGCTCCTTTGCTACCAGGAGGAAGATGCTGGTCAGCACTGTGTCCCACCTGCTGTCGGGGTTCACCCAGAAGCTGGCTTGCAGAGGGCTGCTGGCGTCCTGTAACTTTTCAAAAGAAGTTACGTTTGAAATTGAGAGCTGCGATATTTAGGGGTTGGAAGAGGGTCCTCCTGTCGTAACAGTAGTCACCAGGGAGGATGGGACCAAATACTACAGGACGATGCAGGTGGTTCCCCGCAGGGGAACTCATCAGCTGTATAAATAGAAATGTATTCTCGGTTTCTGTCACTTGTGTGACGATCAGGAAGCTTGTTACGTGGGGCTTGAGGCAGGAGTAAAGCCCTCGGATCTTGTCATCACATCGTATGGGGCTCATGGCATAGGCTACACCTGGGGACTTAGCATCGGATCCATTCTGGCAGAGCTGACTGCTCTGGAGAGGAGGTTGTGCTAAAGGAAAGGGAGGCTCCATGCACTTGTATTCTAGTAAGTTCTACAGGGACAACGGCATTGTGGGAGCGCAGGTGCCCCTAGGAGCTGGTGTTGCCCTGGCCTGTAACCATGTGGGAAACGATGAGATCTGTTTGACTTTATATGGGGATGGTGCTGCTATTCAGGGCCAGATAGAGGAAGCACACAATATGGCAGCCTTGTGGAAATTACCCTATGTTTTCATCTGTGACAATCATCTCTATGGAATGGGGACATTTGTTGAGAGAGAATCAGCCAACAGGGAACATTACAAGAGAGGCAATTTTATGCCTGGGCTGCGGGTAGATGGGATGGACATTCGAAGTGTGTTTGGGAGGCGAGAAAGTTTGTTGCTGACTACTGTAGATCTGGAAAGGGGCCTATATTGATGGAGTTGCAGACCTACCATTATCGTGGCCATAGTACAAGTGATCCAGGACAGTTACTGCACACAGGAAAAAGTTCAGAAGGTAAGAAGTCAGTAGGATCCTCTTTTGCTTCTTCAAGAGACACTGGTAAAGGACAAACTCACCAGTATGGATGAGTTGATGGAAACCGAAGCTAATGTGAAGAAACAAGTTGAGGAACCAGCCCAGTTTGCTATAACTGATCTGGAATCACCTTTGGGCGAATTAGGCTTCCACCTTTATAACAGTAACCCACTTTTTGAAATTTGTGGTCCGAATCAATGGATCAAGTTGAAGTCCATCAGTTAAAAGTAAATTTGTTAATCCTTCAGTGGAGCATGCGTGATTAACTTTAAGCACCTGTGTCCTCAACTTTATTAAAAGAGGAATCAAAAACTATAAAACAAAAGTTTTTAAAATTTTTTTAAAAGAGAGACTAAAAGATAGTCAATGAAAAGGAAAGTTCAATTTGTATATTATTGCATTAAAAGATACTATATGCTAAATCTTTTAGTGTATGAATCTTTTTATTTTAAATGTATACAAGCCTAAAACAGGAAAAATAGAAGATTAACTTCACAAATTATTGTTGTAATAGTTTTATTTGATTTAGCTTTGTATTATTTTAATAAAAACGCTTATTTAAAGGAAAAACTGTTCTTTGATGCCTGCTCCCCCTACCATGACTTTGTGTGTAAAGTCACTATGCTGAGTTAGGGCTGATCACATTGAGCCGTTCATGACTTCTGCTCTGCCACTTGCAATAGTTTACTTGAATTAACCAACAACTAACACTATTTATTAACATAGCAAGCATGCACATGTAATAACAACAATTATATTTTTCTAGTGAAACATGATATTTAATGGGGTGGGGGGAGTGAGAACAAGCACATTTTTTCAAAACTATTTTATTCTGTTACAACATTATTAGTGTACTAGTTTAAATGAAAAAAAAAAAAACAACTAGAGGAAATTTCATTTTCCTTTAATCTTCATGTTAAAGTTGCCCTTATTTTACAGTCCTTTCACACCATTATGTGTTCTGGATTTAAAAAAGGCATCCTGGGCCGGGGTTATAGTTCAGTGGTTGAGCACTTGCCTTGCACACATGAGGCCCTGGGTTCTATCCTCAGCACCACATAAAAATAAACAAATGAAAATAAAGTTATTGCATCCATCTACAACTAAAAACAATGTTTTTAAAAAATAAAAGAAGCATCCTGGTGAATCAGCCTGAAAAATGAAGATATAAAGATAGTGACATCAAAGAAGTTAAATAGAGGGGATGATGACATTAATACAAAATTAAAAGTAAAACCTTCCTTGCCTTTAACTATACCTCCACATTCCAAATTCAAAAAACAGATAAACATTGTATTTATAAATGAGTGGTACTACTAGCTAAGATGTTTTAGTGAGAATATTGCGGCTATAACTCAGAAACTTCAATTGGATACCCACCATTAGAAACAAAAGGATTTTCATAAAGTGTTCAAAATAATAAATCCATTCTTCTAATGACATTCTTTTTATTTTGATATGCTGATATTTCCATATGCTTGCAAGTAGAAGATGAGCTGCTCAGTTAAAGCCATTTTACAGATACGATATACAGAAATCATTTTAAAAGTTTGTTTACATAATGGATTCTTTTGATGCCAGCAAAATTTAAGATAGAAAAAATTGATAATAAATGGAAACATCAATAAATCAAGATATACAGATATTGGACTTCATTTTACATTTCAAATTACAAATCTTACTACATTAGAGAAATAAAGGAGCTTTGTCACAGTTTACATTATCAAATTCCATTAGGACAGGAGTTTTGATTCAATTCAATATCAAAACATCGTCCTGACTTCTATGTGTACCTTCAGTGACTACTATAATCATATCATTGGCTGCACACAATTCTGTAACTATCGAAAAAACAACAAACAAACAAACTGAAAAACCACCCAAACCTGTTGTTTTCAATTAGGTCAAGCTTTATTGCTTGACTAGTAGTAGTGATCATTTATCAAACTTTCAACTAGAGAAGTGTAGAAATTCAGCAGGTGGATTCTACTGCCTGTCTTTAAGTAATATGTTATTCAATCTGTTTTATCCACATATTATAAGATCTAAATAAGCCATGATAGTCATAAGAATTTCATTGGTGCAACAATTCTAGGACAAGTGAGACAAAAAAGAGTTCTTAAGGTCTTAACCTGTATGATACTATATAAAAATAGACTCTGCATATGTGTGGAATGGAGCGAGAAAGGAAGGAGTTAGGAAGGTGTTTAAAGGAGACACTCAGATGCATTAGAATTTATTTAAAATAAGTGGATATGTGTTCCCATCTAGTATGCAAAAGACAGCATATTATTAGTAAAATTTAACCAGAGAGTTTGTAAGGAAGAACTTTTTAAAAATCAAAATATGATTCACACCCCAAGAATTCGCTCTTCTAAAAGTGTACAATTTAGTATATTCACAAGGCTATGTAACCATTACTGCTAATTCCAGAACATTTTCATCACCTCAAGGAGAACATCCATACCCATTTTCAGCTACTTTTATTTCCTTAGAAACTACTAATCTGCTATATGGAATTGCCTAGATTTGACATTTCATACAAATCCTATAATATGTGGTCCTTTGTATGTAGCTACTGTCATAATGTTTTCAAGTTTCATTCATGCTGTAGAATGTACTAGTACTATATTCTTGTTTTATGACTGAATAACATTCCACTTTGTTTATCGATTTATCTATTGGTAGATATTGTTATTTCCTCCTACAATTTAGCTAGTGTCACTGAGAAAAAGTTCAATCTTTTAAACACATTAGAAATTTTAAAGGCACTGGCCAAGGCATATCTCTTATAGTACTATCTCTTTCAATTAGATCCATTGGAAAAGTGTTAAAACACTATTGGAGTATTATTATTTTTATTTTTTTTAGTTCAATTAGCATTTTTTATTTTTTTAAAATTTTTTTATTGGTTGTTCAAAATATTACAAAGCTCTTGACATCTCATATTACATATATTAGATTCAAGTGGATTATAAACTCCCATTTTTACCCCAAATACAAATTGCAGAATCACATCGGTTACACATCCACATTTTTACATAATGCCCTATACAAAATTACATATAAGAAGTTGTGAGGGGAAGGGGAAAATAAACAAGGAGGGAAATGAATTACAGTAGATGGGGTAGAGAGAGAAGATGGGAGGGGAGGGGAGGGGAGGGAGGATAGTAGAGGATAGGAAAGGTAGCAGAATACAACAGTTACTAATGGAGTAGTATTATTGAGCTATAAAAAGATTAAAATTATGACATTTGCTGGTAAATGGATGTAACTGGAGACTGTCTTGCTAAGTGAAATAAACTGGTCCCCAAAAGACAAAGGTTGAATGTTTTCTCTGATATGAGGAAGCTAATCCAAAAATAAGGGGTGGGGGAAAGAATGGAAAAAATAAAAAGGAAAAGGGAATTTCATCAAAACAGGAAAAATCAGTAGACTAGGGATTGAGGAGGAGAAAGAAGGGATGGGAAAAGAGAAGAATAGTTGGATGAATCTGACCAAACTTTCATAAGTGTGTGCATGGATATGATATAGTGGGTATTGGCATCATGTGTAACTACAGGATGCCAATTAAAACACAAATAAGGTAATCTATAAACGGATTGGAAAGGGATCCATGTAGTGGAGGGAGGGGAGGCAGGTTGTGGGAGAGCCAGGGTGGAATTGGAACAGGTTGTGCTCAATGCTTTTGTGGTTATAGCAAGGTGTATTCTGGTGTTGTATATCATGAAAAATTAAACAAACAAACAAACCTCTATTGGGCCTGAATATTTAACAACTTACATGATTATTGCTCTGATTAGATGTTGATTTTTTTAAATAATTCATTTTTAAGGCAATTTTAGATTTTCAGAAAAATTGAAAATCATGTAGAGTTTGCATATGGCCTTCACACATTTTCCCCAACTTTTAACATCTCATATTAGTATCGGTAAGGAAAATGTAAAGTCAGTAGATTGGGTGACTCAAAACTTTCATATCTTATACTCCTGAGGGAGAAGCTGAACCCCTGGATTATTCTACCTGATTATAATGATTTTGTAAGCCTGACCCCTTGGTCTGTGGCATATTTGTGTAACCAACTAAATTTATCTTAATAACGTGTCTCTAGGTTACTCCACTGAGAAGATATACCTAAAAGTGTGTGCATGGGCTCTCTAGATTTCTCTCCATGTGTCTTTTCCCTTTGTTGATTTTTTAAATTAATAAATTAATTTTAATTAAATATATATGACAGCAGAATGCATTTTGAAATTCCTGCCTTTCTTTTTTCTTTTTGGTAATGAGGATTGAACCCAGGGGTGCTCAATCACTCAGCCACATCCACATCCCTTCTTAATATTTTGTTTAGAGACAGGGTCTCACTGAATTGCTAAGTGTCTCACTAAGTTGCTGAGCATGGCTTTGAATTCACGATCCTTACAAGCCTCTAGAGCCACTGGGATACACAGGCATACACCACAGTGCCCGGGCCCTTTTGCTGATTTTGATTTGTATCCTTTCACTGTATTAAGCCATAACTACAACAAAAAATCAACTAATCAATTTTTTTTTACATATCTGTAATACAAAAATATATATAGAATAAGAGTTATAGAGATATTTAATGGCTAAGTCAGGTTCACACATTGAGTGATAGTAGTAACCCTTGTTACTATTTTATTTTTCTAGACTGCTTTTGAATGTAAAACATGATACTTATTGTACACACATACACACACACACACACACACACATATAGTATGTCACTTGATATTTTTAATATTTACTTAATGTAAGCATTAAGTCTTCATTTTACCAATGAGAAAATGGAGGTTCAAATAGTATACTCAAGATGTCACAGTTTATAAGTGGGATAGGCAAGATTCAAAGCCAGGTAGAAAAAGTCCATATTTTGAAAATTGTTTTTTAAAATACTGCTTTCTAATTTCTGCTTCTGGTAGTACTCATCCATGTATTATATTATGTAATCAAATTTAGGGTTCTTAAGAGAACAAATGGCAGTAAATAAACCAAGTCAGATTTAGAAACCCCAAAGGTTAGACCAGTATGTAAGTTCACAAAGGAGAAGTAGCAAGAGAGAAGAGACACATCTACAAAAGAAATGAGATTGCCTAAAGACACAACAACAATTCAGTTCACTTTCCTCCCATCTCAGTCTGACTTTCAGGTTAACTACAATACCTACAACATGCGCTTTGTGGGTTTTAAAGTAAAATGTTGTCAACCATAAGACAAGAACCACACTATGAATTATAGTTGCAATTTCAGTAACAGAGGCTTGTCTTAGCACCTACTTGGAAGTTTTCTGTTGATTGGTGAGTATGAGGCCTTGGTGAGTCAAAGTCAGCACTTGAAATGCCAAGGATGTATGTGAACAGTGGGCTTCACAGCTGATATGACTCATCTAGCCAAGCAGAAGAGGAATTCAGGCAGCCAAGCTCTCAGGAATAATAGAACCTGAGAGGCAAAGATGGAATAAAGTCAGGAAATGAGTCAATTTAATTTCCATTAGACAAGGAGGGAAACAGAAGATAAATCAGAGGGCAGGAGAATGGGGTGGCATTTGATGATCTACTGGTTGTTAAGAAAGTTACCTATTGGATGGTTTGGAACAGGAGCATCTCATGTCTTAATTGACCCTTTAGAATCTAAACCTTCTTGTCAAGTTCTACTAGGTCTTAAAGAAAACCTGCCTTTATGTGATATGGAAATATATTAGAGTCTGGACTCTGATATCACTTAGATCAAGGTGAAAATCCATAACCCTGGCATCTAGCTTGGGAAAGTGACATGTGTACCTCTTTGTCTATAAGAGGTTGAATTGATATAACCAATGCCAGTGTTAAATGAAGAATTAAAATAACAGGTAGCTGAGTTCAAGTGCATACAATACGATGTATTCGTTGAAATTTCTAATTCACAGGAAGTTCTTCACTGAGAAAAAGACAATTTGGAAGAGACCACTCCATCTTATATGAAATAAAAAACTCTTAGATTCATGTGGTAGCTAAGGAGGTAGGTTTAAGGACTGCAGAAAATCAGAGCAGCATACAGAATGCAATCTTCAAATGCAGTCACCCTTTGTTTTCTCATACCCTCTGTTTTCTCAGGATCCTCTCACTCTTAAGTAATTCTCCTTCAGACTGCATTGGATGCTGCAAATAGTCCAGAGGGCCAACATGTTTAGACAGGAAGATTAGATATAGCTCTCCAACTTGTCCCCAAACTTCATTTAGAACTAGGCATAATCAATTTTTTAACTATAGTAAAGCATATTGTTCAGATACGACTTTGGTAGAATCAGTGATGGCAAATACAGATTTTGCTATTTTATTGTAATATAGATGGCTGTAGATAATCTAATATTAGTAATGCCTTCAAAATTGGATCCACTATTTCCATTGTAGATTTCTTGTAAGTAATGCTCTCAATTAATATTAATAAAAACAAAAATCTGATCTGGATTGAAACAAACATCAAACAAAATTTTGCCATTCAATCAGTATTATAATTCTTTCCTATTGAGTAAATTCATGTCTGTTTGATTCATGAGGCTGATCTATATAGCAAAGAGCAAAGACAGAGGTCCCTGTACTAGAATTTGAGAAGGAGAGATGGAGATTTTCTGCTGGGGGTTATGCACAGAAAAAAAAAAAAAAAAAAAAAAACGCAATCAAATTAGGAAACAGTAAAGAGCAACAAGACAGTTTATACAATAATTTCTTTTTGACAGGCCAATAAATACTCAGCTGAATAATTTACCAAAAGAAAAAGAGCCCACTCAAGCCTCATGACCTTTTGAACAATGAGCAGGAGTTCAATTATCCGCAAATGTTCTATTAAAAGTCAGCTTTCCAGGCTGAAGTGTTATTTCAGCAGTCATATGTTAGGATTATTAAAGAGGGAGAACTCTGCCTTTGTAGTTTCTGTACTCTGCTATGGTTTTACAGTTTGTTACCATCTTAAAAACAAACAAAAAACCTCCTTGCTACATCAAGAAGTAGCATGTTGTCAAAAAAAGTGGGACACAATTATGCAATTATTTAAATAATGTTTCTGGAGAGTATGAGCTATTAGATTTCACTGGAACATTTTATCTGAACATGACTGGAGTGATACTGTCACGTTAGGAAGTATATAATTTGATTCCATTAGAGATGCAGAGTGACATGCCAACAGTTCTCAGAGAATTTCTCTTTTGCCCACCACATGGACTGCCATGAGGCAGTGAGCTGTTTATTGATTCTTTGGTTATAGCTAGGTTCCAAATATTAGGGAGCTTTGTTCTTCACTGATACTGATTAGTCAATTTTTTATCTCTGACACACCTGAAATAAACATGCTAGAATGAGGAAAGGCTTATTCTGGCTCATTTTTTTCAGTTTTCAGTTCACAATCCCTTGGCTCTAATGTTTTGAGCCTGCAGTAGCACAGTTAATCATGGTGGGTGCACATGTGGGGGAGTTACTCATTTCATTATAGCTGAGAAGCAAAGATGGGGGGCTGGGATCTCCATATCCTCTTAAAGGGTATGTCCCTAATGATCTAGCTTTCTTCAAACAGGCTAAATTTCCACCACCTCCAATAATGCTGTAGGCTGGAGCCAAAGCTTTCAACACATAGTTCTTTGGGGAACATTTAAGATCCAGACTATAGCCGATACCTTGCAAAATCCTACATCTTCCCTGAGACAAAGACTGTTGAAATCATCTATAGAATATCACATATTTTAGAACCAAGATACTAAAGTTTACTATATTAAGAGAGTACTAGATAAACCTAGTACTCCCAGAGATGACATGTTTTCCATGATTTAAATTTCTTTCCAAAAATTCTTTGTCATTTTTCTCACTTACTTTGATTTTGCCTATATTCTTCTGAGTTGTTGAGTGTAGAACTAAGAATTACATATAATGAAAATTTTAAAGATAATGGGAAAAGTTTCACTATTTTGATATTGAATATTTCCTTATTTATTGATTGATTTATCATCACTAGGGAAAAAAACTGAATTCTTTTAAAAAATATTTATTGTTTAGTTGTAGGTGGAAACAATACCTTTATTTTATTTTGGGGTGGGGCTGAGGATCGAACCCAGTGCCTCACACATGCTAGGAGAGCACTCTACCTCTGAGCCCCAATCCCAGCTCCAAAAGCTGAATTCTTAACAGAGCACAATCAACTAAACTCTTAAATATACCCAAGATAAGATCCAACTAAGGTTGAATGTCCTTTTTTTTTAGGGTGGGTTAAGTTCCTCTCTGAGTCAATTTTTAGTACTCTGTAATATTATACTTATTTTGTAATATTAATCTGTAATATTATACTTATTTTGTAGTACTGTTGTGTGGATGGGAAGTAACATGTATTAAGTCCTTTTTGCTTAACATATTAGTACTCCAAATAGTAGTTATATTTTCTCTTCTTCCCTTCATCTTTTCTGTTATCTCCTATATTACATTCAAGCCTTGATTTTTCTCATCTATCTTGATAGAACATTCTACTTGCTATTACTTTTCACAAACGTCATTCAGATTTTGAATCTGTCATTCTAAAAGCTTAGTCATGATTTTTTATTTGGCGATTCCAGAAACTCATTAAGCATTGCTGTTATTACATTATATAGGTCATCAGTGAAAAATTTAAATGTCACCTGATCTACAGATTCAGTTCACCACACATGTGTAGTCATAAATTTCTAGGCATGTGTTTTGCCATTCTTATAGTTCAGACTTACTATATACTAAGTCCTGCCCCATGTTCTAATAATTCTATTTCACTCCATTTTGTTACATTTTATTATAAAACATAGTACTTGTCATAAAGATTTGATTACTATGAAATCTTACAAATCTCCAAAACGCTGTGACCCTTACATATATTAACTAATTTTGAAAGAAATTTGACATATGCACAATAATCTTTACATGTGTATAAATGTTTCCTTTGAGAATAAATTTGCTGTTTTTTATTCCTTAATAATGATTTTATTTTAGTGTTAATCAGAAATATTAAGGAGCAGGTGGCAACATTCTGTCAAGTTAAAGGAGCAGCAGTGCAAACACACTTTATTAACATTATTCATAAAGTTCCCATCGTAAACAGCATTAAACTACTTACTATTCACCATAAGGGTATAAAAAGTGCATTGGAGCTTCAAAATCAATGACATGTTGCCCTCTACCCAATGTTGCTCTTTGGCAAAGAGAGAAGAAGCCGCTCCTCAAACTCAGCATGCCATTTTTTAATTCACACTTAAATTTCCACTTGAGGAAGCAAGCCAAAACACACTAGTCCTCCCTGAGATGCACCCTGGGAATAAGTACCCTCCCAACTTTAATAATTATCTGAGAAGAGTCTTTCTCCCACTCCCCTTTTCCATCTGAATAGGGGTTGCTTATTAGAACCTAGTTATTTTCTACTCCTCTATTTGCATAATTCACAGATGTCAACTTGCTGGCTCTAATCTGTCCCATCGAATTATAGTCTTTGTTTGCTGAGTAAATTGTTCTGTTTGCAGCTGTAATTTGGGTACCCTATTAAAATTGTAAAAATGAAGCAACTATCAGCAATTAGGTAGATGGATTTTACATTTTTTAGTTAATCATATCATGATTCAATATTGCTTTTTTTTTTTAGCAAATTGATCTATGTACATGTCTTGAAAACAGTATGGGTATTTAAGAAAACTTTATTGAAAATTGTCTTGGTAAGGTACAGATATTCCAATATGCCTCAGTCACAGTAGACTGGTATTATATAAACCTAGACTTCAGTATTATGTGCACTTATGTAAGATTAGCATGGCTATAAGGCAGAGAGATTATGCAGTCATTGTGGATCTGCTTGTATCTTAAATTTATTTGTTATTGTCACTTGATTCATTATTAAGAGTCTCTAAAATCATGCTACTGTAGATAGGAAATATATAATTTTTTAGTTACTAGATCTTGGTAATAAAAATTTAAAAACAATGGTATCATATTCACTCAGAGTATCTTCTTAATGATTTCACAAATATTTGGGTAAAATTTCTTCTTCATTTGCTATTCAAATGCAATACTCTTTAATTTTTCAAATGCTAATTATTTTTCATATCATTTATTATTTTGGCATTTTCTTCAACTGGTGCATTGTATTTATATATGAGTTGAGTTCAAGTTGACAGAATCAGCCATGCATGGAATTTGATTTACTCCATTTCAGTCCTCAGTTATCCTCCTTTTCATCCCTTCTTCCTTCCCTCTATTTCCTACCTCTACTCTACTGGTCTTTCACCTAAATTTCTAAGAAAATATTTTTTTCTGAAGAAAGTGATATATGAGGCCATGGTATTACAAATAAAAGAGATACTTACATGTTTGAATCACACAAGGCTCAAAGACAATCAAATGTAATTTTGTCATATAGAGACAGAATTGCAGGAAACTACTTCTGATCAGCATATTCATCTATAATAATATTTTAGGAAGAAAACATTTGGGCTTCAACAACATGCAATGAAATTTGATTCACAAATATTTTGTTCAAGTGGGATCTTTCTGGAGTTTTATTACATTTGAATTTTCTCTGCTGTTTCAATTTGGTCTATATTTGCCATAGATTGGTTCACTCAGTGGGTGATGACTAGTTTTTGAATTACATTGAAGTGCAGGTAAACTTCACTGTATTTGTTCATCCTTATACAAATTGTGGATGAGTATTCTTGGAAGTGTCAATCTATATTAACAGCCATATTCCAGAGCGTAATTTTGTAAATTCATTAAAATAAGAGTGAATATAAATTCTTAATATAGAATCAATTTCTTTGGCCAGGAAAAAGAAAACCCTTCATCTGTTAAAAATAAATTATTTGTTAATGTATGGATATTTTGAATTAAGTTGCTAGGTAAGACAATGGGATATCTGATGATAAACATTTGCAATCATTTTTATGGATTTCTTTCTTTCATGAAAGTGGCAAATAAATTTAAGATACAAGCAGATCCACAATGACTGCATGATCTCTCCACCTTATAGCCATGCTAATCTTACATAAGTGCACATAATACTGAAGTCTAGGTTTATATAATACCAGTCTACTGTGACTGAGGCATATTGGAATATCTGTACCTTACCAAGACAATTTTCTTGATTTCTGCTCTGTGATTGGTCAGTTATAATTCTATGACCATTTAGAGTCTAGAACTGAAATTCTATGGCATCCTGGAAGATGCATAGCAATTGAATAAGGTATGTGACATTACTATAAAAAGAAATGAGAAAAGTGATATACTTTCTAGTGTCTGCACGATTTAAAAAAGGTGATGTGTTTGAATATATCTAATTTATGCTCTCCTCAATTTAAGTACAAACAAACCAAAGTTAATCATAATAATGTTCTGTGAGAACGAAATATACTACAATTGCTCATTATCCTCAGCACTGAACCCATGGAAAGTATATCATAAATAAAGAGTAAATAAAGAAAACATAGTTTTACTGGAAAAAAAGAGAGAAAAACTATATATGTGTATATATGTGGTACAGAAAAAAAAAGAAAATTAAAAGTTATTCTTAGGTAAAAGTGTCTTTCTCCATATTTTTTTCATAAGGAGTCACAAAGAACTGAGGATAAGGAAGTTTTCCTTTACTTATAAAAATGCATATTGTTCAAAAATGAAAGAGAAAAATCAGAGAAAAGGGAGCATAAGATTTTAAAAAATCATTAGCATGTAATTTTACCGGAGGCAACTTGGCAAGCCATATGCTAAAACTGGGAAAAAATGTACTTTTTTAGCTGCAAGGACTTTTGAATGATTCTTCCATTTTAAATAGTTACTATTGATACTAAATGTTACCAACTTAAAATTAGACTTTTTCTATGCTGATATGAATAGTGACTGAACAAATAAATAAGCAGAGAACAGAAAATTTTCCATGCAGAAAAATTCCAAGGAATTGGTATAGATACTCTTTCTTTAAATAGGAGGAACATAAGTCCTGACAGTTTTAAGTGTAGGATGAACAGTGACTAATTTCCAAAGATTATAGAATTAAACAGGAAATTGCAGTAACTTTACAGTGAAGAAAATATGACAAATTGTACTTAAGCAAAGTTACCAATATCAATATCAGCAAAGATAATCACATATCAACCTTTGATATGACACATAGCCACTTTTTGTCTGTGGTCTTCTTACCAATACATGCAATCCCAGTCTAATCACAAAAAAATATATATATATATTAGATATCTAGGGAAGCACATCATATAAAATGCCTGATCAATAGTCACCAAGCCTATCAAGGTCACGTAAAATAAGCAATGTCTGAGAAACTGCCAAGAGGAGCTCATTATGATAGCAATACTAAAAACTGAATGAGATTTTGGAACAGAGGCAAGACATGAAGTAAAAACTAAGGAAATATGAATAAAGCATGGGCACGAGTTAATATGTTGTAATATTGAATTATTAATTATCATAATTCATAATTGTGGCCATATTAATAATAAGATAGTAACAATAGATAAAACTGGATATAGAGGAATTCTATACTACCTTTGCAATTTTTTTGTAAATCTAAGATAGTTATAAACTATATCATTTAAAAAAGTTATAATAATTTCAAAATAATTTTAAAGATAGATTTCTACATAAAAGTAGGTTTTCTAATAGAACTTCTAGTCCAAAAATGTGTTGTTAGTATTTAATCATCATCCTGGTACTAAATTTGCTGCAAATATTTATTCATAAAATGATATATTATAGTGTTTTGGTGTTTAGATAGAAGTAATATTGTTTAATTCATAAGGTCTTTAATAAGGGTGAAAAGGAAAATGCCAACTAATTAGAATTTAGGACATTAAATAGTTTTAATCTATTACATTTAAAACTTTATATGTTACTATTTATTTATGCCCCAAATGTTTCCCTTGTACTCTGAGTATTTTTGGAAGGAAATAAGTTAATTTTGGACATAATGCTAAGTAAAAATAACCTTTGATATAAGTAGTTGCTTCAAAGTAATATGACTCATTGCTTAACTAAGTTTTGCTTTTGTATCCAATTGCAAAGTTGTACAATTGCATGAAGTTTGAATAAACCAAAATATTAAACATTCAAAATATTTTAACTTACATTTATTAAGCAAGATAAAATGTTACATTTATAGCCAAGCCATTCATAGTGCATGAGCTTGCTCTTCCTTATTCAATAAAAGTTTAATTATCTTAATTACTCTGGCCCAGTTAGAAGTCCTTTATCTAGTATATACTGCTAGTTTGATAAATACCTGATGTGCACAATTGTAACTAATGTGTGCTCAGATGATGACTTTGTTAAATTGAGTATTTTATTTCTATAAGATTTTTATATTATTTGTGGTATGGATTTTATATTATTTGTGGTATGGAAAGTGTCTGATTATTAGGGTATTTTGAAAATAATCTCAGTGAAAACTTAAATGAAACTAACATAAAAACTAAATAAATTAGAGTAAAAAAAAATGAGGGGCTAGGGTTGTGGCTCAGTGGTAGAGCACTTGCCTCACATGTGTGAGGGTAGTGGGTTCGATTCTCAGCACCACATATAAGCAAATAAATAAATAAAGATCCATCAATAACTACTAAAAATATTTTTAAAAAATTGAGTAGCATTAATATCAACAGGCAATTTTTCAATGATTAGGTTATAAATACAAAAAAGTGTTAAACATGAGTATATTAGAAAAAAATTAAAAGAAAAATTACAAATATTCTGTAAGAACATCTTTTAAAAAGATGAAAAAATTCTAATTCCAGATACAGGTCAAAAGGGATATATCTGGGTTATTTATTTTGTATACTTCTCTTAATAAAGAAAATAATCCAAGTTGCAGCATCTTATTTCCAGTTACAATCTAGAATGAAAGCTAGTGGCCTGACATTCGTAATACTTCAGTGGCAATTACAGCACAGTTAATATATCAATTTAATTAAATTTCTATAGTGATTCATGACATAAACTATCAAAGTAAGTTAACTTGCACAAAAATAGACAAAAGATCAATTCAGTGGGCAGTGATAAAATGAATTAAATTATAGTTGCTGCCTCCTGAAAGGATTGTGTGCATAAGTAGTTTCTTTTCTTGGGTTTTCCTTTCCTCTCTTTCTTTCCTCCTTCCCCTCCTCACTTCCTTCCTTCCTTTCTTTTTTCTTTCACCACCTCTTTTAAAGACATCATTTAGGGATGTTAGATGTGAGAGATCTGAGAGAGTTTCTAATTTGGCTAAATCTAAATTGTTGTTTATCTTTATGTTAAGGAGGAATCAAAGAACTATGTTTAATTAAATAAAAGCAAATGGAATTCTTTCTTGTGTTTCACACTATAGTTTAAATTTTGCATTTTCAGTTGTGATTTATCACTTTTTTAGATTTTTTTTCAATAAATGGGTATCACTGAAATCTTATAATTGTAAAGCTGTATATCAAAAAAATCATCTGTAAGTCCAAGAGAGAAGTAATAAAAAGTGGAATTGGTGAGGGAGTTGATAAAATTCTCTCATCTTCTTGCCACCAGTTTGAACTACATATGATCAGAGACTGTCAGCAATTCAGAAGGAAGCTACTAGCATTTCTTTTAATAAAAGGCAGTAAGTAATGAAATAAGAAAGGAAATACCATTCATGGAGTAGCCTTAGCTGATGAAGTAGGTCTTATTGGTTTGATTGAATGTGCTGAACAATTAATAATTTGTACTTTCCTGTATCGCTGATTTATAAATAAATTTATAAATAAATTTATATATAAAAATTGTGTGATTTTTTTCCTTGTATCTCTAAACAAATTCATCTATAAAGAAGAATAATGTTGCTGGGCACGGTGGTGCATGCCTATAATTCCAGTGGCTTGGGAGGCTGAGACAGGAGGATCACGAATTCAAAGCCAGGCTCAGCAAAAGTGAAGTACTAAGCAACTCAGTTGAGACCCTTTCTCTAAATAAAATACAAAATAGAGCTGGGGATGTGGCTTGGTGGCCGAGTGGTTCTGAATTTTGTTAAGTTATTGTCTAATCAAGCATTTTATAATTCCATGGTAAAGGTATAACACCTAGGTCATTTTCTGTGTTAATAATATTAATTTAGTTACTGCTGGATAAATGAGTAATATTAACTTGTAAAATACGATATTGTGTGTGTACATGTCACGCACGGACACATGTGTACAACTGTGTATATGAATTACATTACAAATAATTTTAAAAGCTCCTAGTCAGTTAAAAAATATCAGTAGCTATATATGAACATATTCCTTCATAGAATTAGTCAACATTCCCCAAAAATTTGAGTTGCCACTTTCACCGTCAACAACTTTGAAAACCTCCATTGGTAATGTTAATGAAAAATAAATAATTGACACTAAGAAAAGAGAAACATATAAATAACTTTTACCATAATTGCAGCCATCTTCCTTTTCCCCACCCTCACTTTTTGAATACTGTTCTTATTCCCAATAAATAGAAAGTAGCACAAGATAAAATCTACAGGCCTGGAGACCTGCTGGTCTCTCCCTGTTCCCTCATTGAGAGATAGGAGACAATTTACCAGCCTCTGAAATGGGGATGATGTACTGGTTTCCTGTTCTCTCCTTGAGAAGATAAAGGACAAGTCAGTTTCCCTGTTCCCCCTCTGAGAGACAGGAAAACTTCCTGTCTCTGTTACCCAGAAACAAACTTGCCTTCCACAAGATCAGGGGATGCTTAGTATGTCAGTCAAGACTAAACCCGCCCCTAGTGCATGGCCATGATTTTAGCCTATAAAAGGTAACATTAAGGGGATTTGCTGCTGCTCTCCCTCCTTGCTGCTGCTGTCCCTGTCTGTACAGAGAAGCCCTATCAGCTCCTGACAATAAACACACTGCTTATCCCAGGTGTATGTGTGATTAGTCCTGTACCATTCTTCTTTCAATAACTAGACTCTCACTTTTCTCTAAACACTACTGAGTCATATCTCACCTAAAATTAGGATCAATTGTAACACAATATCTCAAAATATGGTAGTTTATTCCAAATACAAATGTGTTTGACTTTCACAAAAATATTGGAAGATAGTTACATTGAACTACATTTGACCTGAGGATGCCTTGGTATTTTGAGACCTTCTGAGGAACCCCAACCTAACTGTGTAAACTACTTGAAAGCCCAACACAGGAGTGTACTTTTGTAATTAATACCTGATTCTCATTACATAAGCATCAGTAAATCACATGAGACAAAGAAGGCTACTAAATCCTGGTAAAGGGAGCAATCCAACAAGAAGATATAATGATAGTAAATATCTATGTCACAAATGTCGGTGTACCTAGTTGCATAAACAACAACAACAATTTCTTGGCATAAAAGAGACCCCAATATATTTATACCATGCAATTTAAACACACCCTTATCACCAATAGTCAGGTTGTTCAAACATGAAATCAATAAAGATATTATCAACTTAAATAATACTATAAATCAAGTTGAATTAATAGACATCTACAAAATATTTTACTCCAAAACATCTGACTTTACCTTCTTTTCAGCAGCTCATGGGCCCTTTCCCCAAATACAGCATATTAAAGTACACAATATAAGTATTAACAAATATAAAATAATTGATACAATCCTGTTCATCTTGTCAGATAATAATGGAATGAAACTATAAAATACCAACAAGAAAACGAATGGAAACCACATAAAGACATGGAGATTGTACAATACACTTTTAAATGAAGAATGGATCATTAAAAAATGACACAAATCAAGAAATCCTTAGAAACAAATTAAAAAAGAGATACAACATATCAAAATTTATGGGACAGTATGAAAGGAGGAAAATTTATAGGATTATGTACCTATGTTCAAAAAAAGACCAAAGAAATCTAAAATAAAGACCTTAGAAAAGGAAGAACAAACTAATTCCAAAACTAGTAAAGACAGAAAATAATAAAAATCAGAACCAAAATTAATGAAATTGAGAACAGCAGCAACAACAAAAGAATACACAGGATCAATGCAACAGAATACTTTCTTTTTAAAAATAAATAAGATTGATAAATCCTTAGGCAAAAGTTAGAGATGGCCTGAATAATCAAAACTAGAAATGAAAAAGAAGATGTTACTTCTAAAAGTAAAAGACACTACTGAAATCCTGAGGATCATTAGAAGCTATTTTGAAAATTTGAACCACAATAAACTGAAAAATCTAGAAGACCTTGACAAATTGCTAGATACATATGAACTGCCCAAACTGCACATGAAAGATACAGAAAATCCAACAGACCAATACTGAGTAATAAAATTAAAACAGCAATTAAATGTCTTCCAACAAAGAAAAGCCCAGGACCGGATAGATTGTCAGCCAAGTTCTACTGGATCTTCAAAGAACTAATAACATTAGTCTTTCTCAAATTATTTCATGAAATTGAAAGGAAGGAAACACTTATAAATACATTCTATAAAACCAGTGTAACCCTGATGCCAAAACTAGACAAGGAACATCAAGGAAAGAAAACTTCAGATCAATATTCCTGATGAACGTAGATATAAAAATCTTCAATGAAATATTGGTAAACCACATTCAAAAACACATAAAGAAGAAAATATATTGTGATTAACTGGCCCTCATCCCAGTGATGAAAGGCTGTTTCAAAATACACAAATCAATAAATGTAATTCACTACTTGAATAGATTTAAGAACAATAATCTTATTATTATCTCAAGACATGCAGAAAAGGCCTTTGATAAAACCCAGCACCCACCCATATAAAAATGCTACAGAAACTAGGGATAGAAGGAACTTACCTCTACATTATAAAGGATATATATGAAAACCACAAAGCCAACATTATACATAATGGATAAAAACAGAAAGTATTCTCTCTGAAATCCAGAACAAGACAAAAATGTTTACTCTTACCTCATCTATTCAATATATTTTTTAAAACACTAGCCAGAACAATTAGACAAGAGAAGGAAATTAAAGGGATTCAAAAAAGAAAAGAAGAAGTCACACTATCTGTTTGCTGATGATATGATCTTATATCTAGAGGACCTAAAAACTATCGAGCTGATAGATGAATTTGACAGAGTAGCAGGACACAAGATCAACTATCATAAATAAATAGATTTATTGTTTTCCAACAGTGATTCATCTGAGAAATAAATCAGAAAAATCATCCCTTTCTCTCTCTCTCTCTCTCTCTCTCTCTCTCTCTCACACACACACACACACACACACACACAGAGAGAGAGAGAGAGAGAGAGAAAGAAAATAAAACCCTAAAAACTAAAAGAAGAAACTTTGGAATTAATCTGATCAAGGAAGTGAAAAGTATAATGAAAACTATAGATAAGTGAAGAAAGAAACTGAAGAAGAACTTAGAAGATGAAAAGACCTCCCATACTCTCGGAAAGGGAGAATTAATATTATCAAAATGGCCACACTACCAAAAGTGATATACAGATTCAACCTAATCCTCATCAAAACCAACAACATTCTTTACACTAAGATTTCACCTCACTCCAGTCAAAATGACAATTAGCAAGAACACAAAATAATCAATGCTGGTGAGGCTGTGGTAAAAATGGTACACTGGTATGTTTTTGTTGCGACTACAAAGTAGTACAATCACTCTGGAAAGCAGTATGGACATTCCTCAAAAAAATAAAAAATAAAAATGGAACCACTATATGACCCAACTGACTCTTTATGACCCCAAAACATACTGAAATTCATTTAGAACATTAAGAGACCCAGAATAGAAAAAGCAATTCTGAGGAAGAACAGAAATGTAATAGTCAGTACAATACCTGATCTGAAATTATACTACAGAGCTATAGTAACGAAAATAGCATTGTATTGGCATCTAATAGAATAGAAGAAACAAAACTATCGGATACTTGTCAAAGATACCATAAATATATGTTGGAAAAAGGTAACAGTTTAAATCAATGGTGCTATCAAAATTAGATGTCTTTATGTGGAAGAATAAAATTGGAACCCTACCTTTCACCCTGAATAAAAGCCAAATCAAAGTGGACCAATGACTTGAGAATCAGAGTAGAAAGCTCACAACTGCTAGAAGAATACATGGGGTCAATTCTCCATCATGTAGGTATAGGCACCAACTTCCTCAACAATACTCCTAAAGCTCAAGAAATAAAACCAAGAATCAATAAGTGGGATGCCACTAAATTAAAAATCTACCCTGCAAAGGAAATGATTAAGAGCATGAAGATAGAGTCTACAGAATGGGAGAAAATCTTTGTCAATTGCTCCTTTGTCAGGGGATTAATATCCAAATATATAAAGAACTCAAAAAAACTTAATGCCAAAATCAAAACAAATAAGCAAACAAATAACCCAATGAATAAATGGGAAAAAGAACTGAATAGATGTTTCTCAAAAAGAAACACAAGTGGCCAACAAATATATAAAACAATCTCCAACATCCATAGCTATAAAGGAAATGCAAATCAAACTGCACTAAGATTTCACCTCACTCCAGTCAAAATGACAATTAGCAAGAACACAAAATAATCAATGCTGGTGAGGCTGTGGTAAAAAATGGTACACTGGTATGTTTTTGTTGTGACTGCAAAGTACTACAATCACTCTGGAAAGCAGTATGGACATTCCCCCCCGCCCCCCCAAAAAAAGGAATGGAACCACTATATAACCCAACTGACTCACTCTTTGGTATTTATCCAAAAGAACCACAATCAGCAAACTATAGTAGCACAATTTACAATATCCATATTATAGAACCAGCCTAGATGCCTCTCAATAGAGGAATTGATCAAGAAAATAGGCTGTGTCAGCCATAAAGAAAAATGAGATCATGGCAGTTACTGGTAAATGGATGGAAACAGAGAATACTATACTAATTGAAATAAACCAGATTCAGAAATCAAGGGTCAAATGTTTTCTCTCATATGTGGAAGCTAGAGCAAAATAAGGGAAAGAAGGTAGTGGTGGGGATTGGATAGCATAAACATATAGGAAAAAAATCAGTGAAGGAGAAGGATATGGAGAGTGAGAGAAGAGGGATTGGAAAGGGGAGGCAATATGAAATGAATTTAACAAAATTATACTGTATGCATATACAAATGTTCCACAGTAATTTCACCTTTATGTATATAAAGTAGAAATAAAAAATAAATAAATGAGTGAGAAGGAAGATCAGTAAAGTAGAGGAAGGAGAATTAGGGGAGGCAGGAAGGAAGGGAAAATGGGGAGGGGGCAGGAAGAGGCAGGGATTGAAATAAAATTCCATGCATCTATGATTCAGTCCAAATGAATCCAATTGCTATATATAACAATAATGCTCTAATCAAAAATAAAGAAATAAAAAAGCTAAAGAGAATTTTTGAGCAGTTAATTATTTTTAAAATAATATGAATTTTAAATAATTTAGGATATAGCTATCAATATTTGTTACTTTAAGAATTAAAATGAAAAATTTTAAATTATGTATGTTTTCCAAATTTAAAAAAAAAAACATATGGTGAGAACAGTGGCATCATTTCAACAGTTGATAATTATTTTAATGTATGACTTCAAAATTTTAAAAAGTTTTTATTTAGAAGACAGTTGAACTCTGATGTCTACTTCTTCATTCAATGTATTATAATGTTGGTGAAGTAGGTGGAGCAAACCTGCCTCTATACTTGTAGAAAGTTGGAAAATAAGGCTAGTTTTCTAGCTGTCTTAGAAAATATGGTTATTCCTCTTGATGCTAAAACAAAACTTAATAAATGGAAGCTTCTCTCTCTCTCCCTCTTTGTTTCTCTGCCCTCTCCCCGGCCCCTCCCCGCCCCTCCCCTGCTCTCTTTACATTCTTATTGTACTGGTGATTAAAACTAGATTCTTGAATATCCTAGGCAAGCCCTCCTGTATCACATTCTGTAGCCTAGAAACTTCTTAAAGCTTAGTTCCATTGTGGATTTTGAAAACAAATCAATTTTTGTACTCAGTTAAATAAAATATATTTGTGTGTTTTGCATTTTGAATAGCTCTTTCATCTGTGCCTGGGCCATTTGAAAGTAAGTTAATTTTGAGTTAAGATTTTTCCAAATATTACCATATTTGGCAAATAGTATGAAAAAATTCCATTTGTTAATAACACCACAGAAAAGTATTTAAATACTGGGAAGCTGTCAAGTTCTTGGTGATGAATATAATGTTCCAAAATTCAAATTTTTGCTTGAAAGCACAAATGTGATCATTGGCAACAAACAAATAGTGTCAGTTGTTCTTCTAAGTGACAGGCTTAATGTTCAGTTTAGAAAAAAAAAGTATCTCCCCAATACTTAAGTCTCAATAACCATAGTTTGTCTGTCATTCACTCTTTCTGCTAAAAAATGATGCTTTATTAAATTATGGACTAGTTCAGTTAATGTAAGTTTTTTTTTAAACAACTCTGTTTAGCAGGCAACATAAATGCCTAATATAGGCCTAGTTTTATCACATAAAATGTAATAAGAAACATATACTCCCAAGTCAAGTTGTAATAAATTTTTTAAAAATTGGTGCTTCTTCAATGACATTATGAGTACAATTGTGTGTGTGTGTGTGTGTGTGTGTGTGTGTGTGTGTGTAACTATGTGTGCATGATGGATAAAAATGAAATGACGATTACTAAAATCTGTTGCCATGGACTTTATTTCCAGTAAAAGGATGGCTATTTCACCATCATTGCTTTTGAACCAGCAATGTAAATGTTTACATAAAGAAAACAGTAAATAATATTTTAGAAGTATGATGAAAAGCATTTTGACCTCACAGATCCTTTGAAAGGATTTTGCTGACTCCCAGGAGACATTGACTCACTGTGAGGTTAAAGAGTGTGCATGCTTAAAATATTTATAGATGATACCTGACAGTACAATTTGTATTTCTATCAAAAATTTGGTGTGACTAGAAATCCTTAAATCTTTATCTACTTGACAGATAAAAAGAAAAGTTCAGCGTTACCTTAATTTTGACCATAAGTGAGGTCAAAAATCTTTTGTGTATTGGTCAATATGATACTGGTCCATGTGACAGAGAGAATAAAGAGTTCACAAAATGACCTAAATTCATTCGGGAAGGTAATTTATGATCAAGGTTGTATTTCCTTAATGGTAATCACCAGGAGGAAGTTAGAAATGTTAATAAATAATATTAGGATATCTGGTGAGTTATGAAAGAAAGGTAGATCTATTAGTAATTTACATTTGTATCAAAAATCCTGGATTTGTAAAAGATGAAATGTTAAAAGAGCAATTTATTTTCATATTTTATATTTGAAACATCTATTGAATGATAATACAGGAAAACCAGACTTAAAGAAAATAAGTGATAAAGATATGAACCAATTAAATTCCAAAATGGCATAAAGAACAAAATATTTTCATCCCTCTCATTTATAGGTGTGGAAACAAAAGTCCAGTAGGGCGTGTACAAAACTTATCTATTATCTGTCAAGTGCTTTAATCACTATAGGTTATTTATTTATTTGTTTCTACTAGTTTACTAAGTTACCGAAATCTGATTTATTTTCAACTACATATAATAAATTTGAATATATGTCAAATATCTATACCTGTATCTCACTATCTCTTTCTGTATCATTCTGCAACTATTCCATGAACATGAAAATGGCATAGGATGACCTTTAGCTGCTTGCAACTGATATGTTTTTAAAAATAGATTAACATTATTCTATTGAAATCAGCACCATCTGCTCTCAATATACAGGAGTTGTTATAGTGATTGAGATCTTAGGCTCTTGGAATCCTACTCGTGTAACTTCCTGCATGACCTTGAAAAATTTACTGAAACCCTTCATGCCTAGGCTTCTTGATTTAGGTGTCATCTTAATTCGTTAGGTGATTGTGAGGATTTAGGCAAACTTATAAAAGACTGTGTGAGAAGACATGACACACAGTAAATACTTAATGAATGCCAGCTAGTGTAATTTTCATAGCTATTGATAGGTGGGCAGTTTCTGGTGATCATTAACAGTTTTCTTTTTTGTGTGTTTTCCACTGTAGAACAAGCATGTGTTACCTTGCTCTTCATCACTCCAGAAGTGGTCTGCATATAGAATTGATTTCTATCACAAAGTCGGTAACCCAGTTATTTCCATAATGTATCAAGTAGCATGATGAATGAATCCCAGGTGTGTATTGTCAGCACAGGTTTGGAGAAAAGATTTCAAATAATGAAAATTGAAAGGAGTAATTACTTTAACCTCGTGTTTGAGGAAGAACTACAGAACCTAGCTCAAAAGTTGATGCAAGGGTGAGGCGAAAGAGCAAATGATAGAATCAGCTAATTTCATATTCAGATTATGCCTACATATCCTCATTTATCCTGCTTATGTTTCTCATTGTGACACTACTTTCAACTTGACATTGCTGTTCCTTGTTCTTTTAAAATTCTTCTGGAAATGCTACAAAGCTGAAGGGATCTTCACAAGACTGGATATACAGTATTCTAATGCAGTCTGGAAACTAAATTGAACTGGAAATCATCTATGCATACTAAGACCAATGCCTGCCCATTCTGAATGGATCACTGATGGCATATCACAATTTCTTACTCAATACTGAACTTAGGCAATGATTCTCAGAAGCAAAACAGGATTTCATTTTTCAAGTTTTCCCCCCTTTGTCCTTTACGGTCTGGAACTCAATCAAATTGTCAGAGGAAGCATCACAAAGATGATGGAAATGGGAATTTGGGTCTTCTCATTTCTGAAAACAAAGAGGCATGGGTATGAAAACTTCACTACTCAGCATGTTTGTCTGCATGTAATACACTAAAGCAATCAGGGTTTTCTTGCATGAAATTCTTCTTTAAAAATACCATACACCAAATACCAAGTGGACTTTCTGAGTAAGTCAAATTGCGGCTGTCATTGATTCTAGTGTCATCCTTTCTGACTTTTAGCTGTCTCCTTGTAAATACTTTGACATAATTATGAATTGAACTAATGGATAACCATAGAATCTTTTATACTGAAGCAGAGTTTATGACACGATATTCATATTTATCTCTCATTTATCCCATTTAAAAATATTATTTTAAGACTATTCCTTTGAGGGTTTTTTAAAATTTTTTTTCAGTTGTAGGTGGACACAATACATTAATTTTTTTTAATTCATATGTGGTGCTGAGGATTGAACCCAGCATCTCACACGTACTAGGCGTGAGCTCTATCGCTGAGCCACAACCCTAGTCCCTCCTCTAAGTTTTTATATAACTTTTTTTTCTATATATTTTGGGGGTTCTGGTTGCTTGTTTTTAAATAGCCTATTAACATATGACCCCTACCATAAAATTAACCAATTTCAACTGTATAGTTCACTGACTTCTGGTATATTCACAGTTGTGCCATCATCAAATTTTGATTCTAGAATATTTTAGTAGTGTTCAAAAGAAAATAAATCCCCTTTTACTAGTTTTCACTCTCCATTCCTTCCTTCAAACTGCAACACCCAACTTATCTAGTCTGTCACTATAGATATGCTTATTGTGGACATTTCATGTAAACAGAATCATATAAGTGATCTTCTTTGGGTTATTTCAATTTGGATAATATTTCCAAGGTTTATTCATATTTTAACATGCATTACTATTATATTTAAAATGCTTTTTATTATAGAATAATATTCCATAGTATGGATATAAGCATTTGTTAACCATTCCTTGATATTTAGGTTGTTTCTACTTTTTGACCATTATAAATATTGCTGCTATGAACATTCATGCACTGGTTTTTATGTACACATATGTTTAATTTCTCCTGGGTATATGCTTAGGTATATAATTGTGATATTGGTATTCCTTTGTAAACTCTATAGAAATTACCAAATTGCTTTCCAAAGCAACTCCACTATTTCACATAACCTTCAAAAGTGTATGGGAGTTCCATTTCTCTAAATTCTCATTAGTCCTTGCTATTTCCTGTCTCTTTCTGTGATTACAGCCACAAAGCCATTATTGTGGTTTTGAATTTAATCTATAACTAATGTTTAGGATCTTTTCATGTGTTATTCATCCATTTGTGAACTTTGAAAAAATATTTAAATTTTTTTCTCATTTTTCAATTGATTTGTCTTTTGCCATTGAGACGTAACAGTTCTCAATATATAATTGATACTGGTCCATTCTATAGGTTGTTTTCTTTTTGATATCCTTTGATGCACTGATGTTTTAGTTTTGATATGTTTATCTTCTTTTGTCACTTGCACATTTGATGTTGGACATAAAAATGATTTGCTTCACCTAAGGTCAGGAAGATATACTTTTTTTTCTGAGAAGTATAGAACTGAGAATTATAGAAATTTTATGTTTTACATTTATATCTATGGTCAAGTTTGATTTAATTTTAAATTAGGGGCATCATTACCATGCAATGTGAATATCCAGTTGTTCCACATTCATTTATTTAAAAGATTATTTTTTCCATTGAATTGTCTTGGCACCTGTTTTAAAAAGCAATTAATCAAAAATGGAAGAACTCACTTTTGAACTGTCATTCCTGTCCTCTTCCTATCCTCATGTAAATACCACGCTTCTTGATAACCATAGATTTTTATTAAGTTTTAAAATTGAGAAACACAAGCTTTCCAATACTGTTCCATTTTTTTGCCATTCTCTTTTTTTCATTATAATTTGTTATATATGACAGCAGAATGCATTACAATTAATATTATACATATAGAGAACAATTTTTATATCTTTAATTGTACACAAATTACAGTCACACCACTTGTGTCTTCACACATATATTTAAGGTAATGATGTCCATCTCATTCTACCATCTTTCCTACCACCATCTCCCCTCCCTATCCCTTCCTCCCCTTTGCTCTATCTAGAGTTTGTCTAATTTTCCCATCTTCCCTCCAACACCATTATGAATAAGCATCCTTATATCAGAGAAAACATTCATCATTTGAATTTTTTTGGGGATTGGCTAACTTCACTTAGCATTATCTTCTCCAGCTCTATTCATTTACATGCAAATGTCATGATTTTATTCTCTTTTTTAGTTTTTAATTTTTTATTGATTTTTTAAAAAATAAATGACAGCAGAACACATTACAATTCTTATTACACATATACAGCACAATTTTTCATATCTCTGTTTGTATATAAAGTATATTCACACCAATTTGTGTTTTCATACATGTACTTTGGATAATAATGTTCATCCCATTCCACCATTATATCTAACCCCATGCCCCCTCCTTTTCCCTCCCACCCTTCTGCCCTATTTAGAATTCTTCTATTCCTCCTATGTTCCCCCTCCCTACCCAACTATGAATCAGCCTCCTTATATCAGAGAAAACATTTGGCATTTTTTTTGTCGGGGGGGATTGGCTAACTTCACTTAGCATTATCTTCTCTAACCCCATCCATTTACCTGCAAATGCTATGATTTTATTCTCCTTTAATGCTGAGTAGTATTCCATTGTGTATATATGCCACATTTTCTTTATCCATTCATCAACTGATGAACATCTAGATTGGTTCCACAGTTTAGCTATTGTGTGGCTGTGTCCTGTAGTAAGCTGTTTTTAAGTCCTTTGGTAGACTGAGGAGTGGGATAGCTGGGTCAAATGGTGGTTCCATCCCCAGTTTTCCAAGTAATCTCCATACTACTTTCCAGATTGGCTACACCAATTTGCAGTTCTACCAGCAATGTGCGAGTGTACCTTTTCCCCAGCATCTTTGTCAACAGTTATTGTTGTTTGTATTCTTAATAGCTGCCATTCTGACTGGAGTGAGATGAAATCTTAGAGTAGGTTTGATTTGCATTTCTCTAATTGCTAGAGATATTGAAATTTTTTTCATGTATTTGTTGATTGATTGTATATCTTCTTCTGAGAAGTGTCTGTTCATTTCCTTGCTCCATTTATTGATTGGGTTATTTGTTTTTGTGATGTTTAGCTTTTTGTGTTCTTTATATATCCTAGAGATTAGTGCTCTATATGATGCTCACGAGTGGCAAAAATTTGTTCCCAAAATGTAGGCTCTCTATTCACCTCACTGATTGTTTCTTTTGCTGAGAAGAAGCTTTTGAATTTGAATGCATCCCATTTATTGATTCTTGACTTTAACTCTTGCACTATATGAGTCTTATTAAGGAAGTCAGGGCCTAATCCAACATGATGAAGATTTGGGCCCACTTTTTCTTCTAATAGGCCCAGTGTCTCTAGTTTAATTCCTAGGTTCTTGATCCACTTTGAGTTGAGTTTTGTGCATGGTGAGATATAAGAGTTTAATTTAATTTTGTTGCATATGGATTTCCAGTTTTCCCAGCACCATTTGTTGAAGAGGCTATCTTTTCTCCATTGTATGTTTTTGCACCACATAAACTATATTTATGTGGGTTAGTCTCTGTGTCCTCTATTCTGTACCATTGGTCTATAAGTCTATTTTGGTGCCAATACCATGCTGGTTTTGTTACTATTGCTCTGTAGTATAAGTTTAAGGTCTGGTGTGGCGATGCCACCTGCTTCACTTTTCTTGCTAAGGATTGCTTTAGCTATTCTGGGTCTCATACTTTTCCAGATGAATTTTGTGACTGTCTTTTATATTTCTATGAGGAATTTCATTGGGATTTTTATTGGAATTGCATTAAATCTGTATAGGACTTTTAGTAGTATGGTCATTTTGATAACATTAATTCTCCTATCCAAGAACAAGGTAGATCTTTCCATCTTCTAAGGTCTTCTTTGATTTTTTTTGAGGCTATTGTAAATGGAGAAGTATTTCTCATTTCCCTTTCAGAGGATTTGTCACTGATGTACAGTAATGCCTTTAATCTATGGGTGTTGATTTTATATCCTGCTTTTTTTTATCGTCAGATAGTGCTAATTTGAGTTCTTTTCCTGTCTGTATACCTTTAATTTCTTTAATCTGTCTAATTGATCTGGCAAGTATTTCAAGAACTATGCTAAATAGAAGTGGTGAAAAAGTGCATCTCTGACTTGTTCCAGTTTTTAGAGGCAATGCTTTCATTTTTTCTCCATTTAGAATGATGTTGGCCTGGGACTTAGCATAGATAGCCATATCTATGTTGAGATATGTTCCTGTTATTCCTAATTTTTCTGGTGTTTTGAACATGAAGGGATGCTGTGTTTTGTCAAATGCTTTTTGTACATCTATTGAGATGATCATGATTCTTATCTTTAAGTCTATTAATGTGATGAATTATATTTATTTATTTCCCTGTGTTGAACCAACCTTGCATTCCTGGAATGAACCCCACTTGATTGTGGTGTACTATCTTTTTGATAAGCTTTTGTTTTCAATTTACCAGAATTTTATTGAGAATTTTGCATCTATGTCCATTAGAGATATTGGTCTAAAGTTTTCTTTCTTTGATGTGTCTTTGCCTGGTTTTGGAATCAGGGTGATATTGGCCTCATAGAATGAGTTTGGAAGTGCTCCCTCCTTTTCTATTTCATGAAATAATTTGAAGATTATTGTATTAATTCTTCTTTAAAGGTTTTGTGTATCCATCTGTTCCTGGGCTTTTCTAGGTTTGTAGGTTTCTGATGGCATCTTCTATTTCATTGCTTGAAATTTATCTGTTTAAATTGTGTATATCATCCTGATTCAATGTAGGCAAATCATGTGACTCTAGAAATTTGTTGATGTCTTTGATATTTTCTATTTTATCAGAATATAAGTTTTCAAAATAATTTCTAATTACCTTATGTATTTCTGTAGTGTTTGTTGTGATATTTCTTTTTCATCATGTATGCTAGTAATTTCAGTTTTCTCTCTCCTTCTCTTCACGAGCATAGGTAAGAATTTGTCAATTTTATTTTTTCAAAGAACCAACTTTTGTCAATTTTTTCAGTTGTTTCTTTTGTTTCAATTTCATTGGTTCCAGCTCAGATTTTAATTATTTTCTGTCTTCTACTAATTTTTGGTGTTGGTTTTGTTCTTCTTTTTCTAGGGCTTTGAGATGTAACGTTAAGTCATTTATTTGTTGACTTTTTCTTTTTATAGGGAATGAACTCCATGCAGTAAAATTTCCTGTCAGTACTGCCTTCATAGTGTCCCAGAGATTTCAATACATTATATCTATGTTCTCATTCACCTCTTAGAATTTTTAAATCTCCTCTTTGATGTGTTTTGCAAACCATTATTCATTCAGTAGCAGATTATTTAGTCTCCAGGTGTTGGAACAGATTTTTTTTACTTTATTATTGATTTTTAATTTCATTCCATAATGATCTGATAGAATGCAGAGTAGCATCTCTACCTTTTTGTATTTTCTAAGAGATGCTTTGTAACACAATATATGGTCTATTTTAGAGAAGGATTCATGTGCTTCTGAGAAAGTGTATTTGCTCGTTGAAGGATGAAATATTGTATGTATGTTAGTGAAGTCTAAGATATTGATTGTATTTTTGAGTTTTATAGTTTCTTTGTTCAACTTTTGTTTGGAAGATATATCCAGTGGTGAAAGATGTGTGTTAAAGTCAGCCAGAATTATTGTGTTGTGGTTTATTGGACTCCTGAACTTGAGAAGAGTTTGTTTGATGAACACAGATGCTCCATTGTTTGGGGTATATATATATTTATAATTGTTAAGTCTTGTTGGTGTATGGTTCCCTTGAGCAGTATGTAGTGTCCTTCTTTATCCTTTTTGATTGACTTTAGTTTGAAGTCTATTTGATATGAGGATGGAAACCCCTGCTTGCTTCTGTAGTTCATGTGAGTGGTGTGATTTTTCCCAACCCTTCACCTTCAGTCTGTGGATGTCTTTTCCTATGAGATGAGTCTCTTGGAGGCAGCATATTGTTGGGTCTTTTTTTTTTTTCTTTCTTTTATCCAATCTGCTATTCTATGTCTTTTCATTGATGAATTTAGGCCATTAACATTCAGGGTTATTATTGAGGCATGATTTGTATTCCCAGCCATTTTTGTTTATTTTTGATATTTAACTTGACTTGGTTTCTTCTTTGATTTGTTTTTCCTTTAGTGTAATACTTCCCTCTGCTGATTTTCATTGTTGCTTTTCATTTCCTCTTCATGGAATATTTTACCAGGATGTTCTGTAGTGCAGGCTTTCTAGGTGTAAATTCTTGTTAACTTTTATTTTTCATGGAAGGTTTTTATTTCATCATCAAATGTAAAGCTTAATTTTGCTGGATATAAGATTCTTGGTCGGGGCTGGGGATGTGGCTCAAGTGGTAGCGCGCTTGCCTGGCATGCGTGTGGCCCGGGTTCGATTCTCAGCACCACATATAAACAAAGATGTTGTGTCCGCTGACAACTAAAAAATAAATATTAAAAAAAATTCTTTCTCTCTCTCTCTCTCTCTCTCTCTCTCTCTCTCTCTCTCTCTCTTCCTCTCTCACTCTCTCTTTAAAAAAAAAAAATAAGATTCTTTGTCGGCATCCATTTTCTTTCAGAACTTGGTATATGTTGTTCCAGGATCTACTGGCTTTGAGGGTCTGGGTTGAAAAATCTGCGAGATATGAATTGGTCTCCCCCTATATGTGATCTGATTCCTCTCTGTTGCAGTCTTCAATATTCTATCCTCATTCTGTATGCTAGGCATTTTCATTATAATGCACCTTGGTATAGATCTGTTGTAATTTTGTATATTTGTTGTCCTGTGAGCCTCTTGTATTTGGTTTTCCAATTTTTTCTTCTGATATTATCTCATTGAAGGTATTGTGCATTCCTTTGGTTTGAATCTCTGAGCTCTCTTAGCTCTTTTGTTGGAGTGATCAATTTTTGCCTGTATTTGCACATTTAGGTCATTCTTTAATTAACAGATCATTCTAATTATGAAGATTCTGAACTCTTTCTCTGACATTTCATCAACTTCACTGTCTATGGGTTCTGTTATTATAGTATCCTTGTTTGTTTGGGGCACTTTCCTCCCTTGTTTTTTCATGTTGTCTATGTATCTTCCTTATTTGCAGTGTGGATCTGAGATATTATAGTTTCTACCCTATAATCTTATAGGATCCATGCAGATTATCTGTACCTCACCTTGATGTTGGGCTTCCAGACCCTGCCGGTGTCCCACGATAAATGCTACTGCAACTATAGGTGGCAGCAACAATAGTGGAGGTAACTTGAGATAGTAGTGGAGGTGCCCCAAGATGCATGCGAAGTCTTTTAGTGATGGGGCTGAAAGGGTAAGCCTTATGCTGGCTTTGTAATGCCTGATCCAAGATGCAACTGCTTCTAGGCCCTGTCTGTTGTCACAAGGTAGAGGTTT
Organism: Callospermophilus lateralis; assembly: GCF_048772815.1. Lineage (NCBI taxonomy): Eukaryota > Metazoa > Chordata > Mammalia > Rodentia > Sciuridae > Callospermophilus > Callospermophilus lateralis. The sequence goes on along the minus strand of NC_135312.1, from coordinate 96,777,322 downwards.
ACTGTGTGGGGAAGGCTATGAGAATGGCTGCAGTGTCTCAAGATGGAAGTAGATTAGGCCCAGGCTCCCAGGTGGGGGTAGGAGGCTGCAGACATGGGCCTAAGCTGGGCCTAGGCTCCCAGGCAGGCTGGCAGAGGCTGTCTTGACCTCTCACAGGAATCTGTGGGTCAGTGGGATGAACTCAGGCCTACTTTGGGCCTGGGCTCTCATGAGGTGTGTGGAGTTGGTCCTGGCCTGGGGCTTGAGCTCCAGTGGTGGTCTGCTGGTCTGTGAGATGGACCTGGTCCTACTCTGGGCCTGGGATCCCCTGCAGGTTGGCAGAGGCAGATCTGGCCTGTTCCATTTTTCAAAGAATATTTGGCTATCTTTGGAATTCTTTCATTCACTATGAAATTTAGGATTAACCGATTCTTGGAGAATAAAAGGGAGAGGAACTGGAATTTTAATATGGATTGCACTGAATCTATAGGTCAATTTTGAGAATATTGTCCTGTAAACAATGCTCAGTCTTCAGATCTATGCACACATGATTTCTTTTCATTTTCGTCTGGTTTCCATTTTTAAATAACATTTTGCAGTTATCACTGTACATCTTTTGCATTGTTTCATTAAATATATTATTTTGTTTTATTACCATCTATGGAGTCTCCAGTTCCTTGTCTTACTTCAGCAAAGGATTACAGAACAGGACACAAAGATAGCAAACAGGCACAAGGTTTATAAATAAGAGCAAAAGTTACAAAGTAACAGGCTTCTCCAAGGAGATGGGGCCCTAGAGCTAGAAGTCCCTTAGGGGAGTACTGACTTGTTCTTTTCACAGTTTTTGAGACTTTCTCCTTTTTCTACCTCCTCCCCTCTCCACACTCTGTTTATTACGGCTCATTGGTATTCCAGAGTCCACACATCTATTTTAGTCCTTCTATTGGATTCCCTGATCATGTCCACAAGCTCTTTAGTAAGCTAGGAAGTTAATCTTATGGGGGACCTTCCCCTACCTTCCTCATTTGTCATCTGTCCCTGACTGCCTATGCATTTCTAAATCTCCCTCACTATTATATGATCTGTACTGGACCATGTTCTATGTGTCCTTAAGAAGAACATGTATTACAAAATTGTATTAAATATTCTACAGGGCTTTTTTAAAGATATATTTTTTTTTCATAGGGTTTAGTCTTCTATTTCCTTACTAATCTTCTTCCTCATTGATTTATCCACAATTAAAAGTAAGTTGTTGAAATTGCCAATTATCATTGCTTGTCTATTTTGCAGTGTTATTCCATAGGTTTTTACTTCATGTGTTTTAGAGCTGTGTTGTGAGGTACATATATATTTATAATTGCTACATTGTCCTGATGAATTACAAGATATTATTCTTTATCTCTAGCAGTAATTTTGTCTTGAAGCATGCTTAAATTTTAGTACATCCAATCTGTATTTGCTTTGGTTTGGTCACTGTTTGTACAGTATATCTTCTTATCTTTCATTGTCAATCTATTCGTGCCTTTGAATCTAAAGTATAAGAGATATACTTTAGTTAGAGTTTTAATTTTAGCTGGAGTATATAATTTTTAGTTGGAGTATATAATTTCTGTGCGTTATGAAAATCTATCCTTTTTGAGTATTTACCTATTTACATATACTATAATTATTTATAAGGTAGTATTACAGCTGACATTCTGCCCTTTGTATTCTATGTATGTCTTATTTTATTTCCTTTATAGTTCTCCATCTCTCAAATACTGCCATCTGTTCTCCTCTCCTCCTCCTCTTTTCTTCTTTTGTGCCTTTCCATTCTTCAATTAATGCCTTTCAGGTTTTAAGAATATATTTCCTGGTATATCATTTTTACTGTCTTACATTTTATCTTTCTGTATTTTGGAGTTATTTTATTAGTTATTTTTCTGGGAATTACCATTAATTTTATAACTTCAATCTAGTTTGAATTAATATTAACTTAAATTCAAAGTTATACAAAACTTTGCTTTATCAGATTTGGTTTTCTCTCCTCTTTGTGCTCTATTGTCTTTCAGATTATATATTTACACAACGTAAGTCTATCAAAAGACTTATAATTATTGCTTTATGTAGTTGTCTTTTAAGAGGGTAGGAGAAGAAGAGTAATGAACATATATACATATATACCATATGTACTATGTTTCTTATTTAAACATGTAGGACCCTTTACTTGTGCTATTTATTTATTCATATGGATTCAAGTCTCCTTTCAGTCTGAATAGACAGTGACTCTTTCAAATCCCCCTTTGGTAACAAATTATCTCCCTGCCCATTTTTGAAAAAAAATCTGGGACTGTATTGATTTTTCCATTCATTTTTGAAGGGGAGCTTAGCTGTATATATAATTCTTGGTAGACAGTACCTTTATTTTAACACTTCAGAGATGTAACACCCTGTCTGTAAACATCCATGGTTTCCGAGGAGAAGTCAGTTACTAAACTTTTTGATGATATCTTGTGATTGATAAGTAATTTTTCTCTTCCTGTTTTTAATATATAATTCTCTTAACTTTCATTAATATGACTCTGATATATTAAGTTGTTGGTTTGTGAATTTATTCTACATGGAGTTCATTGATTTTGGAAGAATAGATTAATATTTCCTGTAAATTTTGAAAAATTTCAGACATTACTTTTCAAATATTCTTTTTGTTCCTTCTTATCCTCTGGAAATTACATTATATTAATTTTAGTACCCATAATCATATCCCATCTGAGGCTTTGTTAACATTATTTCTTTCCATTTTACATTTCAAACTTGACTTTCTCTTTTATTCTATCCTGAAATTTATTGACTCTTCTACCATTTCAAATCTGTCAGACAGTCTTGTGAATTTTTCGTTTCAGTTATTGGTGTTTCAAGACCAGAATTTCTACTTGTTTTTATTTTATTTTTATAAAACTATTTCTTTATCATGTTCTCTATTTGATAAGGTATCAGAATTTTTATCTGATTCCTTTTACCCACATATACTTTTCATTTTTATAGATATTTTTGTTTGTAAGTCATCATTATTTTAACATTTATTGAGTGTTTTACATATGCTTTTGCTAGTTCTTTCAATGTGTTTATAGTAATGTATTTATTTATATAAGACTTTGGTAAATCTATAATCGGGAACCCCTCAGGGACATTTTTTGTAGACTGATTTTCTCCTTTATATCTAGAGAATATATACTATTACTTTGTTTTTTAACTTTTATTGAAAATTATACATTTATATATCCCATTGTAGACACTCTGGTATCAGAGCCTGCACTCTGAGATCTGTTGCTCTGGCTTAGGCTTTTCATTGCTGTTTTTGTAGCCCTGGTGTATTTTGCTTCTGTTTATTTGTTTAGTAATCTTCCTGGATTAATTCTGTAGATTCTGCATTATTGAAAGTGGTCAGCTAGTGAGCACTGTGATATGCACACATACACACACATATGTATACATATATATATATATATATATATATATATAATTTATATATTTACATAACACAAATTATATATAAATTACATATATATATATATATATATATATATATATATATATATATATGTATATTTAAGAAAATAATACTATAACCTGGGCCCACCATGTTTTCCTTTCCTTTAAAAATCAATTTACCTGCATCTCTGTCTTGCTTAAATCAATAGGATATGTAACATTTCTCAGCATACTACCTTCATTATTGCAGGGGAAATGCAGGCCTGACATGCCAAATAGAAGAACATATGTTATTTGGAATTTGGGGTGGATTTTGTGATCCTTATATATACTAGATTCCAGAACTCAGGAATATAAGGATAATTCCTTTTAACCATAAAATCTGTAAGAACAGGTTTCAGTTAGAACCAGTCGGCATGAGCCAAAGTGACCTACAGTTGCCTGGAACTTTACTATGTACAGTGGGGATGTGAAAGTCTGATGCATCAATCAAAAGTCAAGAGGTGGATCTGGGCTGGACTGTCTGGAAATTTCTCTGAGACTCCCAATAAAAGTAGGATACAGGAGGGGTGCTCCATACATCTTTGAAAGGACCCACTCTATCCCTTGAGAGTGTCCTGTTTCCATTTTTTAAAAATCTCTTCTAATGAACTCTTGCCTGCTACTCTGAGAAACAAGAATTCTTTCTGGAGTGATCACAAGAATCAATGAGAGAGAATCATTGTGGCTGCCTTCGCTCCATGGCTTCCAATTGTCCTATAAACATTTTATATATAATTTATATATATAGGTTCTTGTTTTTATTTTTCAGTTTGGCTAGTTGTCACCTCAGATCACTATAAATAAATGGTCAGCCAATTATCCATCAGAAGATTTACTTAAATATCTTTCCTGAATACCTGTATATCTAGTAACTTTCCCCCGGAGGAATGAATATATATATATATATATATATATATATATATATATATATATATATATATATATATATGGAATTTCCAAACTTAAGGAAGTTTCAAAGACATCTTAACTTTCATTTGCATATCCAGGTCAGTCAGATAGAAACTACTAATACCTCCTTTCCCTTTTCTTTCTTGGGCTTGGACACAGGTTTTCAGATTCCCCTTATGTGTGTTGGAACATCTCAATGTTCTGGGTGTCATCTGGTTTTCTAGGATTTCTTTTTATATCTCTTCCCAAATTGTTGACCCCGGCTGAACCTGGGCCTTAAGGGGTGAGAAGTGGATGGAAAATTGCAATTTTTCAGTCATGCCTTGTGGGGTGGGTTTCCTCTCTACCCCACTGAGTCGAGCTCTGAGTCAAATGAAGTGGCTACAACACCCTGGGATTGTGAAATTTACAGGGAGTTTCATTTTCAGATGACATGTTGACTATTCTTTGAGGATGATGCTTTTCAACAAAGCTCCAAAAGCAATCAAACCTCTCCTTTGTCTACAAGGCTATATGTGGACTTTCTCCTACCATGTCACTGATCTGGGAGAATTGGGATTTAGACTATTCTCAAATAAAAATGTCCCTAATGATGCTGCTTTATAGAGTTCAGTTCCTTTTCTTGGATAGATGATGTTCAGGTCATCTCAGTTTATTCTGTGGCTTTTATTAATTTCCAGAGCTATAAAGTTATGACATGGTGATTTTGGTTTTTTTGCCCATATATTTTTTCAGTTTTAGTGGGAGATCAAATTCATTGATGCCCTCAGCCCATCATTCTAGAAGTATATTTGCATTGTGTTTTCTAGAGGGGAAAAAGGCACAGTGTGATTTTTCTTTAAATTCTTATCTCTGTTATTTTTTGTTCCATTGTTTTCCTTCTTTATTACCTATCTTTTTTATATCTGAAATTTCATGTTAAATTTATATTTAATTATGCCCCTTCCATTCTGAAGTTTACAAATACCCCTACCTTCTTTTTTCTGTTAAAATATGCATCTATCAAGGTGCAAAAGATCCCGATATTATTACATTTTTTTACATTCTTGAATTCCACATATTTTATAAAATTTCATTATTTAAATGATTTCTATTATTTTTAACACAATTAGTATTGATTTTCTTAATGTTCTTATCTTTCAGATTCTACTTGCTACTTGTTACTTCTATATTTGGTTTCATGAAAAAAAAAATTAAATCCCATGGAAATATTCCCTAGTCTTTGCAATTCTGAATTCCAGATGGAATAAGAACTACATCCATTACATTTTAACAAATACATTTATATAAATTTCTTAAAATAAGATAGGATGATTCAATTTTATTGCAGTAAATTTATGGTAATAAATTTACATTATGTCCTTTATTTACATTATATCATTTGCATAAAATCAGTCAGTGAATCATAGCTTGAGAACACATCTTCAATTAATTATGCGGCAATAAAGTCTTCAGTATGCATTATCATTTACAATTGTAATTTGCTAGATGATACAGATGAGATGTAGCAATGAGTAACATAATTGCCTTTTTAATGCTGTAGTAGGTATGCTATGGCCATTAATTATCAACTTGACTAATTATTATTGGTAGCAATTAATCTTTGCTCTAATAATTATTGCTGATGAATATACATGTTTTGCCCCTATTACCTTTTGCCATCACATGAAGATGATGTATGTGATTACTAAACTACTCATTGTCTAAAACAGACCTAAATAATTTGATATGGTAAAGGTGTCCCTGAGCTCAGATAAATTTTCATTAAGCTATTGGACCTGCAAAAAGTCATATGATATAGTGATCTTTTTGAGATATTACTATTGTCCCAAACCATGCCAAGGTTTGTTTCTTTGTGTATCACATAACACTTTGCAAAGATCTGGATGTCTCAATTAGGGGAGTTATTAAAAAGTGTGCTTCTAGATGTGAGTGAGCATAATGTTATCATTGTGCAAAAGGAGTAGAAACAAAGTTACAAAATGATAATTCTTAAAATTTCATTTCAGTAATTACCAAACCCATGTTTACAAATGCTTATGACTGATATAATATTTATAAGAAATATAAACATTATGCTTTTTATATTTCCAGCACAAGAGTAATGCCTAACATGGAGTATTTGCTCAATACATATTTATCAGATAAGCAATTGCCTCATGAGGTGGGTTGAGATTATTTACTATGTGTTGGTAAGATAATCATTCCAAACCTAGCTTCCTCATCTTTAAAATACAATTATAGAAATAGGATTGTGTCATGAGATTATTATGGGGATGTATATATGTGGTTATAATGATAGTTAACCTGAAGTTATTGAGAGAAGTATATGTAGGAAAATCCCATCTTAAACTGAGGACTAACCAAATGTTATATGTTACTCACCCAGAATATATGATTCAAATATTACTTTGAAATTTTAAAATCATATGAGAAGACAAAACAAATACTAATACATTTTAAGATAAAACTCTTCTCAAACCAAAAATATCATATTTATTGAAAAATTTCTCTCAATCTGACAATAAGTTTACTGAAGAGCATTTCTATGTCATTTGAGATATTCTCTTTAAGCCTAAATGATATTCTCTGTCCTTAGCATGAGGAAGTATGAAAGCAGAAGCATGGCTCATAGCCAGTCACCTTATACCTCCAGGTTATTCTAGAAAGTATTCCAATGTGGATTTCACACTGCATCATTGATATGGGTGACTTATTAATCTGACTCTTTCTTTCTAAATGGATCTATACCAATAACTTATTCCAGTTGTGATGTCCTTCAACACTTAACCAATAACAACTTCTTAGATTAGGCTACACTCTATAGTGGTAACAACATTAAAAATTTTTATATGCTAGTCCTGCCCCCTCAGACATCATGTTCTTCCTTTAGCTCTACTGAACATAAGCTCATGACTTGGCAAGTGCTAAAGATTTATCTATTTATTAACATTTTACTCACAAGGATAAAACTCTTGAAATATTACAGCTCATTTTCAAGAATGTCCTTGGGATGGAAAGCAGATATATTCTTTGTCATATTACATTTTCAGACCATGTAGGTCACTGTCATAAAGCAGTCACCAGAAAAGTTAAATGAAACTGCATTATGCAACAGATTTTTTTTCATATTGTAGATACATATACATTTGTAAAATACTTGGCTGTAAATTTTGGTGTTTGGCCTAAGGACTGTATAAAGAGATTGTTAAGCTTTTAACAAGGTAAACAATTTTTGGAGTGAACAGAATTGTGTTTTTTGCTGAAACATGGCAAAATTTCATGTCTACAAAGTAGGGAATTATGTGTGTGTGTGTGTGTGTGTGTGTGTGTGTGTGTGTTATGGTTAATGGTCAAATGAAAAATATGATAGAGCCATTTCACCTTTTCTGTCTGGCATATATTTTGCATGAAATAGAACTAGGGTGGAGAATGTCAGTGTTCGGACATGGATAAGTATTAGATTTTCATCCTCCTTGGCTCTAGAATATTTGCTATCTGTCCTCAATTGCTTTTATGTTTTGCCCCTATTACCTTTTGCCATCACATGAATAACATCTATTAAGTGTCAGTGTGGAGTGTGGAATAGTGGTTTGCCAAGACTGGGCTTGTGTTCAACTTTCATTACTTAATAACCTTTTGATTCAGTTTCCTTACCTTTAAAATTGGTATTAGTGTTATTGGGTGGATTTGTAGAAAAAAAACGGATCATGTTTAACAAAAATAAGCATTTATAAAATGAAAACCACTATAATTATTTCTCCTTAAATTAAAGCATTCCTTCAACATATTGCTATGACTCAGTAAGAAATTAATGTATGCATTTCTCTTTTTTTGTAGTTTAATTTACTTTTTGCCTAAGGCTCTTCTTACCTCAAAGGGTAAGTTACACAAACATAGTTCCCATGACTACTTCCTTTTATTTTTTATATTTTAGATTCATTTCAATTTTAGGTGGGTTTCTTTCGTTAGTTTAAGAGGGTTTATTGATTGAATCAGTTCCCACTGAACATTCCCATGTTTCAGTTTTTATACTAGGAGTTGGGATAAGAAATGTAAAAAATAAATATAATCCCTGCTTTGATGGAACTTATAGTTTAATGATTGAGGTAGACCTTCAGTCAGGCAGTTGCCCCTCCATATGGGAAGTTCTCTAATAGAAGAACATCTTGCCGTGCAAACCCCTAGAGAAATGATGTTTAAGCATATGCCTAAGGTTAAGTAGGAACTATCCAATAAAAATGTAAGTGGAGAAATATGTCACACTGAAGAAACAGAATGTGCAGAAACCTTTAAACAAGAGTGCATATGTTGTATTATAGAAACTGTTTTTGTTTTGGATAACACATAGGATGAAATTTCAAAGGTAGCAAGAAATGAGGCTGGAGAAGTAAGCAAAGGCAGGAACATGCACAGATTTTTATAACACTTTGAATAACTTTAATTTTATCTTAAGGGAAGAAGGAAGCCACTGAAGGATACACAGTTGAGTAAGAAATGATGACTACTTATTTAAGAAGTGTAATTGGGGTCAGAAGGAACTGAGGGATGAGGTCAAGACTAGAGCCAAAAGAACAATCTAAGAGGTGAATAGTAATTAGAGTAGAAATGCTTGGATAGTTGACCAAAATTATGAGGGAAGAAATGGGAAGAAGAAAATGGGTTTGCTGGATTTCTAAATAGTTTAATCATCAAACCCTCACCAAAGTTTTGGTGATATCTGTAATAGTGCCAGCAATAACAAAAATGCATCAATAACATCTATTATGTTCTTATACTCTAAGTTTTCTGCTTGTAATAAGCAACTTATTAAGTCATAGAAAATATCTACATTAGACACACTCATAATCTCCTCTAATCTCCATTTTAGATGAGCAAACTTAGCAACTAAATATTTAGGTAACTTGCCCAAATTCACATTATTTGTGAGTGGAAAAGTCAGGATTTAATCTCTGTGTTTAAAGCTGTAGAGTTCAAAGTATTCATCATTAAGACTACTCTGCTGATCCAATTAACAATTACTAAGACTTATTTTCCATTTATGTTCTAGGCACTGTTGTCATGCATTGTAGCCATTAGTTTGTTTAAATGGTTACAGTTGGTGCTGGTGAAGGAAGAAGTGAAAGAAGAAAGGTGAAGTATGACACAGTTGGGTTTCTTGCTCAGAAAGATAGGAGCGCAGTAGATCACAAGTTGGAAGCGATGCATTTAATTTTTATGAAGTCTATTTTGAGATGTTTCTGCGTCATCCAAATAAAGGTGCCCAGTAAGGAAGTTGAATATGCATGATTAAGGCACTGGAGAGTCTTTTGGGCTGGAGATGAAAATGTCTGCATTCATCAGCATGTGGATGGTAATTGGAGACATAAATGTTCAGGTACATTCTTGACAGATGAGAAAGCTTAGAGAGGAACACAGGAAAATGACAATTTTAAAGTCCAAAACAAAGAGATGACTAGAAAGCATGAAAAGGAATAATCAGATTATCTCAAAAAAAATGGAAAATGCAAGGTCACAGAAGTCAAGATAAGAAAACCTCAAAAATGAGAGAATGGCCAAATCGACAATGTCAAATACCACAGAAAGCCTAAGAAAGTTAAGGCCTGAGAAACTTCTTATTTGTCATGATGACATACAAGTCACTGATGACTTTAGTGAGTTTAAGTGAAGTAGTGATGGCAGAAGTCACATTTTGTTTTGGTTAAAATTGAGTGGAAGGCAAGGAAGTGGTGACAGGGAATACAGACAAGAGATACAAGGAATTTAGCATCAATCTATAAAGGAATGGTAAGGTGGTCACTGTATGGTGGGTGAGTACACTTGTAAGAGTACTTAGAGATTAACGGAATAGTATAGATAGTCCAGAAATAAAGCCATACTTGAAGAGTCAATTGATTGTGAAGGTACCAATAAAATTAAGAGTAAAAAGTAGCCTATTCAAGAAATGATACTGAAAAAATGGGGCAAATGTGTGAAAAGAAAGAAAATTTGATTTCTTATTCAAATGATGAACAAAGATCAACTGGAGATAGAAGTTAAAATCATAAATATTTTAGAAGATCATGATATGCCACTGAAAATAATAATTAGAATAGGAAAAACGTATAATTCATTAATGTTCAGATGTTCTGTTATCAAGGTACCATATATTAAGTGAATTAACAGTCCAACAAGAGATGTTTGCAGACCATATACACACCCTTGATTAATGACTTATACCAAGAATGTTTAAAGAATTATAAAAGTAAGTATAAAATTAAAGATAACATAGACTATGGGCAAAATTCTGAACAAATATTTTAGAGAAGAAGATATATGAATGGCCAATACATACATTAAACAGTACTCAAAATCAATAATGATTAGTAAAAGGCACATTCAAATATAATGTAACACCTTTACATGCACATACTCAAAAAAAAAAGAAAAAAGTGAGTGAAATTTTAAAAATGGACCATAACAAATGACGAAAATATGGAGTAACCAGAACTCTCACAAATTGCTTTTGAGCAAACAACATTCTCAACCACTGTGGAAAAAATATTTGCTGGTTTCACTTAAAGTAAACATACATCTGATCTTTGTCTAAATGATTTCTCTAGTATGTATCCAAAATGAAAGGATCAACAGGTTCAGTGTCAGGTGAGGTTTGACTCTCTGCTTCTAAAATCATGGTTCCTCATGGTACAAGGACAAAAAGGGCCAACTGAGTTTTGGCAAAGGTCCAAAGCAATTCAATAGAAAGAGAGAGAGAGAGAGAGAGAGAGAGAGAGAGAGAGAGAGAGAGAGAGAGAGCTGTTCTAAGAAAAGAAATAGTACTGGAACAATTGAACATCCATAGAAAAAAAGAAAAAAATGACGTAGATTTCACACCTTATACAAAAATTAACTCAAAATAGGTAACTAACTTAAACGTAAAATGGAAATTTGGTTTCAATATGAATTTTGGAGGGACACAGACATTCAGATCAGAGCAGCAGGAAACAGAATTTATGGGTTTGCTCTGAAAAAGTCTTCCTAGTACTTGTGGGTTCCCCTTACTGAGTTAACCCACCAGCCCTTGTGCCTCAACTGCCTGGTTAATTACGATGATTGGATATTTTTTTCCTATATGGGCACTTATCTAATACTTGATAGGAAAAAGTAGAGTGAAGGGGGCTTCCTAGCCAGGCTGTTCACTGTGCAGAGTTCCTCCTGCTGGTTCTGCTAACTATCCCCAGTGTCTCTTGGAGTGGCAGTAGAATCTCAGTCTGGTGGGAAAGGAAAGAACTTGCCTAGTGGGAATTGTTTTTTTTTTTTTTTTTAATGGGTTTATTGATTGAACCCCTTTCTGTGGTGCCAGGTTTGCTGATTGTTTCAGAGAGACTCCTGTTTCATCTCAGAAATGAAGCTTTTGGGGCTGCCTTCTGCAGTTACATTGAGGCAAGCAAATGCCCAATCTAGCCCCACCTTCTAGGCAAAATTTAACACCCTTGCTGTTGTGTTTTTCCTCCAGTCCTGGGATCTAAAAGCAGTTTACCTTGTTTCTAGGGTTTAGAATTCTGCTTAGCAAAAGGAGCAAGGGGAAGCAGGTCTATTCATTCCTACCTGCACTATAAGTCCCATATTATTTAACTTTGAATGTGATTTGGTTTTAATAGTTATGCAAGGATGATACTTACAACTATCACTCAGATATTTGGATTTTCATTTATTGTTTTGTCTAATACCAACTTTTACAGCAGTGTTACAGTCCTATGATAACATCAAAATATTCATGTAGCAGTAGTTCTCTAATATTTATTTTCAAAATTTAAGAAACCTTGATGATGACCTGATCTTTGCTTTTGTCACTTGAGTGTGAAGTTTTCTGATAGCTCATGCAGCCTCGACTTTGTAGTACTTACTGTTCACTGAGATCTCCTATTGAAATGAAATTGAGAAGCTTTGCATAAAATAAGGAGTTAGAAAGGATAAAATGGATATACATTGGATGAATTCTTAACATATTTGGGAGGAAAGTATTGTCTTTGTCATGAACAACTTTGGCAGTTGTAAAGTTATTGAAAATATTGTGAATTCCTCCTCAAGTAATTTCATACAGATCAGAGCAAATAAAACATCAACTTTATTTGAAAGATAAATTTCTAAGAAATAATTTTCTAAGAAAGATTTTCTAAGTTTTATGATGACAAATAAATTGTTAAGTAAATATTTTATGTTATTTATAAGAAGCATAACAGTTTGCCGTTACCTTTCCAAAGTAGTCAAGTTGTGCATTTATGGCCAGTTATCCAAATTTTAAATTAGGAATCATTAAACAGAATGTGAACAATGAACCTGTGTCCATTTTAAAATATTTGCTGCATAATTTTACTGAGTAAATTATTCAAACTTTTATAATTATAATAACATTGGTTTTATAACATTACTGGTTGTATATATGATTTATTTTATGCTAAGACATTGGTTATGAAGGCAATAGGTAATTATAACTTTTTCGAAGGAAATCAGTTTCATTTCCACTAGCAAATTGTGGAGAAAAGTGGGAACTGTTACTAATAATGTTTCAGTGTATAAATATATTCACTAAATAACTGAAAAATAAATTGTTCAGTATCAAAATTGAACCAAATCATATGACTCTGGAACAATCACTGTCTACATTACTCACCAATTTTGAATCACTGCAGTTACTTCTGCTCTAGGTGATTTACCAGCATTGGTAGGTATTTAATCCAAAATCTCTTTATCATTGACTCTGCTATATTTAGTCTTCCAAGCAGATTTTGTATTTATTTTCCCTTTTGGTGTCGAGAGCTAAAAGGATTTTAATCTGTACATTTATTCTGAGAAAATCTAATTTACTTTTCCAATTGCATAGGATTAGTCTATTGGCAACAGTGGAAGCCCTTAAGGAGTCATTTACTCTCTCAGTTTAGTGTGCAGAACAAATTAGTACTTCCCAAAATAATACCAATTAGGCCAATGTAAAAAAGTTAGTATCTATATTAATCTCAAGAGACAAGTTACAATATCTCTCCAAAAGGGCTGCCACTCAAGGACAATGCTTTTATAGTTTGCATAGCTATGTTACTTTTCTGTATACTCCTAAGGTCTATTTTTGTGGGATGCCATCTACTATGACTACTTTTACTTCTGCTGTGCTGCTCTACACACACACACACACACACACACACACACACACACACATACACATACATACACATACACTTATATACCCATATACTTTTTTTCTACAAATTTTGGCATTTTGTTTTGACAATTTGTTTTGACAATTGTGTTGAGTCCAAAAGACCTAGATTTCTTTTCCAGCTCTTTTATAACTACACTGTGACCTTGGGCAGTGATTTCACTATTTTGTGACTCATTTCCTCATTTGAAAAATTAAAATGTTGGACCAGATCAGGGGTTGGCGAACTAAGGCTCTTGTTCCTGTTTTAGTAAATAATGCTTTACTGGAGCCTATCCACACTTATTCATTTATGTATTGTCTACCACTGCATTTACATGACATCATCAGAATTGAATAGATGCCACAGAGACCAGTAAACCTAAGTATTATAATTTTTAAAAAGTTTGCTGATCCTGGACTAAATAATCAATAAAGTCCTCTTCAGGTATAGATATTTATTACTCAAGAAGATTTTGATGGAAAAAAATTCTTAGTTGGCCCACCAAGTATAATAATAAAAGTTTTATATGACTTAGATTTTTATCCTTAAATTCTTCCTCGTGAATCCAAATTACAAAAGTCAATCTGGTTCATTTAAATGGACTGTCTCAAATGACAGTCTGTTGAATAAAGACAGATATAAATCCAGTGGTAGTCATATTTTTAACCATTTGTACATTGTTCCAAAGCTCCAATCTTGTCATATCAATTACAAAAATAGCAGTTGAATCCTAAGTCAATCTACATGGAGTAGGAGACCTTTATTTGAAATCCATTTGGGAAGCTTAAATGCAGCTACACTCCTAGGATAATCAGAAATCAAATAGAAGAAAAAATGTAAAGTGAAGTTATAAATGCCTAAATTCATACAATTGTAGAAAACAAAGTAGAGATGGATGTGTGTCTGTGTACATTAATTGGTAGATGATATTAACAGTGAAGGCTCGAGTTCTACTATATATCAGGGAGGACGATTGGTATTCATATTAGATTGATGCTTAGAATGTGTTTTATTTTTCTGAGGCTTTCAAAGCACTAAAATGAAAATATGTCAATTAAGTGCCACTGGGAAGTGATGAACTGTCAATTTTCAAATTAGTGAAAGACTTTAAAACCTATCATCAGGAACTTAAATTTCACATAAGAAGCAAATTGGGAATTACTGCACCATTATGAGAAATAGAATGAAACATCCATTTATTATAAAACAGTCTGAAAATAGGAATGCAGTAAAAACCATAACTTACACTGCAAAAAAGAAGCCTAGGACAGGGTATCCACTAAAAACTGGATCTCCTCTTTCTTTTATTTCTCGTAAGAACTCTATGACTGAAGTTTAGGTGGTTCTCTTAAATTTGTCCAAATTTAGTTTATATAGGAAATTGTGATAGACTTTGACAAAGATATTCAAAACCATTCCCTTCAGGGTATTCGCATGGCTTGCAATGTGATTTTGGGTCCTTTCATTAAAAGTTGGATTCTGGTTCCCTACAAATCAAATCTGGGCTGGCCTTGTGACCTGGCTTGGCTAACTTAATTCAATGGGATTTGTCGTTTGCTAGTTTTGAACATACCTTGAGTGGCCTTGCATTCTTCTTCCTTTCACTCTCTCAAAGAGGGTGCCAAAGATCTTCACTTCATGATATTGTAAAAACCCTTATATAGGCATTTCCACATTGGAACGGGCTTGGCCTGTATATTCTGTAGAATGTAGCAGCAGTGACAGTGTCTGCTATTTTAAACCAGGTCAGAATGCATTATTATCTTGGACCTTTGGAGCACTTACATGAGGAAGCCAGCTACCATGTTGGAAGGACACACAAACAGTCTCAGAGAGAGTTCACTATGGGGAGCAACAAACTTGCCAGTACTAGTTTGACAGCCAGAGGGTGGAACTACCTTGGAAACAGATCTTCAAGCTTCAGTCAAGGTGAAGGATTGCTGAAGCAGCAGATAACATCTGACTGCAACCTCAGGAGAAACTCAAGCCAATACTGTCCAGCAGAGCTGCTCCTCAATTCCTGCCCCACAGAATCTTTGATGATTATCCTTTTAATGTATTATTTCTTGCATATTTGTTACTCAGCAATTTTGATTGTACTAGCAACTAAGCCTGTTGGTGGTGGCAGAGGTATTGTGTTCAAGTGTAACACCTTGAAATATTTCTATCTTAAGAAAGAATGTAGTGTTTCCCCAGTATGAGCAAAATCTGACTCAGTAAACTTCACTTTTTTTAACCCTTTCTCTTCCTTTAATTCTTTTTTTTTTTTTTTTAAAGAAAGAGTGAGAGATTGGGAGAGAGAGAGAGAATTTTAATATTTATTTTTTAGTTCTCGGCGGACACAACATCTTTGTTTGTATGTGGTGCTGAGGATCGAACCCGGGACGCACGCATGCCAGGCGAGCGCGCTACCGCTTGAGCCACATCCCCAGCCCCCTTTAATTCTTTATTAGATTGTATTTATTATAATCTAATAAATTTCATTATTTATATTGATGTGATATCTACTTATCTACATCCCTTATTGTTTATCAACTTTAAATATCTTTATTCTGACTTATAAAAGAGTTTATCATTGCTTCCTGAATTACATGACCCCCCAAATTCTTGTAACCTCTTATTCTTAAAATCTGTTAGTTTTATGAGTACGTTGTTGATGTTTTAAAGCACACTATTAACTATGTACATTTCATTGTGGTCCTTGAATTATTCAGTATTTTTGCAAATGAACTTTTTCCTTAATAGTTTTTATAGGAAGACATGGGTACTCAGTTGTTGTATGTTCCAAAATTTATTTTTGTTTTTAAACTTGAAGGATTAGGAATAAAATCATTGAATCACATTTCTTAAGGGACTTTAAAGATATTCCTCCAGTGTTTTCTGGTATTTAATGCAACATTTAAAAATTTCTGAAATTAGCCTGATTTATTTTATAACAAAAGGAAATTTCATATCTGTAACTGATGTGCCAGAGGATTGTTACTTAATTATTATTTTTTAAAATATAGTGCTAGTTTTGGCAGCATATGTACTAAAATTGAAATGATCTAGAGAAGATCAGTGTGGCTTTTGCACAGGATGACACACAAATTCATGAAATATTTCATATCTCTAAATGAAAAAAAAATAACATTTTTAAATGCTTACCTGTGTCATGTAATCTGTTTTATAGGTGGAAATACTGAGACAAATTAAGGAAATGTTTCAATGCCACAAAAGAAATAAGTGACTCAGTTTTTCTGAAATAGTGGCAAGGATCACAGAAAGATTGGTTCTCTATGGTTAGGGATAGTCAGCTTAGGTTTTCTTTTTATATCATCCATTCTGAAGAACATGTAGGTTGAACCTATCTTTCCATGCCACCCTTCATTTCTTTGCACAGATTCAAGTTTTTAACAAGTATTGTTTCTCTTCTGCCTTAAAAATTTCCTTACACACTTTTTATGCTATATATTTATTGGTGACAAATTCTCTCTGTTCATGTTTGAAAAAGGCTTTACTTTGCTTTGATGTTTGAAAAGTATTTTTGCTGGGTATCACATTTTTTTAGGACTTTAAAGATGCTCATTGACTTGCATCATGCACTAATTGTTTTTAGTTGTTTTTGTACCTAATGATCTTTTTTTTTAATCTCTTACAGCATTTTAGATTTCCTTTTTATTACTGGTTTTCAGCATATTGCTTAAGATTCAGCTTGGTTTATTTTTATATATTTACCTTGCTGAGGGTTCCTTGAATTTTTAAATATGTTCAGAGTTCTCCTTAAATAAGGAAAATTCTTAGCCATTATTTCTTCAAATAAATCTTTTTTATGTCCACCTCTGTCTTTCTATTTTTCTCAGAGGCTCCAGATGATGTTTTGTTCATTTATTTTTAATTTTTTCTCTTGCGTGAGTCATGTTTGATAAATTTTTGCTGTGTATTTTAACTGATGTTTTTTCCTGTAGCATCTAATTTGCAGTTAATTTCATCCAGTGATACTTTCATTTATATTTCTTATTCTAAAAGTTCCATTTGGCATTTATTTTACATCCTAGTTTTCTTTGTTCATTATATTTGTTTTCCTTTTCCTCCATGAGCATATTGAACATATTTATAATAGTTATTTTAACATTCTAGATTGTTAATTTCATCATTTTTCCCATTTCTCAATATATTTGTATTGAGGAGCTTTCTCTTCATTGTTGGTCATTTCTACATCTGGTCATTAGAGAGTAAGAGCTTTTATAATTAGCATTCACCCACCCAGGCTGAAGAAATACATTATTAGACTGAAGAAATATAATGAATCAAATTCTTTAATTCTGTTTCCCATTTGCAACTATAAAGAAATAAAATGAAATCATCAAATATTTGAGAAAAAAATTGAAATTGAAGATGTGTCCATATCAAAATTAGCATCTCAGAGGGGGAAATAAACCTAAATTGAAAAAAGAAAATAAAACAAACAACAACAAAAAAACTTTGAGCAGACAGATAAAATTAAATATCTTTAGAATAATTCAACCAATAAGACAACCTAAAACAAAACCAAATAGATATGATAAGAAAAAAATTAATTTTAAAAGTTGGAAGTAACCACATGAAGGACAATCTCTCAATAGGTATGTAGAATAGCAGGGAGATACATGGCAGATGATAAGACCAGAAATTTGAAAGACTGAACTGTTTCTTTGAGAGCATGTACTTATTAAAAAGAGAAAAAGATGGAAATCATAGAAAGATGAAGATGAAGAATAAATCCAGGAGTTTTCCTATTTGTACAAGGTTTTCAACAATTATGAGAAAAAATTAAAGAGACTATAAGGAATATAATAAAGAATGACAGAGAAAAGTATTTCTGAATTGGGATAATAAACAAAAGAATCTTTAAGAGCCAAACAATCCACTGAAATGACAAACACCTAGAACAATCTAATAAAATATTAAAAATCCAAGGAAAATGAATTCTGAAAATACTCAGAATAAAAAGATAATAGAGTAGCTAGTAACCATTCAAAAGCTTTGCATTCATCTCCCCCAGGATTATTTCAGAAATCTGAAGGCTCTTCCATGTGTTATAATTTTTACTGTAACCAGACATTAGTGCAGAAAATAGGCAAACAAACCTTTTAATCATGGAAATCAATGCTCAGTCTTCATTCATTTTCTTTTGTTCTTTCCTAGCACTGCATATTTTCTTACACACTGTAAACTTAGATACTTATAAAATTCAACTGTACTATGTTTTTTTTTTTTTTTTTAATCAGGAGAATGTAAGTTCTATGAAGGTAAGTGCTTTTGTTTGTTCACTGATGGGTCTAATACTTATAATAGTGAAGAAAACAAAAAATAAGTTTATTATACTATTATTCATAGATAATTTATGATATCAAGTGTTGGAAACTATCTAGATGATCATCAATAGAAGAATAGTTAAATAATATATTGTATATAATGAGACTATGTATTGGTTAAATACAGTAACATCATCCTATATTATGGAATTAAAAGTCACAAACCTATCTGTAAGAATATAGGTACTAAAATATATATTTTATCTAGAACTGATAAAATGTCATGTATATAGCATATTATATATATGAACTATATGATATGAACTATAATATGAACTATATGAACTATAATTGAGAGTGACAAATGGTAGGAACAGACTGGATGACATTAGAGCAGATGTAATCCAAATTTATCCATCACTCTTTTGTTTGTTCTGAATCAATAATCAATATTTATTATTGAACTATAATATATAAATAATCTATGAATTATATATACGAACTATAATTTACCCAAGTGAGATTGCATAATATATGAACTATATATGAGAACTATAATTTACCCAAATGAGATTGAAAAGTTATTGTCAATCAGTAATCAAAATGTATTTTATAAAAATTTATGTGCCATGTAATATCCTAGGAACTGAGATATAAGAGAGAGCATGAGAGTGATATGCATTCATGAGTGTGAGATAATATGCAAACATAAGTAATACAATTTCAAAAACTGCAAATCAAAAAGAAGATGGAGTAGGGCTTTGTAGTGGAGACTAACCTGGGGCATGTTGCTTGCCTTTTATAAGTTGGTCAGGACAGTATCTCTCTCTCTTTTTTTTTTTTTTTTAAGAGAGAGAGAGAGAGAGAATTTTTTAATATTTATTTATTTATTTTAGTTTTTCACCAGACACAACATCTTTGTTTGTATGTGGTGCTGAGGATCGAACCCGGGCCGCACGCATGCCAGGCGAGTGCGCTACCGCTTGAGTCACATCCCCAGCCCAGGACAGTATCTCTTAATGAGTAATATTTTAGTTGAAACCTACATATAAGAAGGATGGCAGCATAAATATTATGAAGATTTAGGGAATAAGCACTGGAAACAGAGAGAGAGAGGGAGAGAGGGATAGAAGACAATCAGCAAATGCAAAACACAATGGCATGCTCAAAAGTTGTAGTGAAGATCAGTGGAGCCCGGTAAGTGGAAGAGAAATGGCCTGGGAGGGAGGACAAAATAAACAGGTAGGCCACGGTGCTTTTCAGCCAGGTGATTTAAACTTGGAGTTCAAGTTTATTGGAAGCACATAAACAGGATTTAAGAAAGTCTAATTATAATCTGATTACACTTAAAACTGATACCATGGGATGGAGCATTAAGAGTAAAGTCTTAGTCCAGGTGAAGGATTGTGGTCACTCCAAACTGTGTGGTGACAGTAGTCTTTTCTCTTGTCAATAACTATTCTGTGTCTATTTGTCAGTCCTTCCTTTCTCCTTTCATTCTTCTCCTCTCCATTCCCCTCTCTCTTCCTCTCTTTGTCTATGATGAGCACATATATTGTGCCCTGGTGTGGACACACAGAAATAGCTCCAAAATTCACATTCTAGATAAAGCTGCAGAGATCATTACAGAGTTAACACTGATTGGTAACACTACATAGTGATGCAGACAGTTGCTTTGAAAATAGTCAGAGATTTATTTCATCCTGCTTATACTGCTATAGGGCATATTTTGAGTTCCAAGGGGGAGGTGTCTTCTTTGCAATATATCATTTATAATCCATCATAGGCACTGCAGTGGGGAGAAGAGTCTGCATTTGCTGTGTGTTCAATGGCTTGTCAAAAAGAGCTGACCTAAGAGACATCTACGATATTTGCAGAAATACTTGTTACGCTCTAAAGTGTTTTCAAATAACGGTTTTCAGGCTCAAGGTAGAATTTGAAATATACTGAAATGTTTAGAAATCTCTCTCTCTCTTATAGGGGTTTTGCTGTTTGTATCTGTTAGGAAATAGCTATTCCAAAGGCATAAATTTGAGAATAAATATTTGAAAGAAGAATAAAAATCTGATTTGCTAATATCCATGAAGAAAGCAATTCAGGTTACTAAACTACAAGTTTATATAGTGTATCTTAGAATAGTTTCTTATATTCCATAGGAGAAAAGATTTATCTGACCTATTCCATGCAAAAAGTTAAAGGAAGAAGTAGGATTTCACTTGTAATTGGATCTCTAAGTTAAACACGTTGTTAGCACTTGTATGCATGACATTTCAGGGAATATCACACTTTGTCAGCTCATATTTGATCCACTCGTGGAGGGCCAGCTCCAATATGGCCAAAAGCTGAGGAGGACTGGTACAGAATCACAGTACTACTATTTATAAATCCACCAGCTTATAGCTTAGTATGTTTTTGTTCATTTCTCAACTGGGCTGAATTTCTTCTGAGAGAAAAGGATTACTATATGGATTAAGCTATTAGATATTAGAATTAACTATGTTTATTAGCATATAAGACAGTAGATGTCAATAAAAACAAATCCACTTAAAAGATTTACTGAACAAAAAGTACCACTTATTTATCATCCTGAGTGTATAACATAAATAAACTACTCTGTGTCTTCCAAGTAATCTAGAAATGAGTGGGAAATACCTGTGATAGTTTTAATCTGGAGTTTCACTTACTGAGTAATTTTAAGTCCATACTTGACCATTCTTGGATTTGTGTTCTGATTACTAAAATGGTTATAAATTTTGATTATTAATTCAGAACAAACAATGGAGTGATGGATAAATTTGGTTTACATCTGCTCTAATGCTATCCAGTCTGCTCTTACCATTTGTCACTCTCAAAAATGTCTGAGTTTGGATAAGAAATAACATGGTGAAGATAGGTCTGTAGACATTTTTGCTGACTTTGCTTTTGTGCCTACCACCTCCTCTGGTCATCCCATATGCCTGAAAGGATGGGAATAGTATCTCCATGCCCAGGAGAGGGTCTTGATATGTCTAATTCAGTGATTGATTTAGGAACCCTTGCTATGCTTTATCCAATCAGCAACAGGCAATCTCCTGGCACTCTAAACTCCAGGGTGGACACATGTTCCTGGGTTGTCTTAACTCAAAAATTAAAGATTTGTTTTCTGGTTGGGGAAGAGAAAAGTTTCTGTTTTCTCTAAACAAAGAGAGCACACTGTCTCAATGACTGATGGCAGATATCTTAAAACCAGGAGGGAAGGTTGCCTGAAGGTAAAGCTGATGCAGAGAGGCAAATTAAGAAAGTCATGGGAGCTCTGTTCAAAGCATACAGGAAGAGACTCTACCTTCCTATCTTGAGCTCTTTAAAAAAATGTGTCTTTATTGTTGTGCCAGTGTGAGGCAATATTTTTAAAACATAAATGCAGTCTCTTATGATATTTTCTAATGATTAAATAAAAATTAACATGTTTACTGCTAGGTTGAGAACAGTAAAATGTTAGCAATTCATTTACTTATTTTTCATATATGTGGGCAAATACCATCACAAGAAATCTTGGTGCAGCTGTGATTCCAGTGAATCAGGAGGCTAAAGCAGGAGGATTGAAAATTCAAGACCAGCCTTGGCAACTTTATGAGTCCCTAAGCAACTTACTGAGACCCTGTTTCAAAGTAAGAAACTAAAAGGGCAGGGATCTAGCTCAGTGGTTAAGGTTAAGCACTCCTGGTTTCAATTTCTGGTATCAAAAAATTTTTTTTTTCAAAAAAGAAAAAAGAATTCCTTTTACAAATGCTCTTATGTATCATATGTATAAAACTTTGGACCTTAGATTATTAATGTTATTTTTAAAATCAAACAGTGCTCACCGGTTTTAGACAGATGAGTTATTCTCTTCACCATGCCTGGCAGTCAAAATCTAAGCATATTTTGATGTTCATAAATACTTAGATTTTTTTTGTCCTATTATACATTTTCATCAGCCACATCTCACAGTCTGCCTTGAGCGGCAATAACACGAGGTTAAACATTAGCCTGACCTGAGTAACTGGAGTGGACATCTGTATGTGTGTGTGGGTAGGTGAGGGAACTGGACTCCGTGTATGTAATCATCCCACTTGCAGTAATAATGTTAGGGGACAGACAGATGTGAGTGGCGGGAATATGAAATTAAGGAAATAATTCCTTAAAAGGAATCCACTGTGCTTAATCTCACATGCTTTCACTTTAAAAAGCAGTTTGTAGCCTGGCCTACATTAAGTCAACAGAATATGTTCTATTCCTCAGCAAACTACCCGTTTTCTGCAGGGGAAATGCAGGCCTTAAATGCCTTAAGAACACAAGTTACTCTGAAGGAGGAAACTTTTGTGACCCTAACACAGACTAGATCCTAGAACTCAGGGAGATAGGAATCACTACCCCCAACCATAAAACCTGTCAGAACAGGTTTCAATTAGAACCAGTTGGCAGGGGCTAAGTTGACCTAGAGAGATCCTAACAGCAGGGACTTGAAAGTCTGATGTCATTCTTTTGTCAGTCAAGTCAAGAGGTGGACCTCAAGAGGACTCCCTGGAAACTTCTTTGGGATCTCCAATACAACTGGAGAGCAGGGGAGGCATGCTGTACCTTTCCTCTCCGAGAGGACCCACTTCTCCCTTTGGAGTGTCCCTTTTTCACTTTTTCTTTCTCTTTTAGTAAACTCATGCCTGTTATTTATGAGTGACATATCTGAAATCTTTCTGACTTGATTGCAAGAATTGGGGTTTGAAGGGGGCCCTTGGATGGCCTTAGTTTCCCAGAAGATCCCAGCCCTATAACAGTAACACTCAAAATATTGAAGGAGAGAATCTAGTCTTCTCCTTTTTTAATCCATGTAGTTTGGGGAGGGCTCTGTCCAGGTGAAACATATACTCAAAAGCCCAGTTGGAATTAGAGCATAACTTTAAAACTGGTCAAGATTGAGCATGTGAGTCAAGCCACATCAATAAGGACCAACCATAGCTAGAATCACAAGGTTTTTGCTGAAGCCACTGAAGAGTAGTGTGTTCTGTTATGCCATGCTTAAATTTGAAAGCATGGAGGGCTAGAGCTCCTCCCACCCTGAGGAATTTTGTCTATCCTTCCACTTAGTTCTCTCAAGAACATTGTAGTTTTTTTTCCATCCTCTCAACTTTTCTGCAAACCCATTTTTTCAGGGCTTCATAACTCTAGTGAAATTATTTTATGTAAAAATAAACATGTTGGGCATCACATGTAGGCCCAGTATTAGAATATTTTGGTGAACAAGTCACAGACTCTGCCTTAGAGGACTGTCATGAAAATTTTGCAAAGCGTGTAGCAAAGGCAATTAAAATAGCATTTGTTATTGTATAAACAGTCCTCTTTCTACAATGCATACAGAAAGAGTCACATATCTATAATGCCTCTCTACCTCTATCTAGGTAGTTGCAAAAGTTATGAATTGGTGATGAAATTGTAGAAGTACTTTCAAAGCTAAAATTAAATACATAGCTTCTCCTCCACTTTTCCATATAGTACAGAAGTCAACAAAGAGCTTTACAGATTTCTATGTATGCAGATAAATCAGGCTGTCCAGCTCCTGCAGCTAAGGAATGTGTCACCAGCAGAAGAGAGGAGCCCGTAGGCATTTTCTCAGGGAAACTGACCATGAAGACCTAGATCCAGAAGGAAGACAGCAGGCTTCGAACTTATGAAGACATCAACAATATACCCAAAGATAGAATGCTAAATTACCCTATCTTTTGAAACTGATAAAAACAAAGAAAAGCCAAACTAGCAAGACGACTCTAAACTTCTCTTTCGCTCATTTTATTTCCCATATATCAGAAAAGAAAATCAGAGCATCATGGCCAGAAAAAAAAGTCTGGATCAGTTCTGTGTTATCATAACAGGATGCCTGACAACCCTGGAGGCAGATGATAATAATATGTTAAGAGCTGACTGGGCCCAAAAGCTTTGCAAGCCGAGCTCAACTCTTCAGAAATGGTAATTGCATGAGAACGTTAGCAGGATTGTTTTATTTTTAGGAGGAGGGTGATAGGTAGTCTATTCTGATTTTAAGTGTATAAAGTATGGTGTCATGTGTCCCTGAACTTTCCATGTAAATGAGCTCTGGATTGGACTGTGACTGCCCTGCTTACAGTAGGGAAAACTGCTGAAAGATGAGAAAATGGCATGAATTAATGCCAGAGATTTTGCCAGAGGGTAGGCAGAGAGAAAAAGAGATGATCTGATTATACATTCAGGAATGACAGGTGAACCTCTAAAAGTTCAGAGGTTCAGTTCAGATATCCATCTCAACATTTAGCTGCTTATGTGAAGTTTTGCACACACAAGGGAATGTGTTCTGTTTCAGAAACTGTTGACAGTCCTAAGATCTGCGGGCTCACCAGAAGAACTCTCATTCCTGCTTTTCTTCTTACTCCATCTTTAAGAACAAAGTGTCAACAAAAAATGTGTATTGTAGTCAGAATTTTCCTTGACTGCATATTTTTCTATTGTTACTGTCCTTGGGGGTTCTAAAATATAATGGAATTTTACTACATAAAGAATAATACTACTTTAAAAACTCTTTCTCCATCCTAAATCATGGAATCACACCAAAAAAGGAAGGTAAAAATTTTAACTATCATTACTATCAATATCCTAAATTCGTTCTTTAATTTTATGGACTTTTTAATTGGCTTTTTAAAAAAACAAACAAACAAACAACAACAACAACAAAAAACCTTTGAAAAGTTAATGAATAATTAAATTATCTTCTTTGACCTAGTTGTTTGTTTCTCACACCTAATTATTGTTGAAGATTGTACTTTTGTTACTGTGCTTTGACAATACAAATTAATTTTAATACCACAGGCTACATAACTTCTACCATTGCCAGGCATTTCGTTATAGTCACTATCTGTAATTGTTACAGGGTTTGACAGATGAAAAACAACAACAACAATAAACAAAGCAAAATAAAATTTACATACATATTCCACATACAAAACAAATCCTGATAAAACAGGCCTTATTCTGTCTGTTGCCAAAATTAATAATTTTCTGTACATGCTGGTTCTACAAAGTGGGATATGCAGATCAGCAGCATCAGTACCACATGAAAGCTAGTTAGAAACACAGAATCTCAGGCTCCACCTCAAATATATTTCATGAGAGTGTATCTTAGCAAGTTCCCAATGTGCTTCCTGTGTACATTAAGAGATATTGAACACTACTTTGCCACTTTCTCTTTTCCCCTCCATTCCCAGCCCCTCCTCTCCCCTCTTTTCTCCTCTCCTCCCTCTTTCTTTCTGTTGTATTGATGATTGAATCCAGGGACGCTTTGTCACTGAGCTACATCTCCAGCCCTTTTTAATTTTGAGACAATGTCTCCCTAAATTTCTGAGGCTAGTCTCAAACTTGTGATCCTGCCTCAGCCTTCATAATCGCTGGGATTACAGGCGGGCATCATTGTACCTGGCTACTTTTTTTTGATAGTGATATTTTTGGGGTACAGATCAATGTTTTTAAGAATAAAGACTATTTCTTTTAAGCTGTAAATCAAAATATATATTTTCCTGCTTACAAAAGAATATATGTCTATTTAGAAATAAAAGTAAAAACATTCATGAATTTATAAAGGAGGCAAAATTTCTCATAATTTTATTCCTTGAAGATGATTCTTATTAATGGCAGAAAATAAATGATCAAAAGATTAGCTCTGACATAAGAAATAAGACAAAATATAATTCAATCATTTATTTAATATGTCTGTATTAGTAGAAATCTTAACTCCATTCATAAGAGTTAGAACATGATTTAAGTTTTTTAAAAAATTGTAAGAATGTCTGAGGATTATCTTAAATGATATTTCAATAAAGAAGATACTGAAAACTCTAAGAGCCAGGTGTGCTGGTGCACAGGAGGCTGAGGCAGGAAGATCACAAATTTGAGGACTGCCTCAGCAACTTAGTGAGTCCCTAAGAAACTTAGTGAAACCCTGTCTGAAAATAAAAAATATAAACAAAAAGGTCTTGGAATGTGACTCAATGAAAAGCACCCCTGGGTTAAACCCCCAATGTCAAAAAAAAAAAAAAAAAGAATATGTACATTCAACCCTGTTCAACATACTGCTCTTTTTCACCTCTGTCTTTATCTTTGGTTAGCTCCCCCTTACACAAACTACTGATTCTTGGCACAGACAGAAAACATGACATGAAAGCCTGATGGAATTTGTATATTAAACTTAACATAAGAAAGTATCAGATGTTAAAATTCTACAATGTTTATGAGAGAAAAAATTATATAATTCCATGAAATAATAGAAGTAATGAAAATGGTGAATATTACAATGGGACAAGGTGTGTAAAGTAGAGAACATATTATTTTTCAAATATAAATTGTCAAAATTATATTTTACCATAAGAGAATCAAAGGAATACAATGTCATTATCACATATTAGTTGGAACTGATATAAAAGAATAAAATGGTAAGAGTATGAGAAAATAGAATTCCCATACATTTTTAATTAGTTGTAAATTCGTACATTTCTAAAGTTTATTTGGATGATGTTTATCAAACCCCTTATAAGAGGCATACTAATTTTCTCATGAATAAGATTTTTTAAATTTATTCTAAGAAAATGATTATGGTTTCTGAAATTTTCATGAAGATGTTTATTAAAGAAGATTTTATGATATACAATTAAATTACCACATAGATGTCAAACAACTTAGGGTTTGTTAAATGGATCACATATAGTACTATGATAAGCCATTAGTATAGTAGTATGATAAATCTTTAAAATTTATATTCAAATAGTAGTATAATACATCATTAAAATTTTACTTTAAAGACATTATTTCATAAGACTGCCCATGGGATAAAGAAAAAAAATCTGATACATTTTTAAGTGAAAAGAAGTATTCAAATTGGTTTATTATTTTACACCAATTTCAGCTTTGCAAACTTGACATTTGAAAATCTCATAGCTAGTTAAGTTTTACTAACCATTCATTTTTTTCCTAACTGAAAATAAACGTGATTTCACTCTGAGTGATATGTCCAACCAGGGATACATTTTATTTACTGCACATTATCAAGGTAACAATATAGTGTCAAATATGTTTAGAGAATATTAGAGGGAAGGGGATAGGTGGACTCCATTTCATGATGATATTGGAAATGTGTCTATGCACATTCAACTCAACATTTCTGAGGTCAGGGTCTTGTATCAAGGGAGGTCTCCTCTATTTTTGCAAATGTTTGAATTACTGGCATACTCACAGTCAAAAACTCACAATCTACTAAATGGTATACTATAATTTCTCTCTGTCACTTCAACTATTATGAATCCTTTCACTTTACACTTGTATACAATGGAAATCACTAGCCACAACAGCACCAAACAAACAAATAACTTTGTCCTCAATAGTCTATTCGTGTATGTATGTATGAATGTACGTATGTATCTATTGTAACTAATGGCTTTAAATTTGGGGTCCATCACTTATTATTTTTTTCATTTTCTCTGAGTTAGGTCACAAGTTAAAAAATGAGGGATAAATATATACTGGTTCTAAACTAAAGCTATTCTAAAGGTCTCAGATGTATTTGTGTGGTATAAAAAAGATCAGCTATATTTAACTCATAAAACCAGATGCCAGGAATCTATTTCTAGAGGAGAGATCTTTAATGGTAATTTATGAGACTAGGTTTTCTACCAGACCAACTTCTAAGACAATTTTGGGGATGAGTGGGTGAAGAGAACCTCATGGTGAATGAGAAGGGGAAAGTGGCTTCTCACAGCAACGTTTAATGCTTGTTGAGCTGCAGAAGCTTTTAGTTTTGTTCTCGAACTTTTATTAGTTTTGTACAGAAGAATATGTAAAAAGGTTCTTGAGAAATCTTAGCATGTAGTAAGGAGTGGACCAAGGCAGTCACTAAGAAAAACATCAGGAAAGAGGGCAATGAAGAAAGAAGTCTACATATACATTTATTATTTGTCTAGACAAGAATGAATAAGGCTCAGTATGTAAAATGGTGAACAACTGTGTCACCTTAAAGGCCTTGCACAGGAGGCTGCCTGCTGGGGGAGAGGGAACGGGAGGAAAGAAGCACCAACTATGGGAAAGTCTGAGGAAACAACCAGGTTGTATCTCCTCTACCAGAGAGCTAACAGAACACGAGGGAGTCCCTCCCCCACACGTGAGGTGGTGAAAACCTCCTTGAAAGTACCCTCCATGAAAGAGGTTCTTAGTCAACAGTCACCAAAAATACACACCAGCTAAATAACAAGTCTGTGAATTTCTCCTTCTAGTGTCTCCTTCCTTTACCTGACCCTGCAAAGGACAGGAAAGGTAGAGAGTGAAATACAGACCAAGTATCACCTCTGTCTATACTGCTGGCCATGAAGTTACTACGGATTTCAGATGTCAAAGGCAGGAAAAAAAATCTTTAATTTGGTTGGAAGTCTAAAATATTTCTTTAAATTAGACTGAATTTATGAATACATGAAAATAAAACTGTTCTAAGACTCTTCTAAGATATAAAAATTACTTAAAGTCTATAGGATCAGCCAGAATTGTGTCTAAAGTAAGAAAAGAAGATATAGTAAATCATGTTGGATGACATTTGTAAGAAAGAAAATAAATGCTATCTATTGACTGCCCCCTAAGGAGTTCAACTGACTTCAAAAACCACTTTCTACATATATTAAATATAGGGCCATTCACTTGCAAGTATGCTTTATATAAATTACTTTGTTTTTAAAGTAAAGTATGATGAAAACCTTCAAATATATCACATATAACAGTATGCAAATCAAGGCATTTCCTGTCAAACATAACTTTCAGGAACCTCAAACACATTAATCCATCAACCAATAGGTATTGCATATTTATTCATTTGTTCAAACATATATTGACTACAGCAAATAGGTACCAGTACTATAAATATGAATCTGGAAATTCTTACATATATATGTCTCATATAAACCTTAATACAAAAAAAGAACCATGTTTGAGCATTTTTCTATCTGTTAAACATTGTGTTTGTTCATATAGGTAAGGATAATTAAAATGCTCTTGGTATCCTCACCATTAGAGTGTAGTGAGAAATTAGACTTAACTATAACAAAAAGTGCAAGATGATTGATCTACTAAGAGAAATACAAATAAAGGATCATGGATTGTCAAAAAAGAATCATGAAAATTGAATTTCAGTCACAAGCAATTGATAGAGATGTCAAATTAATATCACAAAACTCAAATTTCCTTTGTTTAAGCCACTACCCCCCCATAAAAAAAAAAAAAACCAGGAACTGCAAATCTGTATTTAGAAATAGAATTTTCCAGACACGACTCCAGCACACTGGTAAGAATAGCAATTCCATATCATGACTTTCCAAGGGCTTTGCACTAACCCAATTATGTCATTACATCCTCAAAATGACTCTCATGTTAGGACATGTTCCTTTTGTAGAGGGTAGGAAATTAGGGTTTTTCTTGTTCTTTTTCCTTCCTTTCTTGTTCTTTTTCATCTCTCTCCACCACCATCCCCTTCAAGTCTGCACATCCTTCTTTCAACATTAGCACCAAATGTTGTAGGTGTGCCAGTGTAGAGGATTCAAAGCCAAAAGCCTGAGGTTTGAGTTCTGGGTCTGCTATTTACTCCTCTTGCTGGTGCTTTACTGAACAGCTATTTCTAAGCATCAGTTTACTTTTCGTTGGAACTTCAGTTGTGACTACAAAGTATGATTTTTGAAAGTACTCTGTGGCATATACAAATGCTACAACATGGTGTAAGAATTTCAAAACATTCAGAATTAACCATCTCTTATTCTTTCCAACAGTTTGGATCTACGTATATTTCTAACCTGTCACCATGGTTCAAGTACCCTTTTCTCCCCCAGCAGATGACGGGTTCTAAAGAGGAAGCCATACGCCTATTCTCTGTAGCCTGTTCAACAGCAGGATCCATAGAAGATTCAAGGGTATTAGTTAAAGAGAGTGTTTGAGATTTGTGGGATAAAGCTAAGATTATTTCAATCACAGATATATTAATTAGAGGTCCAAAATAAATTTGAATATAGAATTTAAGAATAATATGTAAGTACTAGTGATGTGAGAACAAGAATTAACCTGTTTACAGGGATGTTTAAGAAGCTCAAGGAAAATGAGTTGGCAGTGAGGCAATATCATATGCTATCAATTGATCTTTTAAGTAAATGAGATTAAAGGTCTGTATGTAAAAAAAAAAAAAAAAGAAAGAAAGCATTCTTACCCTTCTTCACAAATATCAGGAGACTAGATTTCTAATCAGGGATTGGATGACCTTAGCAGTTTAATTAACTCTTCTGTGATGTTCTCTCTTCAACTAATATGGTAATAAAACCCCTTTCATGCATTTCATAGGATGCTAAAGATAAAGTTACACATATGAAAAGCTTGGAGATTTTTTTCAGAAAGGTCTTCTAATTTTCAATTCTATGCTCTTTCCACATCCTTGACATTTAAGTTATTGCTTTGTGTTTCCTTGAGGGTGCTGGCCCATGGGTAATCCTGACAGAGGATGTTTGTTTTTGGCATGGGTTCTCTCTGGTTTGGGTGAAGCTGCCGCGCTGGGTGCCAGTCCTGCGCTGCTCTGCATCTGTTTCAGGGTTTGCTGGCATGTGCTCCTCTTGGGGATGGAGTTAGACAGCTGCCTCTTCAGTGGAGAATGCTGTCCCTATTGGAACCTTCTCATCAATGCTGCTGTGCCCATTCCCTTTCCCATTTCCACCATGGCTGCCCTAGTGGTTCTCCTGGACTTATGACCTCTGAGAGAGCTACTCACATCATTGTAGACAATTTACCCTTCCACCACCACTATCCATCTTACTAAATCTACTCTTCCAGTTTAACTGAAACTTTAGTCCTTATCTTCCAGGCATTGCTGTGAGGAACAGCAGCAGGAATCCTGGGTGGAAAAGATTGCTACCTGAGGCTGACCTGTTGCTTATTTCAGTCCCCTACGACCTGCCTTAGAATCCCATCTAATTGCACAGGCAAAGGAATTTCACAGGGCTCTATTGTGTTTGGTCTTGTTCATCCAGTTCTTTTTTTATCTTCATCTGTCAATTTCTGCCCCTTGATTCTCTTGCAGTCCAGAATCATTCCCAGTATTCCTGGTGAGGATTGCCCATCCCATGAGGAAGGTCCTGCCAGAGAGTCATTCTATATTTGCATTGAAGCCAGTGGCCAGCACACAAAATTTCTGACACTTTCATGGCTCCATGAACTTGACTCTTTTTGCAGAATTAGTGAGGGATGTGTGGCAGAGTATCAAAAGTTTGTCCTTAAATCTTGATGTCTTCCGCATAAACAGATGTTGATATTTGAAAACCGGAATACCCTTGCTAGCATTCCATTCTATTTCAATATGTTGAGAAAATTTTGCCTTAATATTGTTTCCTACCCTTGCACACTAACTACTTTAAAATGTTTTTTCTGATAGTTTGGGGATTCCTGATTGCTAACTAAAAAGTCAGAACTTCAGCATTCCCAGACTTACAATAAACATAATCAGCTTCTTAAGTGCAGTGTGTTTTCTTGCACACAAGCCTAACTAAAGCCCCTTAAGACTGCTGCAAATTTTCTTTAATTTACTCAAGATAAGTAAGGATACTTTCTTTCCATTTCTTGTAACTTCAAAAAATACATCATAAAGGAGTGTTTTCTTTTAACTTGTTACAAATAATGAGGAAGCTTAAAGAATATCTTTGGAGAATCTCTATGCTTAATGATAATAGTTATCTATGGTCAGTATACAGAGAATACTTATATTTATCCTTACATGGATGAAAGATTAATTTTTAACCATGGAAGGGCTTTTGAAATTAGAAAATGTCTTTAATAAATTCTCTTGGTCTTCTCTTCAAGCATTTATTTTGGAAAAATTAATAAGTTGTGGAAATTACTTGTGCTCCTTAGAGAGATGCTGTGTAAATGTAAAGTAACAGTATAAGAAGCCATTATATTAAGCATCAGATAATTATTTGAAGGACTATGAAACTTAACCCATGGTGATTAAAATATTTTTTTTGAAATTTTGGAAATGATTAATGTCCAATTCTGAATGAGAATTGTCATTGCTAATAGCTTTGGAGAGTATCATCAAGCAATATTCCTTGTGCTGAGTTAAGCGACTTATAAACCTAATCATAGTCATTTCCCATAGGAGAAAATATAAAATAGTTTGCTTTAGGCAGTACTGAAGAATTTCCAAGGAGAGCTTTTATTTTTCTTTACAATTCACAGAGGTGTTTTACTATAATGCACAGTCCACCGCCTGCTTAACTGGCTTTTCAGTGTCATAAATGTAAGGTTACCTTGGGTTAATTTTCCTGTGTCCACCTGATCTGGCAGATCCCCCCTCCCTTCCTCAAAACTGTCAGCAAGATGACTGATTACAGCCAACTGCAAGTCCCCTTTTGGAATGCATGACCTTTTCTGGAATCAAGTTAGAAATTCAGAGGACATGCAGAAATCACTGTAAATTAATAAAGGAAGAGTTTAACACCCACTGACCAGTTGAGCAAATCATCATCGTGTTCACTTGCTTCTAGAAATCATTTGCAATGGATATTCTTTCAATTATGGAGAAAATTAACTACCTCAGAAGAACCAAATTAAGAAGTCCAGTGCAATGAGGTGGGAAGTCCTTTACGACTGGGATGACCACCTGATGAGCAACAATTTCACATTTAATTACAATGGTGTATAATTTATAACTCTCCTTTCAAATGATGCCACAGTGGAGGGGCTTCCAGCTAAGGGAATTATGTGATGGGAGTAGGCTCTACATAAGATAATCTCATCACATCTCTGATAAGACAGGGCACTCCAACTACTAGTGCTGGCTTTTACCTTGTTCTGATAAGCCATGTGCCTTATAGCAAGATTTTTCATCTAGATCCAAACCTATGTCTTTGATTACACACCCTTCCTCAGGCCAGACTTTGAGTCTGGCAAGAAAACTAATTTCTTGCCTTCTCCACTTATTCCTACTGGATAATAAAGCATCTTTTTTCATGTTCAAACACATTATCACTTAGACACATTTGGAATCTTGCTGAAGTAGAGGGGTCAGAAGACAATGCAAGAGAAGAAATAAAAGCGAATAGTTTGAAGGGGTATGACTTGGAGGACCACATAGTTTCTGGGGACTTTCCAATGGGAAAACCAATGTGGCTGAAGACATATGTCTATATTTTGCATTTTATATAGATATTCTCATAATAGTAAGTAATGTTAGGGAGTTAAATTTGACTTCTTTTGATGTGTTTAGACTGTCCCTTTAACAAATAGCAATAATACTGGAAAAAAGACATGTACAGATATTTGTTGAAGGCAGCAGAGTCCCTAGACCTCAGTTTATCACATTGCATTATGTTTTTACCTATTTCAACCCTATTACAATTATTTCTATTCTTCAAATGTTGTCTTGTAATTAATATAATTTTTGAATTTCTTATTCTTTTTAAAACAGAATATTTTTTTCATAGGATATAATACAATAAATGCATTTTAATGTCATTGAAAAATATGTTTTAGGACAAAGGCAAACATAATTAAAGAAATACTAACACATTAAAAGTAAAGAAATATAAATAAGGTCTAATGTCAACATATCATTTAACACTTTAGAGGAACTACTGAAATTATAAAGACATTGTAATTTGAAAAGAAAAATAATATATAAAAAATAAGAAAGGAAGACCTTAATTTTTGCCAGAGATTATGCAATTGTGGATGAATAGAGTTATCCTTCAAAATGTCCAAGTCTTGCATTATCTATTCTGGAGGGCTTGATAGTGTGCACAGAAAAGGGAAGAGGAGTAGGAGAGACTAGTTGGACAGGGACAAAGACCACTGAAGAGTGCACTCTCTAACTCACACACTCAGTTGGGATAATGGACAGAGATCTCCTCCTGTAAGGCAGCAAGATGGCTGAGTTTACTGTGTGAAGTACTCCGCTCACTGGTACTCAGCAGTAGCCTACTTTCTATGATCCATGTCAGGTACTCTTTCTTACATTTTTTTCCAGTCATCTTTTCTTTGTTCTCCAAACTGTCTATTTTCTTTCCTGCCCAGAACCTTTGCATACTCTTCACCTGCTTGGTGTCCTATCATTCCCTCCTCATGCCTTCCAGTGTCAAAATTCTCATCATTATACCCCACTTCCTTCGGGAATCCTTCCTTAATTCTTGAGACCTGTGCTGAAATTTTATAGCACTGCATACATTTCCTTCACAATTATCCATACTGTAATTTAGTTATTGTGAAATTAGTTGTTCAGCATCTATCTTCCAACCTCTTTTCTGTACCTTCATAAGTTCTAGATTATTATAAAGGCACTGAAAACTCAGGCCTTGCCTATCGTCTTTATTATCAGAGACATGTTTGGTATATGAATAATTTCCATTATGGATGACCTTGTATTTTTAGAAGACCAGTCTCCTTAAAAAAACAAACAAAAAATCGATCTTTAATCTAAGAGTAATCAATTGAGTCATTAAAAGAAGTCTGTTGCTTTCACAAAACAATCTTCTAAATACTATGAGACAGTTCTCTGTCCTTCTGTATTTTCTCTGTCATTGAACATCATTCATTCATTCACTGCAAAAACATTTTTTGAACATCTCATCAAATGGCATAAAGTCCAGAGTTTTTGTCACTTCTCACATACACTTTGTTGACAATGTGGTTCCACTTTTTTCCCTCCAGTGCCCTTGATTTTTGCTTTTCTGTAGTCTGTACTTTTTTTAACTTCTGTCATTGAAGAAATACACTGCATAATGCCTCTTGAAGTTTCTTCTACATATCTTCAAAATTTGACTCCAGTTTTCCAGGGGATATCATGTTTATTAGCAAGCCGATGGTGTTGATAATAAAGAGGCTCACAGGGTTCAGTTATAAACACTAGGTAAATTGTGGGTATGGAATGGATATAGAACAAACATATTCTTACTCGGGAATATTTTCCTATACATATTTATACTCAAGGGAAAGTGAAAACTATTGGAAGGTTTAATACAATATGAAACTTAGAAAGGTGTTGTTTTGGCTTAAATGTGTCCCCCAAAGCTTAGGCGGTGGAAACTTAATCCCTAATGTGCAATGTTCACAGGTGGAAACTTGAAGAGGTGATTAGGTCACAAGAGAGGAGCTTTCATGAATGCATTGATGTCATTATCATGGGACCTGGTTGGTTAAGCTCTCTCACATTTTCTTGCCCTTCTACCTTCTGCCATGGGATACTACAGCTGGAAGTTCCTCGGCAGAGGGCTCCATGATCTTGGACTTCCCAGCCTCTTATACTATAAGAAATTAAATCTCAGTTCTTCACAAGTTACTCAATCTGTGGTATTCTGTTTTAGCAGCACAAATCAAACTAAGAGGGCTGTCTTCTTTCAAAATGAATATTCTGATGGAACTTTTTCCACACTTAGGTTAAAAAAGGTAAAAATGTAATGAGTGTAAAAATGTAATCATCTATATATAATATGGACAAAATTTTAAAAGTATCTAGAAAATCAAGAAATCTGTAGGACCAACATGAAGAAAATTTTCACTGAAGTATATAACTTTTTAAAAAAAATTCATAAAGAACAAAATATTTGATAAAGTAGAAGTAAAAATGGCAGTCTGGGAAAAGGCTTTAATGATTTCCAAACTTAGGAACATATTTTGGGCAAAACAGACTAAAATGTTGGTATATTTAAAATGATAACAAATATCCTTTAGTCAAATGTGAAAAATAATATGTATAACACTGTGGTAGTTGCTCTTCCCCAAATCATGTGCACTTTGTGATTTTTTTTTTTTGAATAGAACATCCAGAAAATATTTGTGACCTTGTGCTCCCAGAATCACATCAAAACCATGATATTAAAAGAAGACTTCAGCAGAGACCAGGTAACTTGGAGAAGTCTCTCCTGGATACCTGCTCAGGTAAGAAGCTTAGAAGATAAAATTTTTACTCAGGTAGGGATTTTGTTTTTTATGCATGGAACTTCTTATGGAAATCTTAGTGAGAAGGGGGTGGAGGTGGGAAACACAATAAAACCTTGTCTCAGTGGATGGTAAAAAATTATAACATAGTATAGTAGGCTCTACTTGGAGTCCAGCATAGGCACAATTCTGAAGATACCTGTATCACAGTGAAACTATCCATTATGGGACTGACAAAAGAAAAAACCAAGATCAACTTCCTCATGAACCTATTCATGTTAATCAATTTCTGTGTGTACATATGTATTTAATAATTTACACACATTAGAATGTAAACTGTTTTATTTATCTCTATTGTCCTTTCAAATTTTTCTTTATGTAGACTTTTATAGTCTTTTGTCCAGAAAGAAAGTTTGGTTATGTCCTATAGAATTTTTTACAATTTTTGTTAAAAGGCCTCTATCAATTCAAGAAGTAAATAAATTAAAAAATCAGTTATGAAAATTGTCTCTCATCATACTGCAATCTCCATATTTTATAGACTGTATATGAGAAATTATAATTATGTATTACATGTCTCATCTGGGTGGTATTCCACATGCCTTTAAAATGTGAATGTCCTTTGCTTCTGTTCTATTTTAGTTTGGGGTCCTCAGCACAAAACTGAGGTACAAAACATCATGGCACATATTCACTTGTAAACTTGAACAATTAAGAGAAACTTACTACCTATACAAGGAAAATCAGCAACAGGATCAAATGACTTCCACTGAATCACAATAAGTGCAGAAGAGAATTTTTATGATCTCATTAGCATTTTCAATGAGATTTGAGCATTAATAAAAAGAATGCTATAATGAGAATGGAAAACTCTAAAGAAAATAATTCTTGAATATTATCCTCCCCATAGTAAAGCCATCAAAATATGATTTTTGAAAGTGAGCAAATCTCAAGAGAGAAACAATAAAAAAAATGGTCAAAGTCGAAACATTATATTTTATATTAGATGAAGAAACAGTTTCTTTGATAATGCAATAAAAATACAAAAGCAATAAATTGCAAATGACTTAAATATACATAAAATCAAACATTAAAATAAAAGGTACAGATAAAAAATAGTAGAGTAGCTGAAAAAAAGCAAAACTGAAAAAATAAAACGAGACTCTCCTATTCTGAAGAAAGACTTAAGTCCCCATATTCTCAAAACTTTTTTCTTTAAATGGCTATTCTATTTTCATATACATTTAGATATCAGTGCACTTATTCATGTATTGATATATAACCCATATTTACTAAGAAATAATTTGCAGAGTTGTTGCTTAATAATTTAAGTTTTTATAAATATCCTATATGCAGAATGCCAGGACATATTGGATTAGGAGCACCAGGTATATAAAATTCAAATAAGTAGTTCTTATCTTTCAAGAATTTCATAATGTTATGAAGATCCTTATAACTATGTATGTGGAATTTTGCAACTTTTAGGTGGTACCTACCTCAATAAACATTAATTTCCATTTTTGTTTACTGTCTTCCATATGATCTTTCATGTATACTGCAGATGTTATTATAAGAACTAGTTCTTCTGTGACAGAAGTTTATCTGCAACATTTTGGTAATATTGTCATGCCTTATTTTATAATATACAAGTTTACCAATCACCATATAAACATACTTCTGTTTGAAATAAATTCATGTTGAAAAATTATCTGTCCTTTTTAATAAATTAAAAAAATCTCTCCCTGGTGATCATAATATTTTAGAACATATTTGAAGTTTTCATTTAAATTATGTGGGGAATTGGTATATAGCTCAGTGATAGTATAAGTGATAGTATAAGGCCCTATGTTTAATTCCCACTACTACGAAAAGGTATTCCCTCTATCTCACACACACACACACACAAACACACACACACACACACACACTCACATACACACACAAACATACATATATACACATGTGTATATATGTGTGTGTGTATGGTGTATATGTGTGTGTGTGAGTGTGGGTGTGGGTGTGTAAGCTAGAATTGCATGAATTGAAGTTCAGGGATGTGTATAAATAGTTTTGTTCTGTTACTTCTTCCTCAAATTATCTTATTCATGTGAATCTACACTTATTTTTAAGAATTGAAACATTTCCAAAATAGAGGCCATGGAGCTTTTCTGTTAGAAAAATTTCTAGTGATTAGTAATTAATCTCAACTATTAATGGTGGCTGCCTGACTTGATAATATGCCCATATGTCTAACCAGTGCTAATCTACATTGTGCAGAGGACAATTCATTTAGAGATAAACATTTTCATATGTGATCATCAATATCCTTTGATAGTGAATTGTTTGGAGAATTTTCAGCTAATTCATTCTCAGTATTTAGTTAGCAGGAATTTTTATGTGATGCTGGAGATGAGAATAAACAAATAACTAATTTCCACAAAGGCATTATATCTACCTGCTACAAGTTTGTATTGTAAAATTTGTATAAATATAAACATTTAACCACACATTTGAAAATTCCTTTACACACATATGAATTACAGTCAAAAATACTTCTAGGAGTGCCTGGAAAATGATAAATGTGTTTTAATTGTCAATCACATAATTTAATAGTCAAAACTGTTGTCATTCCATCTTTTTTAAAAAACACATGAACACAAGTTTTCCCCCGTGGCAATGTAAATGCTCTTTCTTAAATGGATAGTTATTCCAGATTGGGGCAGAATTGTAAGCAATATAGTATAAATGTAAATTACTGCATATTTTTACTAACGGAAATGTTGGGATATTCTGGGATGTGGTGACAGCTGTCAATAGAACTAACATAAATCAGTTGTGTCATCCCTGAGAAGAAGACGAAATGATTAAGGCTGAAGGTAGGGTTGAACAGAGGTTGTCAATAGATACAGAAATAGAACTTCTAGACTGTTGAACACCAAGGGTACAATGCAATGAAAGAAAATTTAGTAATTGTTAGTTCATGGATACGTAGATCAGGCACTATTACAACAATGGAATTTGTGATATATAAATAGTCACTAAGGAAAGAGATTGAATTGAAAGGTTGGATTTATAAGTGGGTAAAATTCCACCATATCATTAATCTGTCTAGATAAAACTTCAACACACTACTTACCAAATAAAATAATGTAAGTGTATAAACTTTAAGGTGAACTTTCTGAGGTTCAACACTGTCTTCTCCACATAAGAACTACAATCTTTTGGGCTGGGAATGTGGCTCAAACTGTAACGCACTCGCCTGGCATGCGTGCAGCCTGGGTTCGATCCTCAGCACCACATACAAACAAAGATGTTGTGTCCGCCGATAACTAAAAAATAAATATTAAAAAAACTCTCTCTCTCTCTCTCTCTCTCTCTCTCTCTCTCTCTCTCCTCTCTCTTTAAAAAAAAGAACTATGTTCTTTTGAACAAAGTTTACTTTTCTTAACCCTCTGTTTTCTCATAACTAAGAATAGGATTATTCATACAATCAACTTCAAAGAAGTAAAAGGTTTGGAAATTAATATTTGAAAGAGTTTTCATCTGTGCTTGGTTCATATTTTCTACACAAAATTTTATTGTAGAGAAAATAATCTATATAAGAAAAAAACAACTTAAGACATATCCCAGAATCAAACTATTCTATGGGTGAGATAAAATATAAAGTCTAGAAGGAACCATAATATACTAACTCATACCAGTAATTTCATAAAGTCAGGAAGCTTGCCTATGCTATGGAAAGTAGTACCAAGGCATCACAGTGAGAAAAACAGACTTGGCTCCAGGCTATTCTATGTTCTCCAAGCCCA
The DNA here is from genome assembly GCF_048772815.1 of Callospermophilus lateralis. NCBI lineage: Eukaryota > Metazoa > Chordata > Mammalia > Rodentia > Sciuridae > Callospermophilus > Callospermophilus lateralis. Next base: position 96,736,687 of record NC_135312.1, on the reverse strand, counting down.
TTGAATTCTAAAAATCCTTTGTTGTGTCTAAAACTTGTCCAACATCTCTACCATATCCCCTTCTTCTGTAGAAAAGGGGGTATATAAGTTTTGGGATCATGTTGAGCTGGTTGATAATCATACCATATGATTCTCTCCAGGCATGTAATGAATGTATGTTTTTTTCCTTAAATAATCTGCTTGTGTCAGTTTATTTCAGTAAACTTTTAGGAGGTGAAGGGGAAGTCCTTTTGCCACTACGTTATCTACAATATTAAACTTTAAATAGAAAGAATTAGCTAAGGTAATATATATACCATATTAACACTAAGAAATACTTTCAAAAGAAAGATATTAGAATAATTATATAAATTTCAGACTAAGTAGTCTTCAAACAAAAAAAAAAGTTAGTTAAGAAGAGGAGATTAGATGATTATAAAGTGGTCAGTTCCCAAAGAAGACACAAAACCTCCTAATGTTACTAGGAGTAGTGATGCACACCTGTGATCCCATTGGCTTGGGAACGTGAAGCAGGAAGATCACAAGTTCAAGGCCAGCCTCAGCAATTTAGTGAGAGCTTGTCTCAAAATAAAAAAATAAAAAGGGCTGGGAACTTAGCTAGTGTTAAAGCATCCCTGGATTCAATTCCCAGAAAAAAAATGTCTGTTATAGTTTGGATTTAGAATGTTCCCCAAAGGCTCATGTATTGAAAGCTTGGTCCCTAGTGCAGTAATATTCAGAGGTGAGGATTTTTGGAGATGATTAATCTATTGAGGGATTCATACTTTGAATGGTCTGTTGGAAGACGATAGAAACTGTAGGAGGTGGGACCTAGTTGAAGGGAGTGGGTCCTTGCAGACATGCCCTTGGGAATTATAATTTGTCCATAGATCACTTTGTTCCCTTCCTCTTCCAGACTCTTCTGCCATGATTTTCTGGCTCACTTCATGTCCAAAGCAATGGACAATAGAGCTAGCAGACTATGAATGGAAATCTTTGAAAAGTGATTCAAAACAAATCTTTCTTCCTCCAAATTGTTGTTCTTAAGTATGTTGTTCAAAAAGCTAACATAGTGTATATGTCAGTAATTCCTAGATTAAACAAGAGAAGATAATAATGATGTAATTACCAAAATAATACTGTCAATCAACTTGATCTAATTAACATTTATAGACTATTCCATTGAAAAAGAGCAGTCAATACACTCTTCTCAAGATTACATCAGAAATTCAATAAGATAGATGAGATTCTTTTTCATAAAAATATAGGAAGCACAGAAATAAAAAGAATCCTCTCAGAAAATAGAGGAATTAAACTGGAAATGTCAAAAAGAAAAGTGAAAAATACCCAAATATTTGAATATTAAATATATTTCTAGGTAACACTTGGTTCAAAGATGTCATAAGAGAAATTAAAAATAGTTGAGTTAAATAAAATGAAAATATAGTTTATAAATTTTGTGTAATGAAGCAAGCAAAAAGCAATGCTTAGAGAGAAATTTGCAGCATTAAATGCATGTATTCGGATTAAGATCTAAAATGAATGATATATGTTTCCATATTAGGAAATGGAGAACAGTGAACAATTTAAATGTAGAACAAACAGAAAGAAAGAAACAATAATTTTAACAATAGAGATTAATTTAATTGAAATTAGGGGAAAAACTTCCAAAACCAATAGCAACAGAGTCAGCCTTCATTAGTGAATTCCACAAAGAATTTAATGAAGAAATGATAATTCTCCATAATATTCTATAAAAAAAGCAGCAGCTGCAAAGAAGGTACTTTTTTTCTTCATTTAATGTTGCCAGCATTGCCCTAATATCAAACACCAGATATAGATATTACAAGAAAGAATAACTACAGACCAATATCTTTCATGAACACAGATATAAATTTTTTTTCCACAATATGAGCAAATTGAATCCAACAATGCATAAAAAGAATTACACACCATGACCAAGTGAGATTTATTTCAGGTATGCAAGGCGGGCACAAGATTTGAAAATGAAATAATGTAATCCATCAAATCAAAAGGTTAAAGAAGAAAAATTATACAGACATATCAACTGACACAGAAAAATCACTTGACAAAGTAAAATGCTCATTTATGATAAATGCTTCTATCAAACTAGGAAAGGAGGAGAATGCCCTCAAACAGATATGGAACATATCCAAAAGCAAAAGCTAACTTAGTAGGGGGACATAGAATGCTTTGCTCCTAAGATAGGGATGAAGGAATGATTTTACTTTTGTCCTCTCTTGTTTGATGTTGCATTGGAAGTTCTTGCTAGTGCAATAAGAGAGGAAAAAAAATAACCAGTATTCAAAAGAAGATGGAAAAATCCCTGTCTTTGTTCACAGATGACATAATTGCCTATGTAGAAAATCTCAAATGGTTTAAAAATTACTGTTTCAACTAAGAGATTACAGCAAGGCTTTAGGATTCAAAGTTAATATATAAAAGTTACCTTTCTATATACAAGCAACAGACAGTTGTAATATGAAATTTAACAAAACAGTACTATTTATATTAACATTCTTTTACAAGGAAATACCCAGATATAAACCCCATAATGCATGTACAGTACCCATGTTTTCAATATCAAAATCATAAATATTGTAAACCTTCATCAAAGAGATCAAGCATATCTAAATAATTGGACAGGTTTCCCATGTTTATGGATTACAGTGAATATTGTTACCATTCTAATTCTTCCCACTCTTATCTGTAGATTCAATGTAATTTCTATAAAAATCCCAGCTGCTGCTTTGTATATATTGACAAACTTAGTAAAAACTTATCTGAAAAGGGAAAAACACTGAGAATAGCCAACACAACACTAAAGAGGAACAAAATTAAGGGTCTGAAACTATTCAACTTCAAGGTTACTGTACAGAAAATAGATATCAAGATAGCATGGCTTAAATTGAATATCCCAAATCTGAAAATTCAAAATCTGAAATGCTCCAAAGTCTAAAACTTCTTGAGTACTGATGTGAAACCACAAGTGGTTAATTTCATACAGCAGAAGTTAGTTTTATGTGCAAAATTTTTAAAAACACTGTATAAAATTACCTTCAGACTATGTGTTTAACATGTATGTACAAATTAAAGCAATTTAATGTATAGACTTGAGTTTTATCCTCAAGATATCTCATTACATATATGCAAAGTTGGGTAAGAAAACCAAAATCTGAAGTATTTCTAGTCTCAATCACTTCAGATGATGGACACTCAAACTGTGTCAGGTTAAAAAAATATAGGTCATTGACACATAATGTGGAGCTCAAATCAAGTCCCATAAACTTATTTATGTTCTTTGATAAGGCAATTCAAGACAAAAAGAACATTATTTATCAAATAATATAGGGAAAATTGGACATCCATATATAGAAAGCACCCTATACATAATACTTTTTATCTTTCACAAAATGTACTCAAATTGGATCATAAACCTTCATTACAAAACTATAAAACTAGAAAACTACCAGAAGAAAACCTAAGATAATCTAAATAGCCCATTTAAACACAATACCAAAAGCAGAATCCATGAAAGAAAAAAAAATTAGTACGTTTTAATGTTTAGTCATAATTGATAATTGGAAGGAACTAAGATATCCTTCAATAGGTGAATCAATAATCAAACTGTGGTAGTGCTATGATTTAGATATAAGATGTCCTTTTAAAGCTCATGTGTGAGACAATGTAAGAATGTTCAGATGGGAAATGGTTAGTTTATGAACGTAGTAACCTATTCAGTGGATAGAATAATAATTTGAATGTGTTAATGAATGGCAGTTGTAGGTAGATACGGTGTGGGGAGAGGAGGCAGATCACTAGCAGTGTGCCTTTGGAGTTTATATTTTGTCTGCCGTAAATGGAGTTCTCTCTGCTTCTGGATCGCCATGCCCTGAGCTGCCATACTTCACCATGCCCTTTCTGTCTCACCTTGGGCTCAGCACTTTGGAGTTGGACAACCATGGACTGAACCTCTGAAACTGTGAGCAAAATAAAGTTTTCCTCCTCTAAATTGTTCTTGTCAGGTGCCTTAGTCACAGTGACGAAAAGCTAGCTATAATAGATGTATTCATGCAAAGAAATATTACTCAGAACAAGACTCTTTACATACATACACATAATTATGATCTTTTTTATCTTTTATAGATAAAAAAGGAGCTATCAAGCCACAGAAAAACTGGGGTGATTATTGAATGCATGTTGTTAAGTGAAAAAAAATGATCTCACAAGGTTACATTTTCGATGATTTTACAACATTCTGGGAAAGAAATAACTTTAGAAATAATACAAGGATCAGTGATTGACAAGAGTTCTGGGAAAGTGGGGAGGGTTGAATAGGCAACACAGAAGACTTTTTAGGAAAGCAAAATTATGTGTACAGGCTATAGTGATATAGATGACATTACACATATGTGGAACCCACAGGATCCTAACAGTATAAAGAGTAATTTTAACATATGCAAATTTTTAAAAAATATTCATTTAGGAAGTCAGGAGATATCAGAATGAAATGCAGACTGTGACAAAACAATCTTAACTGTATTATAATTGTATGAAACCAACAAATGAATGTATCTGAAAAGAATGCAGATGGAAAATCAATATTATCGTGCATCTTATGAAATAAGGAAAAGAATAGCAAATCAAACACAAAATGGAAAGAATTCTAATAGAGCTAATAAACATTTGATGAAACTGTATGGAAGGTAGTGGTGGGGTAGAATGTGCACAAATGCTCTATATAGTAGATGAAAATGAAATATAGTTTCCATAGATATTAAAATAATAAGAAAATATAAAAAATAACTTATGCCAACAAACTTGCAAATTTATAAATTTAGATAAATTGACAAATTCCTACAAAAACATAAATAATCAAATGTGACATAAAAACAGAAAACATGAAGTCATATATATATTTAATATATAAATCCATAATTATATTTATGTGTATGTATGTAAAAAGTCTTTTTCTATATTTCTAGCTAAGAGCAAGGCCTGATTGATATTTTGACTTTGATACATGCATATATATCAAAATATACATTATTAATATTTGATGTATGTAAGCATATAAATATAGTTATTCATGTTCACATCCATCTCTCTACATAAAATATCTGACCCAAATTATGTTTGTTCTGGGGATGCAAGACTAATTAGGGTAAAATTTATAAATTGGAACAATTTACTATATTAATTAGAGAATGTAAATACTTATCTCAAAAGAATTAGAAAAAATTGATAGAAAAGATTCATAAGAAAAATTAAACAAATTAAAATAACAAGCAAATTTTCACAATGTTACACACAGAATTTAAAGACTGGCCCTAAATGACTTGGCTTTTATATAATCCTCTGGCTTTTGATGTGGATGGAACCTGTGAATTTGAGGAGTTATCACTCATGTGTTTATGCTGCATTGCATGGAGAAAAGGTGGGACATACCCTGATCTCATGACCAGAATCTTTTTAAAAATAGTTTTATATTTTTGCTACAGAAAGGGGGAAGTCAGGGAGACTGAAAGAACCATTTCTAGGAAACATGCTGACACTGAGCAAGGCAATGGAACAAGAGCTCTTAGATCACTCTGAATTGAATTTTGCTAACAACCTGACAGAATCTAGATGTGGATTGTTCTCCAGAGTCTCCAGATAAGAGCAAAGCCTGGCTGGCATCTCTGTGTTTACCTGCAAGACTCTACCCAGTGAACCCAACAGAAGCCCTTTGGTCTTCAGATCTACAGATTTGAGAGCTAATAGATAGAGGTGTTCTGAGCTACTAAATTTATGACAACCTATTTAGCAATGGAAACTGATACGTGTAGTCTGACAAACTATACTCCCTCCAAATATAAAAATGGACAACCATATAGCATACATCACAGTTAAAAGCAAAGTAATTTTAACTTGAAAGTAAAAACTTGGTTGCACAGGTCCATTATCACCACTTCTTATCAATATTTTTTGCTAGATGTCCCATTCAGTATAGGGCAAGATAAATATATGAACAGAAAATTAATAGTTATTTTCAAAAATCATAATTTTTAATATAAAATAAATCAATGAAATTAATGAATGTATTTATAATTCTCACTGAATTCAGGGTCATTATATAAAACTTAATTGTATACCTATATACTGGCAAGAAACAATCAGATAATGAGCAGAAATACACCATTTGTAACAGCTTCTGTATCATCACAGATTTATAATATTCAGAGGAATGTCTAATATAAATTGTCTTGTCTCCCAGAAAATGCTATTTAGGATATTGCAGAATTTTTTTAATGGTGAGAACTCTCCAGTGTTTGCATCTGCAGTCATCTAATTCTTAATTGCAATGTTTTTCTTGCATGTTAAAAATCTTTGTATTTCCATTTCACATTTGGGTCCTGTGTTCCTGGCATCTTAGCATTGACTGGAGCTTGGGTAGGTAAATCTCTTGTGAGTAGACATTTTTGGGGCTACAAACAGTCCAAGGTGCCATGGCCTCTTGTGAATTGCTCAAGCTCTTGTTTCTCAAGCCTGGCTGTGGTTTACAACCACTATGGAAGCTATGTCAAATAATGGTTTCCAGACCTCACCTCTGGCTTTGGTTCCAGGATTGGAGATATTTGAAATGCTTTCTATGGGATTCTATTGTACCTACAGATTGAGAATCACTTGTGTAGGTCTATAATACAGTAGCTCTCAACTATGTCTGCACATTCAAATCACCTTGGAAACCCTATAATACACTGATGAGTGGGCCCAATCCCACATAAATTAAATGTAATCTCTGTTTAGTTTGTGAGTGTATTGATTTTAATATAAATTTCCCATGTGAGTCTATTGTGCCATCAGGACTGAGACCCTCGTATACAATCTGCTTCTAAAGGCAGTATTCTTGTTTATTATGATATCTACAGTAGTTAGAGAATAACCCTGTCTGTTTCTCCAGCTGAGGATGCTGTGACTCTTAGAAACTAGCAAAGACCTACATCTTTAGAGTTTCTTCCTCAAGACACTAGCTTTCCCCAAGTTTGAACATATTCGATGTTGGTTAGCATTTCTTTCTATTTCTTTGCCTAAAATGGTGGGTAGAATGTTTCATTAAGCTTTATTATTTATATACAGCATTCACGAAGACTTAGTAGTTTCTAATAAGTTAAAATACTTCTTAAATTTCTCTCTCTCTTCTGTTTCTGTCTCTATAACCACATTTTCCCTCTAATTTATTGCATGTAGGCCAGTATAGTTTGCTAGTCTGTTTTTGCTGCTATGACAGAAACTGGGTAATGCATAAAGATCAGACAGTTATTTCTCACCATTCTGAAAGTTGGGAAGTCCATGATAAAGGTGCCAACATGTGGTGAGGGCCTTCTTGCTGGAAAAAGGGCACTGAGATAAACTCCTTCCATCAAACACTTTTATAAGGGTACCTAGCCCCATTCATGATGGAGTTCCCATCACCTCTCATAAGGTTCCACTTGTTAATACAGTCACATTGGTAACACCTAAAATTTGGAGTGACTATAATCAAACCATAGCCCTGGCATTTTATGTTTTTTTTTCCTTTATTTTATGGCCTAGATGTGTGATTTTCTAATTTAGTCCTCTAAATGTTATTGCACATTGTATTTTGGTGAGAAAAGGGATATCAAGAAGTTAGGGGTCTGATAAATCATCTACAGTGTAATCAAATCTTTTGCTCCTTTTTTTTTTCTTTCTTTCTTTCTTGTTTTTTTTTTTTTTGAATTGAATAATTTCTCACAGGAAACATTCTGCCATTAGAAACATTCACACAGGCCTGGATGTAATTAATGGTCAGTTGTCCTACCTTCTCCCCAGGCCTGTTCCATCTTTCCTATGTCCTGCTTTAAAGCCTCAATTCTAAAAATTTACAAAATACAATACATATTTCTTTATTTTAATATGATTGTATCACTTTGAAACGAATAATTTTTTTATTGTTGTCTTCTTTTTATTTTCCATTGATCTTCTTGGTCTTCCCATTCAAACTTCTGAGATTTCCTGAAACCTCTTTGTACAGTCATTCTGATTGAAGAACTGATGGTGGTTCCTCAATTGCTATTGCTTTAAATTCTCTTTCCGTATCTCTAAGAAGCTTCCCATGAGTACCTTCTGTCAGCCTAAGTAACAATCAGAAATATATTTTCTGAAGAATAATGGTATTTATTTGGTAGTAGCAGATTATAATGGGAAAAGAGGGTCCAGTCAAGGGGAATATTTTAAAGGCAAAAAGTGAGGGATTTACATAAGCTTTTTTGATACAAAGTTCATTGGTCTTGGAGGTCCCAGGCCAGAGCTGGCCTCAGCTAATAGGTGGAGGTGCCATTGCTGGGCAAGTGTTTGATCAAGAGCATCTTGTCTGACTTATTGCAGGCTTCTAGAATGTAAAAGATAAACTTTGTTACACAGTTCTGTGGCATACTGTGGGAGGCATACAAAACATGGGATGCTTGTAGAATGAGAAGAAATCTCTTGTGTTTTTAAAATTGTGAGAAAGTACTCAGGCAGGTCGGCATGAGCCCTATTACTTCATAAGTTCCTGACTCTAATTTTGTCTGGGTCTTACAAGAAAGATCCTATCTTGTTATTATCAACTGTTACATTTCCAAGATACTGGCACACTCTTGGAGATTATTTCAGATTTGGCTTCTCTTCTGTTGAATTTTTCTGATTTCATGTATTTTTTACGTATTAGATAGCAGCTAAATTCCTCTCATCCAGGGATATCTTATTTTAAGAGAAGGTAGAATAAGTAAATTTTGTTCTCTTTTTATTTGTCTATCTTGGCCTTCAAGACATGCTTTTTTCTTTGTGTGTGTGTGTGTGTGTGTGTGTGTGTGTGTGTGTATTTATATTTTTCCTAATATGCAAACTTTTCTTCTAAGGAAATCTCCCTCTTACCATGAGCTCAATAACACTATCTTCGTTTATTTGGTTTCATCCTTCTACCACTCTTAGTATGAAAGTAAAGCTGATTTGTACTTTTCCATCTTTTAAAATAACTTCCACTTAAAAAAAATTTATATGCAAACTTGACTTTTCAGACAGTGTTTTAAGAATAGGCTGTTTGAGTTGCCATTTTAGTCTCTGTGTCTGCAATAATTTAACTGACTTGGTTTTCTTCTCTAAGCAGAATAGAAGGCATATTCTGTTTCGGATGTGGGCTCCCTTTACTTGGTGTTGATTTATAAAATCTTTTCTGTTCTTATGGGTGAATCAACGAAAATTTATAGTTAGAACATATATAATTGATACAGTTTGGATCTTGAATGGCTTCCAAAGGCCATGTGTTGAAGGCTTGTTCCCTCGCTTGCATGTAACACTATTGGCAGGTGGTGGAACCCTTAGTTGTTGGGGCCTAGTGGAAGAAAGTTAGGTTATAGGGAATTTTCCTTTGAGGGGGATATTGGGACTCTTCCTCTTTGTGTGTGTGTGTTTTTTTTTCCTTCCTGGCTGCCATAAGGTGAAACAGTTTCCTCTAACACATGTTTGCACCATAATACACTGTCTCTTCCATCACAGGTCCAAAAAGCAATGAGCCAACTCCTCATGAACTGAAACATTCAAAATGGTCAAAGTAAACCTTTCCTCTTTTTAGGTTGATTATCTCAGTTAATTGTACAGTAATGGAACACTGACTAACTCACATACTGAGCCTCGTAGTTGGGAACACATAGGGAAAGGAAACTTCAAGAGCTTATAAAATTCACCCAAGTTCAAGGACTTGGCCCTATTTCAGGTTTCTCTTTCTAATTGAATACATTTAGGCAACATGAAAAATAACAGCATAAATGAAGGTAGGCTATATGTGTTCAGATTAGTTATTTCTAGAAAAAGTACATCTTAGTTTCTAGCCTCAAGACTAAGTTTAACTCCAGGCCAAAAATTTCAGGAAAGCCAGAAGATTTGTGTTTGTCTCCTGATTTTTTGGATGACAAGAAAAGCAAAGACTTCCTTTCCTTAATTCAGTCCTTGCCCCATACTAGCCTAGCAATGTTGGATTGACATAAATTGAAAGAGATCTATGGAAGCCTCCTTTATATAACCTGCATTATCTAAAGGTTGAACTTTGACTGATTGTGATTTTTTTTTCTTTTATAAGGCCAGTGAAGCCTATGATGGATGAATTCTTCCTGTTTTGAACCTGAAGACCTCCTAAAATTTGAAAAGGTATGCTTGTAAAAGGCTAGCTAACACATTCCAACCAGAAGAAAGTGAATTAATTGTACAGCAATGGAACACTGACTAACTCACAGTCATATTGGTGAACCAAGCCATATTTTACTATTGAAAAAAATACCAGAACACTTCAGGCTTAAAGGAGTATTTCTAGGACACATCAGTTAGTGCCAAAGGACAGTAGCACAAGCCAGGGCACTTTCTATAAAAATGTCATGAGAAGAGCTAGCACTTAAAATCTTCTTAGGTATAGAGTTAGTGGTCAACTTAAAATACTCTCCATGTATAACTACCTAACTATTGCAAAACAGTAAGTTTCAACTAGGATTTTAGTGTTATCATCCCAAATTCCACTTCTTTATAAATATGTTTTCAACTCAATGCACCAGATCCTTTCATTTTTATGAAGTAAAATTGTTTCTATATGCTCTACTGCTGAATCTTACAGGGATAAGCCTATCCATTTAGATTAAGGGAAATCTCTTTAGAATAAGCAGAAAGGAGGAAAGAACATATATGCTTATTTCTGTTGCCTTCTAAGAGTGAAAGGTAGAAGTGACTGATATGCCCATATCCTCTGTCAGACTCACCTTTTCTCCAGGGGAGAAATAAAGGAGTACAGATTGACCACACGTTTCACTATGAGCTCCCTCCACAAGGAGGGACATATTAGGAAAAGGGAATGAGTGTCTGCTGTCTGCATTATGCATGCTCCCCACCCCACTGACAAAAAAAAAAGGACAAATTAGAAAATTTCTAAAAATTTGTTTTCAGGTGCACTAATTTAATTGACTAGCTGAATAGCTTCTACTGAGTTTTTGATCAAGGAAGAAAACAAAAGTAAATTTAAAAAAAATTAATAAATCTGAGAACAGATCCTATTTGAAAGAATCTGTTTCTCTGAAAATAATAGGCCTGTTTTGTACTAAGCTGAAGGACGCATCTCCAGGGATCAGGAAGCTCAGATTGAACTTGACTATAGAAATAGGTGGGCCCCCCTGCCCCTCCCCTTCTTCTCCCACCCCTATGCCCTATCCAAAGTTTTTTCTATTCCTCCCATGTTCTCTCTCCCTATCCCATTATGAGGCAGCCTCCTTATATCAGAGAAAACATTCGGCATTTTTTTGGGGGGTACTGGATAATTTTACTTAGCATTATCTTATCCAATGCTATCCATTTACCTGCAAATGCCATGATTTTATTCTCTTTTATTGCTGAGTAATATTCCATTGTGTATATATGCCACATTTTTTTATTCCATTTATCTACTGAAGAGCATCTAGGTTGGCTCCACAGTTTAGCTATTATGAATTGTGCTGCTATAAACATTGATGTGGCTGTGTCCCTGTAGTATGCTGTTTTTAAGTCCTTTGGTTATAGTCCGAGGAGAGGGATAGCTGGGTCAAATGGTGGTTTCATTCCCAGTTTTCCAAGGAATCTCCATACTGCTTTCCATATTGACTACATCAATTTTCAGTCCCACCAGCAATATATGAGTATGCCTTTTCCCCCACATTTTTGCCAACAGGTATTGTTGTTTGTCTTCATAATAGTTGCCATTCTGACTGGAATGAAATAATATCTTAGAGTAATTTTCATTTGTGAATGTGATGGGCATCATTATCTGAGTACATGTATGAAAACATGAATTGTTGTGAACATACTTTATATACAAACAGAGATATGAAAAATTGTGCTCTATATGTGTAGTAAGAATTCTAATACATCCCACTGTCGTGTATTTAAAAAATAAAATCAGTTAATAAAAAAAAAAAAAAGAAAAAGAAATATGTGGGCCCAAGAAGAAAGAATATGGTTCCCAGGCTAGGTTTGTAGATGAGGAAATAACAATAGAGGATCTCTAGAAAACTGCACAGTTCTTAAAATTCCACACACAGTCTTCATTTTCATTCCTCAGAGAAAGAGGACAGCTTTTTAACTAAGTGGCTTTCCATTTCTTTCTGATATACCAAAGTCTGAGACATTCTATTGTCTATTCTAGGTGTACACTAAGAGGCACAAAGTTTTTTTCATTAAATTTATTTTTTGTAATCAACACAGACATAAATATTGCTAGGTTTTTGTCTTGTAATTAGTGTAACTAGGAAAAGAAAAATGATAATTCATCTAAGAGGTCTCTATAAGCTGAAAAATGAAGATCAGGCATTATATTTTTACTGGGGTCTTCACTGAAGTAGAACTGATGGAAAACAAAGTTCAGTGCAAAGACGGGCAAAGATATTCCAGGCAAACATAAACAAAATGAAACCAAAAGTAGTACTATTAATATAAGACAGACTAGAATTCAAGGGCAATATCATTAAACAGGACAAAGATTTTTATTACCTAATGTAAAAGGTGAAAGCTGAGAATAATCTATAAACATAAAACTTTATGCACCAGACAACAGATCTATAAATGCCTAAGAATACAGAGAACACTGTATAAAGTTTTAATTTACACTGGTTAATAACATAATACATTTCAGAATTTGACAGATCAAGTTGACAAAAAAAAAAGATTCAGGTAATAATGCAGTCAGTGATTTTATCTTTATATATATAGACATAGATATTTATATTGGAGGATTTTCTTCTGTTCTCATACATTTAAAAGTTGTTAAATATGTATTTGCCAGAAAAAGTATTATAAATCATAAAGGACTATTTCGTAGAAGTCTATAGAACATACTTGGAATAAAATAGATATTTTTTAGTAGAATTAAACAAAATTATTAAAACAAAAAGAAAATACAGGGAGATAATAACAATCATGAAAAAAATCCTGAAAAATAAAGTCTTAAAACCAAATTATATTTAAATATGTAAAACAATATTCCCTATTTGACTACTCTAGTTACAGAAAAATATGGAAAATGCTTTATTTAGTATTAGAATGTCTAGATAAACTGAATATTAAAGTGGGATAGATACTGTATAAAACACTTTAAGAGAGATATGACCAATATTCTTCATAAAATAATGTACCACACATACAGAATTGTGCTAAAATAATCCACAATGACTAAGCTCAGAACTGTAGATAGTTCACTACTCTAAGAATATCAAAATATTTCATGATTTCAAAATGTCAAAGATATGATGTAGTAATAGATGCTGAGAAGACATGGTAAAATTCAACAACTATTTCTAATTAAAGTTCTACATAAAGTATATATAGAAAAAAATGCTTAAAATAGTAGATTTTTTAAACAAAAATTAAGAACAAATGTATTAAATGGTAATTTCCTAAACCTAATTCTATTAAAATTATAAATATGACAGTAGTACCTTTATGACTAATATTACTCAATATTGTAGTAGAAGTCCTATTTAATAAAAATAAAGTTACATAATTATTTTTTCTTCAATTTCTAATAAACATAGGTATTTGCTTATTTTTGAGCACAGTCATTTTCCCCTAATAGTATCTGGTTATATGTTATGTCTTCTTGTTATTTTTTTATTGGGGACACTGATCTAATACAGTCTTACTGAGAAATCATGCACTTTACCAAGTTCAAAAGTTTCCCTAAGTTCCTCCCTAAGGAGTCTAACAATGCAAGTCTTTGTTCCAACCTTAATGTTTGAATAAAATACAGATATGGTAAAATATGTATTTTGTAAGTCATTTTCTCTATATCTTTATAATATTATTGATTATTAAAGTAACTTAAATGTTCAAACAAAAAATTTCCACCTGGAAAAATATACGTAATTTATAAATATTTATGTAGATTCCTATATACACTTTTGGTAAAGTCTATACTATAGTACATAGATTTACACTTGACAATTTTAAGACATTGACTTTCTAGGAATATGTTATATTTCTGTGTTATGCAAATTTTGTTTATTTCCTGCTATTAAAGTTTATGATACCTGTGCTTTTCTAGTTAATTTAATGCAAATATTTTTAAAAAATCATTGTGAATTATTATCTTTTGTTTCTGTTCCTAAGTCATTAACGCTAATATCAAAAATAACTACTCCTTTTGTATAATAAATAAATATATACACATATATTCTTATTAAAGGAAGCAGTACAATTTTTGATGTAGGAAATAGAGATGAAACAGCAGAACTCTTTGGCTATGTCAGAAGCAGACAAAGGTGACTGGAGCTCTGCCTCTGTGCGAGATGGGAGGCCACTGAGTCCCACTAACGTGGCTGGAGTTATGATCACTGCTTGAACCATATGCTTAAAACAGGATAAAAAGTTGGAGTTAGACATTATGTGAACTATGGAGCTGCTAAAAGAAACACATGCCTGTACTGAATCTGTACTTAGGGGATGCGAGTTGACACAACTAGTGGATCTGTGATCCCTTCAATTGCAGTACAGAAAGGAACTGATAGATTGCAGGCCCCAGTGGACTGGATGGAGGCAAATGGCTTAAACTAACTTTGTCAAATACACTTCCAAGTAACTTGAGCAAAAGAAAAATGATTTTGAATAATTATTTTAGGTAGTGAAAGACAGAATGCCATTCCTAAATAACCAAAGCTTTATGAAGCCAGTAGACAACCAACAGAAAATGTCAGAAAAGAAATAGCTAGTTTTAGATGTAAAAGAGTATTTTAGAAATATTATAATTTAAAAACAGATTTTTTGAAGAAATATCCTCAAGAGATGAGGTATACTTAAGTTGGAATATAGTTGATGAGATGATTATTTAGTGTAATTATCACATGACCTAGCAATCCCTCTTCTGGGTATTTGCCCAAAGGAAATGAAACAATATCTTGGGGAGACATCTGCACTCTCATTTCCACTTCAATTTTCTTCACAATAATCCAACCATGGAATCAACCTAGATGTTCATCAGTGGATGATGGATAAAGAAATCTTGAGAAATCTTGATGTTGGTATAGATATAGATATAGATATGGATGATGTATGCATATATGTATATTATACATATATATCATCTATAAAATATATACTTACATTTGCAATCATAAAGAAGCACTTGCAGAACATTATGTGAAGTGAAATAAGCCAGATACAGAAAGAAAAGTATTGTATGAGCTCACATTTGGAAAAAAAAATATGAGAAAAGTGGAATACATAGAAACAGAGAGTAAAACCATGGTTGGGGTAGGGAAGAGATGTAGGACAAAGGGTAAAAATTTTCAATTATGTAGGATAAGTAAGTCTAAAGATCTAATGTACAGCAGGAGGACTATAGTTAATAATATTGTAATACATACCAAAATCTTTTGAGAGTAGATTTTAGGTGCTCTGACAACACAAATATACACATATGTGAGCTGATGGATACACTAAATAGCTTACCAATAGTAATCATTTCATTAGGGATATGTGCATCAAAAATCTGTACAGTTGAAAAATCCAAAATTTTTAAAAATTATTAATAAATATCCAGATATAATTGCCTTGCTTGATGGAAGAAAACACCTCTACCACATAAAAGCATAAAGTTCAGAAGCATTGATATTTTAAAATTTAGATTAAAACAACTAAGAAAAAAATTTAAAAAGCATTTAGAAGGAAATATTTGATACTACTTTATTAGTTTTCTGATATGTGACTTTTGAAGCAAGATTGAAAGCACATAGGCTATAAAAAACTGTGTGTATATATATTATATATAATTTACATATTATATATAAAACATTATATTAAATAATGTTTCATATTGAATGCCACATAAACAAAGTAAAAACACAAACTATTTGCTATATTCACATAGAAATAGATTCTACAAACTGATAAATAAAAAGCAAATAAAATAGAAGAGTGGGCAAAAGATGCAAACAAGAAGAGAAAAGCCAGATGGACAATAAAAATATTTTCTGAGTAGGTGTCAGGAAAATGCAAATTACAACTACAATAAGAATATTTTCTTATGTACAAGATTAATAAATACAAAAAAAAAAACACCCTGTCATCTAGTATTGGAGACTATGATGGCTAATAGGAAATCTTCATAGATTCCTGGTGAAAACAGTGGAAACAGAAGAGAAATGTGTTCAGTAATGTCTATTTGCTTTAAAAACATTTTAACCTAAAATTATAAATTTATGTATTCTATGGGAATAAGTGGACTATTTCATTGGGACTTAGAATTCTTTGTAGTTAAAGCACACTGAAACGGTGTGTCCTGAAGCTGTTTAAGTAGAGAAGAATGCTCTGTCTGGGCAGCCAGGCAGGCCTTAGGAAACTATGCTCCTAGTTGAATGGGTTTGAATGGGTTCTCAAATTTCATATCTTAGTAACTTATTCCCCAAAATCATATGTTAATGGTATTTTGAGTTGGAGGTCTTTGGGAGGAAATTAGGATTAGATGAGCTCCCTAGGATGAAATTAGTAGCTTATAAGGTGAGAGCCAGGAAAACATGCTTTCTTTGGCTCACCATGAGATGCCCTCTGCCATGTCATAAACCAGCAGTGATGGTCTCATCAGATTCCAAGCAGATACTGACACAGTGCTCCTGGACTTCCAGAATCATAAATTGAATAAACCTCTTTCCTTTATAAATTACCCAGTCTGTGGTACTCAGTTATAGCTACAAAAAACAAACTAATACACATGACTATGCTCAATTGTGTTGATGCTTGGCAAGAATAAAAAGAAATGAGAATTGTTAAACAAGCTATAAACAACTCAGTTTTAAAATCAGAAAGCCCAAGTTGTGGCTTATAAAGATGTCCCCATCACCTGTAATAGAGGAAAGATATAATTGGAAAAAGTAGCCTAAAAAGCTAATTGTGGAAGCTGCAGAGGTGTATAAATAATTGAACTCCAATCAATTCAGTTCTGTTATCCAATGTTGGAATGTGGGTAAAGAAAACATGGAATCCTGAAAACACAGATGGAGAAGCTGGTAAAATGCTCCTGAGGATGTTTATTATATTGGCTCTCTTGATTCCCATGCTTACAGAAGTAGCCTACATTTGCCTTCAAAAAGTACATATATCCACTGTGATGGCTGTTGCTACAGAAATCTTTCCCTATAAGGTAACATATGCTCTCATCAGATGTGAATCACCTTCTTTCCTAGCTGCCATATTGATAGACAGGATTAAATCCTTGCATACCCCAACTGATATGTTGGCACTGATGAAGGAGAAAAAACTGTACCACTAATGACTTACAAGAACAATAGGCACATACCATCAAGAGCCACAGAAGTACTCAGAGACAGGATGTTGATGGTGATTGACCTAGGGACTGGAATACCATGCTGGGGGGAAAAATCCACTTTGTCAACAGTGGGGACAATTTTCTAACAAGAGATTTAACACGGTAGAAAGGACCCAAGGGGATGTGGGTTAAATTCACTTCTGGGTGTCTTTTAGAATCTGTAAGAAATAGTGGACACCTCTCAGTAAACGTTAGCGTCTGAGTTTCCCAAGGAGAGCATAAAAAAAGAAATCAAAAGTTGAAGGAAATAAGTGACAAATCTTACTTATTAGGTCTAGCCAGATGTAGTGGCTGGAACATATCCACCAGAGGGTATCTTCCATGAAAACACCCACAGACTATGCAAGTTACCAAAGCCATAACAATTGTGTTGACAAGAGGAGCATCAATATCACTAATAAGTTCAGGAGAATTCTTCTTGGCAAGTCAGGCTTTGGAGGTACCAGAGGCATTCACACAACTGAGCTCATTAATACCTGTGTGATGAAGGGCCTTGAAGTAATAGAGGCCAAATGGCAAAGTGTAATCACTAGATGCCAAGAACCCACAATTATAATATCATGGGAAAGGAAGGAGGAGAAACCAGAATGACTTGTCCTTCAGAGTTATACAGATGGATAATGGAGTGTAGTGGCCTCAGTGGTGAGACAGATGGGTAACCAACAAATAAATGTGAAGTTGCTTAAAATCTATAATATAAAAAGAAATCAAGGGCAGGGAAGAAGAAAACCAAGGGTGCTACCCCAAGAATAAGTCATGACTCTTTTTTAGTTTCAAGATTTAAGCCACTATTATATTCAGAACCTGTTACTTGAAAGGGTGCTGGTTACCTGTGTTACCTGGAAATATCACTCCTCAGTTCTGGTTAAGAAAGAAAGATGCTGGTTAAGAGATCTAGTGAATAAGCATAAAGAGTTTATTTAGTAAAGTGGAAGCATGCTCCAAGGAGAGTAGAGCAAGCTGACTTCCAAAATGGTCTGAGGTTTCCACATGGGGGTGGTGATGGTGATATTTGGTCTGGGAACCTCGCTCCTCATGCATCATGTATTTGTCATGATTACTGCAAGTTTAGCCATGGCTTAGTGCACCTCTGTTGGTTTCACCATGTTGGAAATTTATATTAATATCTATACAAAATTTACAGAGAAATGCCATAAAAATGAAAACTACAATGAATTGGGATACCTCCAAACGATAATGCTTCAGTGCTCTATGCATGTGTTGAAGTTGGAAAGTCGGGAGCTTCCTTCTTACACTAGAATAACCATATATAACCCACTTAAGGGATTTTCTAACCTCAGGATTATGGGTAGACATTCTGTCACCCTAGTAGAACGATTTTTCATCCCTCAAGATGGGCTGATCCCTATTATTCCTTCCCCAATCCCCTATTCATGTCTATCGATCTGCAGCCTATGTTAACACCCAGGAGGGGCCCTGAAGCACTATGGCAAGTACATAATGTCATGATTCACCCAGTCCTTCCTAAAAAGGACCTATGGCTAGTTCATAGTACATAGGGGGAAGGGGAATAACCAGACATTTAGAGAACTGAGAGACATGGAGTCTGATGGATGCTGATATCTGAATACCTCATCATAGTCCTCTTGTCAGAATGGTAAGGTATAGGTCCCAATAAAGGGTTACTATTAAAGTGTGATTCCCAGTGAGCATACCTGACCCAGACATTTTGAGTGGTCAATTTTGTAGGTTTTGGATACAAAACTAACAGCAAGAATAACTATCATGTTGGATCTTTGTTCTTTAATATAATAGTTAATACACTGGTGAAAGTCAAATGGAAACTTCTGAAACTGTCTTACCCTCTGCCCTTCCTCCACACAGTGTATCAAAACCAATAAATACCATACCATTGGAGAAACTAATTTCACCACTCTATCTGTTCAATTCTGGCTCCTGTGGAAATCAGAGGGATACTTCAGTTGGAGGTAGGTAGCAGCCCCAATCATTCCTACATATCATCATAATACGGTATCATTACTAGAGTGAATTAATAATACCTGAAATACATATACAGAGTCCTTCTATTTCATTCCAATTAGGAATCAGGCCAGGCATGGTGTTGCACATCAATAATCTCAGTGGCTCAGGAGGCTAAGGCAGGAGAATGGTGAGTTCAAAGCCAGCTTCAGCAAGTTAGTGAGGCCCTAAGCAACTCAATGAGATCCTGTCTCTAAATAAAACATAATAAAAAAAGATTGAGGATGTGACTCAGTGGTTAAGCACTACTGGGTTCAATTCTCAGAACCAAAAAAAAAAAAAAAAAAATTCCAAAAAACGAAGGAGGATCAGAAACATTTTGTATTCACATGAGTAGACCAAATATTCTTTTCATTTTCTTTTTTCCCCAGAGTTATGCTAACTTGCCCTCTGTTATGATATAACCACAGATCTGGACCACCCTGACACCCCACTGAGAAACACACTGCATTATATTGACAGTGTCTTGTAAATTGATTGAACACCCTTTGCAAATCAAAGACCTTTTAGTGAACCCCAAGAAAGATGAAATTCTTCACGAGTAGGCACCAAGTTATCCTTCACCTAGAACCATCGTTTCAGTTAAGACTTGTCAGACAGGCCAAATGGAAATTGGGACAGACTATTTCCCACCACACAAGCATTTCCCTAATAAAGTTCCTGAATATTTAATTTTATCATGGGATTTGCTATTAGGACAGGAACTAATAGGCCTACTTTATTAACTTGTTTTCCCAAATGTTTACTGAGAATGTATGAGACACCAGAATGTAGTTCTCTGGAATATAAACTTTCTTGAGAGAAGAGGGATTTGAGTCTATTTACCCATTCTTGGAAAAATACCTGGCTCATATTAATGCTCAGTGTAGGTGTGTAGTCATTGAAGACACCGTGTGGAGCAATAGAATGAACACAAGTGTCTCAAACACAAATACGTTTTCTGGCTGAGTAGTGGAGCCTTGCTGTGTGCAGGTACAAGGGGGACTAAGTGAAGAGACTGAGTAGGACTGAAGAGCTCATTCCCTACCTAGGAGCATTTAAGCCATATGTTTTAACAGGACTGTGTGAACCAATTAATCCCAGTCTAGCAGTTAAGTCAGGTTGGTGGGCTTTCAGTTTGTAACCAGAGTAATAAAAGGTTGAAAAGTAATTGATTCCCTTTGGTAATAAACAGCAAGATGATGGGGTGCCCACAGTGAATAACAAGGACAAATTGTAACAAATAGGACACAATTAACTGGCATCATGAAAATCTCACAACCAATGTCTGGACAAAAGCACCATGTAGATATATATGCCTTAACCTCAAGGAGTTTAGATAAGAAAACAGAACATATGCTTAAGAGATAGCAAGAGAATAACTGCAGTGTTTTACATAGCTAAATGCAGGAAAAGCAGCAAAGTGCTTAGAGGCACTGATAACATGAGACAATTAGAAAATGGGATGCTTAAAGACTTGGAAAATGAAACCCTGTATCTATGAATTCACAGAAACTTGAAACTAAGCACTGAAGAGGAAAATGTTCAATTTTTAAAACTTTATTTTCCATTAAGCATGGGGAGGTATTAATGAAAAACAGGAATTTTTGAAGCATATCAAGAATTTTACAAAATTATTTTAGCACCTCAGTCTTTAAAATTGCTTTAGTTACACCATCAAAAATTGAGTATATGTTGCCTAGTGCTTCTCTGCAGAACAAGTAAATGATTTAGGAACTATTCTCAAAGTGTACACTTTCTTAAAAATGCTTATGCATATCTTATAAAAGATCTGCTGTACAGAGAGTACAATTTGGGCCAGATTTATGCCTAAAAGTCAGAGATAACTCATTCTCATTGTCTACCTAGTGATAATATATTTGTAAAAACAAGTAAACAATCCCTTACCCCCATGAAACCTTTAAAGATAAGGTGAAGGAATGAAAATGAAAGTTAAAAATAAGATGGATTTTTAAAAAATCTTGAAGAAATTCACCTGACAATATTGTGTTTCAGCATTTGTAAATTAAGTCTATTTTTCTTATGCAGATTACAAATTCAGGCAGAAACAAAAGGAGTAAAAAGATGCCAGCAAGATGTTTAATTTAACTATGAGAGAATATTTCAAAAGTCAGTTCATGAAACTATCAAGTAAGGAAAAATAAAGCTTAAAAGTTCTTATAGATCCATAATAGCATGATAGGAAGATACTTGTTTTCACAAATACTTCCAAAGTAAGTCATGAAAAATGAAACACTCTTTTATACTTTAAAATGCATGACAAATGTTGATTAATTTTACCCTGAGAGCATGTCAGTTTGAAAAGGGGGATTATAAATGTACATGCCACCAGGTGCTCTTTTTTCCAAGAGGAGGGGAGTGAGTGTATCCATTTGAATCACTTAATGTGGTGTTAGCACCGGCACACTTTGAATAGAGGAAAACTGGAGGAAAATTGGAATAACATTGGCTTTCTGGAGGGTTAGAGAGGCTGTCCCTGCAGCAGGTTGGCAATTTGTCACATCAGTCCCTTCATGAACTATCAACCTCATTACCATGGTTCACTGCACAGTTGGCCCTTGGGAGTCTAACACTAATAGCATGTAGAGGGTGATGAGGCTTGTGGTCTCAACTGCTTCATTATTGATTCACTTAAAAATATGCCACCTCCATATTTGAATAAAATAGGTGATACATTAGAGAAGGAGAAACACCAAAAATCAATTGAAGTAGGGGGAGAAAACAAGAAAAGAACCTTGGCAGTAAGAGCACCACAAAAGCTGTCGTCTTGGAAAGATGGAGGGTGAATGATTTTGTGTGACAGCTACCATTTGTTTATTCTGTTGTGTGAGGCCATGGATCACCAGAAACAGCTAAAACTGTACATTAAGTAGGGCTACTAAATGAAATAGGTCTCGGGAATATTTTTAAGTCACCGCAAATAATACACAGCTTTAGGGTGTTTGAAGGACATATATTTAATCACCACCAGCACCAAAAACATGTTGGGATTTCAACAACTTGAATAAGAGAATTGTTCATTTCTAAAGCTCTAAGATAAAGATAATGTATGCAAGTATATATTAATACACTAGCAGGTACCATATTTTCTCCAATATTAATAGATTACTCAAATTACTTAATAAAAATCTCTACAGAGCCAGAAAAACACCTATTATAAAGTATCCAGGCACTTAATATTCTCTACTCATTCAGCAACAATGGATTTTTAGCATAATGATTGCTTTTAGCATTGAAAGAACAAATAGTATATGTGTGTATAATATATATAATATAATATACAAAATGTAGCTACAATATCTATATTATACATACACACTTAGATGGAGGTATTAAGATGGTAGGTTTCCTTTGGCTTAACATTTACTGATTCATTGATAATGCAAAACAAAACAAGCAAAATCTGAAAGTAAAACAAAACTACACAAGAAACACTTATTTGTCCAAAATTTTGATATACATTGATACATTTCAAACTATATTTCAGACTCTACATTGTTCTGTCCCAAATGGTAACTATTGGCTTCATTGGTTATTTAACCTTAAATTAATTAAAATTCAATAAAAATAAAAATTCAGTTATTTAGTCATTTGAGTTATATTTTGAATGGTTAATACATATAACCCATGGCACAGATACAGGATGTTTCCAATGAAAAGAAAATTGTAGTGGGTAGAATGTTCTAGAGTATATGATTTCAATAAAGCCTCAAATAATATATCTGAAAAGTAATGAAGTGAAATAAAATAAGTATAAAATTTGAATTTTCACAAAGTTACACTTTTTTTTTCTGGCATCAGTCAGTCACTATATTTTTGACGCTAACATCTAAAAATATTTTGCATTTAGCACATATTTAAATTACTCTTGGTGAACATTTGTAAAATCACTAAAATATGGTTCTCAGATTTGATCATGCAAATGTCCCTTTTCACATGGAAATATGGATTGATGCAGCTAAAAATTTTGGTAGAAGTAGGGAACCTTTTGTTGTACTTGCAATTATAAATAATTTGGTACCAGTCATCACACATCTGGCTACTTAAATGAGACAGGATGGAATTTTTGGCTATAAAGTATCAACTGCTGAAAAAGCATTAGATTTTCAATAATTTAAGGAGCACACAAAATGTCTAAAAGTGGTTAAAGGCAAAGCCATCCTAAATTTAGAAAGTCAATTAAAATGTTGTTTTAGCACAAAGCTTTATAACATATCCCCATTTCTAAGGCCATTTCTATAGAAGAACAAACTAGTGAGATAAAGAGTGAATGAGGCCTCCACAGTAGGATATGAAGCTAATCTTTTTTGATATTATTAAAGATTTCTGTAACTTTTCTCTTCCATAGGCTTCTCGTAGGTTGGAGTATGTGTGCATGTGCATTTTAAGATAAGGCAAACCCATATTTCAGTCACAAAAGAAATGAAAGGTTTGAAACAGTGTGAAAAGTGGTTCAGCATAGCTGGAGGCTACCTGAAATCTTAGGAGGATTTGGATAAAAATATTTCCAGCTCAGTTTGACAGAATTCTGAAGATAGAAATTGAATCAGCACTTTTGAACTCAAGCCTTTGTTCCTTCTGACTGCCCATTTTGGGGCTGCAGTAGGCTACAGAAAAAGAAAAATTCTGCCTATCCAAAGTAGCTTATTTCTGTATGTCACATATTTTTTTTTTTTTTTTTTTGGCTTTGATTATCGTTGCTTATGATTTCTTGGAGTCTTACTTCCTTGACACATTTTAGGTTGTTTAATTTCCTTTTTAACCTCAATGCTTAAAGATTTTAGAAGGCCAGCTGTATGTGGGTTCCTGGTTCACAGTGTTCAGTCTCCACTATTGTTTCCCATTACTTACAAGATTAAAAAACAAAATGAAGTCTTTAGGTTAGCACTCATGATTTTCTCTAATCTTTGTCTGAATTGATGATTCTTTTTTATAAAGTCTATGCATCAGATTAATTTCATTGTTGTTTCTCCAAATCCTATCCTCTTTACACCACTCTCATTAAAGGACTTCAGTCTGGAATGTTCTTCACTCTCCAAGTACCACATCATCCTTAAAACTCTATAAATTTGTTATCTTCAATTATCATCTAATTGAAACTCCTTTCTTCATTCTCAAACAAATATGCAAGGTGATGTTTAAGAAGAAGATTCTAGGTCAGACTGCCTACACTTCAAAACCATCTAGGCTAAGGATTTACTGTATGAAGGACTTATTTCAAAACTTCCTTTAATATTGGATTTAAAACAAGAAGATTCATAAGGAAAATACAATTCACTTTCAAATATTAACACATCACTTTTTGTATATGTGGCAGCAACTCAGAACCTGACAAATAAAGAACTATAAAAATAATAAAAAGTAAATGTGATAGGGGGCTGGGATTGTAGCTCAGTTGTAACAGCACTTGCCTAGCACTTATGAGGCACTGGATTTGATCCTCAGTACCATATGTAAATACATACATACATACATACATACATAAAAAATTAAAGGTATTTTGTCCATCTAAAATAAAAATATTTTAAAAATTAAATATGACAAAATTTTAAGTCCAAGAGTCATTTTCAATTTATTAATCAAATATTGAGTTGCTTGTTGATGTTTTGGCTAATTAAATGCACGATGGAGCATAAACAGTCATATAATTCTGTGAAAAACAGAATTCTAATTATTTATAAAAAATAATATTTTCTGTTATGACCAGCGCAGCAAGAACAAGCGATCTCTGGGAGGGGTGACAGGAAATTAAGCAAAACTCAGATACAAAGGAAAACAGGAGACATTTTTAAGAAGAAATCTGGGGTCAGATGGGACACTATTCTCTGATGGAGAAACTGTGATCCAGAACTAGCTCAGCATGTTTATTATATAGGGTCTCATGATCAGGAAGTTTAACTACAGAACTACATCTTTCGCCTATCTTCTGTACCCAGAAAACCCACTGTACTGGAACCTTTGATTACAGTGTCAGAGCTGAGTATCATGGCTGTTCACACATCCTGCCTTTGGCAAGGAGTGTTTCCTAGGCTCGGCTTTTGTCTACACGGCAGGTTCAGCTAATGACTAAGACACATTCACTGCCCACAATTTTCTATACAGAATCTCATAGGATGAAGAACAATCAAAAGTGTTCAATAAAGTGACTAGATACAAGATAAATATTCTAACCCAGTAGTTTTCCTATGTAGCTCAATTACCAATTAGAAAATGTGAAAGAGAATAATAAAAGCACAGTGTTTCTATCATGCATCAGAAATTATTTCAATCTACTGAAGTTATGGCTGTCTTAATTTTCAAAATATTTATATATTTATTGTTTACTAACATCGTATGCATATCATTAATATGACAATGGTGATTTTGAAAAATGAGTCGATATTGACTATTCAGTATGAGAGTAATAATTGATTTTGTAACTCCTGCATTGTCTCCATGCCCAAACATATGATTTTCCAACAAGTTTAGGGTGATTTGAATTAATGATAAGTACAGTCAATTTTGTAAATCAATTAAAAATTTAGATTATATACATCTATGCATACATTATTAAATCCAACATCTTTGAATAGGTTCACTTCCTTAACCTACATTCACCCTCTGCAGTATTTATCAGGAATGGAATCCCCTACTACATACACACACAAACAAGACAAGCTTTCGTATTGGTCTTTCATCTGTTAGGTCTGATCCCACTTCTATGCTCCTTCTGTGATGCAAAGGTGGGTCTTTAGAAAGTCTGCTGGAGCTCCCTTCTCAGTTGACTTCATCTTAGTTTCTCAGAGTGGGGTCAAGTAGTCTGTGAATAGAGAACAGGCACTTTCTTCATATTCCAGCTCCTGTCACTTTCCTTGCTACTACAAGGAACAGATTCAAACTAATCTTTTTGGCATTCCCACTATGACAACTCATACACGTAATCACCAGCAAGCTATGCCCATCTTGGTGATCTATGTTCCAGTTGTATTATACCACATCTATTAGATTTAAGTCTTGGGAAAATTAAAAACCTAATTTAATCCATGTACCTTTTTGATCACTTTAGATAGTCAAAACAGATGTGCTAAAATGACAGTCACCTACTATATTCCAATAAAAATTCGAATTATGCCTGTTCTTCCACTTTCATGAAACTAATAAGGGGATAGATATTCTTAATATATTCTTATATTGTCAGATAAAAGCAAGTCAACTAACAACCTGGAATATGTAACTAGATATTATCTTCTACCAAAGTTATAAAAATGTAAATGCCTTTGAACTCTATCTGACAAATAAAAAAATGACAATCAAGTAAAATTATTTACTTCTAAGAATAAGTTTGTGAATTGCTATAGGTTATATGTCAACTTTGCTTTATGACTTTACCTCTGCTTTATATTTTGCCTAAGACTAGGGACCTGGTCAATCTCCCATTCATGTTCATTCTTCCTAATTTATCTCACACTCTTATCCTAGGAACTCTTTATGTATCCTTTATTTATGAAATCATCAATAAGGAAAATGGTTAAAATAGATAAAGGGATTTTTAGATGTTCTTTTTCCCTTCGTTTATATACAAAAGGTGGAATAGTTGCTTCATCTATCAAATTTGCTTTTACTAAAAGAAAACTATTTTAAAGAATACATGCTTTCAATTAAGATAGATAATAGGAGTTGATCTAATTCGAAACAACAGATACTTTCTCAAAACATGTATATTTTGGCCTAGGGATAAATTTTATGTTTGCATTAAAATAGGAGCAAATCTGTTTGTTTCTTCACTTTTTCAAAGTGAAAAAAATAAAAATAACACTAAAAAAAAACAAAATTTAGAAGGAATAGAATGTACCTCTGCTCTCCTGAACTCATTTATAACTTTTTGTTCTGCAAGGCACATGCAGAAATGATATTGTATTTTAACGTGAAAATCAATATTAGCATTTGTGTTGGTCCTACACTTCCTTTGGGAGTGGAGAATTTACTGGTGAGCAAAGCAAAATGGGAAAAAAAAAATAAAGTTGCAGCCTTTTTAATCCTTTCCTTTTCATGTGCCTTTTAGGATAGGACCATCAGTTAAGACTAGTACTCATAATAATCTTAAAGAAAAGCAAAGAGTTTTCTTTGTCTTTAAGAATTTGATATTCCACTTTGAATTCTGAATTAAAAATGGATTATCTATTTATGTAAAATTGAGAAATAACTACAATTTCAATCTCATTTCATTTCAGAATGGTCAAAGCCAATTGAGCTAATTCCATAATAACAGAGAACAGTTTTGATAGTGATATATAGGCTTGCCCTTACCACATAAAAATTTTGAAGCATAATATAATTTTTGGAGGTCTCCAATATTAGTTTTTATCTGTTTTTCAAGCTTATGAATGTTCCCAAATGAATAGTCTATTGTTTAGCTACACAAAGGGGACCATTCCATTTAACCCCCAAGGTGATCCATCTGATCCCCAAGTGGGAGAATTCATTACCTGAAGCCTAGCATGAATAATGACGAATGCCATTAGTCATCATAAAATTTTCCAACAGCTTTCAAAATTCTGACCACAGTATTTGATTCAGTGACCTCCCATGACAAAAACCCCACAGGCTAACTGCACACCATGTAATGAAAGATTTTTTTCATTTATTCTATATTAATATACCATTGATTTCACATGCATTCGAAGATAATATACAAAAAAAAAAAAACTGGTAGAACTTTCCAGTAATTTCCAGGATATGCAACCTTAGATGGAATCTAAAACATTTTCAGTATACCCTGAAGCACTTTTTAGTAGAAAGAGTTCTTTATTATCTTTAAGACTAGCTTTTCTTCCCTTTCAAAATAGATCTTACATCAACACTATATTCATGCTATACCAAGGCTGCATTTTAGATTTACAGACTTATATCATTTGATATCCATACTTATAAGAATTACCATAGTCAACAATTATGAGCAATATTTTCAAGATTATGAAATGATAGTATAGACTGTACTTGGTAAAAATTCAGTCTCCTCTTCTTTCATTATTACTTTCCTGTTGGTTTTGGCCATGTGACTGCTTTAGCCAATGGGATGATTAGCAGAGGCGACATAAACAATCTTCAAATGTACTTGTCCAGCATGGCTTGGTTCTTGAGCTCCTGTGATCTGCCAGGAGAAGGGCAGGCCCCAGCAAGTCTGTGCCATGCACACAAGGCTCCAGAGCAAGCACTTGTGGAAGTGAGCTGAACTGAATGGCAGACTGAAGCTAAATAAAGCTGCCTCACACCTTGGCCTGAACCAGAGAAGCCAGTGTACCAGCTGAGATCTGCCAAGCTGCTATTAAATTGTAGAGACAGAGGCAAGAACACGAATGCTGGTAGCTATAATCCATTGAGTTTTGGGGTGGTTTGCTACACAGTATTATTGAAGCAATGAATTGACAAATAAGCCATGGAGAATGGACCATTTTAGATTTATCAGTGATTCTGAAGTCATTTAAAGGACTTGCCAGCTCTGACTTGGAAGGAAAACAAGACTTAGAACAACAAGTTCCAGTTTTAGCTGCTTACCTTAGGATGATATTCAATCATATTTCTGGAAACAATAGGCTTTTAAAAGTTAGTTGAGATATGAATTATACTTTAAAAATTTGTGATCAATATGAGAGGATGGAAATACAAGATAAATAGGGAAACCAAAATACTGTATATCTAACTTCTTTTTTACAGCCTAGATTTTTTTTCTATATTGATGCCTTCTTAAAAAAATTCTGGTTTCTGATTAGAGTCATATTTTATTTCCCAATTTGCTTTTGGTTAAAGGAAAACAAAAACTGACCTTATCTGCTTAAATGGGCAATTTGCACTGTACTATAATAACATATTCATTTATAAAGATTTATATATGTATTCTTAAAATTTTTACCCCAAATGTCCTTTATTTCCACAATTGCATAAGCAGTATTTATCATGAAAGGGAAAAGGTAGGTAGGAATGTCATGAGGAGAGGAAGGGTATAATAGTACTAATTATACCTGAAATTTTAAGAGTTCTGAGAGTTTACAAGGTGTTTTGATTTTCATTTCCTCATTCAAGTTTTTTTTAAAAAAATTGTGAGATTGTTAAGACAGTGAATATAATCACTGTTTTTTTTTGATAGACCAAGGATTAAAAAATTTAAGTATTTTTAAATTTTTTTTTTGTAGATGGACACAATACCTTTATTTTGTTTATTTATGTTTATATAGTGCTGCGGATGGAACCTGGTGACTTACACGTGCTAGGTGAGCACTCTACCACTGAACCACAATCCCAGCCCGAGTAGTTGAGTTTTTAATGGCAGACCTTACTTGAAGTAAGTTCCTCTGATGCTCTTATTTTTAATTATAAAAGTCACTTTTGATTATAAAAAGTAACATGCTTTTCTCAGTGTATCATAGAATTTCCACCCTATAGGAGTTAAGCAAGGACCCACTTCAGTCTAGGTCAGAGAGATATTTTAACATACATTTCATAAGCTTTTAAATTAAAAATATCTTCCTGTTTCTATTCCTCTCAATTCCATTTGTCTTCTAAAATATTGCCATATATAGGGTTGTCCTGCTATCTCTTGTTGATTTCTCTCCTTCTGACATTCATTCCATCACCCAATCCTTAGTTTCTGCACGTCAGATAGCTATTGAGACACACAATTTCTCTCTGCATACCTGATATTTTATATAAAACCATTTTAATACTTTTGACCCTGACTCAAAGCTCTCATCAGCATTTCTCTGAGGGGAATTTTAGAATTTTTCTTCCCACTGATTTTATTTTTTTCAGTCTCTAGCTTTAGTTGGGGATCCTGGATCTAGGAGTTAGAGATCTTGTTTTGTGGTGTGATTGTGCTACAAATAGGAAAAAAACAAAAAACAAAAACAACAGAACCCCAAATCATTTTTCCCTCTATTCTCACCACTCATAGTCAACACAACATAAAATGCTTCTTCTCTGGTCAACAAAATGTGTGAAGATTTCTTCCCACCAGCAATCAAGCAATTCTCCTGTGGACAAGAGATAAGCATGATAAAACATTCTTATTCAATTTGATGCAATTCGGACACTACCTGGATATGGCATCAGATCACACAGGTTAAGGGCTCAGTCCTATGAGCCTGCCACTTCTCATGCCAGCCTCTAGTAGTAGGTGGTTATCAGTATTCATTATTGGTCTGCTATAAATCATGGGTTTTCCAACCTTCTCCTTAGGTTTGATTTATTGTTAGAGCAGCTCACAGAAATCAGTTAAAAAATTTAGTTTATTTATCAATGATATCCCCTCTCTGAGTGGAACACTCCGTGTCGTATTCAGGTGGTCAGCTATCTGGAAGCTCAGAAATGCCATCTTCTGTGTGTGTGTGTAAACTTCTTTATGTAGCCACAATTGATGAGTAAGTCATTGATGGTGAAATCAGACTACAGCCCCTCTCCTCATCCTAAAGGTTAATGGTATGGAGCTTAAAGTCCTAATCCCATAATAATATCTTGAACTTTCCAGTGACCAACCCCCATCATGAAGCAACGTAGAAGCCCCAGCCATCAGTCATCTCATTAGCATGCAAAAGATTATTAGTTCAGAAATTGCAAGGATTTTAGGATGTTTGCCAGGAAATGGGGAGAAAGACCAAGTAGGTGTATTTCACTGTATTATAGGTTAGTATTTATTATTGTTTATAGGTTTTCTTTTAATGATTTCTTTGGCTACCTGTGGCTTATCTCATTTAAACTTTGTCCAGGGTTTTTGACAAGGGAGAAAAAAAGATAAAATGATAGAAAGCAAAGAAGAAGAAGAGGAGGAGGAGGAGGAGGAGGAAAATGAATAGCTCTTTATTTACTTAAACAAACACCTGAAACAGCTGGAGAAATATGTCTTATTGTTCTCTGCTATCTAGGTGTGAATGATGCAAGGAGAGTTTTCAGTCTTGTGGTTCATAGTGTCTACTAACTGGATGGTGGAAGATGGGAACAACATATCACTTACAATGGATCTATCACGTTTCAAAGAGGATATTAGGAAGGGAGATTGGTTGCTAGAAGGTACAGGAATTAATACTGGACACTAATTCTAGAGATAAGCACTATTAATATTATGGTTTTCTGTTCATATGTCTACACATTTCTGTGTTTATAAACCTGTAGCACTTTTAATGCAAATTGCTCCTACGATCCTGTAAAACAATGATAAATTCATTCTGTGAAGCCAGAATCATTGTGATATCAACTTTGAACATGGGAGGTCTTCAGTTTGCTTACCGAGTGTTTTTAATTTCCAATGTAGACATCTCTCACCTCCCTGGTTAGATTTATTCCCAAGTATATATTTTTTTAGACTACTGTGAATGGGATTGTTTTTCTAATTTCTTTCTCAAAAGATTAATTATTAGAGTATAGGAAAGCTATTGATTTGTATATGTTGATCTTGTCCTGTTACTATGCTAAGATTATTTATATGCTTTAGTAGTCTTCTGGTAAAAATTTTATACATATTTGAAGTACAGAATCGTTTCACTGGTAGAGATTATTTTTTTTTTCCTATTTGCAGCCCTTTAATTTTCTTCTCTTGCCCGATTATTCTGGCTAGAGTTTCAAGAACTATATTGAGTAGGAATGGTGAGAATGGACATACTTTAAAATAAATAAAAATCCAATTTCTAGTCAATGTAATTTACAAATGAACATTGCAACGAAAGAAGTAGCACATTAAATTTAAAAAATTATAATAAACGTTAGAAGAAAATCTTAATGTGACAAAAAAGAAAGTAAATAAGTAAAATAGGCACAATTTAAATCCTCAAAAGGTGTGAAACAAAACATTGAAATTAATCAAATTGTTGATTAATCAAAAACAACTTGAAAATCAAACAATCAGAAATACTCAATTTTTAAGATTAGCCCATATCTTTAACATGCTGCTGAGAGACATTAAGTAAACTGGTGGGTCGTACTTAATATAAAAATGTATGAATTAGAAAATAAAGATTCTTTAAAGGTATACAAGATTTGAATGACCTCATAAAAATTTTATAGATGGCTTTGAGAATCACAATTTTTTTTTATTTTGGTTAAAATACACATTACATACAACTTACTATTTTACCCTTTCTCAATCATATAATAACTATATTCACATTGTTGTGCAATCCCCCAAATCTCCTGCCTCCACAACTTATTCATCTTTTCAATAGATCCCATTCCCTCCTCTTCTGGTTGTCAGTGGCTGTCTATCAATTTGACTACTAAGAACCTCAAAGAAGTGGAACCACACAGTATTCTTTCATGAACAGCTTATTTCACTTTGCATAATATCTTCAAGATTCAA
Organism: Callospermophilus lateralis; assembly: GCF_048772815.1. Lineage (NCBI taxonomy): Eukaryota > Metazoa > Chordata > Mammalia > Rodentia > Sciuridae > Callospermophilus > Callospermophilus lateralis. Next base: position 96,704,000 of record NC_135312.1, on the reverse strand, counting down.
CCATGTCAGGGCTGGGAATGTAGCTCAGTGGTAGAGCACTTGTCTATCATGTGTGAAGCCCTGGGTTCAGTCTCCAGCATTAGACACACACACACACACACACACACACACACACACACACACATACACACACAATTATGCTGAGAGTTGAGGATGTGGCTCTATGGTAGAGTGCTTGACTAGCATGTGTGAGCCCCTAGGACTGCTAACAAAAACAATGAAAAGAACAACACAAAAGATCTTGAAAATTCATCCTTGTCATAGCATGTTTCAGATCTCCCTTCACTTCAAAGACTGAAAAATACTCAATTTTGTCATTTACCACATTTTATTTATCCATTCATCTGTTGATGGACATTTGGGTTGTTTCCACCTTTTGATTATTGTGACTAATGCTGTTATGAACAAGTATCTGTTTGAATCTCTGCTTTCAGTTCTTTTTGGTACCTAGCCAGAAATGGAATCGCTGTACCATATGGCAATTCTATGTTTAATTTTTTAAGAAACTGCCATACTGTTTCCCACAGTGATTGAATCACTTTGCATTTCTACCAGCAACACACAAGGATCCAATTCCTCCACATCCTAGCCAACACTTATTTTTTTCCTTCTTTCTTCTTCTTCTTTTTTTTTTCTTTCTTTGAGGTGGTATCTCATTATGGTTTTGGTTTGTATTTCCTTAATGATTAATAATAACAAGTATCTTTTTATGTTCTTATCAGCCATTTGTAGGTCTTCTTTAGGGAAATATTTATTTAAGTCCTTCCCAATTTTAAAAATGGAAACTATTTTAATTAAGTAGGAATCATATTTTAAAATATAATCATATTGCATATTGACTACTTAAAATTCTAGCATAGTGTCTTAGCTTATTCAGGCTGCTATAACAAAGTACTATGCACTGGATGGCATACAAACAACACACACTATTTATTTCTCACAGCTCGATAGGCCAGGAAAGGCCAAGATCAATGCACTGGTAAATTCAGTGTCTGTTGAGGGCTCATTTTCTCCTAGACAGCTATCTTTTCAATGTAACCTTTTATGGCAGAAGGGTCAGGGATCTCTGCAGGGAGTCCTTTGTAAGGCATCTAAACTAGGAACACCACAGTAATATTTCTTCTCCTTTTCTTTCCCTTTCTTTTCCTCTCTCATTTTTTTTTGGGGGGGGGGAGTGGTGGTGGCGGGGAGGTAAAGTATTTTATTTCCTATATCTAACCATTGGTTTACTTATTTAAATTCTGTCTTTTCTACTAGATCATGTATGGGCAAGGTGCTAGTTCATTGTTGATTGTGTTTTGAGTCAACACTGAAGCTCTGGGACAGTACCTGGCATCTCCAAGGTTCTAATGAAATATTTATGAATCTTTGGGATGAGGGAGTATGGGTTTTTGCTGTGGACAGAGTAGGTGATAGGAGCTGAAGGGGCACTCATCAAGAGTGTAGATCATATTAGAATTGCTCACTGTCTTGCAGGAGCTCTGATCTTCTCTAGGAATCCATATGGTTTACGCTTATTACACTTTGTAACATGCCTCCAAAGACTCCCCAGATTTTCTATGGCAGTTAGGAAATTAGACATTCTTCATATTTTATAACTCACATACTGTCCTTCTTCCAACTTCCATGGGGGCTTGTTTTAAACAGAGACACTCCAACAATCAACTGGGGAATAAAAGAGACAGGGCATACATTGTGCTGATTATTAACCACAGGAAGCCAAGCAGTCTGGGAATACTCCCCTGTGGGGAAAGAAAGGAACTGCAGTGGAAATATTTACACTTTCCTCAAGTTTACTATTATCTTAATATTTAATACTATCATTCTACAATGTATTACAGCAGGTTGATTCTTAAAACCTTTGCTCTAATCTAAAATTATAACTTACTTCCATTGTGTACCACTAAACCAGGGCCTAAAATTATACTATGAATTAGGCCACTTTTTGTCTTCTGAAATTATTTTCATATTCAAATGAGAAAATAGCATAAGTCAAATTTATATAATTTATTTTCAGATATGACAAATGAAATGACTGCAAGATATTTTTCAAGATCTAAAAATGATGTAAAAAATACAGAGCAAGGTTTCCTTAGGACCAACTTTGTCACGTAAGAGCCCAAAGACACTCTAATTTATTTTTTTCCTCCATTAGAATTTAAGAAGTGCTTCTTTTAATTAAAAGCCATAGGATATAATGATTAAGTACCCAACAAAAGTACTAGGAGCAGATCTTAGTAGATTTTACATTAGTATTATCAGGTTTGAGTCCCTTTGATATAGACAGAATTTTTTTTTTTTATCAATATCTTAGAATTCCCAACAAAGTAGTTCTGGTTCAGTGCTTTAAATCTCATTTTTACTTTTCCCAGAAATGTTAATAGGATGATTCCATATCTTGCTTTTGAAAATGTTGCTACTGTGAGAGTTAATTATTGCTATCTCTCATATTTTCTGGTTTCTCTTTAGATTGAGTTTAAAGTGATTTTTTTTTTTTAAAAAAGAGTCACTTATTACATTGACTAATCAAAACTTCCAGAAAAAAAGGTATAAATATACTAATGCAAATTTCTTCCGTTCCTGCACATCTTTTATTTTTTCTTCTTTTTGTGCCCTTTTAATTACAGTGTTATCTGGACTCATTAAGTTTCAAGTTATCAGTTCTGTTAATATTTCAATGAAATATTAAAATAGGTTATAAATAAAATCAAGTCCATATTGTATTAGCTTATTATAATGCTTACATTATAATCTGGTTATATTCTTATATAATCTTATATAATCATATTATCTATTATGTGAATATATTATATACTATATTTAGGTTTTTAATGTGTGTTCCACATCTAGAACAGTTGGACAAAATGAGTTAAAGTGACCACTCTCTCCACTCTCTTGTAATCTAATCCATTCCTCTGATCTTCTGTTAAACAGTATTATCCTCATGGAACATTTGGTGACAGGAGTGTCTCTGCTTTCACGGAATCCCCTTGCACAGTCCTTATGTGTTTCACAAGCTTGCATTAGACTGATAAAGCATTTTGACTTACACTCTCAAAGGAGAATCTTAACTCCTTTGTATTCCAGGTGCCACACAAAATAGTGCCCAGCATAGAATACACATTTAGTAAGTGTTTCAATGTCAAATTTAATGGTATTCAGAGTTTTACATTTGACACAACTAAAGACTTTATAATGGTATTTCTGACTCATTTATAGTTTATGATAGGAACATAATTTGGAAGATTAAGAGATGATTTTTTTTTACTGACCTTTGATCCTACATTCTTATAGACAGAAAATTTCCCATACCTCTGCCATTTGTCCCAAAATTGACTTCTTAATGTAGGCACAAAACTCTGCAGTATACCTATTCATTGAAATATCAATGTTCTTACTAAAAAAGCAATCCTGCAGAGGACAGGCTATAATATTTGGATCAGAAGCCATAGGATATAATGATTAAGTACCCAACAAAAGTACTAGGAGCAGATCTTAGTAGATTTTACATTAGCATTATCAAGTTTGAGTCCCTTTAGTATAGATAGATTTTTTTTCTTTATCAATATCTTAGAATTCCCAACAAAGTAGTTCTGGTTCAGAGCATTGTTAAATCTGTTAAAAATAGCTTTTTAAAGTAAACATTTGTGATAGGTAATGTGAGGGTTATTTGTACCTTCATAACTGGCTAAAAATAATCCTGTATTTTGCATCTTTCATCTTTGTCTAAAAGGGGTCACACATACCTTTGAAATCCTTTGTAAAATTAATTTTGAGAAAAAAATCACTATAATGTGCCACTTTTGTATAGTATTTGCTGTATATTTTTTAATCAAATGGGGATGAGAAGATTATCTATAAATATCCACCTAAACTTTATGCTACCCTTTAGACAAATGCTGGTCTTTAAGGTAAAGTCATTACGACAACTGAAAGATAAAATCCCAAGGAACAAGAAGCTGACTCCTAGCTTTTTAATCCAATTGCTAAACTTTCCCTACATACTCTGTAGTGATCACTTTAAAGTGGTCTGATCAGTTTAGTAGTAGTTGTTTCAAGTTAGGCTACCCAGGAAGCAGGCTCTGAAGTGGACATTACTGTGCCAAAGGTTATTGAGTTCTTTCGGGATCAGCCGCTGTTGAACAAATGGAGGAAGCTGACCTGGACAGAGGGAAGTTGAACTCTGGTGCAGTCACAAGAAAGGCCAGAGAGAGGAACAGGGAGATAAGCCAGTGGGGAGCTCTGTAGCTGGTCTGTCACTGCAGAGGTATCATGAGTTGGTGCCAAGAGATTAGGATTTATCTTTCTTGATAGTCAGTGAATGGAGTTGGTTTGTCCCAGGAAACAAGACATAAACTCAGGCAAAGTATCTATCTTAAATAGGTAGTCCCCCAAAAGTGATAACTGTTAGCAGTCAACTTTCCCAGTAGCTGGGGGAATGAGTGCTTTGGTCCAGAAGGTGTAGTACTGTGTAGTATATTATAGACCCACAAAAATGATCTTATAAAGACAATAAAATAAAAATATATTAATCATATATATTAACATACTTTATTTAATTGTATACATATTTTGTTAGTTTTCTTCCAAGTACAAGACAATATGATTTTCAGAAAGCACTACCCCTGAAAGTCCTAAGTGATAAATTATTCTTATTAGTGAAGTAAGAATCCAAACAAAGAATCAAAGTCTTCAGTACTTTCAAATTTGTGGATTTAAACCACAATAACACATTATAAATTATAAACCTTGTATCTGATATATTTTATATATTCATCAATGTTAAAATGATTAGTGTTGATCTTGGATTTATAATTGATAATTTATTCTATTTTTGGTGTAATAACATTTAGAAAAACTTACTGGAAAGTGTGGGCAAACTCACTGACCCTGATGTAATTTGTATCTTTATAACTTATAAAGTGTATTAATAATTTTTTAAAAGTCCAAATATAGATTGATGTCTGCTGCCTAAAGACTACAGGAAAGGGAAATATGTAAATATATATGTATGCTTGTGTGTGTGTGTATATATATATATATATATATATATATATATATATATATATATATATATATATATTTGAATGCACATATATACATGTAAAAAAGTGGGAGGAATTTCACTAAAATATTTATTATTACAAAAATTCTGGCTAAAAATTCCATGATTTTTAAATTGTCTTTTTCACCTTCTACTTTAATTTTCTACAAAATAAAAAATATGTACTTATATACATCTATCTATTTCTATCTATCTAGTAATATGATTCCTGGGACCACATATGAGATTGTAAACAAGAAGTCAAATTGTTTTTCTTCTTTCTTAGCTTAGGTATGCTGAAACATGAAATAGGACTCCAGATAGATCTATCACTTTGAAACATGAGGAAGGAATCCATTCCTTATAAAAAGGAATAAAGCCATAACGTTTTCTCTTTAATTGCCTGTCACGTTGTCTTTTGTACAAGATGCTTAAAAGACAAAGGTGAGTGACTGATCTGGATTTGAAGATATCTTCATCTCCTCTCCAGCCCCAGTGTCAGGATTTAGTTGTTATTGGTTTTTATAAGAAATAACTTCAGAATTTATTTTTTAAAATTAAAATTAATATTATTTTTTTCACATTCTTTGAACTTCAGTTGTCTTTGCTTGTCTTTACTCAGTTCACATTTTCAATTATGCATTTTATTTGATTTTGCATGTACTTATTTTATTTTGGAAATATTCTCTATAAGATGTATGTTCAAGAACAGACTCTTTCTCCAAATATTTCAGAAGTCATTGATTTTTTTTTATATATATATCTTTTGCTAATTGTCACCTAAGGGCTGAGTGAGCTGTGCATTTGTATTTCCTGTCTTCCTCCCTCTCACTCAGCCTTCTCTTACTTTAGCTGATAGGAGTTTACAGTATGGCTTTCAGATAGTGAGCATGGTCAACACTGATGCTTTTTCTGATCGATCAAACCAGCTTCCTTTGTTGCTCACTGGCGACAGGATTAGTGATTTTGCTCTATTCACTGTCAGATGCAGTATTATTGAAGTTTTTAAAAATGTATTTTGAACTGTGTTTTAGACCAATTTAGAGATTGGAAGAAAGCTATAAATATGCAATCATTTTGCAAAAACTTCCTGCCCAGAGTATTAGACATCAAGGCAATACTTTCTTCCTGTGGCTTCAGGAAGTTACCTGACAATTCTGATAAATTTCATGCAACATAGTTTGGTGGATGTAAAGCAGAGGAATGTTTCTTGGCGAAGAAAAGATCTTTTTCCTGCTGAAACCCTAAATGTGGGATGTACCTCCATTCAAGTTCTAGCCCTCTGCTTTTGAGACCGAAGAACTTACCTCATCTCATTCATGGATTTTATTTGACTCTGGAATTCTCACTCAGATTTACCAAGTTCATAAGAGATCTATTTATATCTATATTTACATTATGAATGTGTCATAATTTACTGTGAGAATTTTGCCATGTGTAAGAAACTACTTATCTGAGCTCATTATAAGCATTTTTCTCCCCTGTAGCATACCAAATATCAATAAGATTATGTTGATTACAGAATCAAACCACTGCAAAGTACAGGTTAATTTTTTTTCCATGATAACTGATTAAGGTAGCTTAGAAATTCATTTTACCAAGAGGCATGTTCTTACCAATATAGTTTTAGCTTTTAATATTCCTGGCAAACATTTCCTCTTGCCTGCATAGTTTTTTGAACCAGTCTTTTAAGACCCTTCATTTCTGTTCTTCATTAAATGTTAGTACTGTTTCTAGTGGATACATGCTTTCTATAGAGACAGTAATGTCTTCAGTAAGGTACAATGCCATCTTGGAGGCCTTGGAGCCATCCTTTCATTTTTTAAGAGAATTAATCTCTTGGCCTCAACACGTTGTGTATCCATATGTCATTTAACTTTCTCAGACCAATATCCTACCCCAAATCCCAAGCATCATTTTACTTTTGTTTCTTCATGGTCTACTATTAATGCCAACATTTCTTTACCTGCCAGTTTCATCACAGCTTGTGCACCCTGAATGTACATTAGAATTACCTGCAGAAATTTAAAAATATAACAGTGGGTATCTATGTCAAATCTCAAAGTGAAATAGCAATGTATGTTCTTTTGAGTCTTCACAAATTATTCCGATGATCCAGCATGGTTTAAAGCCCTAGTTTACACACTTGACTCAACTGCCAGGTATATAATTTCCTGCAAGGATAAGAATACTGACATAGTATCTAACCAATTGCTATATTTGATGGATTTCTCTCCTGTCCTGAACTATGTCTGCTTCTGAGTTTTGAGAGTAAAAGTACTATTATTAGGTTACTTTCTTAACATAAATGAAATACCAGATCAGCAGTGATGTAAAGTTCTGGCTTGTGGAAATACTTTCAAAAGTTAATGACAGGAGTTACCATCTACCAATTTTCCATGTGCTAGGTATTAGGTAGTTAACCTCTAGAAACCTTTTCAATCATCCCACTCAACAATCTGAAATGATGAGTGTTATTTTATCTCTATATTATAATAAAGAAAACTATAACACAGAGAAGGTAAATAACTCTCCAAATTATAAAAGCTAATAAATGGTGAACAGTACTTAAATCCTCTTGACTTAGTTCAAATTCAGATTTTTTTCTTTTCTTTTTTTTAGTGGAAAATATTTTATCCCTTCATCTTTTCAAAGAAGGAAAAATAAAACTCAACAATAATGCATGTTATCAGAAAAATGCAAATACAAATTCAGATATCAAGGAAAAGAACTGCTGATCACATTAACATATTATAGAACTCAAAATTAAGCATGCAAAATAAATTAAAACGTTAGATATTAACATTTTCTGTAGAAACATACCCACAGGTCAAAGTAACAAGTTTAAAAAAATCAGGTTTGTTGTCATTAAGATAATGGAAAAGTTAAGGAATTCATTAAGTCATTATACTAGAAAGAGGATCTGCTTTGCAGTGTTGTTTGTGAGTGTGTGTATGTGCATCATTCAGGAAGCCTGGAAAAATCAGAGGCTAGCGAGAACAAAGTCTTATGTTACAACACTTATCATTATTCCTTATTGTCTTGCATTTCTTAAATAGACATGCTATGTAAAGCAAAGCAAAGAAAAAGCCAACTTGAAACAAAACAAAAGGTTTAGTTCCTTTCGTCAGGAACACATTCTGTATAGATTATAAGCTAATGTAAGGAAATTCATGATTACATTATATATTACATATACTTTAATAGACAAGTAATGAAGATGTTAGATGGCAAAGTTTCAAGAAAGAGTATCATCATGAGCAGCAATGCCAGAAATGGAATTTTGGACTAAGAGAAATAAAGGAGAGGATACTCAATGCAAGAAGAAATGTACAGTGATTGGCAGGAAGTTGGAAGGAAGAGATCAACAAAAGTGAGTAGCTAAGTCAGCTCAGACTTTTGGAGGCAGTTTGAGGGATAAGAGATTTGATTATTTCCTTCTCGGAATTGGGTTTGTATTCCAATTGAAGAGATATTTATTGAAGACTGGTAAGGAGGGCTCCATTTTGGCATTCAAACTTTAATGATAATATCCCCCACTGATAGGGTCCTCCAGGAAACTAACTCTAAAAGGAAAAAAGAGGAGGTTTATTAGGGGTTATTCTGAAGATCAACTCCTACAAGGAAAAGGGCTGAGGGAGACATGGAGAGATGCAAATGCAGATTCACTTCAGGCCTTCGCCATCCCAATGGAGAGATGGGAAATCGAATGCTGCGCAGTCAGCTGTCTCCAAGTGGATGGAGGTCCAGGCCTTTGTAACTGGGTCATGGCATCCTCTTGGGTGAAACAGCCTTTCAGTTTAGACAATTCCTTCAGGGATGGCAGTTTATTTATTTTCTTGCCAGCAGCCCTCAGAGCAATTGGAGGAAATAAATCCTCAGTTTCTGAAGGAAGACTTGGGTGGTGCATGACTGTCCTCCGAGTTTATTCTGTAATAGAATAGTATTCCTGAGCAACAGAATTAACTCAATTAGAAAAAAAAAAAAAAGAAGAAGAGAAAAGAAAAAACCCACTAAACCAGAATCTCTCAGGATGGAGCCCAGATGACTGATCAATTTTAAAAAGCTCCTCAAGTAATTCTGCTGATCATCCAGGTTTGCAAACCACTGTTCTAAAGGGCATAAACTACTCTCATGGAGATTCAGAAATAATTACACTTTTCTTCCCTGACTATTCAGTAATCTCACATAGGATACACTAGTCCTTAATGGGCAGAGCAGAAGGATGAAGGAAGAAATCACATTTTGAATAGCTCTGTATTCAATGAAAGGGCAGATAGGCATTTTAAGTGTGTTCTACATTATATAAGAACAAAGGAATTAAGCACAATAGGAAGCCCATTAAATTGCTATTGCATTTAGAAGAAATTAAAGGTTATGCTCAGAGTATTATAGAATAGACATAGAGATTCATAAAACTATGTTAATCTATGCAATCTTCAAATAGATACATAATGAGCTATCTGGGCAAGCAGATAGAATAAATAAAATTAATTTATGATTTTGTAATGCAGGAACTTCTTTGTGTGGAAATAGCATGCTATCTGTAAAATTCCAGTTCTAATATTTGGGGACAGACATTCAAATAATTTTTCAAGTAAAAAATAGATGCAACAAATACAGGGTATTTTGTCTGTATTTGCAATCTGGTGCTCAGAATTTGTTAGTAGGAGAGCTTGCTGCCACTTCCTGCTCCCAATATTTGCCAGTGTTTCATGTTTACCTCTGCATGTTTAGAGGCAATGACCTTAATTCCTAAATACTATTTGAGAGGTCTCTAGGTATTTGCCTCTAGCAATTTCAGTTTTCTCTTCATCCCAGCCCCCTTTCTGAATGAGTTTCAGTGATGTGATAAGGAGTTTGGTAGATTGAGGTCGATCTCACGAAAGTTCAATTGCTAATAGAACAGCAGGGCCCTGTCCTTGTGGACATAACATTACAACATTCATCTCAGCCCTCAAGTCATCAAGGATTGCACATGAGGATCATGTCGAAACATTTATCCATTTAAATAAACTGTACAATTAAACAACAGTAACACTGGGGGTCCAGCCAGTTTTCTATGTCATATCCATGACTTAGCCTTGACAAAGAGGGAGGAAATATTTCCTCCTCCACTTCATGGAACGTTTTTTTTTTTTTTCCTAGACCAGGTAGAAATTGGAGGTTCTAGTATCTCGACAAAATTAGTGTTGGGTTTCCAGCTTCTCTAGGTTGTGAGGCTTCATCTGAAACCAATCAACATTCCCACTGACAATTCAGTGCAGTTTTTTGAAGCAATTGAAATGAGTAGGAGATAGTTTTCTGGTAAGCAAGAATGAATCAAATCAAGGCAACCACTGGGTTTTGGGTTTGACCTTGAGAGACACGTCTGAGTTTCTACTGAGGCAGAGTAAAGGAGGGCAGATTCTAAGCAGTACTTGCTGAACAGTTTTGGAGCTACCTAGGGAAGATAGCCTTTTCACAAGATGTAATTTCTATTTGTTGATTAACCACTGTGATGTAGGATATTGATATAAAAGTGCTGTCACATCTAATAGTGTTAAAGCCTGCTCATATTATTTAGGTGAGATACCACTATGCTTAGGATATATGTTCATCAAATGCTCTTTAGAGATGGTAATTTATGTAGGACTGCTTTATGTAATATAGAATATTAAAATATTCTATGTCAACTTGAAAATACTCTTAATAAATTACCATGTTCCTAACTACTATAGTATTATCCATAACCAAGCAAATTGCTTCAAGGACTGGGGATGTTTATATAAACTGGTGACATTAGGGCACAAGCAAGGAATGGTACATATAGCCAGACAATGACCAATTTATGATGACTTAATATTATCTTGACTTAAGGTGTTGCAAAAGTGATTCAATAGAACTTGCTGTTCAGTTTTGACTTTTGATCTCTCCTGGATGAGTAACAATACTGCTCTCCTTGCTATACAATGGGAGTGGGCAGTAAAGTGCAGCTCCTAGCCAGCCACATCGTCATGAGGGGAAGCAGCCTGTACTCTGCAGTGTACTGTGCTACGAAGAAGCTACAATATTAAGTAGCATCCATTCGATGAATTTTCAACTTACAGTATTTTCAACTTATAGTGCTTTATCAGAATGTAACCACATAGTATCTAAAGACATTTGTAGTTAGTTTTTAAATAACCACCGTTACTGTGTTATTTTCATTACAATCAACATTTTAGGCAGAAATTTAGGTAGAAATATAAAATAGGTCATACTGTCTAATGCAGGGCATGGATGGGATTTCTGATTGTCTTCAATGTGTGACTGGCCCGTTAAAGATAAAGTCTCCTTGCACTTCAAAGAGCGAGGTTCACATAGTAAGTCCTTCCCTGGAGGTCCCTGGGAAGATCAGAGCCTCAGGGTAGACAGGCATTCCTGCACAGAAGAAAAACCTCTAGATTTTTGCAAGCTGCACCTATCTATTGTTAGTTTTGAAAATGATGCTGCACTCTCTGGGAAAATATGGGCCACTGGGTTTAATTCCCAGGTGGTCACAGCTCTTCAGTTCTGTTTCCCCTGCAGTGACTCAAAGAGGAAGGCTTTTTGCCAAAATAATATCAGTTTTATTCACAATCTCTACCACTTTCCAAAATGATGTTAGTTCTATGCCCATGGGGTTTCTTCAGATACTACCACAGGTATGCACCATCCCAAAGAAATGAGATGTTCACATCGTGTGTGTGTATGTGTGTGTGTATATGTAAGAGAGTGTGTGAGAGTGAGCAAAATACATCATGCTTTGAAAGTCCACAGAATTTTTTTACTTGATGAAGATCATTCCGAAGGGATCACCCTAAATGTGATACCATGAAAGTGAATTAACCTCTTTTCCTGTTCTTTGTGCCCAGTGTGGTACATACACCTCTTGACACTGGTAAGGTCAGGTGGCCTCTGCCTTTTAGCAGGAGAGATCACCTGGAGTGCTCAGTGGAAGAATTTTTTTACACATCTAGTTACCAGAGAATTCTTTTAAAAGGAGATTTTAAATAATTGGTCCTGACATCTGTAACATCCAGGGTGTGGTGGTACATGTCCTTTCCCTGCACTCATCAAAGTGAACAAAATCCAAGTGGATGTGGAGGAAGCGTGGTTTAAAAGAACACTTATGAGGCTTGTCCTGCGTAAGAACATTTTGCATTAGACTAATATGATACCTTTCCTTTTGATTTAATGTGAAATTCCAAAGATTGAAGTTAATTCCTTGAATTGAACAATTTCAAAGTTTTTATATTCAGAATACCATTAACATAATCCACGTACATTATCTCTAGGCAGAAGAAAATCCTGAAGTTTCATATTGGTTTTCTATCAGGCACTAACTGAAATGGACACTCTTAACTAATTGCCATTTTAAAAGTCACAGTATGGCTGAGATACAGGACTGGTAAGTCTCAACGGGTAAATGTGATTCTAGAGAGCTTTCATGAATGTGTTAATCATTTTTATTGCAGTCATTGAGTTAAAACAGATAAACTTGGGAGCAGTGGGTTGTCCATATTTGAATAGGAGCACTAGTACTCAAAGAATTTCCAAATAGTTTCAGGAAGAGAAGCAACACTGAGAGGCATCCATAAGACAATGCTGCCTCATGGAATTGCCTATTTATGATGAATTTCTCAGTCTGGGTTCAGGTCCCTCTTCGACCCTGATATATTTCTCTGCTCTTGGTACTCTGAGATATTTCCCTATCCTGGTAATTTAGCTTTGTATTGTTTTGGAACTAGTTTGAATAATTTCCTATTACTTTAAACTAAAAAGGTCTAGATAAGTGAGTCACGGGCATTAACTCATAGATAAGTGCAAAAATTTAGGAGTATAATTATATATAGTACAATGCCTAGCCTGTATGATATACTGAATAAATACTGAGAGAGAATTCAGCTAGGTGATCACAAGAAGAATAGAAAAGACAGGTTAGAAAACAAGAGATAATGTGATAAAAACAACAGCAACAAATATTTGGCAAGTGATGCATACAAAACAAAAAGGATCAATGTCCGTGGTGAGAATTCAGGTTAGAGCCAAGTGACTTGAGAAGTAGGTTAACTGTGAGTTTCTCACAAAATAATTTCATTCCCATAACCTTTTTTCTTTTCAACCCAGAAAGCACAATAGCTAATGGAGAAAAAAAATAGTCTACAACAAATAGTAATACAAGTAATATAAAACATCTGTAATTTTAAAATATTGTTTTCCTATGCATTTGATGAGAAAAACAACTACACCACACCTGTCTTTATCCTTTGCTTTTTATGTCCAGGTTAATGTTTCTTGGCATTAGAATGAAAACTAAAGAGTGCTCTCTTGAGAAGAGAATTTTTTTACTTTTTAATGCAAAGTCAATTCAGCACTACACAATGCAATTCAAAATGGGGCGTTTCTATTTCACAGAAGGTGTTAGAAAGACACTGAGTGCAAAGAGATTTAGTTGTAAATAGCCTCAGTCACAGCAAGTCATAGCTGAAGGACAGTGCATGCATTTATGGAGAATAGAAAGGACCATTAGTCACCCATCCATCTTTTCAGTCACTAAGAGGACAATCCCCATTAGTAACATCATTTTTGAATAATAAGGAAAAAATGTATGTAGGTCCTTGGAAGTTCAATAAATAGTGAACCTCACACCTTAGAAATGTGTTGGCACCTGGGAAAGTTAATTATCTCTTTCATATCCCACAATTTTATAGAATATTTTCTAGATTACTACAAGGGTATTAAGCCATCTCTTGATAACCTAAGAACATAAGTAAGAAAAGACTAAAAGAGAAAATATGTGAAAAATATTTAACGCATTGTCCACACAAGTGAGTTGCTTAAGATAAATAAATGAAGGAAAGAAGAAATGCTTTCCCACTTCATTCCTGAGTTGACAGATTAGGACTGGACTTCAGGGCACTGTATCCAGGCTTTTCCTACTGATCATGGATACAGACTCCTGTTTTGGAGGTGCTTAGGCTCACCATGTGCCGACAGTGTAGCATTTTGAGTTCATGCTGCTCATATTTATGTTCTGCTCCAATGTTGTGGAAGCCTCTGAGCCACCATACAAGCTTAGCCTAACAATGTTTTTAATTACATCCTCAGGGGCAACTCTCAAATGGAATAAGGGTCAATAAAAAAGATTTCTGCCCATCAGGTGGACAATTAAACTGTGGTCCCAGCAGAAGTCCCCTAGCAAACTGGCCACTGCCTCCCCACGTCAGCTTTTCTTTCTTGTCTCTCCCTCACTCTCCTTGCTTCCTCATTCCTGCATCTTAAAAATCCCCTTTTAAATAAAATAACTGCACCCAAGTTTTTGTCACTGTCTCAGTTTATAAAGGATTCTATATTAAAATACTAGGTCATTGAACATTAACACAACTGATGTTCCTATACAGGAATGTAGTCAAAACCAAAGGCTCCAAAAAAAAAAAAAAAAAAAAAAAGAAATTGATTCCTAAAATGTTAGAGAATAATAATGAGCAAATATCAGAATTAAGTTAATGTATTTATTTTATCTATAATAATGGGTATATTTCACTTTATACCATCCCTATGTTTATGTAAAATTACAACTAAATGCAATTTTGCAAAACAAACTGTCATTAAGAATTTTCAGCATTACTGAAAATCAAATTTTCTTATCACTTTAACTGTCTATATCATAAGATGGTAATAATTATCTACATAAATCAATACCATCACTCATTAAATATACAAAATGAAGAAATTTTGTTAGTGAAATGAATAAAGTGCTTCAAAATAGTAATAATTCTCGGTTTCTAAGTTCTGAGCCAATATATTAGAATTCTTAATATGGGAAGTCATATTATTCTGAAATATCATGCATAATCATTTGGATTTTAATTTTGAGATAAATATTTTCTAATTTCTTTACGAGTGTGTAAAAAGAATTAGTGCCTAAAGCAAACAAAATAGAATTACACATTATGAGTTAATTTCACTGTTATTAATAGTGTTATTATAGAGCTTATGAAGTCTTTGTAGCATACTTTATAAGCTTTGGTAACATACATGATTTAGAAGGTAAAATTTGCCTATATCATACCTGGAATACATGGTAAATTTTGAAAAATATGAAAACACTTCAAAATGTTATGCAGTTGTTAAAATAATTTTTTAAAATGAATGATTAAAAACAATTCATAATGATGGAGAATGCTAGTATGACATACTGTAAATTTTTCACTTCAAATTAATTTTAAATTTAATTGGAATTCAGGTAACTTTAAAAAATGTAATCATTTTAAAGTATAAAATTCAGCAACAGTTAATGAATTCTCAGTGCTTTGCAACCACTACTTCTACATAGTTCCAAAAGATTTTAATCACTACCAAAAGAAAGCCTACTCATTGAGCAGTTATTCTATTCCTTCCTTCCCCAGTTCCTGACAACCACCAATTCACACTTTTTTAAAAAGCAATTGTCCTATATATTTTTTTTCATAATTTATTTAAAGAGTTAAAACTGAAAGTTCTATGAAGTATAATGGGCAAATAGAAGTCCATAATTTCTGTTTTGCAATCAGGAAAATATATGTTGAGATTCAAGATTTTTTAAAAAAATAAATGTTTCATATGGATACATATATAAGAATTAAGCACTCAATGGAATATTAACAAGTTTTTTTTTTTCTGGTTCAAAAAGTTGTTTTATTGTGGTATGAATATTTAACATTTGATCTAACTTTTCAACACATTTTTAAGTGTACAATACAGTATCTATTGTTGACTACAGGTACATTATTGAACACCTCATGTCTTGAGCGTACTAATCTTACTCAACTGTAACTTCAACATTGTTGATTAGTAAATCCCTATTTCTCTTATCCTCAAATCCCTGATAACCATCATTTCACTCTTTTAGTCTATGAGTTTGACTATTGGACAGAGCATGTACATGAAATCATGAGCTATTTATCTTTTTATGACCAACTTATTTCACCTGAGTTAACATTTTCAAGGTTCATCCCTGCTGCTAGGTATTGCAGACTTTCTTTCCTTTTTTTTTTTTTGAAGAAAGTGGAATAGTCTTCCACTGTGTGTGTGTGTGTGTGTGTGAAAAAAAAAAAAAAAATATATATATATATATATATATATATATATATATATATATATATATATCACATTAATAAAACACATCCCCCTGTCAGTGGACCTTGAGATGGTTTTCACATCTAGGTTATTGTAACTAGTAGTGCTATAATGAATACAGGAGTAGAAAAGATCTTTTCCAGATCATGATTTCTGATCTTTTCAATAGATACCCAGGAGTGGAATTGCTAATTATATTAGGCCATTTCCCATAGTGCTTGCACCATTATGCAGTTTCACCAAAAGTGAGCAAAGATTCTGATTTCATTATATCCTTCATCAACATTTGTCTTGTTTCTCTGATAATAGCCAGCATGACAGGTGTGAGGGGATATCTCCTTGTGGTTTTGATTTACATTTCCCTGATGAGGAGTGATACTGAGAATTTTCCCCCATGTACCTGTTGGCCATTTGTATGTCTTCTTTGAGATATGATTATTCAAGACATTTACTTGGTTTTTTTTGTTTTGTTTTGATATTAAGTTATAGGAGTTTATTGTGTATTTTAGAGATGATCCCTTTAACAGATATGTGGTTTGCAAAAATTTTCCCTCATTCTGTAGTTGTCTTTTGGTTCAGTCAATTAGTCCCTTTGCTACAAATAAGGTTTTTAGTTTGATACAATACTACTAATTTTTATTTTAATTACCTTGGTGTCATAGCCAGAAAATAATTGCCAAGACCAATATAATACTAAGGAAAGTTTATTGTGATAATGATTAAAAAAGAATAATGATCTCAAATAAACAACCTAACTTTACATGTCAACCAGCTAGGAAAAGAAGAAATAGCCCAAAACTAGCAGAAAGGAGAAAATAACAAAGATCAGAGAAGAAATAAGTGAAATAGAGAAAATTAAAAACAATGAAAAAAATCAGCAAAACAGAGTCACTTATTTGAGAAGATAAATGAAGTTGATACACCACAGTTAGATAAAGGAAAAAGACAACCTAAACAAATATATCAAAAATAAAAGAGAAAACAATGAAAACCACAGAAATAAAATGCATCCAATGTGTTGTATGTGGTTACAATAGGGAGATGATTTAATATGAATTCACAAATCATACAGCTAAGCACCAAAGACATTTTTTTCTTAGGCTCACATTGATTAAAGAGGAAAAGAATAACCTTAACAAATCTCATAAAATATATATTCCATTAATATAGTTCATTAACTGCATAGTGAATGAGTTAAAAATTTTTGAGGTCCCATTGCTCAGTTAGGATGAAAATAGGCCTTTATGGAAAGTAAAGTCTCATTAAAGTTTGAGAGGACACGGAAAAAACCGTATATACAGTTACCTATTATTTATTAGAGAAAAGCACCATAAACATACATGGAAGAAAGTATAGCCTATTCAACAAATGATTCTGGGCAAACAGGAAATCCTTATGTAGTAGAATGAAATTTAATCTCTATCTCTCACCTGAACAAAACTAAATTCAGTGTGGATCAAGGACCTAGGCATTAGCCCAGAGACCCTGTGCCTACTAGAAGAAAATGTAGGTCCAACTCTCCATCATGTCAGACAGAGCATTAATCACCAGGATATACAAATAACTCAAAAAACTTCATACCAAAAAAAAAAAAAAAAAAAAAAAAAAAACAAGTAACCCAACGGATAAATGGGCAAAGGAATTGAACAGGCACTTCATAGAAGAAGAAATACAAATAGTCAACAAATATATATAAAAAATGTTCAATATCTCTAGCAGTTAGAGAAATGCAAATCAAAACTACACTGAGATTCCATCTCATTCCAGTCAGAATGGAAATTATCAAGAATATAAGTACCAATAATTGTTGGTGAGGATATGTGGGAAAAGTTTCACTCATACATGGCTTGTATGGCTGCAAATTGGTGCAACCACTCTGGAAAACAATATGGATATTCCTCAAAAATCTTGGAATGGAACCACCATTTGACCCAGTTATCCAACTCCTGTGTACAAACCCAAGGAACTTAAAGTCAGCATACTACACAATAGCAAAGCTATAGAACCAAGCACACTGCACAATAGCAAAGCTATAGAACCAACCTATATACCCTTTACCAAATGAATGGATTAAAAAATTGTGATATATATACACAATGGACTATTACTCAGCCATAAAGAAGGGTAAAATTATTGAATTGGCCAGTAAATAGATGGAACTGGAGACTATCATGCTAAGTGAAATAAACTAGTCCCAAAACCCAAAGTTCAAATGGGGTCTCTGATGTGTGTATGCTTACAAACAATGGTGGGGGCAGATAATAGAAGTTCATTGTGATTAGACAAAGGGGCATAAAGGGAACAGGGTGGGGGTGGATAGATATAGGAAAGACAGTGGAATGAATTGGATATAACTTTCCTATGTTCATTTATGAATATACTACCAGTGAACTCCACAAGAATGGGATCCTGATTAGAATAAGTTATACTCTATGTATGTATAATATGTCAAAATACACTCTACTGTCATGTAGATCTAAAGAGAACACATAAAAAATATGAATTTAAAACAAATGTTTGAGGTAGACCTTTACAGGAAGCAAAGTTCTCAGAAGCAGCTGACTTTACCCCCAAACCTGAAATCCATGGTCACAGGCAAGGGCTGTCCTGCTGGAGAGCAAGCCAGTTGTGGTAGGCAAGACTTTTTAAATTAGCTGAAGGCTAACAGGGTGCTACCCTGTTACAGACTGAGCACTTGGTATATACCCACAGGAAGCAGCCTTGCCCTGGCCTAAGCTTTCAAGTATATGACTAACATTTGAGTTTATGTGGATTTTGAAGTTCAGTATTTGAGGGGGGGTAACACCTATAGAGGGGGCTAATAAGATGTGACATTGCATTCCTGAGGAGAGGGAGAGCTTTCTTCAAGTTCTCTCTTATGAGATCTGATGTCACCCTCACAGAGGAAGCATGGAATATACCATGAAACGTATTATTCACATGGCAGTGTTTGAAATCATTTCAAAGCTACCCAGCAATGTAAGACTGTTATGAGCAACGATAGGCCCACAAACTGTATAACCCTAATGGTATGGTTACTACAAACATACAGCCTACCAAGACCAAAGCATGAAGAAATAGGAAGTCAAAACAGACTGATAGCAAGCACGGAGACTGAATCAGTCATCCAAAACCCCTCGACAATAAATTTTTCAATTATTTACTTTCTTATTACAAGATATCCTCAATTGGAATACATCACTAAAAGACAATTATATTGAAGATAAAAATTTGTTTATGTATAGAAATTTAGACATTAAAGAAAGATTTAAGTTCTTGAGAGAAAAATTTATTAATTCAGAAATTTCTACTACTTCATTTGAAAAAGATTTTATAGTTGCCAACAATTTACTTAGACTCATTATTGATAAGAATCAATAGAAAAGCACATATATGCTTGTTTGGAAATAATGCATATTTATACACCTAAAGTGATCCTTGGCTAAATGTAATATGATTATAAATGTCTGAAGTAAGCAATGACAGATACAGGACTCCAACTTAGGTGTCATTGATTTTTAAGGAAACAGGTATTCTTACATTATGTTTGCTTTACAATATAAGATTTTATGCTCAGACTTTTTCAGCCTATGATGTGGTTCAAAAATTTAGACTTTCTCTGGATTTGTAACTTGTACGTAGATAATTTAATTAATTCTTCATTAGGTCAACCTCAATTAATCACATATAACTTCTGGCAACATAATATAGATATTCATATTTACACATTGATGCTAGATATACACCCCTGCATCAACTGTGAAGATGTATCATCAAAAGTAGTTCTAAAAAGTAATAGCACTTCTATGTGACATACACAAGGAAAAAAAAAACATTAACTTGATCATCCACAAAGCTTTTTAGATTCTCTGAGTTTGGTAAAAAGTGATAACTCATTCAATATTTACTCTATAATTTGAAACAGAAAACATATGTTCTATTTATGTAAATTTTCACCCTCCACCCTTAACCTTTAACATCTTGAAATCACTATCCAGAAGAATGCTGTATTGGGTTACATATATATGTTGGCTAAACTCTTTTTTTAATGGGGATGTGAGATCAAAGATATTATGCTTATTATATAATACAGATATCCAAATTGTTAGAATTCGCAGTTACACCTTTAGTCAAATGCACCAAATTGAAATTGGGGCTGTATATAGTAAGAGGATATACTGTTGGTAGGACATTCAAATGAAAATTGTAAAATGCTTATTTTAAACTGAAGAATAAATACATAAAGATTATTATTGATTGTTGCATGTTTGTTACATAAAATAATTTTGTCTTTTATATGATGGTAATGCAAAAAAACTTATGTCCCAAGCACTAATTGCACTAATGCAATTACTGAGGTGTTTACTAAATTAGATAACCATGAACTAGAGAATATTGTGAGATGCTTTTGGAAACTTTTTACTTACAGCTCCTTGTCCTGGGCTACAATGCTATCTTAAAAGCCATTGAAAAGGTACATGGCTATTTTTAACCAAAATTGAACATGTACAATCCCTACCTATGCTTAATCATGAATATTATAATAAAATATTTAATATTGCCATAATCTAACCCTTGAATATGTAAAATTCTCTATTTACAAAATGAATAAATGAATAAACAAACATATGCAAAGAAGAGTAATATAGCCTTATTCCATTTTTAGTACTTAACTCCAGGCAGCTTTTAAGCCCACCACTCTCCTTCCATTCTGTGTCACACCTGGGAAAACTAATAAAAATGCCAAGGGGCTCGCCATGTTGGGATTGAATAAAAGCTCAGATCTTGCTGACCCTGAGGAATGCCTAATTACCATCAACCACATGCTAGTCATATTTCCTGCTCTCTTTAAGCCATTTTTAAACCTGCTTGGAGGCCTGTCATTTCTCTAAAGAAAACCTCATTGTATGAGTAATAATCCTTTCTCATACCTTCTTGGTGTGTTACATGTGGCATTATCAGTCTAGACATTCAAACCAAATGTTCAGTGGAGGTTTTACCCCATCTCTGCAAAGTGAGTACAGTAAGGCTGCTCTCTCAATGTTGGATGCAAACTGAAGTGTGGTCAATATGGTGAGCTGTGGGAATATGGAAGAAAATGCCCACTGACCCCAACACCCTGAATTATTGGATATGTTAATCATACCACAACAAACATTGCATGCTTAGTTTAGCTCAAATCCAGGCATTGGAAACCTCAAAATCGTGTGGTTTAAAAATTAAATAGGAGTATGTAAAATGTAGACAGGAGTGTTGATGGCTGGAGTTTTTCAACTTGTTAAAGGAGGAGACTTTAATCAACTTTTGGTGTCCTGGAGTAATAGTCACTTCAATACTTAAACAAATCTGGGCATCCCCAAATCCTGCAGCATCCCTAAACTAGAATGAGGACATTTTTTATATCTCCTAGAACACTGCAAAAAGATATCCTAAATCCAACCACCGATGTTACATCCTGGCTTATTGTCTTATTCCCTCACCAAGTCTTTTACTTAGGCATTTATTCATCTACCCTTTCATTTATTGCTATAACAGATATATGTATCTGTTAGGATTCAAATGAATCCTATTGACTAAGGAAGTACATCTTTTCCTTCAAACCTCCCCAAATTACTTAATAACCCCCCACTTTTGTTAGGGGAATTTACTTGCTTGATGTAAACATATTGAGCAGTACTCCATAACTAGCAGTGTGCTACAGTAACCTAAGGGCCAGGGATCCAATGTTAAATAAGATGGATATCATTGCAACCTTGGAGTACTTAGTACTATGGTATATAAGTAAGTACTAGGAAATTTAAATACCATATGATATTTGTTAATCAGGAAAAAGACAGCATTTTAAAGAAGACATAGCCCAGACATGGTATGCATGAAATCTTGGCAGTTATGTCTAAGCTCTTATCTGAAATATGGTTAAGAATAAGAAGAATTTATGATGGTAGTGAAGGGTTCCAAGAAAGGATAATATCACAGATAGTGGCTGTAATTGGCTCTTTCTTTCTTAATTGGTCACCCATTTTTAAACAATTAAAAAATATATTATATGCAAGTCAGTTTACTGGGGTTTTAGGAGGATACATTGAGATGAAGTTGTTGTTTTTAAGTTGCTAATGGTTTCATAAAGTAGGCAGTGTGGGAGTGGATAAATTCAATATATAAAGTCACATGTATTAGCCCATTTTTTTGGTTACTTCAACAAAATGTCTAAGATTTATAAACAGATTTCTTTAGGTCACAGAATCCAGACATTCAAGGTGTGGCACTGGCACCAAGTCAGCTCTGAGGACCTCATGGTAAATGGCAGAAACACAGATATGCAAGAAGGAGAGAGTAAGTACATCACCAAAAAAGAAGCCAGAGGACAAATCAGGGGTTGGTTTACTCTTGAAGGAGCTTAGAAGTATCAGGAGAGCTACTTTAATCCTTTCTAAGTATACCTCCCCCAATGACTTAAGAACACCCACTAGGTTCCACCTCTTAAAGGTTCTCATTACCTTTTAACACTACACTGAGGACTAAGAATCCAACACATGATTCTTTGGTGTGCACACTCACACCATATCAAAACCAAAGCATGGAGTATTAAGAGA
Source organism: Callospermophilus lateralis (assembly GCF_048772815.1). NCBI lineage: Eukaryota > Metazoa > Chordata > Mammalia > Rodentia > Sciuridae > Callospermophilus > Callospermophilus lateralis. The sequence continues at coordinate 96,681,242 of NC_135312.1, read as the reverse complement.
GCATTACAGCTTATAAATAAAATGTTCTAGGTGGATATGGAAATAGAGGATATGGAAATGGGGAGAAGGAAATCAGTGGAAGATATTGCATTAGAAGATAAGCATTAGAGAAGCAGGTGATAGAATGGTAGGAAATGAGAATGTACCCAGTTTCAACAAAACGAAAATATTATTGAGAAAGAAGTCATTGAACCTTGCAAGGTGCAAAAAGACTAAGCTAGAATATTATCATAGTCTTCTCCTTGATTCAAGGTGAGTTCTCAGATGGTAGAAACCATAGCACTTTGCATCCTGCTCTTATTTATTTACTTATTAATAGATGTTGAATGAAAGGATCAGTGAAGCCATTTATTCAACATGTATTGGGCACTTTTTTTGTGCCAGTGAATTCACTGAGTTTTAGAAATATAGTCACTGATAGTCTTTGTTCTTTTTTATTAACTTCCTGTTCTCTGTTTTGAGTTTTGCTGAGGATAGATGCTGTCTACATGGACTTTAACTTGCTATCAATGGAAATCATTCTTCAGCCAAGCCATTTCTGTGTGTGTGTCTAGTTTGTTTTATTACCTGCTCTTTTAGCATGTCTATATTTCCTTGTGAGCATTTTTGTTTGCCATCAAATTAATCCTGACTACTTCTCTAGGGAACTGGATCTCTCCCCTCAAACTCCTTCACTTATTTTAGGTTAATGCACTTAATGTTTATCATGTAATGTACTTGAAATATCAATTGTATCATTAATAATGATAAATAATAAAGGCCTAAGATTGAGAAACTTTTCTAAAGATTTTTTTTTACTATTTTTGAATCAGGAAGGTGTTTCTTGAACAAAAGTAAAATTTTTACTTTTACCTTTTTCTTGTACAAAATATAAATTTTATATTTATGAAGCCCATCTAGCATTACTTGATGAAAGATCCCTTTGTATGGCATCTCCTCACTTACAATAGTAGTTCTGATGTTGTTGACTTTAAATTGGTGACCTTCTAATTGATTTTTCCCCCCCTGGAACAGCCTTTATAGAAACAGGAAGGAACAAATCTGAAGCATTCTCTTGAATTTTCCTCTTGAACTTTAGAAAGTTTTAAAGTTGTTAGAAAGGTAGAAAAGTGATTTTATTTTAGGTTTTTGATTTCTCACATGTTTTCTTCACTATGATAGCTTCTCAATAAATGTAACAAAGCAACTCGAAACAAAGTTGTCCCTAGAGGTACAAACCCAACAGGATCTCTGTGACATTTTTCAAAACAAGTACAATGTGAATTTATTAAAAAAAAATAGATAAATACAAAGGCTAAACCATTCTTTCCTATCTTGGCCCTTTCCTCTGCTTCACTGGTCAGCAATGATGATGTAATTCATCATCTCCACTTCAGCTGTTAGGATTCAACCTTCTAGAAATGCTGACAGCATCAGGAGGACATCTTTCCCCTTTGTCTCTTCTAAAACTCAGTCATGGCTAATTTACTTATGGTGAAAGGAGCACACATGAAATTCTAAAGGGACATTAATCCATAAAAATTGTACTGTTTCTTCCTTCTAGATGCCAAAAAGATTAAAATAACCCATCACCAATTCACAATGACAAAATCTTGGAGGAGCACTGAATGTGTGAGTTGTAATATCATGCTTGCTCAGCAGTAGACTGACTCTTTTGGGGAGATGCTTCTCATGGAACTACCACCAATGTTACACATTGGGATATTGTCACTCAGAATTGACCAATATGTTCTCTCAAAAAAAAAAAAAATTAAAAGGAGATGTATATATCATGAATACAGTGTTCTTATGATCTAAAATATGAAGTCTCCAACTTTTAGTTTATTATCTCATGAACTTGAATTTGTACCTTGGGTAAGTCTGAAAAATTTTACTGATATCCTGGGCAACATCAGCTTTAGCTTAATGCTTTTGTGTTAACTTTATAAGAATATTTGAATTTTAAGCTACTAATGCTCCAAGAAGCTGGAGCAATGAATCACTTAAAAGTCAAAAATATAGCAAATAGAACATTTGGTAAATTTTCTGAAAGATACAAAGATTTGATGCAGTAGTGTCATGTCCCTGGGTAGGAAGAGAGAATATTATAAAGAAATTTGTTTCTTTAAATGAATCTGAAGAGCAAAATAATTTTTATTTCATAATAGACAAAAGTTGTTCTTGTGCTCAAATTAAATAAAAAAAATGAAAAATTTTGAGAAAAGTTTAAAATAAATAAAAATAATTTGGGACAATTTTATTAGATATCAAGATTTTGTAATTACTTTCGTTCTCTACAATGGACAGAATAAATAGCATGAAAAGAGAGAAAAAACTTAAAATAACATAACTATATAACTCAATTATATAAATTTTAAATATAATAAAAAATAAATTCACCAATCAATGGATTTTTAATAAAAGCAATTGGAAAAATTTAACTATATTTTAAACACAACCCAAAATATGCTAAATTAACTTTCAGCTGAATCACAGTACTTACTGAATAACATAAACTCTAGAAACTTAGGAAAAATATATCTGTCCTTTTTGTCACAGGGGAGATTATTATTAGTGTGAAATTACTAATAGAAGACACAAAAGATACACAATTAAAATGAATGATACCTATGAGAAACTTTATTATGGCAAACTACAAAGATGTAAATTATAAGGGAAAACATTACTAACAATAATTGACAGGAAGTACTGTAGGTATGTAGTTAACATTAAAAATAATGAAATACAAAAGGTTAAAGACTTTAACAAATTCTGTTTGCACTAGCAAATTCTATATTTGTATTAGAATGACATTTAAACAAGTCACTTTTAAAAACATACGTAGTAGTCATTTAAAAATATTATACAAAATATTGAAAAGGATGTGGCAAAATAATTGTTTTCTTCTGTTGATATTTAAGTTAGGATGAATTTTTAGACAGCAATAATTTCAATTTAGCAACAACATATAAAGGTATCAATGTCTAAACAGAATAATCTGGAAGTCTTATCTAAGAATATAACCCAAAAGATAATTATCTGTAAATATAGTTACAACAAATTACTTAGAATAGCTGAACTTGAGAATAAGATTAAGAAATATTTTAGTTATTTAGTATATGAAACTGGATTTACACAGATTTTAATAATTGTGTATATTCTATTAAAGGAAAACATTCAAATATCACATATAGCATATTCCAGCTGTGTAAAGCATACATCCAATGTATACAAAGTGTAGCAGACTAGTGTTTCTTCAATTTTTTTATCAACTCAAATGTGTTTTATAAGTTTTCAACAATAAGGATATAATCTTCTCACGATGGGAAAACACTGTAACCAAAATGAACAGAAGAAAGGTGCTAATGACTTGTTTAAATATACTATGCATGTTTTTAATATATCTTTGTTTACAGATCAGAATATTGAGTAAACTCCTGATTTCACTTCTCCCCTAATTCACTTCTTATTGGTTATAAGTGTTAAATGTCTTTTTTTTTTTTTTTAATTTTGTTGCCTGACAAATTATTTCTAAATGCCACTTCATTTGACTAAGTAGATAAGAACAGAAGTATTTTTAAACATTTTAGATGCAGGAATTCCATTAAATATTAAAACATAATTATAGAACTACAACGATTTAAAAAGTTTCCACAAACAGTAAAAGTGGAAGAACACTGATGGAATCCCAAAATAGTATATACTTGAATATCATTTTTTATATGCAACTCTCTCAGTCTGGGTTTGCAAGAAAACTAGTGAGCTGAAGACGGGGACTAATCTTTATTTAAGAGATGCATCGCCAAGGCAAGGAGCCTAAGGGCCAGAAAACCAAAGCCCTGAAGGGAAAGCAGGGAAATCATGCACAACGATGCACTAATGGCAGGCCACTGCTTTGCTATTACCCTTAAGACAAAATGGAGCGCTTGGCAGACTCCTCTGATTGACCTCATTTCACTAGACATCTGCAGAAATCTATTTGCCGAAATTATACCTTGTTGCTGTCCATTAGAAGGAGAAAGAAAAGGGCTACTGTGTCTCAGCCATAAGATTTTCACACAATGGAAGTTACATCCATACCCTCCCCAAACACACAAACACACACAGATTTGAGCTTCATTATTTGGCCCCTTGTGGTTGCTTGGGAACCCAGACTGGCTGTACTGTGTTGTGATGCTGTATTCAAGTTCAGTCTCACTGTGCAAGGACAGTGAAATTTTATCACCAAGCTGTGTGGACCTACGTGAAATGGGTAGCACTGCTGTAGCAGTAGTTGACAAAGAGTCAGGAGACAGTAGTGTTAAGGAGGTGTGTACATCCAACCTAATAACTCTCCTTTATGTATTTAAATGTGCTCTAATTTCTCCCATAAAAGAACAGAAACTAAAATCCGGACAACAAACATTTAGTTATTTCTCATTCCCCCTATTTGCCATCCTTTCTCCCTTTTGGGATCAGCATTCTCAAAATAATTAAATATAATCTCTGTGACACCTCTAAAATCTCAATTTCTTTGCAGTTATAACTCAGGACTCCTGTTCAATCAGTTTTTAAAATTACCATTGAGTTATTCTAATCTGTGGGTTCAAGCTGTTGCCTATTTCTTCCTTTCCCCCTTTTGTTCTTGCGTTCTTCTTTTTCAGCTGGGATTCTATTTTAAAGTCACCCTGCTGTATCTTCTCTGTTCTTATATCACAAGTGATTGGCATGGCTAACCACTCCCCGTTCTTTCTTCATTTCCCGGCTTCATTGATTATTTCCTCTGGTTTTTCTGTAGCCTCTCTGGCCATTTTATCTCTGCCTGATATTTGGGTTCCTCTCCTCTGCTCAATTTCTAAACATTGTCGTGCTGCAGGGCTTTGTCCTGATGTACGCAGCAAGGGCTGGAAACAATTTCTCTACCTTAACCAACTCTATCTCTGGCCTGTCTCTACTTTGCTTCTAGCCACGTTGTTCCCTGAAGCTGCACGCTGTTATTTTGGTTTCTCAGAAATGACAATGTCTGATCTTCGGGCTTTTTCACTAGCTGTTCTCTCTGCCTGGAAATCTTTCATTCTCAGATCTTCAAATAACTCTTATTTTTTTGTACTTTGGGTCTAAAGTTAAAATATCATCAGGGAAGACTCTCTCAACCAGTAAGCTATAGGATTCCTCAAATTCAACTGCATTTTCCTGCTTATTTTTCTTCTGGTCATCTAAGAAAATCATATTCCTTATTGGTTCTAACCCTGGAGTGAGATTTCTCTCTCTTTACTATAAGACAAAGTTTTGAGGACAGTACCTTGTCTGACTTGCTCTGTGTAAGTGATGGAGCCATAAGGTACATCATGAAGAGCACTGAAACAGCTTTACAATGCACTTGACTGATTGCATAAACTACAATTAGAAAATGAAAATACCAGGGTTGTTATGAGCAATTAAGTACTGAAGGATAGTCACTCATATGCTTGAAGAAAAAGTATTTCATTAATAGATACCGCTTTGACATATATGTATGCTCCTTGGTCAAAAATTAAGAAAAAAAATAATAATTACTTAGTGACAGCACTTCATAATACAGCAACTTATACTCATTACAGATTTTTAAAAATATACACATTATTCAGCTATGATTAGCAAGCTCTGTGAGGTCTTTACTTATGCTTTCACAACTGATGTTCAGTTGTCTTTAATAATTATATTCCTGTCTGATAGTTAAATGGCTTTTTTTTTTTTGGTAGTACTGTGAATTGAACTCAGGGCCTCGTGTGTGTGAGGCAGGCACTCTACCAATTTGAGTTATATGTTTAGCCCCTACATGGGTAAAATTTTAAAGATGTAATCACACATCAATTGAAACACACCTCGTATTTCTCATCATAGATCTATATGCTATACATACATCTATATGCTATACACACACCTCAAAGGTGTATGTATATGCATTTTAAGTTTCATAGTTCCTTTTCTCTTTATCTCTAGACATTCCATTTTAGTGATATATAGTGAATATTTATGCATGTTTATATATCTTATATTTATATATGCCACTTAATGGTGTATAATGAATATTAAATATATTATATATATTCACTATACACCATTAAGTGGCATATATAAATATAACATATTTATTTACAAAATAGAGTAAACAGGGCTTTAGTTGCCAATGAAAAAGGGAAGCTTGCTTTCTAAACAATAAATTTAAGCTAGCCTATTAATGAAATGAATCATAAAATGATCATGAACATATACGTGGTAGGAAAAGAGGGACTCAAGAAAGGGGTTAATGTTAAGTGATGTATATTCTGAACGCCAGTGCAGATATACTGTGATGTCTTAGATTATTTACATTACTTCTCTTACATATTTCTGGTACCATTGCAACAAATAGCAAGTAAAAATGGTTATTAGGAACTTTGAGCATGTAAAGCGCTACATTAAGACCTAATAAACATAAAGAAAAATGTTAACCTTTAAATATAATCTACCATGACAGAGGCTCTTTTATTTCTTCCTGAACAATTCCTTAATGGACATAGTTTATAATTAGCAGCAGCTTTTATATGTCTGTGTAGCAACTGAATTTATTTAAGTTCATGTAAATTAAGCTGTTGAAACTGTAGTTAAGATTAATTACAGCTTTATAATTTGAAATATTAAGTCATGATACAGCATTAACATCAGCACCTGTGTGCCTTTCATTAGTTAATCCATTGATTCATTGATAAGACTTACTTAGGCAACTTTCTAGTTTATTAAGAGTTTTTATCAAAATTAGATATAATTTTTTTTAAATCACTTTACCTGTACCTTTAAAAATGCTCCTATGTGTCTTCTATTTGATTTGTTAATGCGGTAAAGCATAATGCTACTTTTTATAATGGTAAATATTCATGTATTCCTGAGATAAACCCAATTTCATCATATTATATATACACATATGTACTATGTTTAATTTTCTAATCTTAGGTAACATTTAGCATCTACATTCCTGGTATAATTGATCCATATGTTTTCTCTCATGAATAGTTTTTGCTTGATTATAGTATAAAGTTTCATACTATCTTAAATGTGTGAAGTATGGTTTTCTTTTGTATTTATTTTCCCCCTTCTAGGAGACTATGCTAAAGATTTGAAACATCTATTTCCTGAATGCCTTTGAAATGGGTTAAACTAATTTTTTTTTCTTTTTGGAAATATTTTAGTGATTATAATGTCTTTTAGTGTTCTAGTTTCTTTTTAAACCAGTTTTATTATATTTGATTCGTCTGTAATTTTGTTCACTTTTGTTCACAATTTAAATTGTAATTTTATTTGTGCAACATTATTCCTGATATTCTCTTTAAAAATCTGTGCAGTGTCTTTGTGGTGTTTACATCACATATTCCAATGTCAATACTTTCTCATTCTTACCTTTTAAAATGTATCTCCGGAAGGAGACCCTCATGGTTATACAAAATTACATACAAGAGGAAGTGAGGGGAAAGGGGGAAAAAAAAAGGGGGAAAAAAAAAGGGGGAGAAATGAATTACAGTAGATGGGGTAGAGAGAGAAGATGGGAGGGGAGGGGATGGGGGATAGTAGAGGATAGGAAAGGCAGCAGAATACAACAGACACTAGTGTGGCAATATGTAAAACAGTGGATGTGTTACCGATGTGATGCTGCAATCTGTATACCGGTAAAAATGGGAGTTCATAACCCACTTGAATCAAAGTGTGAAATATGATATGTCAAAAACTATGTAATGTTTTGAACAACCAACAATAAAAATTAAAGGAAAAAAAATAAAATAAACTAAAACAAACAAACAAACAAACAAAAATCCTGGATCCAAAAAAAAAATAGAATTAGCAGAGGCCTGAATGGTTTTCTGAGGCCACATTTCTGCCTGATGAATCTGATCTTCTATGACAAGGCAGTGGTACTCAGAGATGAGGATGGTGGCAGGTGTGACCATCTTGAACAGTTAGGAATTCCGTCCTGCACAACACATCTGTTCCATATTAAACATGCATTAGGTGACAATTGCTAGGCACATGCCGGCCATGTTTCCTTGTGTCATCTTTAGTGGATGAAAGTGATCCAAGCCTAGAATAAGGCTGGGTTCTCTGAAACAATGGACAGAAGTGGTGGAATGTCAGAAGCCCAGGTCCTCCAGCCTCTCTTGCCCCTGCACTGACTTGACCCTCATGACCAGTCAGTCCAAGTATTCCAGCTGAACTTCAGACCACGGAGACACAGGGACGCTGTGCTTGGGACGCTTCTCATCCCAAGCATTTCAGGTCAGGGAGACTCGGCCTTTGTCTTCATCTGCACAATAACAGAGCAGCAGACTTGGGGAATTCACCCCGTGGCCTGCTTCTCTGCCACTCTGTCACCTCTTCTGTGGTTCAGAAGCTGGCGTCCATTTCTAGGACATCATGATACTTTGTGACCATTCAGTGCCTGCCCAAGGCTCAGTCCCTGTGTCATAAATTCCAGCTTCTCATATATGGTACGTGATGTTCTCCAGCCTCCCCTTCGTCCTCCCCCGCCTCGCTGCCCCGCCCTGTCCTGCGGTGGAAGTATTCTTGTTGCTCTCCCAATGGCTGTTTTAGCCACCATCATGCTTTTGGATTATGTTCAACGGTTCTGATCATCTTGCTCCTCTATAGGAAAAAAAGATCTCTGTGCTCCTCTGTTGCCCATCAAAAATAATCCAGAACACTTTTAAGAGCTTTTGTGATCTGGTTCAACTCTATCCTGTTCTTCTTGTCTCCTGATGAACTGTTTATGAATCTATTGTCGTTTGTTTCCCTAAAAAATCCTTGAACACCCCCCCAAAAAAATAATAAAAAATAAAAAAATAAAATGTATCTCCTAGAATTTATGCTTTTTTCCCTCTTTTGTGTTGGAAATTACACTGAATTTCTATGGGTGTTAATGTTCTATGTTCATTTTATTGTTTTTCATTTCCCACCTCTCAAGTGAGATGCTTAACACCTTACTTTGTAGCCTTCTTCTTTCCTAGTACAAGTATTTAATCCCTCTAAGGACTATTTAGCTGCATGTCACATGTTTTTATATGCAATATTCATTATGATCCTATTTCAAGTGTTTTCTAATTTCTGCTATGTTGACTACATAAACTCACAAGCTATTAGTTACCTAGGTTTTTGTAGGTTTGTTTTTTATTATTAATAATACTGTTTGTTACATTTTAATCAGATAATGTGACCTATATAAAGCCAATACTTTGAAAATGTGTTGATACTTTCTTTGTGGCCAATTATATGTCATTTAATACAAATGTTTCACTGGAGCTTGGGATGCATGGCTGAGTATTGTGTTTTATGTAAGTCCATTGTATTAAGCATCTAATATGTGTTGCTCAAATATTCTATATCTTTACCTGTTTAATACTTACTTGTGTTTAGTTATAATAACTAGAGAAAGACAAGAGAAAGAGGTATTTAACATCTTCTACCATGAGCATGAGTTTATTAATTTTTTTTATTCTGTCAATATTTTCATGACATTTATTAGTTACATACAGGTTTAGAGTATTTTTGTTTGTTTGTTTGTGTTTTTTAATGATTGAATATAAGCTCCTGACTAAAGTTGGTTCCATGTGGGCAGTGCTTTGCATCTATGTTTTCACTGTTACATGTTACTGATTATACAATCATCTGGATACATTAATGTTTTATAATTAATAACTTTAGCAAACACTGGAAGTACTTTTGTTCTTTAAAGTCTATCTGGTTTTAATAAAGTGACATAAGATTTCATTAATTATAAATGATATTTCTGTTTTTTCATTTTATTTTAAATTTTACTGTTAGGCTAAATATGTTATGTGTAAATAATCAGTGCATTAAGTGAGACAGTGAACAAGTGCATATCTTTTCACCATTCTTATATACTCTGTCTCTGTTTTCCCTCTGTGGTTTGTCTTTAATTCTTTTTACTTGTTTGAGTTTTCTCCCCATACTGCTTTTTACCACAATAAAATAAAACTGTATATCTTTCACTGACAGTTTTCTATAAATATATAGAAAAAATACATAAAAAATTAAATATAAAATTGTAAGTGCTTTGAAAGGTATACATTTTATTTTCATTTTTTTTCAGTGATTAGCCTAGACATTTTACATGCATATCTATTATTAAAAGTCTAGTGTTGAATAGTATGCTCATGGCCCTTCTGGACAAAATTGTGATGTGATTATCACATCACAATTTTTTGTTGTGGTGTTTTGTCATTTTGGTTCTATGTGGTTTTCTTAACCTCACTATATAATATTACTATTATTGCCATTTTAATGCTCTTTTGACTCATGTTTCCTTTTTTTGGTTACTCTTTCATTTCACATTCCTATTGAGATTAATATTTATTTTATTAACATATATCTTAGCATTTTCTACAGCCACAAATATATATTTATAGAAAACTGTCAGTGTTATCATAAAATACCTTTTTTTTTTTAACTTTAATCTCTCAAAAGTTAGTTGAAGTGGGTGTAATTTTTAAGTTAACTAGACAGTTTCTAGGAATTTTTAAGAAGTTACTTCACTGCATTCTGAGTTCTAATTTTGTTGACGAAAAATCTACCATAAGTATAATTATTGTGATTTGTGGGCAATTTGTGTTTTCTCTGTACTATATTGAAGATATTATTCATTTTGGGCTTCCTAGGTGACAACAAATTGGTGCTCTATGAACATGCTATAGTGATTCCAACCTTTAAGTCATGTTCTACATCACTAAGGAACAGTTATTCTGGCCCTAAAAAAAGTCATGGTAGTTTATTCTCAATAATGCATGGTGGTGAATTATACATTAGAAACACTGCTCCCAGGAACCTCTGGATCCTTCTGTTTAGAGGGTGAATATCTGTTATTTTCATTGCTGATATCTATGAATTACCCTAGTTCCAGGCTTCTCTAGATGTAACACTTTCCTTCTGCCCAAATTAGTGTTCCTAGACCTTTGCAGTCATGTATTCTAATGATAGTTCAATACTCCTTTCTCTACTTCTTGCCACAGTACTCCCTTATAATTACTCTACCTTCTCTCAATCACTTGTACTATAGAAATTCTTTTTTTTTTTTTTCCTTTTCTTTTCTTTTGGTATGGGGGATTGAACCCAGGGACACTTAACCACTAAACAACATCCCAGTCCTTTTTTTATATTTTATTCTAGAGACAAGGCCTTGCTAAGTTTCTGAATCTGGTTTTGAACTTGTGATCCTCCTATCTCAGCCTCCTGAGCTGCTGGGATTATAGGTGTGCACCACCGCGCCCAGCTGCACTGTAGAAATTCCGAACCTTGCTTTGTTACATGTCCAATGGCACCAGCAAAATCCTTGAGCTATATGAAGACAGTTGTCTGATCTAGTCAGAAGCTGTGAACAATATGAAAAGAACTGAGATATATCTCTTTTCCCACCCAAAATAGGCTATAGATAATAAGCTGCGTAAAAATAACTTCCCATTTTGCAAATTTACATTGAATATGTAATGCCATAAAAATCTATCTCTTCAGTCTCAAAGTACATACTCTCCCCGCAAATTGCAGTTCCCGATTTAGCATTAGCACCAGGATATTTCTTAAATTTTTGCTTCAATACTAAAGCCAGGATGACTCATGTCTTAAGAAGGCGTGGACTTTAAAACCATAAATCGAATGTTAAGGAGTCATGATGATACCTGCCCTAACTCAGTACAAAGCTCATCAGTGTAATCTGAGGTGCAGCTCTAATTTGCAGCCCTGGTGCAACTCTAATTTGGAAATCTCTCAGGTAGGACTTAAAGAAAAAAAAAAAAAAAACTCATGGGTCTCATTATGGCTCAATTTGTGTTCATTGTTACTTTCATAGAAACTACTGTTCAATCCCAGAAACCTGTAGTTTTGGTTAAGAATGTGCTTCACGGAATTAATCTTCCTCAAAGTTAATAATTTATCCAGTAAAATACCCTCTGTAAAGAACAACCTGAAGTATTTCAAATTGATTCTATGGGGCATAAATTTTGAGTATTGGGCAATGACTGATTAATAACATTTTCCATGAGAGATTATTCCTAATTTGGAACTACATGTATCTTCTTTTTAAGAAAAATAAAGCATGTTGCCTTTTTAAGGAGCCTAGTGGGAGAAAGAAAATGAAATCAACAATAATAGAACTGAAAATGGCATGGTATTTATTTTGCATAGTGGTTTAAAAAAAGATTTTTAAAATGTATTTTGATTATAGAGTTTTTCTGGGAAGAAAAGCTTTTTAAGGTAAGATCCAAAAGATGATGGAAAATGATGAGCTAGAAAAAGGGGTGATTTTTCTAGGGAGATAGGGCAGCCTGGAGACAGCAGTTTGAAGCAGCTTGATGCTTTTAAATTTTCAAATAATGTACTATGGCTTCAGAGAACAATGCTTGACAGTGAGTAGTAAGAGCTGAGGTTCAATAACAAGCAGAAACTATATACTAAAGGGCTTGTATTAGGCAAGAGATTTAAACTTCACCCTTGACCATGTTAATCACTAAAAGAGAATGATGTGATATTTACATTGGAAAACAGAATCACTGTTAGCATTCTGGGTCATGAAGGCAAGGTGTTGGGATGAGAAATGAGGACAACAGAAAAAAAAAAGGCAGGAGGAGGTGTTCATAATGATTCTAAAGTTTCTGTGCAAATGTAAATGGAATCTACCATTAGCACCTGAGCAAACCTGCCTTTGGGATTCAGGGATACCTAGATTCATCCCAGAAAATATTTCAGGTAATTCTTTTAATCTCAGTCTGTGAGATATTTCACAACAACATACTCCCCAGGACATCAAGCTGCCTTCATTGCATAATAAGACCACAGTCTCTTTCTCCCTCCATTCCTATAATTCCAGGATTAGACTCCATAGCTATTGGTACACTCCATCCCTCTTTTAAGTCTGAGAGAATGATGGTTTCTAGACCTGAAAAAATCTTGTACTTCATTTAGGAAACTCTTGGGCAATCTGCTCTCTCAGCATCACGGGGCCAGGTGGTGAGACAAGGCTGTGACTCACATGCTGTAGTTTACCAGTGTTTGATCAGAGTCAATTTGCTTTGATTGTTTAGGTTAGAAAAGTCTTGAATAATATTAAAAAAATACTATTGCCTTAAGGAAAAGTTTATTTGTTGTGCTAACATAAGAACATTATTGGGATATATTCAAAGTTATGCTGATTATTTTTACAAATGGAAGCTGGTGATTTGAGTAGTGTGGCTTATGAATATGAAACTGGGGAACTGTTAAATGCCAAAGGATCTGAACATCAGAAATAAAGGAGTTGATTTCGACTGGCACTGGCCGAGTATGACTGATGATGTTAATGTCATTTTTGTTTCTTCCTGCATTCTGCATTTTCTAGTCTCCTTTGTAGTTAGGAATGGTCATAAGACTAAGAGTATGGACGGATGTAAGAGAGGAGGAGATGATATTCACCACTTCTAGGCCTGGCCCCATAGTAAGCTTCTACTCATGACTCCTGATGTTTCATGTCCTGATGTTTCATGTCCTACAGGGCCTTAGATTATGGTGGAGACAATGACGAGAGCAGACTGGAGTACTGACAATGATTACTGAGTTTCTCCCAAATAAGGAGCATTAACTTTGTAATTTAAATGAGCAACAAATATTATGTAAACAGATTTTAGGATTTGTGTGTTTTTGTAGCTAACAAAAATGAAGTTGATGTTTGAGCCCAGATATTGTACATTCCTTGCTGCTCTGAGGAGTTCTTAAACTGAAGGAGCACTATCAAGACATGAATATCCCCTAACAAAGACTATCTTTCCTCCTCATAAGTTTTTGTGATGTGAAATAGTTTGTTATGAGTTGTGAAAAGGGTGAGATTTTTGCTGTATTTCAAATCAAAAAGTTAGCCTTAGTCGGGCAAGGTGGCACACGCCTGTAATCCCAATCTGGGAGGCCAAGGCAGGAGGATTGAGAGTTCAAAGACAGCCTCAACAGATTACTGAGGCATTTACAACTCAGTGAGACCCTGACTCTAAATAAAGTATAAAAAAGGGCTGGGGATATGGCTCAGTGGTTAAGCACCCCAGGGTTCAAACCCTGGTACCAAAAAAAAAAAAAAAGAGAGAGAGAGAGAAGAAGTTAGCCTGCCTCAGTTTCATAAATGCCTTCAGAAGACACAAGCCTCTTGGTCACAGAATGACTTTTTAATTCACGGTGCAATAACCAGTCGGGCACTGCATCCTCTACTTTCTGTATCCCATGGGTGTGATACAGACGGAGGCCTAGATGACTCTAGCACATGCAGAGCCTGGGCCAAAGCTAAAGAACCGAAGATTGGGATCTACCAATAATCTCCAGGGGTCTGCTATCAAATGGCTCAAGTTGGCCCCAGAAGATATTGTCTTTATGATCCTGTTCAGGAAACAAATCTGTCTTCTACCCCAGGGATTACAACATTTTCTCTCTTTGAGAGAAAAAAATATGCAAAGATTCTTACAAAGGTATACTGGGACCAAATCTAGTAAGAGATGGGCATGAATTGCCCCAAAGAATGACCTCTCAATATATATTGGATTTCAGAGTAGAAACTACAGAACAAACCACAGACCCCTGATCCGTTACGGGATTTTAGAAGTCACCAATTCTGTTCCTGAATTTTAAGGATAAGGAAAAAGATGTGAGAGGACAACTGACTTGCTCAAGGTCACAAAAATATCAGTGGGAATCCCAAGTCTGTTCTTTATATCTTCCTTCCAGAATAATAATATATATAGATTACACTTTCATGTAAATGACATGCTAATTCACACACATATCAGATATATAGTTTGTGTTTTAAAAGCAATAGATAGAGGCAGTGTACACAATGGTCTATATGAAAATAACTATTTTTTGATATCAACCTTTCAGGAATAATTATAATTATTACTCTCTTATTTTCTTTCAGAGTATTTTGTTTATATCTCTCTTATATTAAATGTAGATATGTGTATATCTCCTGCTATTATGGTATGGATCTTAGATGCCACCAAAGGAACATTTGTTAAATGCTTTGTCCCCAGCCCATGGCACTATTGGCTACTGGTGAAGACTTTAAGAGATGGGGACTAGGAGGGAATTAGGTCACTCTGGGCATGCTCTTGAAGGAGATATTTGGACCTGGAGGTATGCTCTTGAAGGAGATATTTGGACCTTGACTTTCTACTTTCTTTTTCCATTCTGTCAGGAAATGATCAGGTTGGCTCTGCCATGTGCTCTCTCCATGATGATTTGTCTCATGACAGGTCCCAAAATAATGAAGTCAAGAGCCATTGAATTGAATCTCTGAAACCATGAACAAAAATAAACATTTTATTCTTTTGAGTTGATTGTCTCAAGTATTCTATCATAGTGAGTAAAGTTAACATGACCACATTTGATTTTGAATTTTTATTGGTTTTTTTTAGCTATACATAACAACATGATTAATTTTGACATAATCACAAAAAAATGGAATATAGTTTGTTCTAATTCAGTCCCCAGTACTTCCTCTTTTTCTCCACTTCTCCTTTCCCTGTCCCCTTCCCTCTACTTTACTGAACTTTCTGCTATTTTTTGATAGTTTTTTTTTTAATTAGTGTCTTGTGGATATACTTGATGGTGAGAGTCACTCCGGTATATCATATATGTACATAAGAAAGTTATGTCAGATTCATTCTACTATCTTTCCCTTTCCCATCTGACCCATCCCTTTTCCCTTCCCTTCTTCCCTTTGTCTACTCCAATGATCTTTCTTGGTTTCTATTTTTTTAATCTTTTCACATTTTGTATTAGCTTCTGCATATCAGAGAAAACAGATGACCTTTGACTTTTTGGGACTGGCTTATTTCACTTAGTATGATAGTTTCCAGCACTATCCATTTATTGGCAAATGCCATAATTTCATTCTTCTCTATGGCTAAGTAGTACTCCATTGTGTATATAAACCACATTTTTAAAAATTCTTTCATCTGTTGAAAGGCATCTAGGTTGACTCCATAGCTTGGCTATTGTGAATTGTACTGCTGTAAACATTGATGTGGCTATGTCACTATAGTTCACTGATGTTAAATCCTTTGGATATATATCAAGAAGTTTGATAGCTGTGCCATATGGTCATATTTGAGGAATTTCCAGAGTGGTTGCACTAATTTGCAGTCCCAACAATAATGTATGAGTGTAGCTTTTTCTCCAAACTCTCACTAACATTTATTGTTATTTGTGTTCTTGAAAATTGCCTGACTGAAGTGAGATGAAATCTCAATGTAGCTTTAATTTGCATTTCTCTAATTGCTAGTGATGTTGAATGTTTTTTCACATATTTGTTGACCATTTGTGTTTCTTCTTTAAGAAATGTCTGTTTAGTTCTTTAGTCTATTTATTGAGTGGGTTATTATTTTATTTTTTTTGGTGTTAAGATTTTGAGTTCTTTGTATATCCTAGATATTAATGACCTGAGGAAAAGATGGCAAAGATTTTCTCCCATTCTGTTGGATCTCTCTTCATGATCTTGATAGTTTCCTTTGTTGCAAATAAAATTTTTAATTTGATGCAACCACACTTATTGATTTTACTTTTTTCACTTTAAGAGTCTTGTTAAGGAATTCAGTTCCTGGGCCAACATGTTGGCGTGTTGGGTGTACATTTTCTTCTAGCAGGTGTTGGGTTTCTTGTCTAATTTCTAGGTCTTCGACCCACTTTCAGTTGAGTTTTGTGCAGGGTGTAAGATAGGGGTTAAATCTCATTATACTACATATAGATTTCTAGCAATGTATGAGTATACCTTTTCCCCCCACATCCTCACCAATATTTATTGTTGTTTGTATTCTTGATAATTGCCATTATGACTGGAGTGAGATGAAATCTTAGAATAGTTTTGATTTGCATTTCTCTAGTCACTAGTGAAGTTGAATATTTTTCCATATATTTGTTGATCAATTGTATATTTTCTTCTGTAAAGTGTCTGTTTATTTCCTTATTTCCTTAGCCCATTTATTGATTGAGTTATTCATTTTTTTTTTTGTTGTTTTTGGTTTTGAGTGTTTTGAGTTCTTTATGTATCCTGGAAACTAGTGTTCTATTTGATGTGCGTGTAGTAAAGATGTTCTCCCACTCTGTTGGCTCTCTCTTCACATTGTTGATTGTTTCCTTTGCTGAGAAGAAGCTTTTTGGTTTGAATCCATCCCATTTATTAATTATTGGTTTTATTTCTTGTGCTTTAGGAGTCTTGTTAAGGAAGTTAGGAGCTAGTCTGACATGATAAAGATTTGGGCCTATTTTCTCTTCTATTAGGCACAAGGTCTCTGGTCTAATTCCTAGGGCCTTGATCCATTTTGAGTTGAATTTTGTGAGGAAATGCTTTCAGTTTTTCTCTATTCAGAATAATTTTGACTTTAGGTTTGTTATATGTAGCCTCTAAAATATTGAGATAAGTTACTTCTTTCTAGTTTTTCTAGTGTTTTAAACATGAATGGGTGCTGAACCTTTTTAAATGCTTTTTCTGCATATATTGAGGTATCATGTGATTATTGTCCTTAAGTCTATTTATGTAGTGAATTACATTTATTGATTTCCACATGTTGAACCAACTTTGCATTTCTTGGATAAGACCAACTTGATTATGGTGCACTATCTTTGTAATGTGTTTTTGAATGAAGTTTGCCAATATTTTATCCCTACCACGTCCCATGAGGGCTGTGGGAATGGGACTCCCCTCCGTGGAATGGGCAGACTGAGAAATAAAAGATAAAAGAAATAAAATGGCAAAAACAAACAAACAAACAACAACAACAACAACAAAAAACCCCACCATGGAACACAGAAAATACTTTCAAAAGTGAAAGCAGGATGGGCAAGCTGATCAGTCGAACTTCTAGACCAAGATGGAGTCCGCACCTATTTTATATTGGGAAACATAAAAGAGATTCTATAAAATGTTCTCCAAAAAAGGTTAAAGGTGGGCTGTTCAATTCCTAAAGGGTTATGCCCATCTCCGGAACTACTATGAAGAACCTTCCAAGCAGAGCTGAGGAAAAGGTCATGTGTGTTGGGCAACCTATTGCTGTGTGAGAGAGCCACAGAAAGTTCCCAATGTCAGGCCTAGCTCTCCCTGGCTACCATGCTGAGAGAAGATCCTCAGTATTTCACAGATGTCTTCCCACATTTTATTAATTATTTTAGCATCTATGATCATCAAGGATATTGTGCTAATGTTTTCTTTCTTTGATATGTCTGTCTGATTTTGGTATCAAGGTGATACTTGCTTCATAGAATGAGTTTGGCAGTGTTCTCTCTTTTTCTATTTCAAGAAATAATTTGAGGAGGATTTGTATTGCTTCTTCTTTATAGGTCTGGGAGAACTTATCTGAGAATCCATCTGGGCCTAGGCTGTTCTTTCTTTAAAAGGCTTTTGATAGTTATTTCCATTTCATTACTTGAAATTGTTTTGTTTAAGTTTTCTATAGTCCCCATGGTTCAATTTGGGTAGTTCATATGTCTCTAGGAATTTGTCAATGTCTTGAAGATTTTCTAGCTTATTGGAATATGAATTTTAAAAATAGTCTGTAATGATCCTATGGATTTCAGTAGTGTCTGTGGTGATATTTCCTTCTTATAATCTGATTTTGCAAATTTGAGTTTTTTTCCCTTTCTTTTGGTTAGTTTGATTTAGATTTTATCAATTTTGTTTATCCTCTCAAAAAATGCTTTGTTTCATTTGTATTTTTTTAATCTCAATTTCATTGATTTCAGCTCTATTTTAATTATTCCCTGTCTACTATTCATTTTGGTGTTGATTTGTTCTTTTTTATAGGGCCTTGAGATGTAGTGTTAGATTGTTTCTTTGATATCTTTCTATCCTTTTAATGTATGAACTCAGTGGTATAAACTTTCCTCTTATAACTGCCTTCATATTTTCCCAGATATTTTGATATGTTGTATCACTGTTCTCATTTACTTCTAAAAATTTTTACATTATTCTCCTTATTTCTTCGGGTATTCAATCATCATTCAAAAGTATATTATTTAATCTTCAGCTGTTAGAGTGGTTTCTGTTTTTAATCTTGTTGATTTCTAATTTCATTCCATTATTGTCTGACAGAATTCGAGGTATTATCTCTATTTTTTTGTATTTGCTAAGATTTGCTTTGTGACCAAAAATATGTTCTATTTAAAAAAAAATGTTCTATGTGTTACTTAAGAAAAGTGAATTTGGTCATTGATAAATGAAATATTTTATGGATGTTAATTAGGTCCATATTATCAATTGTATTTTTCAGTTCTGTAGAGCCTTAGTGTTTGTTTGGATGATCTATCCAGTGGTGAGAGAAGAATGTTAAAGTCACCCAATATTATTGCATTATGGTGTATTTGATTCTTAGTATTGAGAATGGTTTGCTTGATATATGTAGATGCTCCATTGTTTATGGCATACATATTTATGATCATAATATCTTATTGAAGAATTATTCCCTTAAGCAGTATAAAATGAGCTTATTTATCTCTTCTGATTAATCTTGGCTTTAAGTCCACTTTACCTTATATGAGAATAGCTACTGCTGCTTGTTTACAAGTGCTATGTGAATGGTATGTTTTTTCCCATTGATTCTCCTTCAGTCCTTGCCTGTGAAAGTCCTTGCCTATGAGATGAGTCTCTTACATAAAACATATTGTTTTATCTTTTTCTGAATGTAATCTGCCAACCTATGCCTTTTGATTGAAGAGGGTAGACTGTTTACATCACTGTTATTATTGAAAGTTGATTTTTATGTCTTGCTATTTTGATTTATTTCTAATGTTTAAATTGGATTTGATTCTCTTTAATTGACTATTATTCTACTGTAATTCCTCTCTATGCTGGTTTTCATTTTTAGTTTTCATTTCTTCTCCATGAAATATTTTGTTTTTTTACTCTATGTTTTTTTACTCTATGTTTTTTACTCTGTGTTTCTAGTTTATCATAAATCTGTTTATCATAAATGGTTTTAAATTCATCTTTCATCTTCAAATTTAATTTTGCTGGATATACTATTCTGGACTGGCATTCATGTTCTTTCAGAGCTTAATATTTATTATTCCAAGATCTCCTGGCTTTTAGGGTCTGGGTTGGGAAATTATTTGAAATTTGGATTAGTTTACCTCTAAATTTCACCAATTGTTTTACTCTTGCATTTTTTATAATTCTATACTTATTCTTTATGTTAGGCATTTTTATAAGAATATGTCTCAAAGTGGATCTTTTATTACTTGTAAATTCGGAGTCCCATATGTCCATTGTATTTGAATTTCCATCTAATTCTTAAGGTTTGGGAAAATTTCTGGTACCATTTAATTGAAAAAAATCTGCTTAGCTTTTTCTTATCATTCAGACCTTCATCTATCCCAACAAATTGTAAACTCAGCCTTCTACTCTTATCCCAGATTTATTGAATATTCTGTTCATGGTCTCTTAATATCTTTTATTTATTGTTGACTTTATTTTCAAGATTATATTCTTTGTCTTCAAGGCCTCTAAGTCTGTCTTCAAAATGGTGCAATCTATTGGTGATGTTTTCCATTGAATTTGTACTTTGGTTATTTATTGTTTGATTTCCAGGAGTTTTGTTTGGTTCCTTTTAAGACTCTATCTTTTTATTGAAGTAATCTTTCCCTTTCTTATATTTTCCCTGTGACTTAACTCCATATATATTTTAGGTCATAAAAGATTTTGAATATGGACTTTCTAAATTACCCCTCTCACATTTCCCACTGTGGTGTCAATGAAGCCCATTGGTGCAGCATCAGGGACTATTTGCTTACTTATGTTTTTTGTATGTCCATCCATCTCTTGGTATATTTCTCAGTCCTTTTAATGGAAGGATTACAAAGCTTACAAAGCTTTGTAAGCATCTTTCCCTTAAGTGCCCTGGGTTCAGTGAATATCCAAATAATGATATTTTAAGTCAATGTGTGACTTTTGATGATCCCAATATCAGCACCACTTGAAGAGATATCACTGAACCCCAACTACTATAATCACTTCAGAGCCAAGCCTCTTTCTATTCAACCTTATAAGAAATAAAAACTTTTTGCTATTGTTCTCCATGGTTCCTCAATTTGATGTTTCAACCTACAATATAGTCTGGAATAGGTACAGAAATTGTTTCTTAAATTTAGTAAACATAACCTGATGTGAGGGCTAAACGTGGGGAAGAAGAAAGACTGAGTAAAAAGGAATGGGAAAAAAGAGAGAGAGATAGAAAGAAAGAAATGGTAGAAAAGGAAAACTTACACCAAGGTAGATGAATGGTGGATATTGAGGTAGTAGCAAATGATGAAAGAGGATGAATAGGGAGTAAGAAGAGCAAGCATAAACTGGAGCTAGGAAAACAAAGATAGGAAGATTCATTCCAATTAATGCTTTAAACCACTAGATGAAATACATTCAAATTGATTCAAGGTACAGTGTTGGTGACAGGGTCAACAATTATTGTTCAAGTTAAGGAGTTATTTATATGATCAAAGTTGACATTAGAGTTGTTTATAGTAAAACATGTCGAGGTGAAGGAAATTCTTGTTAATCTTTGTTTGAATTTTATTGGGTTTTAGTCATTTAGCTGAGGTCTTTGGCTGTGGACCTCTTCAGAGTTTCAGGAGCACAGAGGGTAAACCCCTAGTTGGTAAGTACCTCTTACCTGCAGTTTCTGGTTTGTCAGCTCAGGGGTCTGCAGCTGACTGCTTGGAGGGTGTAGTGTTGTGGCTTGGCTGTTTCTATTGTGTGCAGTAGTTCATGATGCAGGCTCTAGAGTGTCCCTCTGATTTCTGTGGGTCGCCCTGTGCCTGCTCCCCTCTACAAGATCCTTTTTTGCAGTAGTGAAGTTCCTGGTGGTTGTCCGAGAGCACAGGAATTCTGGTGTGGGTTTTTTGTTTTTGTTCTGTGGTGTAGGAGTATTTCACTGACTGATGCTGCTCTCTGAGGTACTACAGAAGGGTCACAGGTGTTTCACCTGAACTTTAGTTTCCACTGCCCCCAGGTTGTAGACAGTGGGCATTGATTCCCTCTGTTTATTAAGTCTGATTCCAGGTCTGCAACCAAAGGATGCCTTTTCACTCACCAACTGTGATAATGTGTTAGGCTGTGTACCAGTTAAGGCTGGAATCAGCCCCTTTCTACTACACTGACTCTAGTAATTTTCTGCAGGGTCTCTATGTCATTGGATATTCAGGAAGCTTCCCACTGGGATGGCTCCATGATCCTGGGTACCATCCTTAGACTTTCCCCCAGTGCCTCCCCCTATGTCAGTGGTTGGGCCTGGTGAATCTGCTTTCCTTTGTTCAGGGCTGAAGCTGCTTCATTGAGGTCTCTGAGTCAATTGAAGGAACACTGTACCAGCTGTCTGCCCTTGCCTGGGTCATGCTGAGCAGGAATAGGCACAGTCCCCTGCTCAGGTACCCATCAGTCTGTTCCCCTTGTTCATAGTAAAGGGGATGGAGAAGAGTTTCAATAATTATCAGGTCCTTCCTTGTAGAAGTTCTTTCTGGCTGGATTCTTGAGAGGTCCCACTGCAGGGGACCTCCCTCTGGTTTAATTTGCAGCTGTCTGGGTATGGGAAGACCACTGTGTTGATTTAAGGAGGTGACTGGGTGGCTAAGGTCTACCCAGATGGCTGCAAAGCCCTGGATCAGCTTTCTTTGCAGGAGTTGGCTTTTAGATGCTTGCTCTGTTTTAATGACCCTTCTGTTACCATGATATTTTATATTTTGTCTGTTTTTCCAAACATTTCTAAGTGGGTGAGCTTAAGGAATTTCTGCAACCCTCTTTCCCTCTCTGTTGCCCCTTCCCCTTTTCCATCCCCATGTTTAGCACAAGGTTAGGGAATTCTGCACTTATTATCTACTGGTATCCTATCTTCCAGTCTCTCCAGGTGTCTGACTTTGTAATATCAAGTCTTAGAGCATTTATTTTGTCACCTGCCTCTCAATTCTGCTTTTTCTTTACTGCCTCCTTTCTGTGTTGTGAGGAGATCAGGAATCACTGCCTAGCTCACTTCTGCCATCTTCCTCTATGATTATGAATTTCTTAAAATCAAGAACACCTTTTAAAAAACCTCAATAAGTTAAATAAAAAGTATGTATGCAAAAAATGAAAATGAAGTGTGCTACTTTGTGATTTCTAAATTTCAGCTTTTATATTCCATGCTTTTTAATATGTACACTAAGATTTCATTATTATGGCTTAGATATGTCCCCACCCCAAATTTAATATGTTGAAAATGTAATCCCTAAATTTATGTGTTAATAATATTTTCGGGCTGAGGTTGTGGCTCAGTGGTAGAGCACTTGCCTAGCATGTATGAGGCACTGGGTTCAATTCTCCGTACCACATATAAATAAGTAAAAATAATAAAGGTCATTGACAATTAAAGATATTTTTTAAAAATAATATTTGGAAGTGGATCCTTGAGAAGGTAATGGGATTAGATGAGGTCATGAGAATGGGGGAGCCAGAATAGTATTAGTGATTTTCTAAGCAAAGAAAGAGACTTGAGCTAGCATGCTTTCTCTGTCTCATCTTGTGATGCCCTCCACTATGTATGATGCAGCAATAAGACCTTTACCCAATGCCAGCACCATGAACTTGGACTTTCCAACATCCAGAACCATGAGCAAAATAAATTTCTATTCTTTATAAATTACATTGTCTGTGAGGTTCAGTTATAGCAACAGAAAACAAACCATGTCAATTGCATTTTGGTTATGATGTTTAGTTGCTTAGCAAAAAAACTGAATAAGTTATTATTCTGTTACATTGGATTGCAGACTCCAGGTCACAGAGATAATAATGAGAAAACATACATTTTCTCTTCCATACCACATTAATGATAAAAGATGAATTATTAACCACAGAGCTGCCATTATATTTCTAAAGTTGGTTTATACACATTTGAGGAGGAGTTTGCTAAATAAGAAAATCAAGATAAAAAAAAGAAATGTATTTTTTAATCAATCCTGTGAAGTATTAAAAATTCCTATTAGAGTATACTGTTTTGGTAGATACAAAATAGGCTATCCTCCCATACACAATTAATACAAACCTACCCTCATGTAGAAATTCTTTCTGCAACTGAAGGCAAATGATGAAACAAAGGCAAGAGTTCAAAGAATTAGGTTGCAAAAAGGCCTCTGCTTTAGATTGCTCAAAAACATCTATCTCTTTGTCTTTACATTTTCCTAATTTCAATTCTTTTTCCTACTCATACCAAGAACAAGTCTATCCGTTGATCTTCCAGGTTAATTAATTGATTTTACAACAGTAAGAATGAGATTCGAATGTAAATATATGGATATAAATACATATTTTATACATAAAATATGTTTTCAAAAATATCAAAAGTAGCCATTAGCTAAGTGTGCTGGCTTACACATCTAATCCCAGTGACTCAGGAGGCTGAGGCAGGAGTACTGCAAGTTCTAAAACAACCTCAGCAATTTAGCTAAGTCCTAAGGACACGGCAAGACTGCATCTCAAAAAGGACTGAGGATGTGGCTGCATGATTGGGTGACCCTGGGTCCATTCCCGAGTACTGAAATAAATAAATAGAATAAAAGTATCTACTAAACTGGCAATATTATGTTTCACTCTAATTTTCTTTGTTATGTCTTGGTTTATAATGTTTTACTATAATCTTTGATTACTTTTATAAGTACAATAATAATAAATATTGTTATTGTATTGTCCAATATTGTTTAAAAACAATCTAGGACATAGTGGTAAATGATACTCCCCTATCCTCCAAGAACATATAACCTCTTTTCTTTTCTATGTTACTAGTAATATAAAATGATACAATGCCTACGGTAGACATATTATTGCACTCTCCTATGTCCACCTTCCAATTCTGGTAACGGGTTAATATATTAAATTTACATAGTTAAGGGGGATTAAGTTTGTAGATGGAACCAAATATGGCCATTAGTTAACCTTAAAATAGGGAGTTTATTATAGATTATCCAGGTGAGAACAATGCCATTACAAAGACCTTTTAGAGGGAAAGGTGGTGGGTGGGAACCAGAGAGAGCAGTGTGAAATGAATCAGCATGAATTTGTTGACTTTGAGGATGGAGGAAGGTACCTGAGCCAAGAAATGCAGGAAGGCTCTGGCACTTGGAAAAGATACCCAAACAGTCTCTCCTCTAGAGCCTTCAGAATAAACACAACACTGCCTCATATTGATATGAGCTCTGTGATGCTCTGCTGACCTACAGAACTGTAAGAAAACAAGTTTGTGTAATTTTAAGCCACTAAATTTGGCCTACATTTTTTTTTCAGAGAAGCAAAAAAAAAAAAAAAAAAAAAAAAAAACCAATCTTCATGTGATTGACTGCAAGTCAGAAACTAATTCAGGACAGATTAAAAGCATCTACACAGGGAATAGAATACATGGATTGTGTTGGCTCCTAGGCAGACTGCACTAATTTGTATATTTTCACTTCTCCCTCTATTTTGTATACTTCTCCCCCACCCAAAGAACCAGAGTATATTTTTCTAAACTTTGACTTTGGACTCGGCCATATGTCTTACGTTGGCCAACACAATGAAGTAGAAGGGAGAGGATGCTCATTCAGACCTACCCTTAAGAGACGTTGCATGTTTCCTTCTACACTGTTGCACTCTGACATCATGGGTAAAGCATGCCCCAGGTAGTGTTCTAGTTCCTGGAGGAGGATGAGTGTCACATAGATCAAAAGCAAACTGCCAGTGCCCAGTTCAGCCAAGATCAACTGATACCAACTGACTTTAAACAGGAGAGAAAAAAAGAAATTATTTCTGTTTTAAGCCAGAGAGGTTTGGAGTATTTTGTTATGCTGTAATAACAAACTTATAAAGCTCTTGCTTAGGATTTTTGTTCTGTTCTGTTTTACTTTTGATTGGTAGAGTGATGTATCCTAGCAACTTTCGTGTTATAATAATCAACTTTTTATTTGGTGGTCTAAATTTGATGCTGTTAAAGCTCAGTGCTGCCCACCAAGAACCTTCCCTCTGGACTGACAATCTGCAGGTTCATCTCATTTTCCTTCTGGAAAAAGATCAGGTTTTTACTGAATATAACTGCCCTCCAACATACCTTGAGGATCTTATACCTAAATTTTATGGATTTTGGCAGAAACTATGTTATTTCAGTCATTACTTAAATGTCATATTTGTACCATAATCCTTTCTATTTATATCCTGAATGTCTACTTGTATTACATAGATTCTTTCTAATAAAAGTTCCTGAAATGGTGCCAGCCAAGGAGCAAATTCTTTTGCTCTAACTGAAGGAAGCATTGGAAATTGAGTCATATTTTCAGCATTCACAAAGTGAAAAGAAAAGCCACTTACCAATAATTTCTGCCCTTCCTTTGTTTAATCCAGAAGACAATCCACTCTAAGATTGGTTTTCAGAAAGATTGCTAAGACAGCTTTCCCCCAAATTCTTTAGGGTGTTTATAATGATGGTATTCTACTCTTTTATTTCAGGTGAATGAAGAGAATGAAAGAGAACAAGCAGTTGAGGAAATCGGAATTCAATAGTTTTAAAAATTAACATGATCTAAAATGGAGCTTCTTAAATGATTAAACACTTTCCAATTTATATAATATAGGATAAAATAGGATGTAAATAACACAAGAGATGTGGCAAACACAGATTAAATATGAGGTTTTGGTTTTCTAGCATTCTCTTCCATTGCAATCTAAGCTCTATGAAGACAAGATCAGATGTATGTTGATTGTTTTGTCCATTGTCACTAGCACAGGGCATACATTAGTAATCAATATAAGTATCTGGTGAATTACAGTCAATGGAGTTCTTGTTTGTTTTCCATTAGGTACCATGTGCCATTAACATGTGGAGCAGGATTATATACAGTAGAAAGAAATTCCTCTGACTTCTTTGTCCAGGATTCCTTTTTTCCATCTGTGAAGATAAAGAATGTGACTGTGCAAATGGATCCACATAAAACTGTATGAGAGGGATTTGAAATCAATTACAAATATTGGAAAGTATATATGCTTCTTTCAAACCTTTCAAGAAAAGGTTTGAAAAAGTTTGACTCTTCATGAATGTAAAACTTGGGGCAGATACACTGTATTTTCAACTCTAAGATAGTTGATAATATAGAAACAAGAGCAAGAAGTTGATGTTTCTCTTGAACATTTTCCCTTCTGACATCTAAAGAGGATCTCTGTTCTTACAGGGTACAAGGATAAAGTGAAGGCTTTTCTAATTGTCTAAAAGGAAAGATAACATATTCTGAAAGACATAGGTGGAACTTTGGCATTGTACCTACTGACTGTGCATTAGATCAGACAGCAAATTAGATATTGATAGAACTATTTTGAACAGTCAATAAGCTTCCTGATGATTGATATCTTTATGCTGCCTGGTAATATCAATGCCATTTAGAAACTAGAGAACAAAACTTTAATATAATATTCTCTTCGTGGAATCCTAAAGTGTAATCTAAGCTCAAAACTCTCATTACTTAGATGGGGGATCTATGGAGTTGACTTTCACAGGCACCAGAGAAGGAAAATTAAAACATCACCCTGTGTTTTGTGTACAAAACTGTCCTTCCAGCACCCTCAGTCTGAATCAGAGGGCAAAGAAGTCAAGCGCTTTAAAGTTCTTCTAATAGGTTGGGGGAAAAAGTGGTTCCCAGAAGCAGTCTGTAAAAGTGTACTCTAGAGAGCTAAAATAAACTGCATGCAGAACAAATGGTTCATTTCATTAGGTGATTGTTTCTGGGAGGACATTCAGCTAAAACAGAGTACTCTGAAAAACCACAAAATATAACACTGTCCACTTCTAAATAGTATTTTCTGAAATGCAATCAGGAAAGTGGGAGATGATGAAAAGAAAGCACTATTAATTATACAACAGCCTCTGCTTTTCTTTTGCCCATTTCCTCTCATCCTCCCTCTTATTGTTCATGAAGAATTCTTCTCCAAGTCTAATCAATAGATAAATTAAATTCTTGTTAATTCATTCATCCATTTACTCATTCACCAAATGCCTGTTGACATCCTTATAGGCATTGAGATGCATCAGTGAGAAAGACAGATACAAATACTCTCACCAAGCTTACCTTATGGTGGGAGAAGATGGATGATTAGCAAATAAGCAAAATACATGGGGAATTTATAATTTTAGTAGAAACATATCTCCAGTTTTCTGAGTGAACAAAGGGAAAAGAGATTGAAGATGAGGTCATAATGGGAATGGTGTAAAAATGGTGTTATGGTCTTGTGTAGATGTTGGAGAGGTAGAGCAAATGCTGAAGAAGTTAGGTAGAAGCATAGAAGGGTTGGAAATGCAACTTTGATTATGAGATGTGAATGTTAACATTTATGAAGTGGAAAACATATAAGATTGGATTAATGGCACATAAGTCATCTCTGAAGAAAATATAAGTGAACCTAAAACCATAGTGAAAGTAAATATCCCCAATAAAATATAAAAAGAGAGGGGACAGAATATCAGAGACCTATGGAAGAAATTCAAGTGCCCCATCACAAATACAATTAAAGTTTTCTAAGGAAAAGAGAGTAATAAAAAATAAGAATTGAAAAGGGCATTGGTGGCACATGTCTGTAATCTCAGGAAGCTGGGACAGGAGGATCACAAGTTCAAAGCCAGCCTCAGTAGGTCAATGAGGACTTAAGCAACTTAATGAGAACCTGTCTTAAAATTAAAATAAGTAAATAAATAAAAATGTTGTTAAGTTCCCCTGGGTTCAATCCCCAATACCATAAATAAATAAATTTAAATGACCATTTTCCAAATTTGATGAAACCTTGTGGCTCAGAGACATTCCAATTTTTAAATACATCCCAAACAAACTCCTAACCCAAGAATCTGAAAAATACTATACTAAGGGTCATTATAGGTAAAGTGCTTTAAGCCAACGATAAAATCTTAAAACATTCAGAACAAAAGGCCACATTGCATACTTAGAAGCAAAATTTAAAATCAGGGCAGATTTTGAATCAGAAGTAAAGCAAGCCAAAAGCCATCAGGTATTTAAACTGCTAAGAGAAAGTCAAATCAAAACAAAACTGACTACATATGAATGTATACCTAGAGAAAATTATTTTCAAAATCTGAAGGAGAAATAGAGATATCTTTAGACACACCAAAGGTTAAAGAATTCATTAATAGCCAATGAGCACTGCTAAATAACAAATGAATGAAGTCTTTCAAGAAGGAAAACAATATCTGATAGAAATGGGATTGGCATGAAGAAATGACTACCGGACATGGTATTTATGTGCATAAATATGGACATTAATTTTTATCTGAATTTTTGAAAATGTAATGTTTACTTGTAGGGGTTCTGTGTTTGGGATTGGGGTCCCTGATGACTTCATGGATGTGACATGCTTGGTGCCTGGGATGGTTTTTGTGCAAAGGTATAGGATGCCCGGTTGCTATGGTAATGCCCTCCATGCTAGAATCTTATCAGCTTCCACCTTAATCTTAGGCACATAAGTCCTGGGAATAAAGGAACTTGCTTGCTTGATAACTACAATGTTTCACCAAGCTCCTTTGCTCCTGGAGCTGCCTACCTAACAGTAACTTCAGACAAGGGACTTTCTTGAGAACTGCACAAAGCTCCTAACATTGTATATTGTAACTATGAACTGTAACTGCAGAATAAGCAACCTTACTGATACTCTAAACAATAATGTGGTTATGGTACTAATGACCTAATGTAACCTATTGTTATAAATAAACTTGGCCCCTTGGACAAAGAGCCACTCTGCCTCCTTCCCTGCCTCTACAATTTGTCTCTCTGTCTATATTATTATTCTTTACATTTACTTAAAATGAAATTAATAATACCATTCTACACACAAAAATAACTATTCAGAAAGATGTTATAAGGCAAAAATAGCACAAAGGTCAATACAGAAGAAATGAATATCTACTATCGTGACAATTTTGTGTTATACTGAAATTGATATAATACAATTTGAATTGTGACTGTGGTAACCAGACAGCATCCATGACAATCCTTAAAATATCTCTTATTTCTAGTAGCCACAGGGTGAATATTTCTGAAAATCAAACAGTCTTTTTAAAGATAAGTTGCTGTGTTACAATGATAATTGAATTTCATCTCTCCTAGTTTCTCATATGAAAGTTAAGGCATTAATGAAGAAAGAATTAAACACTTATATCTCAAATGTAGACATTTTTTTGGACTCAAACAAAAACAACAATGTTGAATCTCTTTGTCATTCTTAGACTCCCTTAGAAGTAGAAGAAGCCCTTAAAGGAAAAAAAAAAAAAAACAAACAAACCCAGATTCCCTCCCACCAAAAATTATGTGGTAACCATAAAAAGGGCATGCACAATTTCTTTAAGATCCACTGTAATCATCAAGTTGCCAACAAAATAAAAAATAGGGTCAAATCTCAGAATACTCTAGGAGGATGATTACTCTGGTCTGCAATACTCCATGAGGAAATAGAAATAGCTTATGCTAATATGTATCACCAGAAATATGGGAAATGTGTAGGAATATGTGTAAGGATGCTAGATCATGAAAAACCAAATATTTATATTATATTGGGCTAAATGCATTGATAAAGGTATAGTTAACAGACTTTCCAGAGCCTATTAACTTTCACAGCTGAACATATCACTGGATGTTTGAGTGTATATGAATTCAATGAGAATATCAACTGATTGATAGTGGGATTCCAGAGTTTCCTTGGCATTGTATTAAAAGAAAACCCAAAGGCTTAGGGAGATAGTAATGTTTGACTGCATTGATCATATGTTATATGCACACCTATCCCACAATTATGTTTTATAAAAAAAGATCTAGAAAATACTCTTTTCCTAAGGTGTTCATAAATACATCAGTGACAAGAGCATCTCTAAAAAGGCCTATGATTGACTCCATTTTAAGCCAGATATGACCATCGGGAATGCCACCATTAAGATGGGATTCTGTATTTCAAAAACAAATGACAAGAGTCCAGCATAGCAGAGGCCAAGCAGCAGTACTTAATCATCAAAGTCAAGGTGGGCAAATCAACCATAAAGGGAAGCAGGGATATTCCAGTAATTAGAATGCATTGACCTGCAGAGATCTTTAGTAGAGGATAATTGATCACAGTGTCCCTAGGAATGAAATAGATGGACAGGTTACTAGCATATTGCTGGATTTACATAAGAAAAACATACTCTAAGCTTGGTAGCAAGAAACCTGACTTGGGTTTCCAAGGTACAGAATTATAGTCTCTCAGCCAGTTTCAATATGTGAGACTCACAGACAGACTCAGAGCCCATTGGCCATAGAGAAGTCCCAGGTCTTCAAGGAAGGACACAGCACTACTGCAGCAGGTTTAAATTGTAAATCTTTTTCTAAGTCATCTGTTTACCAAAATGCCTGTGCATTGGGAAAAATGATATTCCCAGACATTTCAGGAATTACTAGATACTGGCTTTGAATAAAATTTATTTCTGGTAACTTGAAATGCCATAGTGGCCCACCAATCAAAGTAGGGGATTATGAATGTCAGGTAGAATCTTAAGTCTGAATTATAGCCATTTTAGTAGGTTTTCAGATAAATACTGGGTATTTCCCAGCCCTTCAACATATAACTCCAGTAGACAAAATCAATAATTTTTAGAGTACTCATACAGGTCATTTAACTTGTGGCAACGTCCATAAGAGTGGAAAGGGATGAATAGAAGCTCTTTGGACTTTCTCTATGCCAAATTAGAATTATAAATCAGAAGCAATACCAGACCTTGGGGAGGATTACAGAGATTAACGCCATCATGAAGACTTAGGGATGTCCTAAATTATAGGTATAGGGATGGTCCAAAGATATAGGAATGGTCCTACATATCACATAGCCATTTAATTTCCTAGTTTGACTTGTATAGAAGTCAGATGAAGAATTAATGGATTATCATAAACTTAATCAGATGGCGATTACAATAGTAGCTTCTGCTGTACCAGATGTGGTGCATTTGCTAGAGCAAATCAAGACAACCCTGGTACTTATGTTGCTATGAAGCTAACTCATGCCTCTTTCTTCTTATCAATTTTTATGTATGATTAAAAGCAATATACTTTTGGCTATCAGTATTGCTTCAGAGCTACATCAATTAGATTACTGTTCACAATATTATCTCATGAGAACTTGACCATCCTCACATTCCACAAACCATTTTTACTTGTCTGATATTATATGTGCATATATATGTATGTATATATGTAATGTATATGTATATGTATATACACACATGTTATTGACTGTACTTGATGAGCGAGGTATAAGTAATTTACATGAACAGGTGGTTATGATTTCATTAATACCAATTCATGCTCATTTTCTTCTCAGTCCAAGCCTTTGGAATTTGGAGTGTTTTTCATAAACAAATAACTGATGAAGAACAATCTTGAATCTTATTTAGAAGTGAGTCACATTATATGCTGCTATTCTCTTAAAAGGAAATGCTACAGCACTATTGCCTGGTTCAGGAAAAACCCTAAGATCATTGGGAGAGGAAAATATTCCCTATAGAGAAAATATGGAATGATAATTTTGTTGTCTACTATGTATTGAGTGAGAATTGTTCTGAGGATAGATGTATAATTATTTATGGGTTGATGGTGGTTTGGGTGGAATGATAAGGGACTTGAGGAATAAGATTAGAAGATTGATGGACAGAAAGTTTGGCCAAAAAAAGTATGTGGACAGACTACTCAGAATAGGCATAGACAAAAAAAATATTTGTGTCTTGGGTAAGTGCTCATCAAAGGGCATCCTTTATTGAGGAAATGTAATCAGAATGGACAAAATAATTAGGGGTGAAATGACACATCTATTGAACTCAATCAGATTTTCTCCCCTGCCTCTGAAGCTCTTGGTCAATGTACTCATAAACAAAGTGATCATAGTGGTATGAACAGGGTCTATGCATAGGCCAAACAACATGGGTTTCTCCTGAACAAGACTGGCCTGGCTGCTGTTAACTGCCAAGTGATTTATCTGCCAACAGCAGAATCCAAGGGTGAATCTCTGACACAATGCCATTTTGAGGGATGAAGAGAGTTTAAAGTTATCTTCGGATAGAAGATTGATTAGATTTTCATCCTTCCATCATTAAGAAGGCAAAGATTTAACCTCAGTGGAGTGGATACATATTCTGGACATGGATTTTTCTCTCAAACCCATAATGCTTTTACAGCCCCATCACAGAGTCATACAATGCCTTGTTTATCATCATAGCATTCCATCTATCATTATGACAAATAAAATAATTTCTTGCTAAGAAAAAGTGCAGAAATGGGCTCAAGTCCATGGAATCAACTATCTTATTATTTAAGTCAAAATTTAGAAATAGCTGTCCTATTGGAGGGTATAATGACTTATTAGAGATACAGTTTTGGCTCCATTTGAAAAATAGCACCCTGAAATGTTGCCTTCTCTTTCATAGGATGTATTTCATGCTTTGAATCAGAGATCATTGTATGGTGCTTCTTCCCTCATGAACAGAATCTGTAAGTCCAGGAATCAAGCAATGAACATGGGTATTGCTACTCTTACTATTAAAACTAATTACCCCCAAGGAATGGAATTTTGCTTCTTTACTTAAGCAGTTTTGACTTCTGCTGACTTAAAGATGTTTGTTTCCAAGAGAAAGATACTTCCAATATGGAAACAAAAATGGTTTCACTGAATCAAAGTTGAGATTTCCATCTCACAATTTTGGTATCTTTCAGTTATTCAGGAGTTAAAAAAAGATGGAGATAACTTAGTAGCTGAAATGATTGAAACAATTGACATCAGTTATGGAAGGGAATTGAGGCTGATGAAGGAAAAGAAGATTTTGTCGGAGTGAAGGAGATTCTCTATTATGCCTCTAGACTGCCATGTATTCAACCACCAAAATGAATAAGTAAATAAGTAAAATTAAATAAAAATAAAAATCTGTAGCTGACTGAAGATTTCAACCATTTGTTTGAGAGTTTATATTTAGGTTACTCCATTGTGTAAAACAAACCAAAGGAGCTGAGGTTCTGGCTGAAATGAGAAAAAAAAATATTGAATGGGTAGTTAAAGAAGAAAGCCATAGAGAGCAATTACAACCATGTGACCAATTAGAAACATTAGGAGATGGTCACTTTATGCATAATCTCTATGTCTGATATAATATATATAATATATATATATATAAGCTTATTTTTACACCTTAATCATTCCCTGCTCTCTATTTCTTTTAAAAAATCTTTCTCTTCTGCACGAGTTATTAGAGATTAACTTTACAATTTAGTCTTTAGGTAACAGAACATTTAGCAAGAACATAACTGAATATGAAGGGTAATTAAATATTTATTATTTACAATGGTAACAAAATCTGTTGGAACTTTTTTTTTCTCATTTTATAGTAGAGACTTTATGCTTTCTCATTTTGTAGCAGAATAAGGAATTCACCTATAAGAAGGACATACATATCTTGTTAGGTTGGAATAGCTTGTGTTGCTTTACTATTGCAAAAACGTTAAATGAAGAGTACAAAAGAAAGCTAGATAGCTGAACGGGTGGACTGTGTGAGTTATCAATTTATTGCTTCTTGGCTCTCAGTGAACCTTTCAATATATCCTCTATGATGAGCAAGGAAATTTGTTTTAGCATTTTTGAAAGTGAACAAAATATTAAGCTTGGTAAAGGGCACTGGAGGGACACTGTAGGAGGAAGAAGCTTTCCGTTACTTTTTGGCAACAACCTGAGCATCAGCTGTGTGGGTATGAGAATATCTGGTAAGCCTTATGAGCCATGAGCCCAGATTTTGGCCCTCTGCTACCTTTCAGCCTAAGCTTTTCAGCATGGACATTGACAACCAAAGACCTTCAGTCCACACATCTACCCTGACTCCCTTTTCTAGTCCCTGTATGGCCCCCATGTAGCCTGCATCAAAAGATTGACATCAGTCAAAAATACTGCTCCTTCTCTAGGCCCCTGCACAGCCCACCTGTGGTTTAAAAGGATCCTGTTTCTTCTGTGTGCTCTCTGCATGCTCATGACTTGTTACTTATCTCCTGTTTCCCGCCTGTATGCTAGAAGCTCTCCGGTTGCTAGCTTCATAACTGAAGACCAGTCCCAGAAACTTGGCCTCAGGAGGAAACTTCTCTAATCTCTGGTGTGCTAATATACCTTCTTATTGTCTAAATACCTTCTGAATTTGTCTATCTTCCAGTACTCCCCATCAGACCCACAATACAATATCCAGTTTCTTTGCATCTTTTTGGTACTCTTTCTTATCAAAATTAATTTTATTTTAAACCCCTTCTTTAACCTATCTGTGACTTCTGTCTCCTGAGGGGAACCACACTACCACAGTCATATTAATAGACTTAACAATAAAAACTCTATGATTATCTCCATAGAGAGGGGGAAAAAAACATTTGAAGATACTTACTCAATATCTACTCATGACAAAAACTTTCAGTGAACTATGAATAGAATGGAACTTCTTCAACCCAACAGGACATTCTAAGAGACATTCTACTTAATATTGAAAGTGTTTTTACCTTACATTAAAACAAGGAATAGATCTTTGCTTTACCATTTTTATTCACCATTGTATGTAAAGTCCTACCCAGTGCATGAAAATTAGACATATGTGTAGATAGGTATAGATATAGGTAGATGGAATTCTGGTTAGAAAGAAGTAAAATTGTCTTTGCTTGCTGAAGACACAATCATCTTTGTGGAAAGTCCTATGAAAATAGCTACTAGAATAAATGAGTGAGATTAACAAGATTGTTGTATGCAGTATCAAGGTGCAAAATTCAACTGTATTTCTATATATTCATAATGGAAAACAATGTAATTTTGAAAAGAATATAATTTTAAAAGCTATGAAAATATATGAAGGACTTAGACCAAAAAAAAAAAAAAGAAAGAAAAAAGAAAGAAGTCTAATTGCTATTGAGAACTACAAAACATCATTGAGATAAATAAAAAAAGATCCAAGGAAATGGACAGATTGTTTTTTCAGTGCACATTGCCAAAACTATTTTAAAAAGGACATGAAAGATATCAACAACAACAAAGCAAACTTCAATCCACACCTAACACACTATAGAGAAAAATATCAAAGTGAATCATGGACCTGAAATTTAAACCTAACACACTATAATTTCTAGGAAAAAGCTTAAGAGAAAAATTTTACAATATTGACTCAGATTAAGATTTCTTATATATAGCATCAAAAGAATAATCCATAAGACAAAGGATTCATAAATTGTATTTCAAAATTTAAAACTTCTGCTTTTTGAAAGATACTGTTCGAAGAATGAAAACACAAAATATTGATTGGGAGAAAATAATTGCAAATCAAATATCTGATGAATGATTTGTATTATAGAAATAAAGTTTTCTCACAAATTAATAACAAGAAAACAACCTAAATTAAAAGAACTGCTAACTTGAACACATGCTTCACAAAACATGACATCCAGATGCAAGTAAGTACATAATATGATTTTTTCTGTTTTGATCCTGAGTATTCATGAAAAGTTTTAATATCATAACATTATTCACCTTTAGTGAAATGCAATCATAATTAAGCTATGCCTACATACTTATTAAAATGTCTAAAATTAAAGGCTGATCATACCAAGTGTGGGTAGGAAACAAAGGAATTGTGATATATTCCTGGTGGAAATTTAAAATAGTACAGCAACTTAAAAAAAAAAAGTTTAGCAACTTCTGTGAATTTTAAATATATAAACACGACATGATCCACAATTTCATCCATTTTATTTCTTAGTATTTACATAGTAGAAATGAAATCACAGATATATACAAAAATTTGCACTCAAATATTCTTTTAAAAAATGTTTTAAAGATATTGATGGACCTTTATCTTATTCATTTATTTATATGTGGTACTGAGAATTGAACCGGGTGCCTCAGATATGTTAGGCAAGCACTCTACCACTGAGCCACAATCCAAGCCTGCCCACAAATATTCTTAATAGACTTATCTGTAATAGCTCAAAAATGGAAACAACCCAACTGTTACTCAACAGGTTTAAAAAAAAAAAAAAGATTAACAAATGTGGTACTTAAGCAAGAATGAATTATTGATACATGCAACAATAAGGACAAATCACAAGTTAATTATGATGTTTGTATGTAGCCAGATGGCAAAAAGAACATATTGTATTATTCAATTTATATAAAATTTTAGAAAGGGCAATCTAATCTACAGTTATTGAATGCATATTAGTGATTGTCAGTTGAAAGAGGATTGTGAAGCAACACAGCAAGAGAGCAAGGGCAATTATTTCAAAAATTTGGCTATGAAAGGGAAAAGAGTGAATGCTAAAAGGGAATTTGTAGTGCTGGGTATTAACTTCAGATGGAAAGATTTACTATATTTCAGTGCTGAGAGAAAGAAACAGATAGAAAAGCTTGAAGACATAAAGAGAGGAGATAAGTGAGCAGAGAACTAGAAAGAAAGGAAAGTCAAATGGCCAGACTCCTGTATGAGACAGAGCAGGGGTTGGATATTGGGAACTGCAAGGTCACTGGGGGCACATTGGTAAAACGTTTCTGCAGAAGATGCAGTGGCAGATGCCAGAGAGAGGTGATTCTCAGCTTTGTGTTATGGAAGATGGTGTCAGCGGGGAGTGAGGATTTATGTACCCTAAAGACCTGTTGGGGATTTGCAATGCCAGGTTCAAAGTTGATACAGCATGACTGGGAAGGGAAGACCAGCATTTGACTTCACTAGATAACTACTTAGGACTTACTTCAAAGTATCACAATTGCAGCCAACCCCTCTGCTACCTCAGCATTCCTTCTGCAATGGTTTCCCTTTCTTCCCAGTTTGTAGTAACTAGACTGTGGGTAACATTTGGCAGATATTAATGAGTCCTACTAGACAATACTGCCTTTTGAGTTTTGTTATTGATGTTGTTTACCACATGATACCTCTGCTCCCCAAAGGACAAAGCCTGCCACTTCTCAAGCTTCATTCAAAGAATAGAATTTCACAAGGCATCTCAGGAACCCTCCTTAGTTTTCATGACCCTTGTCTGCAAATTTCCTTTTTATCATACTAACCATAATAATCCATATCCAATAGAAAAGCCAAAATCAAATAACAGAAGAGGCTGAAATTTGCCTTTTCTAAAAATATCGTTGGCTAAGGTTACCTGAGAGATTATGACCAAGTTCATCACTGAATATTCATTAAGTATCTACTTTCTACATCACCTGACCTGTTATTTGGTACAGATATGTTTAATCAGCTTTTTTTTTTTTTTTTTTTTTCTGCTGCTGTAACCAAAAGAACTGACAAAAACAATTAGAGGAGGAAAAGTTTATTTGGGGGGCTCATGGTTTCAGAGGCCAGTTCCATTGCTCTGGGCCTGAGGTGAGGCAGAACATCATGGTGGAAGGGTGTGGTGAAGGAATGCAGCTCAGAACATGACACTAAGAAGCAGAGAGACAATACATACCCCAAAGTCATATCTCCAACAACCCACCTCCTCCTGCCATATCCCACTTACCTATGACCACTCAGTTAATCTATTCAAATGGATTAATGTACTGATTAGTTCAAGGCTCTCATCGCCTAAGCACTTAACTTCTAAATTTTCTTGCATTGTCTAACACATGAGCCTTTATAGGACACCCCAAATCTAAACAATTACAAGATATATTCTTCTGATATATAGCATCCCAAAGAATACATATTTTATAACACATATGAGGAATTTGTCCCTAAGAGAAAAACAAAAAGAATGACACAATTTATGCATATTATAGTTTAGAAATTTCTACAGCACCTAATTAGGGGGGAAATTATGGATGCCTATTATGTAAACAAGAGACTCAGATAAAAGTTGAGGAGTCATAGGAAGAACTGTAACTAAAAATGACCTCAGGAGAGAAGGAAAAATGTGAGAATCTTTTTCAAGAAGATCAACTCCATTCAACTAGTAAGCTTTCAGTTGATTCTTTGTAGATGTCTGTGACATTTAAAATGTGACAAATACAGAGAGAAAAGATATGAATTAGAAATTGGAAGATTTGGATTCATGTTTGACCTTTGCCATTAATTGCTGAGAAAATGTAGACAGGTAATTGAGCCTCAGTTTAATTATCTATAATATGACAATAATTAAATGTGTGCCATCTACTTGCCAAAGATCAAAATGGCAAAATTTATGTGGCCCATTATTAACTATGAAACATTACTAAGAAGAAAATTATTTTTTGTGTTTATCATTGTTGTTAAGAGGTAATTATATGGCCACAGATAAAGATATCTTGAAAATAAAAAAGTCTAAGTAAAGAGACACCTGTCTTTGCATACATATTTGTGCCCTTCACTTATTTTAAGCTGGTCTATACAGACCTATGAAAATATGAGATGCTGATATTTTAAATATGGAGAGGTATTTCTAAATTGGGAATACATGCATGGCTGCTTCAAATATTAATCATAAGGCAGTTACCATATTGACTAGGACCTGAAAACTGTTGCAATCCCTAACATGATTTAAAATAATAAGTTAAAATATGAAATAAAAATAGACTGACCAACAGATGTAATTTTTTTCATTTCCTATTTGTTTAACATTTTCATGTTAATAGAGCTTGTAAATTACAGAAATTATTCTTTAGTTCTTATCTATCTTTTCATTGATGAGTCACCCATTGCAATGCCAAGAATATACACATCCCAGTTTCATACTTGGAGAACCATTGATAGGATCATAGTTGAGCAATTTCTTTGACTGATGGTGGCCATTGTAAACTATAATGTGTTTGACAAGAAGCTTCCAATAAATATACTTTTCTGAGATAAAAATTTTGAAACACGTTAATATATTAATGTTTCCAAGGTAATAAATTTGGAGCATTGTTCAGATAGCTGGCACAGTCCTGTATAGCCTGATGGAGAAAGAAAATGACTGTTTTACCTGAGGATTTTATAATTGTGTCTCATAATCATGCAGAATTTTGGAAATACTGTACACTCTCATAACATGGGGAAAATTCCTAAATGTCTAGACATTTAGGTGCTTTTAACCATAATTGCTACGTGGGAAAAGAAAATAATACTACATCCAGGTCTGATACAATCAAAATGCTGTATTTAGTCTGCATGCAACTTTCTTCTGGGAATCACAGAACGCTCTGTCCTATTTAACATAGCATATGGACATAGTATATACAATTATTGTAGTCTGCTTTTTCTATTAAAATGCTAATGAATAAAAAGGGATTTCATTTTTATTAAGAAGGTTAGAGGTACAAGTGTGGGAGAGTGAATTAAAAACAAACCTACTGGGAGAAGAGATAAGAATTCTCGACATCTGCATGATTTTCCTCCCACATATCAAACTCAGAATCATGCATCCACAGGGAAGAGGGATATTAAAATACAAAAGAAAACTGAAGCCAAACTTAAAAGAGAATATCAGGAGACACCAAAAGGGTTCAATAAAAGCAAATAATTTTCTGATTTTATTCGTAAATAATATTGATATTCATAAAACCCAGAGACACACATAGTGGGTGATTTTATCTTTTGTTCTCTTCCTCATTTTAAAAATTTACTGTATTTAAGAAACATGCAACAATACCAGCGTTTTATTATTCTAGGCTTTTCTCACACATCTCTGCCTTTTTTTTTTTTTTTTTTTTTTTGCTGACTTGCCTTGGGCTAATTCAATATGCATTATTGTCTCCTTCTGCCTGCAAAGATGTTTGTGAATCTGATCCCACATGAATCTATGTCCTGAATCCATACCTTCTTTCCAGGTTTCAGATCCATTCAGGTATATGCAAGGATGCAGCCACTCAGACAGATACATTAGATACCCCAAAATTCAACAGATGACATTACGTTTTATAATTTTTGTCAGAAAATTAGAAACTAGCACTTCTTCTAAAAATACAAATGCTTTTGTGCTGACAGTCGGCTGAATTTTTGAGAGACTTTTATTTTTCATGATCATCTCTAACAAAGGTGAAGAACATGAAAGAAATGGTGCTATTTATTCCTGACAATCCTAGAGACGAAAGAAAAAGGAAGGTTTTACCAACTTGAAAGTCTTCAAAACAAGATTTGCATAAGGAAGTTTACATTTTAGAGCTAATGTACTATAACCATTAAATAATAAAAACTCTAAAGAAATGAACAAAAGGTTTTCATATTTAAAATTACTTCAAAAAGTAAAATTACTGTCAAGACTTAAAACTCTTTAGTTTGAATTACTCTTTTACCCTCAAAATTGAAGATTTTTTAAAACACAATTTTTAAAAAATGAATTGTATATCCAAATGAATTGTCACATGGATGTCTTACAAATTCAAAATGTCTTCACTACGAATAGCCTTTCTTCTTAGAGTATTTTAATCTCATTTCACTTTGCTGGCAGATGGTATGTAGATATAGTCTAGTTCTCAAACAAG
Organism: Callospermophilus lateralis; assembly: GCF_048772815.1. Taxonomy (NCBI): domain Eukaryota; kingdom Metazoa; phylum Chordata; class Mammalia; order Rodentia; family Sciuridae; genus Callospermophilus; species Callospermophilus lateralis. The sequence goes on along the minus strand of NC_135312.1, from coordinate 96,639,778 downwards.
AAAACTGAGAACTATTCTATTCTTCCCACCTCATGGCTAACTGTTCAGCAAATCTCTACTACATACAATTGCATGCTGTTACATCCTATTCACTCTGCAATTTCTTTACTGGGAAATCTCTTTAATTCATCCTCTTTTCATACAAACCTCTATAAAACCTACATCTAGCTTCTATCTCCTGACTGCTGCAGAAAACTTCATCCTGTTATGACATCTGCAGCTTGGGTATAACCTCAATACTTCATACCCCACTTGCACTTCATAAAACTGTGAATTTTTTTCAAGTGTCTCATCCATTATGTTCCTTTTACACCTTCATATTTTTTCAGTATTTCTCACCTCTTTTCAGATTGTTCTTAACCTTTCTTACTTAAGATATAGAATATCCTAGTATTCTTGGGTCTTTGAAGTCCAAATTAGTCATTGGCTTAATTAGGAAATCTTTGCAAATGATATCTTTCACATTAATGTACAAACAACCTCTATCCCTCTGTAAGATACATATGTACTTGTTTATTGACCAGTACATACAGGCACTGGTATCAGTCCCTCTGAACTCATAGAACAACATCATATTTCTATTTTTGAAATTAAACAAGGTTTATGAATAGAATAAGAAAACTCACAACAAAAGTATAATTTATTTGGGAATAATAGGTAAGTGTTAGCATATTGAAAAATGGAGAATGATGGATGACAGTATTTTAGAAGACAAAAAGGAAAAGTTATCATTGGGAGATCATTAGAGTATGATTTTAAAGCACTGTGCTACCCCCTTTCAGTTGTAACCATTTCAGTTGTAATTATTCTACAAGATACACACACACACACACACACACACACACACACAAACACATACACTTATATTCATCTACTTATCTCCTTTCTTATATCCTAGCATGCTTTCCTATAGTGATTAGAGTAGAATGAGTCACAGTTAATCTGTTCCAGGTTTTCTAATTCAGATGGATTTGACCATTTGGTGAAGACTGCCCATCTTATGTGCTCTCTCAGACTTTATCTTCATTCCATCTCATTAGACTTTTTTTGTGCTGCCTCCTTTCTCCATTTTAATTTTATTCAATGTGGTATTCTTATTGTTCAAAGATGTATATTTTTTGTTGGACTTGAAAAATAGATATATTTCAATATTTAACCTATTTGGAAGTAGTAGAAAATATAGCACTTACTTATTGGTAAATATAAAATTAAATGGTACAAGGAAATGAAACCTTACATTTAAATATTGTTATACACTACCATAATAAGAAATTTAAAAAGTGCAATTATTGGGAAGTGGATCTAGTCAAATTATGTTGTTACATTGTGTGCATGAATGACTATGTAACAATAAATCCCACCATTCTGTACAATTATAATGCACCAATAAAAATATGAGACAAAGCACAACTTATACCTTTAGTGAAAGAAACTGATCATAGGGTGTCTACACTTGATACACAGTTTTTCTTCCTCTTACAGTTTGTTTTTAGAATTAAATTTATAAGTAACTTAGAATTGTAAATGTAATATTCAACTTTATTAAAATAATGATTCCCAAAGTTTATTCTATACATTTATAAATATACAGAGAGTTCTATTAAAATAAATTTTGCTTTGCCTAAATATGTACAATGGAACTTGGAGAAACAGAAAGAAATAAAGACAAGGAAGGAGGGAGGAAAAGAAGAGAGAGAGAAAGAAAGGAAGGAAGGCCAACACATTAAAACTAAAAAGATCAGCATTGTAAAGTGGTGGTTAAGAGTTGTGAAGTTTGCTTTTATGTGTCAACTTGACTGGGCTTAGGGATGTCAAAATACCTGGCAAAACATTATTTCTGGCTGTGTGGACGTGACTATTTCCAGAAGAGATTAATATTTGAATCAGTAGACGAAGTTAAGAAAACGCCCTCTCACTAACGTGTGGGGGCATCATCTAATTTGTTGGCAGAGAAAGGACAAATTCTTTCTAATTTAGCTGAGACATTGGAAGTCCTGGTTCTCTGAGACCAGGGGCCACCACCCCAACTCTGTTTTAAAGGTTTTTGGACTTAGACTGAGTTAGACCACTGATTCCTTGAGTCTCCAACTTACAGATGACATATTGTGAGACTTCTGGACATTTGCAATCACATTAGCCTATTCCCATAGTAAGTTTTCTCCTGTAAATGTCTGTACATCTTTTTTTGCTTCTGTTTCTTTAGAGAATCCTGACTAATACAAGAGTAAAATCCAGGAGCCAGACTGTCGGTGTGTTTTTGCAGTGTCAGGTCCTATAATCACTGTGAATTTGAGAAAGTCAAATTCATGCGTCTGTTTCCTCTTCGTTAAAATTCAGGTAAAAATAATAGTTATGTATCATATAATAGTTTTTGATTAAAATGTTTTGTCTCAGAGAATAATTTTTTCTTAAATGTGTTAACATATAAAAAGCAGTTACAATATGTCTGGCCGATAGTATCATTAGATATCATTGTAATTATTATTATTAAATGAAAGATTATACTTTTTATTCTTAATAGAGTTCTCTCTATTCCAGTCCAAAAAGTCATACAATATTTCTTAATTCAGAGTTGTAGTTATCTTTAACAGAAAAGAAATAGCCTTAGAAAATGTCTTTTCTGGGCTGGGAATGTAGTTCAGTAGTACAGCATTTGCCTAGCATGTGCCGAACACTGTTCTAAGCAGGAGAGATTCAGTAGTAAATAAATACACATAAATTCATGTCTCTCTGCCTTATGGAGAATTAATTGAAGTGGGGAAAGTTGAACAATAAATTACAGATCAATCACAGTTATATTATATTAGATGTCAAGGAAAGAATATTTTAGACCATGAGACAGCAAATATTATAGCTTTGAGGTAGACGTGGCTGGACTAGTTGTCCAGGTAGGAGCAATGACGGCAGTGTCCATGGTTGTAAGTGAGAGAGGGAGAGAGCACTAGGAAATGCCATAAAGTGGATAACAGGATCATATAGGCTTTGCAGACCATGGCAAATATTAAGGCTTAATTCTGAGTAAATAGAAGGAACTGGAAGTTCATGAGGAGTGCCAACATTGGGCTTACAGTTGAATAGGACATTTCTGTTTTAGGATGGATTATGATGAGCAGAGAGAAAGGTAGTCATTGGAGGCAATTCTAGGAGGGAAGAAATCTTACTGCAAAGTGAAAGGGCTGGAGCAAAAGATCCCAATGCCTGGGGTTATAGTCCCAGAAGAAGAGCGTCCAACAATTCATATACACACAAAGCACTTTCAGCATGGTCTTAATTTAGCTATAATAAAATATGCAGCATGAATAATGAATATGGATGCATAGATATTAATAATATCTATATTCTTTAGATGCATACTGATTTTATGGAGTATCATATCGTTATAAATTGTCTTAATCAGTGAGTTCTAAGAGAACAATGCCTGAAGGTAGTGGACCTATAATTTTTCATTATTAAAATAAGTTTATGCTTTTACAAATGGAAAACCACAGTGCTAAATAAGAGGATTTGACCTCCTCATGAATTTTTCCTAATTTTTGAAAAGAAGACGTGAGAAATCACCAACTTCCTAGGGTCTGTCATAGATTAGCCAACATTGCCATATTTATTGCTGTCTCAAAGCTCTGTCCTTTTTATTCGTTTTTCATACATTGAAAGTGTCATGGAGGGACAGGAATACCGATGGGGACATTGGGAAGGATGGCTCAAGCATTATTGCTACTAGATCCCGTTTTCCTTTATCTCTAAGTACTGGTAATTATGGGTATCTTAGAATTTTCCTAAAGCAATAAAATAGTAACTTCAGAGTATATCCTTTATCCCCTTCTTCAAATCTCTTTATTTTGATAAGTATACTACATAAATAAAAGGAAAGAATTTAAATTGAATACACATATATGATTTTACATGGACATTGGAAAATGTGATTGTCACTCTTTTCAAACTGTAATTTATAATCTATTGTGGACTTTTAGAATAAAAATGTATTATACAAGTGGTGCTCTCTTTATTACCTTCTAGAATTGTTATAAAATTAGCATACTAATAATAAGTAACGCTAGAAAAGCAATGCTAATTTTTTCCCAGTTTGATAATAACTTTCAGGAAATTGATACAAGTTATTAAATTCATAAGCAAATCATGAACCTCTTTATTATTTATACAAAGACATATAGGTATGGGACTGTGCTTTTTTGCTACTATTTAGGTTAAATCGATATCGTTTGTCAAATGAAGAAGTCACGTTTGTCTACAGTCACATTTTGTATTTCCAGTCTCTACTTTCTGCTAATGTCCACTAAAGTAAATTATACTATAACTAGTATCAATATATTTCTGTTTCTTCAGGGAGTCCCTTTACCAAGGCATGTCCTATATTTCAAGGTCAGTACATTAACGACAGCACATTACTCTGGTTGAGTCAGTCCTCCTTAGCTTGCTGATCCCATCTGGATTTGCCAAATTGGACTGTGCAGAAGAAAGGGAAACTCCTTTTAAACATAGATTATATTCCACTTTGTTCTAGAAATGGCCAAAGGATACAACTTTCTTTTCTGATTCCTTATGGCACTATACAGGGCAATCCTTCTTATTATGGGTTATGCTCTGTTCTTTGTCTCCTGACATTGGAAGCTTTTCTATTTGGTTGGTATTCCCACTCCATGATTACAGTAATTTATATCCACTCTTCAACTTGTCTTCTTCCAAAACTCTAGGTTAATTAGAGACAAGTCTTTGTGGTAGATGAGCAACAAAGACAGCAAAGTAGAGGAAAAGGTGAGTGGAAATCTGTCTACATTATTTACCAAATGGTTCAGTATTTCCAAACAGCTGATGACTGACCAGTCATCAATCCAAATTCATTTCCAGAGAGGAATGTAAAAACTTTACTGCTTAACAGAGCTCAAAATATCCACCTGTCTCTCTGACTAAAGTGCAAGCAGAGACTATTCTGCTGATGCTGGGGATCTACTCTGATTTTTTACATTGTATACCACCATCTGATGCTAATTATATTGTTTATGTTTCTAATTCTTGTTTAGACTTGAGGTTTTTTTTTTTTCTTGTTTTAGGTTTGGGTGACTGACTATCTAGGGCAGAAAAAAGCCAGATTGTGGGAAAACATGTGTGAGTATATAACTACTTGTGTGTGACTTGTGAATACATGTACAACTGTCGTGGACTCTCAAAGTTCAAACTGCAAATACACTCTCACCTCTTCTACACTTTACTTAATTGCTTGAGCAACTTTACTTGTAATAAATGGTAAATTTATTACTTTTTTCTTGCAAACACTTACACATTTTGACAAGGGACAATCTGGACTTCTGGAGCCAAATGCAGAGAAGACCTGAGTCTGATTAGCTTATTGCTATCACACATTTTGCTGCTACACAGTGTGTTGCATAGACTAATTCTTTCCTTGCTTATGCTGGTTAAGCATGATCATCTTTCTTGTAGACTTTCAAAATGTATTTGTTCCTGTGCATGAATAGAAAACCTGTTGGGTATCATAGTAGCACTTAGGTAGCAGTAAGAGTGATGTCATTGGTCTTACATTTATACCCTCTTCATCCTGGACTTGGTTTTCTCCTTCCTTCCATGTGAAATTCCAGCCTAAAAAAAAAAAAAACAGTTAGGGTGATTGGCCCTCTTAAGGAATACTCTTAAAGTCATTCTAACATGATTTCCTCAGACCTCTAACATATTTAATCTGTGTTTTTGAATTCATATCTAAAAACATATTTATGCACTATAAATGTGCTCACATATTAAACAATTAAATCCACCACCCCACTTGTATTTTTGACAATGACATAAGAGCATTTTAATGTATTTAATACCACAAGTGTTGATATTTTCCCCATAATCTACATCAAAGGAAACAAATGATTATACTACTCAAATGCTTTTCTCAAGTGTTTAAGACCCACCATATATTGCATTTTCAACTCAAAATTCTAATCATATTAATATATATCTTTAATGTAATGATCTAGTCTTAAATTATTTGTGACCTATTAGATGAGAAGGGAAATGTGCAGCAAAATTGAATCCTGTCTCAAAATCCAGTAATGATTTTCTTATATATAATGCTGTGACACATTAGGCTTTTATACAAAGTGAAACCGCTATGCTGGAACCATAGACATTTAATAAAAATAAAGGAAAACCTGTTAAGGCAAATACCTTAGTAGATAGTAATATCCTTTCACCTTTACTTGCAATTTCTCCACTTGGCACATAGAATCTCAATGCTTTTAAGTGTTTTTATGTAGCTGGCAGGATGGATTTTTCAATATATCTTGATTCCCAGAGGCTTCATGAGTTTTGCAAACCTATGGCAAACCATAATTTGTCTAAGTGTTGTTTTCTTATATGAATACCATTATTCCATAGAGATGGGCTTGCTGAGTGGACAGAGTATTGAATTTTCTTCTCTGTGGTGTACTCACAATCCAGTGTAGTTTCAAAAACTAAAATGTTGACTAAATGAAGAATAGGATAAACATTAACAGGGTAGAGAAGCCCTAGATGAGGGAGAAATAAACAGTTTCATAAACTGGATCTATGCAGCCTAAGAGGCTATATCCAAATGCTAAAAACACCTGCTGAAGACTATTTTCTTCATTGTCTAAAGTTCTTGTATTCTGGTATCAGAGTTTTTATGTTAACTTTTGTGATATACAACAGTATCTAATACATACCTGGCTTAAGTATCACTTGATAAAAAGTTTACTAATGTTCCATTGGACTCAATGTGTTGATCCCTGTGGTAGATTAAATTGTGTCTTCCCAGAATTTAACAAACTTCAAGGAGAACGAGAAGAACATTTTCTCTGTGTGACCAGAAAAAGGATAGAAATATTTGTAAGCAGCAGTATGATGTTTTCTAGAAACAACTCTAATATTTCAGTGACTAGAGAACATAGGTTTGGAAGCACATGATGTGCGTGGGTCTGTATGTGTGTGTGCATGCATGTGTATGCGAGTGTGTGTGTGCATGTGTGTGTGTGTGTGTGTGTGTGTGTGTGTGTTCTGGAGTTATTCATTGTACATCATCATTTGTGAGCTCAGTCCTTTGGTAACTATTGTCTCCATCTTACTGCAAAATCTTCACTCAGGTGTTGGATCAGGAGAAAGTACAAAAATCACACTTAGAAAGATCTGTGGCCTACTTTGGGAAGTGTTAATATTTCTTCTGCTAGAATCTCTTCCACTTATTTTCCACTTGCTAATGTGTAGTCATTTGGTTACATCTAATACAGGATGGGAAAATTCTCCAATTGTTTCCAGGGAGAAACAATAAACAGTTTGAGTTTACCATTTGCAGATTGGAAGAGTCCCATTCTTTAAAGTCCCTCAGCAAAACACCTAACAATAATTTCCTTCTGAATTCATAAATGTAGGTTTTTAATAGAGACAAAAAGGGTCATTGGCCATTTCCTCTAGAAAAAGCAAATAAAACTCTCAACCTTCTGTTCAAGAAGTCAACATGAATTAGCTAAAAGTGAATTGTCAGCTTATTGTTTTTGAATCCATCGAAAAGTATTTTCTCTCTCAGCTCCAAATCTTCCTAACCCAAGTATGTGAAAAAAAGAACATTCTTTTGTTTCCTGAAGTATTCTATTTTCATTTTAAGTAAACTTCATTGTCTATTACAGAAGACTTTTTGACTCAGAAGGAGAATATTAATTTTAAGGGAAAAAGCAATATATGTTCCCTTTGTGCAGAGGGTGAGAATGCAGATAAATAGGAAAGCCATTTTGTTAAATAGTTCTCTAGACTTTTGTAATCTCAGCAAAGCAGGAACAAAGCTTTTATTTCATTTCTAATGAATGAGCACCAGAATATGGGAACACTGTATATAATAAATGTTATTTGAGTAATGCTATATGAAAAACTCTATCTGGTTTCAAAGACAGTGTGAGAATCATCTTCCTGTAGAGAAGTGATAAGAAAATGGGTATTCTCTAGTATTTGCTCTCTTTTGATTGTAACAGACTTTGCTACAGAAGGGACAGGGCTTCAATGGTCACTGAGTATACTAAAACATATCTTGAGGTTACAGTTAAAGAATTCAGGAATGCTTGTAAGGAAATGTGAGGGTATTCTCTGTGAATTGGTTTTTGCCTAGGATCCATATTAATTTTAAATACAGTGCACAGATACTTTTGGAAAAAAAAATCACCTTTGGCATATCTCTTTAGGCAATGATGGCTAGAGGGAGCAGTTCATTTTATAATTTTAGTAATATGTCTTCAGATTGTTATAATTAGAAATACTAGTGATGAGATTTAATTACAAAATAAGATACGATAAATATTTTATTTAAAATTCATATAGAACTTAGAGATTTCATTTGAGGTATTTCAAGTCATTTGCTAATAATAATCAGTTGCTTAATAATTTTTCTGTAGGACGCAGGCATAGATGTTCTCTCTAGCCTCTGGAAATTCTTTCTGCTCTACACTCTTGAATATCGATTTTAGGAATAGATGTATAGCCTAGGATCTGGTTATACTCTATATTAAAAACAGCATGTTTCTAACTATAGATTAACATGTCATTGAAGTTAATGTTTGCAGCTACCATGTTTTGAGAACCGCAAGTAAGCACAGTACCAAAAACTAGGCACAGATAACCTTAGGGACTAAGGACTATTTAGTTCAACTTTATGAGAAATGAGGAACTGAAAATCTATTTGCTAACGTCCAAAAAAATTTAATCAGAAAGGGTTGAATTCCATGTCTGTCTCATTCCACATTCCTTTCTCAGTCTAACATACCAACAAAACAAAACAAAACAAAAAGATATTACCACCAATTTAAAATATTAGAAGCAACAAAAGAAGTTGAAGTCAAACAAACATGGTTCTACTTATTGAGGGCTGAGACTCAAACTCTTTGATATTAAGAACTGAGCAATCTAAAGCATTCCTTTGTATCATTCACTATTTGGTAAACTACCAACTTTTCCCATGCAATGACTTTGCTTGTGTATTTTCTTATCTGAAATGCTTTCCCTTCTTTGCCTGGTAAACTGTCACATTTTGATTTGTTTGTTTGTTTATTTCTTCACTCTTTCTTTTAATGCTTGAATATTTAAATGCTCCTGTTGTATTCTCCTTGAAGTTTGTATCTGTTAGAAAATCAATACATTATTGTTCCTTATTTAAATGTTCATTTTCCCTACTGGAATGTGAGTTCCTTCAGGAGTTCCTCAGTGCCTTTAACAATTGTTGCTCATGGTGGGTGTGCTAATAAATAGGTGACAAATACCTCTCATTTATACAGACTAAAGAGGCAGTGTTTTAGAAAGGAGAAAATGATACAATGTGTGAGTCATTTAACTGAACCCCTATTTTCAATTCCATAGATTGAGAATGTTGACCTAGGTAACTTTCAGTATTTTTTTTTCTAAATCTATTTGTCTGATAGACCTAAGGGTTGTGTTTTTAACTGTCAGAGGGAAGCATACATAGGATCAACTGAGATACGACTTTTTACTGTATTTCCTCATTTCTTCTATTTCCATGGTATCAAACAATATAAGAACTCATGTCTTCTCTATCATGATAAAAATCAAATGTCTACAAATATAGGAAAAGAAGAATAATTTTCTGCATGAATGCTGACTTCCTTTTGCTGTAACAACTGAGATTCCATCAATATATAATAAACTTTCTATTATAAATATACATGTGTACAGTTGATATTCACTATAAAGGCTTATTGTAAGCAATGAAAATTATTATTTATAGTGATATGATTGCACCTAGAAATAAGATAGATCAGGACTGCCATTGTCATTGGAACTCTATAAGTTTACATTTTTTGTCATTCTCTGGCTCTAGGAGATTGGAAAAATTATTTAAAACTAAGGACCTAATAACAAACAAATAATAACAACAACAACAACAAAACCCTAAGGACCTATTTGATATTAATTAAGTGATTCAACTGATACAGTTCTTTAATTTAAAAAATATCCAGTTCTTTTATTTAAAAGAGTTCTATGATTTAAAAATTACATTGTTTAGATAAAAATATTAAGTGGTTCCAGTCTATCATTTTAAGAATACTCATTAGAATCATATCATAATCATTTGATTTAAAAAATGAACAGTAAAAATTACATATCATTCATTTTGTCAATAAAAATATGTTTCTATAATAGCTCACTTGACACATATGAAGCAGAAAATAATTCCATCTATGTTACCTAAAGTAAATAAGCCATAGTTACTTGTTATGTACTCATCTAAAACAATTGATATCAGGAGAACTTGGGCAAGAAGTGAAAGCTGTGAAAAAGCACTTCTTGTCTGGCCAGAGTCATGTATTAAACACATTCAATAATTATTTTCCCCAAACCTCATATGATTTCAATGTCAAAGTTCTTTCCTGTTTCTATGATGTCAAATCTTCAGTGTTAACAAGTTCATAAATTTGTGAGCAGAAAAACGTTAATGCTTCCACAGTGTGTCTGCAGGCCTATGAGAAAAGGTTTTTAATCAAAGGCCAATTTGTCCAGAATATGCTGCCAAGGCAACTCCAGATGCTGATTCTCACTTGAACCAAGTGGATGCATGAAGATCTGTAAAGTAGAATGCAAAGTATACTAAAGATACTTCATATGTGGTTTCTATTACCTACCTAATAGAGCGTTCAGAGTAGGTACTGATATGAGTGTAATAATGGAAATATCTTTTTAAATTAGCATAAATAAAACATAAAATGTTAAGCTGCAAGAGATGGGCACCCATGGGCCCAAAATAGTCTTCAATAGTTTTCTAAAGTGGCCCTTATCAAGAGTATTTATAGCACCATATAGGCATATTAGTGACTTTAGTTTTAAAATCCAAAAGCTTTGGTTAATATAACTGTCTATATTCAAAGCAGAGCTCAGTGTCTAAAAGCTGGTCAATAAACATTTTAGTACTGCTCTTTTCCAGTGATCTGAATTCAATAATGTTACCTTTCTAGAAGCTGCAAAATGGAAAGTGAAAGAATGATTTATGAAGCTTGGCTATGCATCGCCAGATAAGAAAGCTTTAACTGATGCTTGCTGGATTCTCTTTAATGAAGTACAAGTTGCCAAAATAAGTTTAGGTAAATGAAGCTTCAGTCACATTATGTTATAGTGAAAAAAAATGATAGACATAGCCCAGCAGATGGAGGTTAATACAAAAAGATGGTGTCAAACAATGTAATACAGGTAACAGCACAAAGACAGAGCAGGTGCATCAATGTTATTACTATAAACAGTTCATAATACCACAACACATTCATGGAATCTATTCAAATTAAGCACAGCAGCTTTCTTTGTTTAAGTTGTCACTTAGGAGGCATACAGATCATATTTCTGAACCATCAATTCCTTTCAAGTGAAAGCTCTTACATTCAGTATCTGCTCCCATTTAGATGGGACTGTTAACCTCAAGAACTTTAGCATTTTGTCTTTTCAATAATTTCTTAAGACCATATCTGAATACTATGTCAAAAATGTTACTTTCGGGACTACTATTTAAATGAACTGTCACACCTTCACATCTCTGATTTTCTCGGTTGGAATGCAAGCTAGAAGCCTGAATGCAATGGGTTGAGAGAACTCAGCTGTGTCGCTTCAGCAAACAATGAGAGTGGGTCTGGAAATCGAAGATGGAGTTTGTGATTTCAGTTCAAGAAGGTCTGGAGGTTGGCTTTGCTTGAAAGGAATAATTGCCTTACATCTATCCTGGCATCCTTTTGTGTAGAATGCTGGCAGCCCACTACTGCACTACAAGCAGACAAGGATGAAAGGAGGGAGTTAATTGCTCTGTGACAATTGATATCAAACTTACCTAACAAATAAATACTGAATTTATCTTAGTCATTAAATGCCCACAGTTCTAGATTTCTTTTTATGTATAATTATAAGAAAAACACATTTTTTAAAATTTATTGGTTCTTTTTAGTTATACATGACAGTAAAATCCATTTGGACATAATTATAAAAGCATGGAATATATCTTGTTCTCATTCAGTCCCCAGTACCTCGCATCCCCGCTGCCACTCACTCCATGCTCCATTCCCTCTATTGATCTTTCTGCCATTTACCCAGTTATTTTTTAAAATTAATTTCTGTGGCTGTACACAATGGTAAGCTTTACTGTGGTATATTCATATATGTACCTAGGCAAGTTATATCAAATTCATTCCATTATCTTTCTTTTTCCTATCTCCACTCCCTTCCCTTCATTCCCCTTTGTCTAATGTTCACCATCTCTAACAATTAGGAAAACACATTTTTAAAAAAATACAAAAAACTACACATACACACACACACATATTCTGAGATAAAAAAAATACCACTCAATTCAAACAAGGTATATTGTATTGTACAACCATCATGTGAAAATATCTCCACTTTCATTACTGATATTGAATAGAGAACTTACTTTGTTAAAAACTTATCTGCACACTGAGTAGTATGGATCACTCTTCCCTAAATGATTTGAGAGCAAACTTCCAAAAAAAAAAAAAGTTGCTAGATTTTTGAGAAGTATGCAGCTATATTTTTGAAGAAATTAAGTGATATGCATGATGGACTGTATACTGTTAATTATTATATTTTAACACCTTTTGCTGTACATTTTTCTTGTATTAGATTGTGTGATTTTGACTTCTTTATACTTTTCTCTACCTTTCTTTCTTCCTTCTTTCTTTCTTCATTACTCATCAGTGAGCCTAGGAAAGCAGTCAACCCTAGGCAGTCTCTATCCTCAATTACATATTTAGAACCTGGGATTAGAGCCTCCAGATCTTTTTCTCATGAGTTGAAGTAAAGATTATTTGGGAAATATTATAAATGGTAATTTGGATCTGAACTTATCTACAAATGCCCTCATGATAGAGCAAAAATATACCATTCGTGAATCAGACATTGCTTGTAGCCAATAGATGCGAGGTAACGGGCCATCTGGACACGAATAAGCAAAGTAGTTCAGAATGTTTCCTTTTCAAGATAATATATTAGGGGAAAGTACAATATCTCTAAAAAAGTACAATAGCTCTAAGAAGGAACAGTTGGCAGCACATAAACATTCTACCACCCTCTCCTATTTCCCATTTTAGAAGCCCTTGACCCAGTTAAATCTTAATTTGTTAATTACAGGTATGGAGCATTTTCTACAATGATTGTTCCACTAAATTATTTACAGAATCAAGACACAGACTGCATCATAAGATAAAGAGGAAAAAAGTCCTCCAGCAGGGTGAGTCGGGGTCACAGAACCATTTCCCCAGGCTCCTACTGTACTTTTCAGAGACATTTAGTAAGGCTCAGTTACCTATAAACCCTCTTTAATACTATTGTACAAACAGCTCATGACTGGCCTCATTCCCATCAATTTGTGCATCCCAATTCCAAATCACTGCTGTTTACAATGTGGAGCCCAGCGTTATAAAATTTCTTTGAAATAGTCCTCAATTTTCCCCCCACCCCGACTTTTTGTTTTGAGAGCCACATGGTTCTATACCTGCCAAGCACCCCTGTTTCCACAGTTCCTTACCTTCTCTCATTCCAGTGCCCTCTTTGCCTTGGTGCAGGACAGTTTCACAGTGGTGAGCTCCCCAGGGCACCTGTTTTTCCTCCTGTGGTTCTGCCCCTTCCTTGAGCTCACCAAGTTCTCCTGAGCTCTTGGATTTCAATGATGCTCTTGCTTTTTATAGAATGAGTCACTTTCTTCATCAAGTGAACTCCTGCTTATCTTTCTGGTCTTAGCTTGAACATGACTTCCCTTTCTTTCACAAACCAGACAAGGTGAGCCCTTTCTTGCATCCTCACAACAATCCTAAGAATTGCTGTTTCTACATTTCTAAAACATTTGTCTTCTCCACTTAATTTTAAATTTCTTACTCATAAGGGACAAACATTTACCATACTCACAGGTGCATTTTTTTGTCCTATCTACCCTTTGGGTATTTATAAGCAGTGGTTGAATGAGTGAAGGAATGAATGGATGTGGATAAGACTGATTAAAATATTCTTGATGTGTATTGCCACTTTGCTTTCTAAACTTCTTAAAACTCGATTTATACTTTGCTTACATAATTGGAAATCTCCATTAACTTGTACACTTAACTTCATTGACTATGTTTATATTCTTGTAGAATTTTTATTTATGGAATTAATTGTATTTGATATAGCTTAAGATAAGTTAAAAACCTCTACATTCTCAATTTCCTTGATCATTAATGGTATTGATATTTTTCATATGCTTGTTATTAATTTATCTGTTTTTGTCCATAGTGTGTTTGAAATTTTAATCATCAAATGATTTTATGTTTACTTGTTAAGACTATCATCCTTTCATTATCAGTTTCTTAAGAAAATTTCACACAGCTTATTTTTATTTTTTTAAATAGATTTTATTTTAGAGCAGTTTTAAGTTTATAGAAAATTTTAACAGAAAATATACAGAATTCCCTTGTAATCCCTCATCCCTGCCACCCTCAGTTTTCCGTATTTTTATCATCTTGCATTGATGTGGCACATTTTTTACAATTGATGAACCACTATAAAAACATCATTATCAATTAAGGTCTGTAGTTTACCTTGGGGCTCAATAAGTTTCACCGACTATTTAATGTCATGTGTTCACTATTATCATACCATACAGAATAGTTTCACAGCCTGGAAAATCCCCTGTGTTCCACCTATTCATCTCTTTCCTTTTCCTCGCCTCTAAACTTCGGTTGCTCAGCAGGTAGAACAGAGGACTCTAGACTAGATATTTGCCTTTCTCCATTTTATTTTGTTTATACTTTTATTTGGAATATGAAAGATACAATATTTTATACGGTGAAATCTATCATGTAAGAGTTTCTTTTCATATGCTGAATAGTAAAATTAAATAAGACATCCCAACAGATACAAAATAATTTTATCCTATTTATTTATTAACATAAAGTTCCCTAATTAGAAAATAAACAGCTTGAGAAAAGAACTGGTTATAATCTTCAAAGTATGCCTTTGAGAACCAAGAAGGAAGAAGTATCTTAGAAGAAAATTTGGTTCAATCTTCTGATCCACGCTGACTGAAAAAATCCAAAAGAGTTTTTTTTTTATAATAGCAGTAATGCTGAATGTAAAGATATTCAGGGTTAAAGGCTTCTTAAAATTTCTTCCAGGGAGGATGTAAAATAAAAAATGCTTTTCTTGTCTACTTACTTACTTTTCTGATTTTGTCATGATGACTGTTTAAGTCAGCTTTGTGTAACTATAACAAAATATCTAACACAAGCTACTTATGAAATAAAAAATTCATTTTGCTTCATGGTTCTCAAAGTTCAAGTCCAAGATTGGAGAGATCTATTGCTTTGGTTCTCTTAATGAGAATGGCAGATAGCAATTGTGGGGGCATATGTTATATGGCTGGTCACATCTCAAGCCAGCAAGCAGAGAAAGAGAAATTAAGAGAAAAGGAGCCCCCAGTCCTCTCCAAGGGCACTGAAGATCCTCATAACCTAAGGACTTCCCATTAAACTCCTCTTTTCTAGTTCCCCAGGATCTCTTAATACCACCAACCCAGAGACCAAAGCATTATATTTATATTCTTAGCTTTGCATATGAAGTATTCCCTAAAGACGCATGTGTTGAAGTCTTGGTCCCTGGTGAAGCAATGTTCAGAAGTGGGAATATGAGGAAATGAGTGGATCACAAAGAAAATGCCCTCCTCAATGGATTAATCCACTGGGGAAGTCAGTTGATAGCTTTATTGTGAAGTGGTAGAAACTCTAGGAGGTGAGTCCCTGGAGGTAGATCTTTGGTGGATATATTTTGTTCCCTGCCACTTCCTCCCTCTCTCTGCTTCCCAGCTCTCATAAACTGACCAGTTTTCCCCTGCCATTTCCTCTGCCATGGGTTCTGCCTCACCACAGACCCAGAAACAATGGAGCCAGGAGACCATGAACTGAAATATCTAGAACCATGAGCCAAAATAAATCTTTCCTCCTTTAAGTTGTTTTTCTCAGGTATTTTGTTTACAAAGTGCAATGCTGACTCACACATGGGGCACTACCCTATTCAAGCCATAGCAATGACTTTGGTGCCTTTTCTTTGGAATATCTAAGACCCGTCTGCTTGTGTCTTTGTTCTCATCAGATGCTTGGCTTTATTATCATTTCATGTATGTGCCTGTCTTTATTGCGACCTTGCTAAAATAAGATCTTCTTGAAGACTGAGTTTTGGCAAATTCAAGTTTGCTTCTTTTATCTTCCCTAGCACAGATTTGACATAGAGCAAGCCCTCTATTCCTTAATTTCTCTATCTGACAAAATAAATATATTTAAACTATAAAAGCAAATTTTGAAATACTGCAAGCATGGAATAAATTTTATTTTCAGTCATTAGCATTCTCTCAAAATAGTCATCTAACCTCTTGAAATGCATTTTTCGACTTCTTAAGAAAATGCATGTAAAAAGAGGCAATTATAAACAAAGCAGGAGTATTTAGGAGAGAATTTTAAATTCATTATTTAAGAAATTATGCTTTCACCATTATATTTCTACTAGCAGTTTTGCTTCTTTCAAATTCATTAAATTGTTAGTGGCAGCTTGATTAGCCAACATAAGAGGGTCCCCACTCATCTTGGAAAGTATGATAATCATGTTATAAGGACATGGTAGTTCTGAATTTTACTGTTCATACAGGAATTGCTATAATGCATACCTCTAGAGATTTTTCCTTATTTCTCCAGAGGAATAAACATGCAAAATACATTTTATTGTTTTATCTATGTATCTATCTTTACATGCATGTAATAGCTTCTCCATATTGAGTACTTACAATAGGAACTAGGCTAAATGGTTTTTTATATGACTCCATCAGATTCCCAATACAAATCTACCAAGTAGAATTGTTTCTTTTCTCACTTTATAGATGAGAAAGTCAAAGTGCAGAGAAAACAAGTTACCCAATGCCACAAGGATAAATAAAATAGTAAAACAAGGGTCCCAAATGCACAATGTCAAATTCAAATACCTTTACAGACAACTCTGCATTTGTCTAAAATACTTTGAATGAATGTCCAGCACATACTCAGACTTAAAGGGCACTGCTGAATGAACTATGGTTAATAGACCAAATCTGTAGTATGTGGAGTGAAAATCTTTATTTTAGTTTCATGGGATGAAAGTTCTAAGTAAGTCATTGATAAGGTTGTAATATTAGGTATGCATTTTCTTATTTATTCTACATATTAAACATTTTCCTTTGGTCACATCTCTCTTAATACTTTTATAGGGTTTTATTTTAGTTGCTATTAACTATAAATATGGATCTTGAAGTGAGATTTCCTTCTGGCTTGTATCTCTATTTTGCTAGACGTTAACTTTTGTCTTTGGACAAGTTGCTTTACCTGTGTATGCCTCGTTCCCCATATCTATGTAAAAAGAGTAATAGTATTATCCACCTTGTAATTTTTTGAGATTAATTTAGTTTCTACATGTAAAGCCCTTATAACACTGCCATTAAAAAATTCAACAAATCTAAGCTCTTTTTTGTTTTTATCCCCAAATAAACAAGTCCTATTTTTAACTATGTATAGCATGTGTGGGAGAAAGAAAAGATGGAGAATGAAAAATGGAAAGAATAAACAAAAATTGAACAGGAAGTTGTAACAGAAAAATACAGTCCTTCAGGGGGACCACAAAGCCACAGATTTTTTTTTTTTTTTTTTTTTTTGCTGGTGCTGTGGATGAAGCCCAGGGCCTTGCACAGGCTATACAAATGCTACCTACCATCAGTACACATGCAACTTGTAAATTTGCTGCTGTTGTTGTTGAATAATTGTTTCTTTTTCAAAGTGTCCTTATCCTCTAGAAGTGGTTCTTTATCAGGACAAAGTTGGGATTTGTAGCTTCTATCTGTGGCTTGGCTGGTAAGTATGCCCAGGTGAGAGTCACTGCAAACTCTCAGTAGTGATTCACCATTTCCATGATGGTTATTTATTTCAGTGTCCTTTCAGGTCTTCCTGGCAGAATTTGTTTCCCCAATAACTTTAGGAAATTCCATTCTGCTTTTCTGTGATTTTTATTTTACCTCTGAAGTCTCCTGCTCTATGCACTTTCAGAATTTATCAAATGTCCTGAGGGGGAACACAGTCATGCTTCTGAATGTCATCAATTTCCCCACTGTCACCCATTTGGATGGGGTAGCCAATGGTTTTGCTGTTTGAAAGCCTGTCTTCCCTGGAAATCTAGATTCTCAGTTGTTAACCTGGCTTAGAATTAGAAAGTGACCCATGGGAAAGCTAAGGGTCCTCAGGTGCTTCTCTGCAATGTTACTTCCTCTAGTTATTCTTTCCATGGCCTCTGTTTTCTAAGAGCATCTGACTACCAACTCTAACCAATCTACTAAATTTAATTGTTTTAAGTTAACAGAGATGTATTTTGGCCAAGTATTTTGATTGTCTCTATTGCTTAGTTTGTTCATATATATAAAATATATAAATAAATATATATGTAAATTAAATAGATTTGTGTGTGTGTGTGTGTGTGTGTATAACATAAGGCTAATTAGAATACCTGTCTCATAAGACTATTGGGGAATATTAGAAGGGGTATATATGAAATGTTCACACTAGTGCTTTGTATGTAGTAAAGGAAGGGCAAGAGCTATTTTCAATTATTACTGATGACTTCACAAGATGGGAAATCAGATTGTTCTTGTGCATACCTAATTATCTTTATTTAATATACTAATTTGAAAGAGCTTTTGATTTTAATAAATTAGATTATCCTGATAGTTTTTAACCTTATTAGACTTGCTGTCCCCCCTCTTGTAGGAATCAATTTTAACGACCCATTTACTCACTTGAAATGAAATACATAAATAATATAATTTACATCTAAATGCAATCATAGAAAAAATTTATAATACTCTAAATTAAATACAAATATAAAATAAAAGAGAAGTGATTTGTGATAAATTAATGTGAATTTCAATATAAATGTAATTTGGCATGAGTAAATGAAAAAAAAAAGTACAGTCAGATGTTCTCATATACTTACAGAGGGTATTTCTGGGTTTAAAAGAAGAGGATCAAAACTTTCTTCATTAATGAATACAGAGTAAGAAAAAATGTGGTGGCATATGATATTGGAATAAAGCTAGTAATGACACTGTACATTATCACAGAAGATAAACATAATTCTAATCAAAGCAGAACTTACATTTCAAAGACATATTACTATTGAAACAGACAAAAATAATGAGGTACTATACTTGTGAAAACGTACCAGGCAATATGTATATGTTGTTACAGTTTGGACCTGAAGAATCCCCCAAAGTCTTGATCTCTGGCTTTGAAATTGGGTGGTGTTGGAACCTTTAAGAGATAAGGCCTATCAGAAGGTCTTCAAGTTTTTGATGGCATGCATTTGATGGGGATGGTGGAACCCAGTCCCTTCCTCATTTTCTCTTTTGCCCTCTGGCCATGAAGTAAATTAATTTCCTTCATCATGCACCCCTACCATGATGTGCCACCTCACGATAGACCCCTAAATGTAATGAGACCAACTGATCATCAACTGGAAACTCCAAAAGTGTGGAACAAAATAAACCTTTTCATTTTACAAGTTGATTATCTCTGGTATTTGCTATAGTACCAGAATTCTAACACACGTATTTGTTTAGTGTCTTTTAGAAATTATTGGACCTGGATACAAAAGGTATCTGTAAGGCCATATAATTGTATTACATAGCTAGACTGTTAAATGCTGCAGGATCTTGGCACCAGATAGGAGACCACACTTAGTAAGCTCAAAGAAGCTGTTATTTATGCATTTGTAAGAGAGATTTTGATATTTTAAGAATGAACATTCTTATATTCATTCTTGGTAAACCACCTGAAATTTGTCATTACATGGAACTATCCTGAACAATACAGACATCTAGGGTTCTTCCCACCTGCCCTTGCCCATGTCAGCGGTGTTGGCCTAATAATCTTGACAGAAAATAAAGATATGACTAGAAATTTAAAAAATAACACTAAGGAGAAAGAGGAAGCACATCATATTACTCCAGTTAGAATAAAGGTAATCCTGTATATCTATTATTAACTGAAACTAAGTTTCTGCTACCTTAAAAATAATATAAAAGATTGGTGGTGAAAATCCCGTCCCATTAATATAGAATCTACTGCTAATGAGAAAAATATCAATGAGAGAGAGACTGCTGCTAATGTGCACAAATTCTGTATATGTTGACAAGTGTAAACTTGTGGATACAGCCCAAACAAGGAAACAAACAAAACAAGTTGCCTATAAACTCAAACGTTCCTCTTTTGTTATCTGAGCCCCAAATAACAACACAGTGTACTAGATATCATCTAGTGTTTGATACTTGAAACACTATTAACTGCTTCTTTATAGAGCAATTTAGATACTGGGAAATAATTGCTGGTCTGCCATTTAAATGCTAGATACTTCCCTCAGATTAAAGACCCACAGGTAACATAACAAATCATATGCAACATATTTCAAAACAATTGAATAACAATGGACATATGGCATGAATGTGTGTAATTTCAAATAGACTTCCAAAAGAAAAATTTTAGATTTAAATTTAAATGAGTTTACTTATTTTGACATTCTGAAAAATTATTAAAACTGTTTTTATAAATCTGTAATTACTCACCTCATCTGTAAAATATATATATTTAAGATCTAGGCAACGTTATTGCTTTCCAAATCTTTACATGGACATATTGTCAAGCCGTAGGGGACTTGTCTACACTATGTTCAATCTCTTTACCATCAATGGAATTAGAACATAGTTTTAAAAAAGAAAAACTATCAAAATTTCTAAATAAAAGTATAATATTTGAAAATTTAAATAAATAGTTACCTGTGGTTACAAAAGTCATTTTAAGTGATCTTCATTTTCATATGGTTTTTAGGAATAGCAGATTTTTATCTTATTCTGATTATAAACTATTAAAAGTTGAAAATAAAGTTTTGTATGTGGATTATGCAAAAAAATTTGATTAGTTTGTTGAAGATTTCAGAGGAAAATTTCTGTCAATTTAAATAGGAAATAAAATTATGTAATCAATACTCTCATATTTTGAGAGTAGTAACTCAAGATAATGATAAAAAAATTCAAACAGCACAAATATTTAATTTCCATTCCTAAACCCTTGTCATTCAGTGATCAAATTCAGAAGAAACTATTATTTCTATGTTAAAGTATAATTCCAAAGAAATTTCATGAATGTAGAGATAGCAATAAACACATTAACTGAAGATGGTTATTCAGATTATATTTGAGCTAAGCTCTTTTTTTTTTTCTCTCTTTCTCTTCCTTCTGGATTTTGGTGAAACATGTTATCAATGGCATCTTCCTCCTCTGGAAATAAATATTATCAGACAAATTTACTTGTTTTTAATATTTTTCTTAACAATGGGGGAAAAGAGAAGTTGATTAATAGAAAAATAAAATTTGCTCAATTTGCAAATTATGAATGAATTCCCATGAACATAATTGAAACAGAAGAAAGTGAACCAAAAGAATACTAAACAGAACCAACTTATATACCCATGTGTTTTTCTTTTTATTTATGGAGCCACTTCAAAGAGTAATTGAAGCTTTCGATGCTCATTAAATATTGCTATATAAAGAATGCATGAATGAATTGTTCTGAACTCAGAAAGAGGCCACTGAAACATTCTTTGTGTCAACATCTGGCACAATAAATCTATAACTTGAACATACTCAAAAGCAAAATCTTTCTCTGAAGATGAAGGATAGGAAGTTGACAAGATTAAAACCTTAACCAGGCAAATAGAAAGGCAGAGATTTGTAATGGTCATAAAAGTCTTGATAGTTGGGTTAAAAGCTGCTATCACAAGATATGTGAGTGCCACAAAATACTATTACGAGGTCTACATTTTAACTTATGGAATTTTTCTGAAATTTATGGCTATCTCCAGGATAAGCATTTTCAGTAGTGATTTTCAATGTGTCCTCTTTTAAGATAAAGATTTTACATTTAATATCAATGCACCGTAAGTTCAGATTTTTCCCTGTTGAAATGATATTTGAAGGTAAATTTATTGTATCTGACAAGGGCCAGATTTACAACACTGGTGTCTGAATGACTTGGTTATACCCAGAAATAATGTTACTTTAACAGTAACTCCTATCCTCTATTGATAGCATGGGACTATTTTTTTGAAGTATGCTACATAACACTGCTGTTTTCTCCAAAATCTGCCACTAAGTGGCTTTCTACACCTATCATTTTCACATATATTCCTACATGAGGAAGAATTTCATACCCATCAATGCCATTCAGCTGTTCAGATCATTTCTTTCAGTTATTCTAAACCAAGTAAATGTTTCAAGAATTTGCTGTTTTTCATAATTTAGAGGAAGAGCTGGTTAGTTTCTTGTTGTCTCAAATATTAACCCAAATGGACTTGTGGGCTTTTTCCACCAACGTGTGAAGAAGAAAGAGGTAGATAGCTTCTTTTTCACTAGATTCTCATTTCAGATGTATTCAAGGTACATGGTAAAGAGTCCCATCCTTTGAACAAGAAAGATTCAAGTTCTAATCCAAGTTCTATCACATTAGCATATAGTTAATATCTGTTTCAACCTATTTGTAAAACAAGAATAATAATATCTACTTTACAAATGTTTTTGCAAAGTTTAGATAATCAATTGTGAAGGTCTTAAGGAATGATACAGCATAAAGTAAGATAAATAATTGATGATGATGTTGAGGATAGTGATGATTATGGGCATCATTGAGAAGAATTAATGTTATTTATTGACCTGATAGCTAAGGTCAAATTTGTGGTTCCTTGCTTGTTGTGAAATATTTTTATTGTAATCCTAATTACAAAAGAAGATAATAATAATAATAGTCAATAATTACTCTACACAAGAGTTCTGGACCACTCAATTGTTTACTCAAATGCTTATTCTTCAGGTCTAGATTATCAGAAACCACCTAGTGATTTCTGGTAGCCTATGGGTGTCAGGTGAGCAAGAATACTGAAATTTCAGGATGTTTGAAAATAAAATTTCAAGTTTCACAATGCTACATACCAATTGAATGTGTACTCTCTATGGTGATCATGATAGCAAGATCAAAATTGGTAATTTTATAGCTGAAGTAGAGAAAATATCCAACCAATAGTACTTAAACAGAGGAAATACCATTTCAATTACTTTTGTCAAAGCTGTGGAGAACACAAACTTGGTATGCATTATAGACAATGTTTTTATCTTCCTCCCAACCCCAAAATCCATATGTTGGAGCTCTAACCACCAATATAAAGATAAAGCATTGAGAAAGTAACAATAGCTAGATGAGGTCATGAGGGTGGATTGGTATTCTGTAAGAATTGAAAGAGAAATCAGATTTGCTGTCTCTCCACTATGTGTGGACAGAGTGAGAACATAGCTGTTTGCAAGCCAGGAAGAGTTCTCGTCTTAGAAATCAAACATGCCAACACCTTGGCTTTGGACTTCCTAGCCTCTAGAAGTATGAGAAAAAATGTCTGTTGCTTAAGCCATTCCATCCAAGGTATTTTTCTCATGGCAGCCTGGCACACTAACACATCACAGTTCATATTTCATTGTCCTTTTGAATGAAGTGGTCTTTCTTCACATTTGTGCTTGTGCCAGATTCCTTGATTACTTTCAAGAAGGGTCAGTTTTCCCATTTCTATCTGGCTGTTTGCCACATGGCTTATATCAGCTGGACGTGAGCAGTGATCTTACACTCACTAAGTCAATAGTTAGGAAGATACACCTGAAGGATGTGTCTTGCCCTCCCTGGGGAGGTACTACACAGAATGAGCTGATCTCCCTGTGGAAATGCTATTAGAGTTTGGGGTAAGAGTGTTAGCTCATGTTGAAGTCTCTAGAAGAAATAGCTTTTTAAAACTCACTTCTGCATTTGTTGTAATCACTGTATAAATATATCAATGATTAATCATTCATTTATCTATCCATGCATCCATTCATTTCATATCTTTGAAAAGTTGAAGAGTCCAGGCCCTGAGGTTGACATTGAACAATAGAAGTTCTTCTCTGATACTAGTTTAACAATATTAGCATTGTCCCGAAAAATCAATATGTGCTTTTATATTTTGTGATCGATTGGACTTCTCAGTTTGCTGCTTAAAAGAAAGAAGCTCGACTTCAGATCTGAGACTCACATCAGTGCAGCATTTTACTCTCAGGCTATTCTGTCACTATTACTCATTTTCATCTTGTTTTTCCTTTTGTCTCACTTTTAAGCATTTTTTAAAAACTTTCTTCCTAATTTATGCACTTCTGTGAGTCATCTTGAATTCATCTATGGAAAAAAAGCCAAAACAAAATATATGTAAATATCAAGTGTATATCACACATAAATAAAAAGGGAGAAAATGAAGGCCAGGGTAGGAATTGACATTGCATGGATTCAATTCAATTGAAAGATCATTTTCTGGTGTTTCCTGTGACAAACTTCACTACTGCATCATCTTTTGATAGTAAAATTTGAATCACTGTAGTAAAAGAATATTTGCCAAAAATGGATGGCATGGAAGAAATTTAACCTCTTTAATATGCCGGGTATGGAATTTTCCTGGAAAGCCCAAGTCACAATATACAAAAATATCAGTGATATTTTACAGGTGAAAAATTAAAAATTCACAGAAGGAAAGAAGTGCCACGTGTGGAAGAAGTTCTGTTACCATATTAACCATGAAAGGTAATGTCACTTAGGCAGAGAAAAGTATGACTGTACTTACTTAAAAATTTTTAAAAAATGAATACTTTTATTATGTTTTTACAGAAAAAGTCAATCTGAAACTGTGACAGAATTTGTAAAGGCAAAAGAAAAAATGTACACAAAGGAGGAATTTAGAGAAATTGTGCAATTAAGTTGTTAATATTTGAAACTACTGGCGATCAAAAGTAAGTCTGGTATAAATTTAGTATTTAGATTTTTGAGAGCTTTTGGGGTTAATATGATGCCAATTCATCAAAAACCAAAATGGTATCACACTGAAAACTACAACTCCTAACACCATCTGTAAGAAATGAGTTAAAAATCATATTTTCAAGCAGACTGGAATGATGTACTAGGAAATACACAGGATTTTATGAAGAACAAGTTCTGTCACAGTAGTGGCAGATATCTTTCTATTGACAGAATAATGGGATAGTAAATCAGCGAAAAGCATTAGTTGCAATTTATCTTGACTTCAGAGAGAGTTTGATTCTGTCTGGTATGAAGTATTAATCAAGAAATGGGCAAAAGTGTTCTGAAGGCCTCACTGCTATTAAGTGGATCAACATCTGGTCCATCTCGTCCATCAGAGAAAGGCACTCAGAATATTGCTAATAATAGCTCGATATGTTTGGAGTTATAGAATACATGAACTCATAGGCAGCCAATGCCACAATATAAATATATATGAATAAAATAGAAAGCAAATGAGGATCAATTTCTGCCCTACCAATATTACATACCAGCATTAACATAAATAACTATCCATAAATATTTTACTTTGCTGCTGGGATTTATTTATTTCAAAACATCTTTAAATTATGCCATTTTATACATTGGAAAATAAAACAATTAATTGGGTTTATTGGGTAACACAACAGTGGGTAAAAATAATTAGTGTTCTGAAAAGTGGTCACATGACACTTTGGCATGATAGAAGTGATAAACAGCCAAAAAAGAGCTAGTTTATATCCATTTGTAAATCTGACAGCCAAAGCAACAATCTCACCTGGCATTTATTGAGTGCTTAAGATGAGCCAGGTGCTTTGAATGCATCTTATCTCTCTGAAAGCAGACATGCCGATGAAGTTATCAAGTATTTCCTAGTCTCAGACATGTAGAGGAACACAAAGAGAGAGAGAAGTCAGGTTTCTAAAAAGAATTTAATGGATTACTTAATCCAGTGCTCCTCAAGGTGAAGGCACTCTTATAAAACCCTCACCATAAACAGATAGTTGGGAACCTGTAGAAAGAGGAGGTGAAACACCAAGAATAGACCCCACTGAGAAAAGTAATAAAAGCGTTTTGTTTTGCTTTTATGACAGGGAAGGGTCACCGACTGAATGAAATAGAGAACAAGGAATGCCACTTTAAGTGTTATTAGATTTGGTGAACAGGCTTGGGTGGTGACCTTGAACAGTTACACGTTTGTGGGCAGGAACAAAGGATGTCTTACAGGGATTGAAGCAGTACGAACAAGTGTGTATGTGTGTATGCATGCTTATGCGCATGTGAGTGTGTGTGTGTGTGTGTGTGTGCATATGTGTGTGAACATTAGTGTGTAGAAAAGTGAAGTAAGGAATAAGAACCATTTGAGAAATTTGGCCACAAAAATAATAATAATAAATAAGTAAAATTAAGAAGGTAATAAAAAGAATCAAAAATAAAACAATATTTTTAAAAGGAATTTGGGGAAAGAATCTTAGGAGTAGGCTTAAATGGTAAAGCTGAGGGGAAAAATGTCTGGTAGTAGGAATCAAAGTGAATTTTGGCACATGAGAAAGTAAGGAACTCAACAGGTACGTGAGCTATGTTCCTCAGATGAGACTAGGTGCGTTAGACAATTGTGTAGAGAAGGATGCTGACACAAAGGGAGAGGTAACAGGATAAAAACGGTGTGGGTGTGGATTTAGTGAGTATGGTATGTAATCATTGAACTGATGGGGTTATACAGTGCACCTGGCAAACTTCATTTTACATATGGAGTCTAGTAAGTGTTGCTGTAGTCTTCCAGGACTTCATAGCATTGTAAGTGATGAAAAAGGAGAGGGAAATCTATTTTTGTAAAATAGATTAGACAGGACATTTTGGAAGAGTGATTTCTTTGGTTACTCTTCCTTTAAAAGCATACACAGAAATCCTTATGGACTCATTTTCTTCTTTCTGAAGCACATTATTCAGAAGTTCCCATCACAAGTTACGTAGTTATATAAACAGAGAGGAGAAAAAAATGAGCAAGGGATAAAACTCTATCTTTCTGTATTTGAAGATAGTTTTGCACGCACTCTGTTTCTTAGAAATTTCATTTCTATCACTTTGTAAGTTATTGGGTTTTTTCTCCTTAGTTACTTTTAGCATACTCTGTTTGTTTTCAATATTCTACAATTTCATTATGTAAGTCTAGGCAAGGATTGTGTGATTGTTATATATTTGGACAGTTTTGTCTATACTACCTGGTATAGAAAATTCTGCCCTTTCTTCAGTTAGTAACTGCATCTCCAAAAATTATCTTTTCTATTCTCTCTACCTTTTTTCTACTGGTCCTATTACATATATGATAGAAGTAATGCCTAATGAATCAAAAATATTTAAAGATGTCAATATCAATAGTTGTTCTGTTTTCCAAAGTACACCATAAAACTTAAAATAATTCATTTAGAAATTAAATGAATTTTTTCTTTTAAATTGTGGTGATAAAATGTTTTGCTTCATGGCAAAATACCTAAATTGATGGACTATTATTTGTCATTTAATTCAATATATTTTACTGGCCCCAAACACTATATTTTGGAAATTCCTTTTCCACAAATGTCTAATGTTCTATGACAAACACACACACACACACACACACACACACACACACACGGGGGGGGGGGGAGAGAGAGAGAGAGAAAAAGTTAAGCATTATGTCCGTATTTTGAATGCAAAAGGATTTTTTACATTAATTGTGTTTTGATTTAGAATGTTTTCCATATCTAATGTGTGTGTGTGTGTATGTGTGTGTGTGTGTGTGTTGCAGTCAGAGAGGGAGATTAGTTTTGTGTTGGTGTTTGAAATTAAAAAAAAAACCTTTTATATATACATACATGTGTGAATGTGTGTGTATAGATAGATAGATACAAAATCTTTTCCTTTTTACTCTGAATGTTTATTATCTTTTTCTAAGATTCTTTATGAGAATCTTTTCACAGTGTTGCCCTACATTTTCATATAGCCAAGACAGCCTCTCAATCCCTCACAGCATGATTTCTAATAAAAAGCTTGGAATCATGAACTATATTCTGGTTTGACCCAGAAAGCTTTGACATTCAAAATCAGAGTGGTCTGAATGGCTTAGTCAAGATGCAAGTCTAAATTAATTGGGAAATTTGATTATAATGACCCTTGAGGGATGGGATAATATATTGAACTTTTTTTTATTAAAATGGTTTCTTTGTAATTTAAATGAATAATTGTTAATAAAATAGCTAAAATGAAAATGTGTTCAGGTTAAATAAATTAAATAACCTCTTCAGCTATTTCAGTGATTCAGAAATGCAGATAGTTGCTTCTGGAATGAATTGGACTTAAAACTATTGGTAAAAAAGTATTCATGAATGTATAATCTCCATTCTTAGGTACATAGTTTAGATAAATATATATTTATTGAGAAAATGCTGAGCTGTTTTAAAAACTCTTGGTTTTAAACAAATTAAAATAAAAGCCTAGATACAATTTTCAGGGTGCAGAATCAAATTTAACCATGTGATTACAGTGAATTACACAGAAGCCTTGATTTCCGTAGCTAGAATATTACTGAGCATACTCTCAAGCATACAACATGCTTCTTTGTAGCATGTAAACTTATAAAAGTATATTTGTTTTTATATAAAACATTATTCATTTATTTACTAAATCATTCAACACACACAGACTTAAACACACATTCTAAATTAGCAACTGGAACAAGATAAATATCCCCCTCCCACATTTGCCCTCATGGAACTTATATTCCAATCCTAAAATTAACAAGCATTTATGGTACAATTAATCATGTGATTTCAATTATGATAATTGCTCCACATAAGAAAATATTGTTATAAAAGTATATAATGGGAAGCTGTTTGGGGGAAAATCAGGATTTAACTGAAATTGTAAGGAAGAATGTGTAGCAGACGAAAACTTGTAAGTCACAGAAAACTGACTTATACAAAAGCCCTGAGATAGATAGGAGCATGGTATGATGAAGAATATTAATCCAGAATCATGTGGTTAGGGGCTAGTAGGTTGATTTGAGACCATCTGATTAGCTGGTCAGATCATGCTAGTACTTATAGGTTGATATAAGTATCTTATTAATTATTTAAGAAACATTGGGGAATGATGAAAACTTTTTACAGCAGAGTATCGTATTCATATTTTCTTTGA
Organism: Callospermophilus lateralis; assembly: GCF_048772815.1. NCBI lineage: Eukaryota > Metazoa > Chordata > Mammalia > Rodentia > Sciuridae > Callospermophilus > Callospermophilus lateralis. The sequence continues at coordinate 96,610,592 of NC_135312.1, read as the reverse complement.
AAAAATATATCTTTATAGCAGAAAATGGATTAAAAGAAGGCAATAATGAAACTAAGAAGACATATTAAGACAGTCATTGCTATTACAGGTAAATCATGATGGTAACTTGAACTAAGGTACACACAGGAGAGAAGGAGAAAAGTGAATTCAATAGACGAGCTATAAATTTGGAAGATGATGAGTTTGGAATGAGGCATGATAAATTAGAGGGAGTGCTTCATGTCCTCTAGGATGGGTAGAATTTAAAAGTTAGATATTAACAAATGGTAGTGAGGATGTGGGGAAATCACAGTTTTGGAAATAGTCTGGTGGTTGCTCAAATGTTTTCACATGGTGTTATTATTTGTCAACAACAATTCTCCAAGGTATATACCGAACAGTAATGAAAACTCACTTCCATACAAAAGCATACTCAATGTTGATGGCAGCATCATTCATAAAAGCCCAAAGATAGAAACAACTAAGTGTCCATAAAGTGATAAATGGTAAACAAATATGGTATGTCTATGCAATATAATATTACTTGGGCTTAATATAACTGATTAAAGAACCCAGTCTCTAAAATCACATAGTATATGATTGCAAACATATGAAATATCCAAAACAGTGAAATTTATAGAAATGGAAAGATCAGTAATTTTGTAAGGCATAAAATGTGAATGGTAGGTAGTGAAATGATAGCTAAAAGGCTAAGTATGAGTTAGTCAGCTTTCTGTTACTATAATAAAATCTTGAGATAATCATTGGAGAAGGAAAAACGGATATGATGTTCACAGTTTTTTGGTTTTAGTCCATCATCCATTGGTCATTGCTTTTGAGCCAGTGGCATCATGGAATATCATAGTGGGACTATATGACAAAAGAAGCTGTTCAATTAATGATGGCCAGGAAACAGAGAGGGAAGAAGCTGGGATCCCCAAATCCCTTTTAAAGCTGCACTCCCATTAAACCAACTTCCTCTCATGAGGCCCCATCTCTTCAAGGTTCTACCATCCCCCATTAGTGCTATGGGCTATTCTTTAACACATGGGGCTTTGGGGGGGCATTTTAAATCTAAATGATAGCAGGGTATATGATTTTTTAAGATGAAAAATATTCTAAAATTATTTTGTGGAGATGGTTGCACTTATCATGAATATACTAAAGCCCTGTGACTAAGTAAATTATATGATATGTAAATCATATCTTAATAAAGATACTGAAAAATTAAGGGACCTGTGATCATTTCAACAATTGGGATTTAGAGAAAAGGATTTTATGTAAAATTTATTTGGATTAATTTGTGAATACATTATAATGGAGGTTGTGAGTAGGATTGAGGAAATATAATAAAATAAGGACCCAACTTTAAAATATACTTATATAGGAGGGCAAATAGATGAGGGAAATTCAGTTGGAGAAACTGAGGAACAGTTATGCAACATGAAATACAAAACCAGAATATATGGAGTTATGGTTTAAGGAATCCAATAAAGAACATTTTAAGAAAGAGTATGTGTAAATAATTTTAAATGAATTTAAGAGTCACACAGGATGTGGTATAAAAAATGTCTCTTGTACTGAGTAACTAGTCATTATTCCTTCAATGAGTGGCAATAATGGTGGAAAAGGTATTTTTGGAATTCACTGAGTAGTTTGTGCATGAGAGAAGGCAATGATGGTGACAGTGAGATATCTTTGCTGATGTTAGTTGTGATTTTAATTAGATATGTCAGGATGGAGCAAATGTCTTTAAATTGGGAAAATTTCAGCATGGTTAACTGTTAATTGAAAGAATCCTATAGAGATATTTACACTGAAGATTCATGATATGTAAACCATAATGTACACTGGATAATCCCTGAGAAGGATGAGATGATTTAATTTAGATCCTAGGTTAGGGAATGGCCTTAAATTGCACTACTTTCATTACTAGACAGAAAGTCCTCTTCATAGCTAGCTGGGGGTTGGTGAAAGACAGCTGTGTTGAAATCTCTTTTTGATGTTTGAAGAGTGTTGCCACTAAATATCTGTCTATACCTGTCAGTATCTCAGAATTCAGCTTCCTAAGCATATAGATATGTAGATACACAGGATGATCAAAAACAAGCAAACAACTCTGTAAGGGTCATTGCTAAAGGGAAAAGGGCAGAATAATTCCAAAAGAGGAGGCGTAAATATTTTGCAGAGTACTCCAGCATATGCACCTTTTTGATATGAAATTGATTGTTTCTTCTTATGTGTGAACTGAGTGAGTAATTTACTAGACAATTTCTTCGATCACCATAAGAAGCTAGTCAGCAAAATCCTTTAATAGTGAAGAAAAATGACTGACTGATGGTATTCTTCATTTACCAGTATTATAGTAATTTGCATCATGGTAAATTAAATTGACTCATAGTCCACATATTAAACTCACCTCATTCAATTTTCAAATTTTATTTGAAATGAGTATTAAAATCACACACAGTTTGTTTAGTTTTCTCAGACTCCAAAACTTTCTCAACTCAGGAAATGAAAGAGCCAAAACCATGTAATCAGACAACATGTGTATTTGTATTAACTTCTGTTTGTGTATTTGCATTACTTTTTTATGGCCACTGCCACAAATCACCTCAAACTTGGTAGTTTACAATAACTGAAACTTATTCTCTCATAGGAGTGGAATCCAAAAATCTGACAAGTTTCAGCTGAAATTATGGTGTCAGTGGGCTTTACTCTTTCCAGAAGCTCTAGAAGAGAATGTGCCCTTGCCCTCCTCCAGCTTCAGGTGTCTGCCAGCATTCCTTGTCCTTTGGCCCGGTCACTACAATCTTTGCCTCCATGGTCTCTCTGCCTCTGCTGCTTCTGAGTTCATCATATCTTCTGTCTTTCTCACATATGAATGCATTTGCAAAATCTTGGGTGTTCATCCAGAATACCCAAGATAATCTCCTCTTGAAATCTTTAACTTAAATCTATAAACCTTCATCACAAATGGTAAGCTTCACAGGTCCCAGGATTAGGAATTGATGGTGGCACCATTCAATCCACTATACCCAGTCTCTACCTTAGGAACAGTATCTTTATTGCTTTTCATGTTTTCAGCCTCTTCCATTTCTGTCTTCACCCTCCTTCTTCCAACACTGTTTTCCATACAGTATGCAAATTGTTGCATACTTCTCATTGCTTCCAGAGGTCCCTGCCTTTTTAAAGTTCAGGTATAATGAATATATGGTGTTGTTTAAAGCTTCTTAATTTTAGCATCAAAATAAAGTTTCAATGTGTTTTTGTTGCATGAAAGGCCAGTTTGGACTTGTGGTAAGGTGTCTTTGACTTGAATATACTGTCTTCCATTGATGCATCTTTCTTGTTTAGTGCTTCACTGAAAACAAAAATCTAGTAGTTCTCTATTCATGTTCATAAACTCTTCTCTCTTTCTCGGATGCCTAACCAACACTCCTGGACCTTTCCTATGCCTGGCCAACTTTCCTTTAAGTCATATTCTTACTTGAATACCTCAGAAACATTCATCCTCCTAATACTTATATAAGCTTACCTATATTTGTCCCACAAAATGAGAAAGTAGTAGGTCTCATTATATTAAGGACTTGGTTTAAAAGGCAACTCTAACATTTTGATAGGGATATTTTATTTTGTGATAAAATTCATTTGAGGACATGATGATAACATCATAATAAACTAACAAGTATATTTAGTCTTTATTATCCAACATATTCTACTGCAAAATGTCAGATTTACTGCCTCATTTAACCTTCACTTGTCATACATGACATCTCCATTCTTATGAGAAAGTTCACTCAAGTGGTAGGTAGAAGAGATGGTATTTGAACCAAGAGTCTATATCCAGAGCCTTCTCTCTACTACATCAGTATAATTGTATGAACCATTGTTCACATTTTGGACCATCAGGACAGTGCTGATTATTATTAATGTAATTTAGACAAATTCAACAAAGAACCCCACCATAGACCAAATGATTGTAGTCTCTCAAAATTCATATGTGTAATTCTAATGTCCAGAGTTATGGCTTTAGCAAGTAAGACCTTTAGGGAGTTATTAGGTCATGAAGGCTCTTATTGGGATGAGTACCTTTATAAGAGAAGCCCCATGGAGGCCCTTAGTCCTCTCTGCCATGTGAGGATACAGTACATTTGTCAAAACTTGCTTTTGGACTTCCTAGCCTCAAGAACTGTAAGAAATAAATTTCTGTTCTTAATTGATCAAGGACTCAGGAATTAAACCAGAGACTCTGTGTCTAATAGAAGAAAAAGTAGGCCCTAAGATTCATCATGTGGGATTAGGCTCCAACTTCCTTAATAAGAGTCCTATAACACAAGAATTAAAACAAAGAATCAATAAATGGGATGAATTCAAACTAAAAAGTTTCTTCTCAGCAAAAGAAACAATATGTGAGGTGAACAGAAAGCCTACATTCTGGGAGCAAATTTTTACCCTTCACACATCAGATAGAGCACTAATCTCTGGGGTATATAAAGAACTCAAAAAGCTAAGCATCAAAACAACAACAACAACAACAAACAAACAAAGAAACAAAAAACCAAATAAACAACCCAATCAACAAATGGGCCAAGGACCTGAACAGATACTTCTCAGAAGAGGATATACAATCAACCAACAAATATGTGAAAAAATGCTCATAATCTCTAGCAATCAGAGAAGTGCAAATCAAAACTACTCTAGGATATCATCTCACTCCAGTCAGAATGGCAGCTATTATGAAGACAAAACAATAAGTATTGGTGAGGATGTGGGGAAAAAGGCACATTCATACATTGCTGGTGGGACTGCAAATTGGTGCAGCCAATATAGAAAGCAGTATGGAGAGTCCTTGGAAATCTGGGAATAGAACTACCATTTGACCCAGCAATCCCTCTCCTCGAACTATACTCAAAGGACTTAAAAACAGCATACTACAAGGACACAGCCACATCAGTTTATAGCAGCACAATTCACAATAGTTAAACTGCGGAGCCAACCTAGTTGCCTTCAGTGGATGAATGGATAAAAAAAAATGTGGCATATATACACAATGGAATTTTACTCAGCAATAAAAGAGAATAAAATCATGGCATTTGCAGGTAAGTGGATGGCTTTGGAGAAGATAATGCTAAGTGAAGTTAGCCAATCCCCCACCAAAAAAACAAATGCCAAATGTTTTCTCTGCTATACAGAGGTTGACTCATAGTGGAGTAGGGAGGGGGAGCATGGAAGGATTAGATGAATTCTAGATAGGGAAGAGGGGTGGGAGGGAAAGGGAGTGGGCAGGGAATTAGGAAGGATGGTGGAATGCAATGGACATCATTATCCAAAGTACATGTAGGAAGACTTGAATTGAGTGTAAAAATACTTCATATAAGAGATATGAGAAATTGTGGTACACATGTGTCATAGAATTGTAATGCAAAAAAAGTACATGTATAAAGACATAAATTGGCATGAACATACTTTATTTACAAGGATATGGAAAATTGTGCTCTATATGCATAATAAATATTGTAATGCATTCCGCTGTTGTGTATTTAAAAAAAAAGTCTCTCAGTCTATCATATTTTGTTATGGCAATATGAGTGGCCTGCAATAAGCCCTAAGAAAATCAACTCAATTAGAATTAAATATGATACTCTAATTAGAATTAAATTTGATGCCAAATAGAATTTTAATGAAATCTGTATGTTTGTAAGTAATATTTGTTGAGTTTTTTATAGCTATGTCGCTTTATAAAGATATGATATGAATCTCAAAACAAATATGTGGAGAAAGGAATTATTTTACTTACAATTTGTAAATAAATGTATTAGACTGTCTCACAAAGAGGGTAAGAAATTGACCTGTTCTGTTTGAATTTTTATATGCACATTCTATTATTTCACACATTTAGAAACTATAAGTACTCAATCTACTTAGAAACCTTCCAACTTCAGAAAAAAAAAAATGAGGGAAAAACCACAATGATTTTTTTTTTATCCTGCTTCAACTTCCTGTTTATGCTTCCATGTGAGATTCAGCACTGGCTACCAGGAAGAAGAAAGAGAACCCTGGAGACCAGTCAGTCTACAATATGAAGATGAAGGATGAGAATAATGCTCTGAATAACAGCCATTACATCAAGCCCATAGGATCTACTGACAGGTGCTTGTATGTCTCTTTTGTTTTCATTTTTTTCTTAAATTTCTGAACAATGAAAACTTTGTATAGTGTACATTTCTAGGATGCTGATGGGGGTGGGTTCCTTATGAGTATCTGATCTGCTAGGGAAGACAGTTACTGCAACTCACAACTGCAAACCATCAGAAGTCATGTGCTTCCGTGTTTGTTTGGGGAATTAACTAATGTTACAGGCCTTTCTGAAAAAGATTACCTCCAATGGCAATATCAGTTTTCTAAAATGATGACAGTTTTTAAGTTCTGTGCTTTTTTATTGTGCTGGTTAAGAATTTTTTTTTATCAGTTTATTGAGAAAAAAAAGAAAAGTTTTGGAATATCATTTAATTGCCATTCTTTTTAGCAAATCAAAAATACATACATCTTTCAGATACTATTTGACCTTGAACTAAATATAAACCTATCTAAATGACATGATTATTTTTGTATATAAGTAAATATTTTATATTTAAAGGTAGTCATTTCAAAATATCACAAACTTGGTGTTTTAAATAAGAGCATTCATTGTCTCACAGATTTGCAGTCCATAGTCTGAAATTAAGGTGTCCTCAGACTTGGTTTCTTCTGAGTGCCACAGGGAAAGGATCTGTTCTAGGCCTCTCTAGTTGGATTACAGGTCACTGTTCCAGATTCATGTAGTGTTCTGTCTGCATGTGAGTCTGTATTCAAATTTCCTCTTTTTATACTGATCTCATTTTAGCTTCATATTTGCTATAAGGACCTTGTCTCCAAATAGCATCACATTTTCCCATCCTGAGGGTTAGGATGTCAATATATGAATTTTCAAGGGGACACAATTCAATATGCAATACTACTACCTAAATTAGCTTTACGCATGATATGTGTTTTGTTATTGCTTATTTAGTAACAAGGAATTTATAATTTAGAAAATAGGAAATGCTGTCTAATATAGCAGTGTTAATAGGAATTATGAGAAAAAAGTCTTCCAAATGCAATATATTGAAGAATCAAAATCCATGAAAAATAGTCACTATCTGAATAAATGACTTAAAACAGCAAAATCAAAACCTACAAGAAATTGACTTTTCTTATTTTGACTTTGAATACATAACAGTAAAGAATGAAAAAAGGAAGGAAAATTTCTGAGGATGTTGAGAATTCCCCTAAACATGAAATAGGTGATTTTTTTTCTAACAAAATTATGTAAATTAGATAGAATCTCCTTCTTATTATTCATCTCTCATCTGGAAATGTGGTTCTTATAATTACCATTTTGAGGCCAAAAATTAAAGCATTCGTTTTAATATTCTCAGATGATTGGATTTATTAGCATGAAGTTTTCATGTTTGTACTTTATTATAAAAATAAATGTAAACCTAAATGTTCCCATTTTTTTTTTCACTTTGTTAAAATGTAACTAAAAAGTGACATTCTTGTAGCAGAAGTTTTGCTAGTACTTGATTTTTGGTTATTTTTAAAATTTTGGTGAGGCAAATTTCCATTATGTTGCCTAAGTGGGCCCAGCCACCCAAGAAGCTAAAATAACAGAAAATTTTCACCACAGCTGTGACTTAAAGACAGGACCAGAACAACTGTAGAGGAAGAAGTTTATTTGGAGGCTCATGGTCAGAGGTCTCTGTCCATAGACATCTGGCTCCATTACTCGGGGTCCCAGGTGCGGCAGAACATCATGGTGGAAGAGAGTAGCAAAGGGATGCAGCTCACCTGATGATTGGAAATCAAGGAGAGCAACTCCACTCTACAGATGCAAAATATATATCCCATAGCCACGCCCCCAGTTAACCGTTTCCTCTAGCCACACCTCACCTGCTTCCAGTCACCACTCAGCTAATCCTATCAGGGATTAATTCTCCAATGAGGTTAGGCTATAAACCTGATCATTTCTCCTCCAAACTTTGTATTGGGGAACATCCCATCTAAACCATAGCAACAGTCATGTGATACCAGTTCCTAATGCTCTTGAAGATTTAATAGAAGTAATTCCTGACTGTGGATATTTGCGTTTAATAAATTACATTAATAATAGTATTTTTTCCTTGATTCACGATAGTCCATATCCAGTCTCAACTTTCAGCATTTATTCCAGAAATGTTTATCCAATATCTATTATGTTCCAGATATTTTTTTCTGGATTCTAGGAACATAACAATAAACAATATAGTTATTATTGCCTTGGCATACAATGGGGGTGGCAGACAATAAGCAAATAGCTCTGAATTAAATGGCTCATAGGAAGCTATTGTGTACAATGGATAAAAATGAAGCTAGGGATGGGGATGAAGAGCACTGTTAAGTAAAGGAGGAATTTATACTTTGATATAGGTTCTCAGGGAAGTCCACTTTGAGGCATTTAAACAAAACCTTGAAAGGTCTGAAAGCACAAATTATCTGGCCATCTGAGGAAGAGTGTCAGACAGATGTCCTTCTGGTGCAAAGGCCCTGAGGCAAGGGATCAGCATGGAGGTTAGTGTGTTTGGAGTTAAGTAGACAAGAAGAGAAGGGAGATAAATGATGAGAGCAAAGAGTTAATGGACAGAATGGAAAAGTAAGTATACAAAAATTTAAATGTTTGTATAAGATAAAGGAATTTCTAAGTCTTCTAAAGAGAATGTACTAAAAATATAAGCTTCCTTCCCCAACTATCAGGATAGACCTAACCTATCCTCTTCTACCACATTAGGCTAACAATTTCCAAAACCCATTCCTAAGCAACATAACTACAGAAAGCTTTGCATCAAGAGTGCAGAGTTAGGAGAGTCGATTTCCTTAGATTTTGTCATTGGACTAATTATTTGGCTGCAAAGGATTGCATGCTTATCATTGCCATTATGATTGGCAGGAGAAAAAGAAAACTATGCCCCTAAATTCCGGAGTTTGAACTTATTTGTAGAAATATAAAACTGTAGCTTTGTAGCTTGTAGATCAACTGTGGTACAATAAACTGATCAAAAGGACATTTAAGACAAAATAAGACAAAATGAAGAAAAATATGATGTGTTAAACACATATTTAATACCTTATACAGCTTATTTCACAAATTTGATAATTTTTTTTTCATTTTCTCTTCATAATTGTGTTCTATATTTGTGTTCTTTAAAATTTCAGAGTAAAAAGCCCTTCAGGCACTGTTAAAAATTACTTCCACCATTTTAAACTATTGGGTAATTGCCCTCAAAGTGCTGTTTGGGAAACTTTTGTAGAATAGTTTGTGATTAAGGACATGTTGGTTCATGCTTGCCTGCTAGTGGTTACAAAGACACATCTCATGATCTAAAAGATAAAACCTTATTTGCCAGATTTGTATCTTGAAAATGTTTGTAAATGGAAATTCAAATCTATGGAAATGGAATTTTCTGTCTTGTGGAGGCATTTTGAAGGGATGTCTATAGGGATCCTTCCTTTCTCCAATATTGTTGAAGCAATAAATTGACTCAGGACAATTTTTATTGGGTGGGTATTATGCTAGTAATGAGAGCAGAATTACTTTCCCCAAATTGAGAAATAAGTCTGTAGTGAGTGGTTGAACCAATTATAATAGAAAAGACCAAGTATAATGCCTCATTATATTGTATATGTACTACTTACTAAATTCAGCCCCTTTTAATCCTGTTAGTTGAAAAAAAAATTATGCCATTAGGCAATTTATTTGTTATATCTAGTCAACATTTTTATTGAAACACAAGTTAAATGGAAAGAGAGTGCCTTTTCAGCAAGATTTTAATGTAGTTCTTGCTGTGGAAGAATGAAAACCACACACTTTACCTGCTACTGAGTACAATTAAAGTATAATTAGAATCAAATGGATTCGCTAAAGCATTTAATGATGAATAGCATTTAATTCTGGGCACTGTAAAAGGTATCCTATTGATATGCTTGATTTGAGTAGTCAAATGAACACACTAATATGAGGTAATATTTAAGGATTGTTATCCAAATCACTGAATCATATGATGGCTTCGAGACTGATAGCAAATATCTGCATAATCTTTATACTTATATTTCTATGATTTATGAAGAAAACATGTTTCCTAGAGTTGAAACTAATATAATCTACCACAGGATACATTTGGTTTTATGGCAAAAACCTGCTTTCAAATGATAGGATAACAATGCTTATTAAAATCATTTAACATCTTCTTTATAGGGAGTCCAAAGTTATTTATGTTTTGTTCATTATTTTTTGTTATAAATTGTGAAAATCAGCTAATCCCTAGGGACAAATGAAAATCCAAATAAAATACATATAAACTAGACTCTGAAGGTTTGCAATATTAAGTATGAGATGTTGAACACACCATAAAATTTGCTGATATGTTTCACTTGTTAATAAATTGAAAGGGCTAATTTTTATGCTCATGAGCATGGGACCCACAATGGAGTTCAAAGAAATAATGTATTTGGAGATCTCCTCCTTCAATTTGATTTATTTGTCTTTTTATTGGTGTTTTAGTCAGCTTTTTCACTGATGTGACCAAAAGACCTGACAAGAACAATTTTCGAGGAGGAAAAAATTATTGGGGGCTCACGGTTTCAGAGGTCTCACTTCATAGATGGCCAACTCCATTGCTTAGGGCCCAAGGTAAGGCAGGATATTCTGGAGGATAGATGCGATAGAGAAAAACAGCTAGGAGTATGACAACAGAAAGCAGAGAGAATTCCATCAGCCTCCATCAAAATATATATCCCAAGGCATGCCCACAATGATTCACCTCCACCAGCCACACCCTACCTGCCTATAATTACAATCAATTAATCCTCATCAGCAGATTAATGCACTGATTAGGTTAAAGTTGTCATAACCCAAACGTTTCACCTCTAAACTTTCTTACATTGTCTCTCACATGAGATTTTGGGGGAGACCTCATATCTAATCCATAACAATTTCTATTTCTACTATCAGATCCAGAGTCATAGATATGATACAATCTATGAATAAGATGATTTGTGTGAAAATCAAGCTCTTGTAAGTGGAATATAGCCCTTTGATTAGCAACTAGACATAAGCAGATCCAAGTAGTGAGCCAAGGAATATCAATACTGAATGACCTGAAATTAGAGTCCATCAAGAGATTTTTAAAAAACAGGGAAACTAGATATCTATTCTATTTTTTTCCCAGCCACAGTAGCAATTACAGTAATACCTGCATAGCCACAAGAAGTACATTTTAGGAACCCAGTGGATGCCTGAAATTGCAGGCATGGAGTATAGAGCCCTATATTATAGTATAGTTTTATCCTACAAATACACACATACACGAATTTAATGCATTTTCCATTTTAATGAAATACTTATGGAGTGACCATAACTTTGTATCTCAAAGTGTGACAGTAAAATTCACATGAACTTTACAATTTCACAGTTTTTTTTTCCTTACCATAGATTTTAGAAACCTCAGCTTATGCTCCCTTTTCTTTTCTTATTAAGTCAAGAATGTTCACCTTTCACTTAAAGGAAATGCTTTGCAGTTTCTCTGTGACATATTCTAATTGCCAGTATTATGGCTCTTGTGGTTTGAGATCCATCATTAGATTAAATAAGGGTACTTGAACACCAGTATTGTGATACCCCGACAATTGATCTAGTAACTGAGACAGCAGCTAAATAACTAATAATCAAGTACATAAACTGTGGGAAGCCAAACTATGGATAAAGGGGGGCTAGTATTGTAGAAAAAGGTATTTTTTTTAAAAAAAATTTGTGGTTCTGTATTAAAAATTTATGGTTTGACTTTTGTTAGATATTTACTCTAAAAATACAGTGTGTGTAATAAGGAAGGCATCATAATGGCATCCAAATAATACACAAGACTTTTGGTCCACACAATATGACCTAGATATGACTTCCCTGCTTCTTCCCATTGAGTACAGATATAAATCATGGAAACAATATAGGAGACAACCAAATGAACTTTTTGAAGCCTATGAAGAGGAAGGTAGGAATGGCTAAGGACCCTGGACTAGAGTGACAACAGAGCAGCAAGTGCCTTCTGACTCAACAGAGTAAAGTAACTCAGGCTCAGCCTTTCATGACCTCCATCTAGAAAGATAAAGCAACTCAGGCTTGATCCTCCCTGGATCAAACAGGAGTCCTGTCAACAGCACCAGGTGAACCTGACAACATCACCAAAGAGCATCACCCAGAAGATATGCTGAGAATAAGCCGTCAGCAGCCTCTCCAAGACAGGGACGTCTTGGAGTGAAGATGCAGGTGACCAGGCAGCATTAACTGGATACATTTTACCAAAAGAAGCCTCCAGCACAGATTCATTATTTTCTTGTGAGTCTGAGCACATCCTCTTCATCCAAAGACACCAGGCAACTATAGAATATATAATTTTTTTCTGATTGTTTTTTCCACTTACTTTATTCGGTGATTCATTTAAATTTTTCAATATATCAATGATTTACTCTTTTTCGGGGTAACTTTATGTATATTACTCCCAAACTGGAAAAAAACAAAACTCAAATTTTCTTCAATGGATAAATGGTTAAAGGAACTATTGGTACAGCCATATCATGGAAAACTACCAGGCAATAAAAAGGACTAGACCATTGATACATTTAACAATTTGGATGAATCGCCAGATAATTCAAGTAAGTGGAAAAGACAACCACAAAGATTATGTTTTCTACAATTGAATTTTTAAAGCATTTCTGAAATGAAAAAATTGAAGAAATGGAGAACAGACTAGTGACTGTCAGGGCAAGGGACAGTGTGTTCATGAGGGTAATAAGTAGAGAGGGAAGGGCAGAAAGGAAGTAAGCCTGCGTGAAAGGACAACACAAGGGGTTCCTGTGGTCTGGGATGGTGGTGTATCTTGATTATGGTGCAAATTCATGGCTAAGTGTTTGGTAACATTCAAACAAATAAATATATGCAAAAGGAGTATAACAAAAATTGGGGCAAGCTAAATCCGTCAGGTATATTGTATTAATGTCAATGTCCTGGTTGTGATATCATGCTATCATTTTGTGAAGTGTTATCATTTGCAAAACTGTATAGACAGTACATGAAATCACTTTGTATTTATTATTAAAGTTGCATATGAATCTGTAGTTTTCTCAAAAAAAGTATTTAATTAAAAATATCAGCTTTAAGGAAATTATGCTATAAAAAGGCATATAAGAAATAAATAAGCCAGGCACGGTAGTGCACACCTGTAATCCCAGGGGTCTGGGAGGCTGAAACAGGAGGATAGTGAGTTCAAAGCCAGCTCAGCAATAGCAAGGCGCTAAGCAACTCAGTGAGACCCTGTAGGCCTGGGGATATGACTCAGCAGTGAACACCCCTGAGTTCAATCTCCAGTACATCCCCTCCAAAAAGAGATAAATAATACTGTATTTATAAAATCTATAAAATACTATATCTATAAAATCTATCTATAAAGGAAGATGACACATATATAATAAAGAATGAGAAAGTGATACAAAAGTGTTATGAGAGAAAAAATTCTTTTTATTCGTGTCAATTGAGTAATGGTCTTTGAATTTGGGAGAATTTTGTCAATTGGAAAAGAACAGAAATCCAGATAGAGGAAAACATTAACAAAATTATAGAAAGAATTAATAAAATATATTTTATTTCAGTTAAAGTGAATATTACAGATGAAAAACTAATGAATGTTGAAAGTGAAGTGGGAAAAAAATGTTAAAATTCGGGATTCATCTTTTGTAACGTAGATAACATATAACTGTTGAACAATCTTGGGTATGTGACTAATACAATTTTCACAATATTTTAAGTTTTCCCAGACATAAACATGAAGGAAGAAAAAAATAAGAATATATGTGGGGGTATTTGGAACATGAACTATAAAAGTGTAAAAGTTATGGCAAAGTTCACTAATACACAATGATTCTCTGAAAGGAAGAAACAGGACAGATGTATATGAGAGCTATTGTGAGTGAATCTGATCCAAAAGGAGTTTGTATTCAGAGGAAGCAGATATCCAGGTCTCACAATGATTCTGTGGCTTTCAGTCTTAGTGGATGTTGCAAGTACTGTTAGAAACAGGTAAAATATTTTATTGTAGGGGAATGGAGTTATGGGGCAGGGGAGAAAAAATGATAAACTTGCTTTTAGTTGTACACTGGGGTAACTTCAGTATTTCTGGCAAGCATTGTGTTACATAGGGATTTCAGCTGTGGTGGTGTTGATATATGGGCCAGATTAGGTTTTCTTGATAGTGAAATGCATCCATCAGAATGTGTGTGGCCTTAATCCAATGGTTATCAATAGTGTTTTCTGCTAGTTGGCCAGTTTTAAAAATTATTTCTGTATATTGCCAAATATATAGATATATATAGAAATTTTCTGAGGTGAAAATTCCTTTTCCTCCCATTTATCCTATCTAGAGTTTGTCTGATCCTCCCAGGATCCCCCACAACCCCATTGTGAATCAAAAACTTTATATCAGAGAAAAACCTTCGGCATTTGGTTTTTTGGGATTAGCTAACTTCACTTAGCATTATATTCTCCAACTCCATCTATTTACCTGCAAATGATTTTATTATCTTTTAATGATGAATAGTATTGCATTGTGTATATAAACCACGTTTTCTTTTTCCATTCAAAATCTACTGAATGGCATTTAGTTTGGCTCCACTGTTTAGCTATTGTGAATTGTGCTGCTACAAACATTGATGTGGCTGTGTCCCTGTAGCATGCTGTTTTTAAGTCCTTTGGGTATAGACCTCGAACTAGATAGCTGAGTCAAAAGGTGGTTCCATTCCCAGTTTTCCAAGGAATCACCATACTGCTTTCCATATTGGCTATACCAATTTCACCAATTTGCAGTCCCACCAGCAATGTCTGAGTGTGCCTTTTTCACCATATCCTCTTCAACACTTACTATCCTTTGTATTCTTTTTTAATTTTTTTATTGGTTGTTCAAAACATTATAAAGCTCTTGACATATCATATTTCATACATTAGATTCAAGATGGTTATGAACTCTCAATTTTACCTCAAATACAGATTGCAGAATCACATCGGTTACACATCCACATTTTTACATAATGTCCTATTAGTAACTGTTGTATTCTGCTACCTTTCCTATCCTCTACTATCCCCCCTCCCCTTCCCTCCCATCTTCTCTCTCTACCCCGTCTACTGTAATTCATTTCTCTCCTTGTTAATTTTCCCATTCCCCTCACAACCTCTTATATGTAATTTTGTATAACAATGAGGGTCTCCCTCCATTACCATGAAATTTCCTTTTTCTCTCCCTTTCCCTCCCACCTCATGTATCTGTTTAATGTTAATCTTTTTTTCCTGCTCTTCCTCCCTGCTCTGTTCTTAGTTGCTCTCATTATATCAAAGAAGACATTTGGTATTTGTTTTTTAGGGATTGGCTAGCTTCACTAAGCATAATCTGCTCTAGCGCCATCCATTTCCCTGCAAATTCCATGATTTTGTCATTTTTTAGTGCTGCGTAATACTCCATGGTGTATAAATGCCACATTTTTTTTATCCATTCATCTATTGAAGGGCAACTAGGTTGGTTCCACAGTCTAGCAATTGTGAATTGTCCTGCTATGAACATCAATGTAGCATCCTTTGTATTAGCTGCCATTCTAACTGGAGTGAAATGAAATCTTAGAGTACTTTCGATTTGCATATCTGTAACTGTTAGAGATGTTGAACATTTTTTCATATATTCGTTGATTGATTGTATATAGTCTTCTGAGAATTGTCCAGTTCCTTTACCTATTTATTGATTGGGTTATTTGGGTTTTTTTGGTGTTAAGATATTTTAGTTTTTTATATATCCCAGAGATTTTGGCTCTATCTGATTGATGTGGGAGTGGTAAAAATTTGCTCCCAAAATGTAGGAATGTAGGCTCTCTCTTTTCCTCACTGTTTGTTTTTGTTTGTTTGTTTGTTTGTTTGTTGCTGAGAAGAAGTTTTTAGTTTGAATTCATCCCATTTATTGATTCTTGATTCTAATTCTTGTGCTATAGGAGTCTTATTAAGGAAGTTGGGGACTAATCTGAAATATTCGAGATATGGGCCTACTTTTTCTTCTATTAGGTGCACTGTATCTGGTTAATTCCTGGGTCCTTGATCCACTTTGAGTTGAGTTTTGTTCATGGTGAGAGATAGGGGTTTAATTTCATTTTGTTGCATATGGATTTCCAATTTTTCCAGCACCATTTGTTGAAGAGGCTATTTTTTCTCCAATGCATGTTTTTGGCGCCTTTGTGTAATATAAGATAATTATAATTTTGTGGGTTAGTCTCTGTGTTCTGTATTCTGTACTATTGGTCTACCAGTCTGTTTTGGTGACAATACACTACTGTTCTTGTTTCTATAGCTTTCTAGTACAGTTTAAGTTCTGGTATAATGATTCCACCTGCTTCACTTTTCTTGCTACGGATTGCTTAAGTTATTCTGGATCTCTTATTTTTCCAGATGAATTTCATGACTGCTTTTTCTATTTCTATGAAGAATGTCATTGGGATTTTGATTGGAATTGCATTAAGTCTGTATTTGGCTTTTTTTAATATGGTCATTTTGACAATATTAATTCTGCCTATTCAAGAACAAGGGAGATCTTTCCATCTTCTAAGGTCTTCTTTAATTTCTTTCTTTAGCATTTTGTTGTAGAGATCTTTCACGTCTTTCATTAAGTTGATTCCCAAGATTTGTTTTTTGTTTTGTTTTGTTTTGGTTTGGTTTTGAGGCTATTTTAAATTGGGTAGTTTTCTGTTTTCCCTTTCAGAGGATTTGTCACTGATGTATAGAAACACCTTTGATTTATAGGTGTTGATTTTATATCCTACTAATTTGCTGAATTCATTTACTAGTTCTAGTTTTCTGGTAGAATTTTTTGGGTCTTCTATGTATAGAATCATATTATCATCAAATAGTGCTAATTGAAGTTCTTCTTTTTCTATCCATATCCTTTTAAATTATTTCATCTGTCTAATTGCTTTGACTAGTGTTTGAAGAACTATAATAAATAGAAGTTGTGGGCATCCCTGTCTTGTTCCAGTTTTTAAAGGATAGCTTTCAATTTTTCTCCATTTAGAATGATGTTGGTCTGGGCTTAGAATAGATAGTCTTTACAATGTTGACATATGTTCCTTTTATCCCTAGTTTTTCTAGCATTTTAAACATGAAACTGTGCTGTATTTTGTCAAATGTTTTTTGTGCATCCATTGAGATGATCATATGATTCTTATCTTTAAAGCTATTGATGTGATGAATTACATTTATTGATTTCCTAATGTTGAACCAACTTTGCTTCCCTGGGGTGAACCCTACTTGATCATGGTGCACTATCTTTTTGATATGTTTTTGTATTTGTTGTGCCTGAATTTTATTGAGAATTTTTGCATATATGTTCATTACAGATATTGGTCTGAAGTTTTCTTTCCTTCATCTGTCTTTGCCTGGTTTTGGAATCAGGGTGACATTAGCCTCATAGAATGGGTTTAGAAGTGTTCCCTCTTTTTCTATGTCATGAAATAATTTGAAGAATATTGATATTAGTTCCTGTTTAGAGGTCTTTTAGAACTCAGCTGTGTGTACCTCTGGTCCTGGGCTTTTCTTGGTTGGTAAGCTTCTGATGGCATCTTCTATTTCATTGCTTGAAATTGATCTGTTTAAATTGTGTATATCATCCTGATTCAATTTGGGCAAATCATATAACTCTAGAAATTTGTTGATGCCTTTGATACTTTTTCTATTTTATTGGAGTACAAGCTTTCAAAATAATTTCTAATTATGTTCTGTATTTCTGTAGTTTGGTCTTTCTGTGCTTTCTCATATTTCATGAATGTTCTGTTGTGGCTTCTTACTATTTCACTGGTCTACATTGTTTTCGAGATTATATATTTTGTCTTCATCTTCTGAGGTCCTGTCTTCCAAGTGGTCTACTCTATTGGTGATGCTTTCAATTGAACTTTTAATTTGAGGCTATTTTAATCCTTTCATTTCAAGGATTTCTGTTTGTTTGTTTGTTTTAGAACCTCTATCTCTCTATTCAAGTAATCTTTTGCTTCCTGTATTTGCTCATGTAGCTCTTTATCAAAACAACATTTTACTGCCTGTATTTGATCTCTTATATCACCTTATATCATATCTTATATCATTTTAATTTTCAAAACATTCTAATTATGTACATCCTGAACACCTTCTCTGTAATTTCTTCTGCTGCGCTGGCCATGGATTCTAATAATGTAGTATCTTGATTTGTTTAGGGTACTTTCTACCCTTGTCTTTTCTTGTTGTTCATGTATCTTCCATTCAGTCACTGCGGATGCAAGGCTTTACCATTTTTCCTTATAGGCTTATAATGCCCTTGCAGAGTTCTAATACCTCTCCTTTGAGGGGAAAGACAATGTTAACAGATCCCAAATACAAAGAATGTATAACCTTAAATCAAATAGTTGCTATTAAGACATTTACAGGTTGGTCACAATATACAGAAATGGTGAATTCAATTATTATTTACAATATAAACAGTAGGTTTCCAAAAATGTTTACAACTTCTGATGGTGGAGAAAGAACCAGGGGTGAAGGTGTAGGATGATATGTTGAGGAGGTAGGAGGTGAGGATATACAATTATTATACTTAGGAAATGTGAAAGAGAAATCTAAAAAAAACAAGGTTAGTAGTAGGAGAATAAAGAGGAAGTAATTTTGGGCCAACAAGTAAGTTGGAAGACAGTAGAGTACATAAAAAAAAAAAAAACCCACATAAATATTAAGAAAAGCAAAAAGTGTAAAAAAAATAGGAGAAAAAAAATATACCACATAACTGTAATATACTATTCAGACATCCCAGGCCTCAGTATCCTAATCCATGCAAAGTATTTGGTTTCACATATGTTGGGGATATTAGGGTGGGAGATAGAGAGGTAGAAGAAGGAAAAAAAAAAAAAACTTCAAAGAAAGAAACAAGGCTTGTTTTGCGTTGGAGATCAGTATCTTTCCCGTTTCTCTTCTCATCCAATAGGTGGTGTTGTCTATTGTTAGCTGGTGTCTCCACCCTCAGGATAGTGAAGGTTATCAGGGAGGAAGGGTTGATCTTGGGTGCAAGACACCTGGAAGTGGGATATGGCACATGCCCGTCCCTGATGGGAGACTGCACCTCAAGGATCTCCTTTGGGGCCCCCTCATGTGATGTGGCCCCTGGTCTTATCCCCTTATCTCACCTCAGACCTCACAGTTCCTGGTTATTAATTAGTCACTAAACTGTATCTCACTCATCCTCTCCCTCTCTACTTCCTAATCAGAAACCTTTCTCTCCAGAGGCCTTGTGGGTTACGCTCTGGGGGAGAGCTGTCTTGTATTGGACAGTCACTGTGCCGAGTTACCAGCTGCCAGGGAGGCGGGGGGCATTAGAAACTCTGGGTACCTGGCAAGTTGGTGTTCCAAAGTGGGAGTTGCCTTAACTAAAGATGTTGACAAAGGTGACCCAAGATGAAGGTGGCTGCTTTCAGCAACGGTGTGTGGGGTCGAGTGGGGGGAGCCAGGTGATGGTGCTCCATGATGTGTTCAGAGATGAGCTCTATGGTGTGTAGTGTTGTGGTAGTCAGCTGTATTCAGAGCCTGTGCACTGCCCCAGGGGACTATGGCACTGGCTGCAGAGTCCTAAGGCAGAGGCAACAGGGGGAGCCCAGCATTGGTAGATGGGGATCCCCATGGCAGCCCGAGTTCCTACATGTGGGTAGGGGCTGGGTGTCCTGCAGGGGAGTGGCATCCCATATCTCTGCTCAGGTGGTGGGCAGGAGTCCTACCACAGGTGCTGATGCTGGTGGTTCAGCTGGGGCATCTGGGCCTCCTGCATGGGTGAGCAGTCGGGAGTCTGGCTGCAAGGATGAGGCCTAGAGCGCTGAGTGGGCACAGAAGCCATGATTCCTGCATAGGAGTAGCTGTGGGAGGTCCTCTATCACTCCCAGAGAAGCAGTATTGCCCCTACTTGAGTTCCAGGTCACAGAGCGACACAAAATGCTGTCTCCCTCTGGCCTACCATCTTGGATCCCCCAAGAAGTATATTCTTAAGGTAGTTTAAATATTTGTATTTTAGACAGTCCATAAGATAAAGGAAGAAACTTAATGATACAATGTAGATACTATTTATACTATAATTTCTTATTTTCTGGTTGCAGTGCTGGGCACGAACCCAGAGGCCTTGTGCATATTAGGCAACTGCTCTATAATTGAGGCAAATCCCCAGGCCATAACCTATGCTTTAACAAAAAATAATACTCTGTCAATAACTTCTTTGTACTTTTACTAGTTATTTTGGAGGCAAATTATTGTTTCTCCCCTAAAGATAATGTGTTCCAAATTCATATGATTTCTATTGTCATAGATTTGAAGTTATTTATAATTCTTTGATTATAAAATAGGAAAATAAATTTCTAAAAAAAAGAAAGCCTATACAACCCATTCAAGAGAAGAAGGAAGAGAGAAGAAGTATCTGGGTTGAAAAGTAACCCCTTGTCTACCCTCAGTGACCTATGTTCTCCAGCAAGGTCCCACCTATCAGTAGTCCATTCAGCCATAATTTGATTAATTCACTGATGACATCAGGTCTCTTCAGATGTAAGCACTTCCCAAGAGCCCCACTTCTGAGCACATGAGTCTTTGGGGAATATTCCAGATCCAAACCCTAGTAAGCCCTAACACTTCAACAACAACAAATGATAGGGGAAGGAGGAGCATTGTTTCCAATTAAGTGCTCCCCTCAAGGTTACATGGTATAAATTAGTATATTAGTCACTCTAAGAAATCTTCTAATGAAGTGATCTTTATTCTTGTTCACCACAGGGTGTCCAATATTTTACATATAACACTCAGATTCTGATGTACTGGCGTTTCTTTTCACCAATACATGGTACCTGGTTTCTTCATGTACTCTTTACATAAATATAGTGCTGTCTCTTATGGTGTTCTGCAGTTACTGCATGTTCAGTAAATGTCACTAATGAATGATTCTTCCATGACACCTAAAAGCAGTAATCAAATGCACTCACTGTTTTGTATTTTAATGTATGTGATTATATTTCTTCAATAGACCATGACTTTTTCAGTGGAAGAGTCATCACTTATCACCATTTTTATGCCACCCTACCACAAAAAGCATGTGGCAGAATATCAGTCATCCATAAATATGCTGACAGCTGCAAAACAGTACTCCAAACCACCCCCATTTCACCTAGAAAGAGCGTTTATCTATCTTTTCTTTTCTTTTCGGTATAAGAGAAGATTTGTAGGGGGCTGGGGATGTGGCTCAAGTGGTAGCCCGCTCGCCTGGCATGCGTGCGGCCCAGGTTCGATTCTCAGCACCACGTACAAACAAAGATGTTGTGTCCACCAATAACTAAAAAATAAATATTAAAAAAAAATTCTCTCTCTCTCTCTCTCTCTCTCTCTCTCTCTCTCTCTCCTCTCTCACTCTCTCTTTAAAAAAAAAAAAAGAGAAGATTTGTAGATAGAGACATGCATCTTCTACACAAAGAGATGACTAATGGCATTCAGAACATTCAGAATTACGTTAGTAAATGCTTGTGAAGATAGCACAAAAGTAGTTTGTTTTCTCATTATCAGGGCCTCAACATATTGCTCAATAAATCCTGTCTGTAATTACTATCATTATTATTATTCTTTCAGAGGTACTGTTTACATTGATATTTACAGTGAACAGAACTCTCTCCTACGAAAACAACCTGGTTGAAACAAAAGTCATCTAATATGACAGAATTGGAGGTCTTGTTTCTTGAAACTAAAGTAAACAAGAAAAGCCAGGTGCATTGGCTCTGACCTGTAATCCCACCCACATGGAAGGTTGAGACAAGAGAATCCAAAGTTCAAGGCCATCCTTGAACTTAGTGAGGGCTTAAGCAACTTAGCAAGACCCTGTTTCAAAATAAAAAAAATAAAAAGAGCTTAGGATGTGAATCTGGTAAAGTACCCTTAGGTTTAATCCCCAGTACAAAAAAAAAATTAAACTATACCAGAGTCATTTGGAATTTCAATTTCATAAAACTGTGTGAACACACCTAAAATCTTCTACAAAAGATAAAGCCTCAGATGAAACACTTAGATGCCTGAGCACAAAGTCATATCAGTGATTTCTATTTTCTTCTCATTTAATGAAATATTCAAATAAGAATGCAAAGTGTTAATCTAGAAAAAAAAATGACTAACAAATTTCACTTCTAAGAGATTTAAAAATTAATGAAGTTACTATTACTATAACAGTATCCATATAGCTATGAATATGATTTCAGAGGTTATGAACTATACACACTTAAAACTGATGATTATATATAATTAACTATTTTAAAAATATAGACTTTTTTGTTCATTAGAACCATGTTTTTACATTTGCAGCTTTCATATTACTTTAGTTGCAGTTTCATATTTATTTCTGTAAACACATTTCAAGTAGTGGGTGGAAATTAAGGCAGCCAGATGGCTAAGTGAACTAAGTGATGGAATGGAATCTCAGACACAAGCTTTGCTTCTCTTCCACAAGTCCTCAGATCTAGGAGGATGCTCTGTTTTATTGGCTTCCATTAGGAAACTGTTTAAGTTCAGAAATTCTCCATGACATAGTTGTAGTTATTTAATAAGTACCATAAATTTATGTCCAACCTATATTTTGACAAAAAAATCATGAATCATAGATCTACATGTAGGTGGCCCAGAATTATCACAGACCTCATTAAACACATCTATCTACATGTTTCAAATTGTTCTTCAATTCAGAAGGAAAAAAATGATGTCAACCTGCACAGGTGCAAAAACAGTTGGTAGCACCACATTGACAAATTAGCAGGCCAAAAAGGGAAGGACCAATAAAGTAAAGACATGGGTTTCTTGAAAGTCGTTTCCATTAAAGAGTAATGAGAACAGACAATGAAAGAGGCAGTTTCCATATACCAGATTCCATAGGAAGCTGTAAAAGACTGTCATTGCCCTTGAGACACACAGAATGTCTTTCAAGTTCAATGTCATGGCTCTAATCCTACTTCAGTGCACACTATGGGAAAGTCTTACATTTTTTTCTGGGCTTGTTTTCTCTTTTATAAAGGAGCTGTAATAATGCTTGATTCAGAAGATTGGTGTAAGACTTTAATGAGAAAACTTATTTGATTGAGCAGAGACACAATTCATCAGAATATAAATCAATAGATTTATTTGCATCTTAGATACTGTGCTAAACGGTAGGACACAGTGTTTGTCCTTAGTAAAGTGTTTTCTGGGTTTTAACTGGGCTAACATCTCCAAGAAGAAAAATATTTTCCAGCCTTTAATGCAGGCAGATGTGATGTGACAACATTTTGCTAATAAGATATTCGAAAAGTGTTGTGTACTGCTTTTGTTTATCTTGTTTTAAAGGAGAGTGATAACTTTTGTTTGTCTCTTGTTCCATCTGATTCTTGAAATGTGGATGTGATAACTAAAACTCAAACAGCCATCTTGCACCATGAGGTGTATTTTATGCACTGAGGGGGACAGAACAAGGAGATAAAAAGAACCTTGGTTCCTGCAAATTGTGTGATGACAACAATCAGAAAGAGATCTATAGCATAAAATTGTTCTGTAACATAAAAGAAAATATACACTATCATTTTAAGTGTTCTGGGTTTTCTCCCACTGCTGCGAAATGCCACTTTATCTGATGTAATCAGACAAGAGGGCCCTGTCCTCATAAAGCTTACATTCTACTGAAGAAAGAAAAAGGGGTGGAATACTTCAGCTTGCCTGTTTCCACTGCCCAGATCCTTGTGTGACCTGGTCACCTATATTGAATCCTGGGCTGCTTATTTATTAAAAATGCATTCTTCAAAATCCATTATAAGACCTAGTGAACACAAACCTTTCAAAACAGGATCTCTGAGAAATTGAATTACTCAGAGTCAGTCTTAGGCACTGTACAACCAAGTCTCTGCTGTCTTCCTTGGGTCTCTGAGTTAGTAGGATTTTCGCAGCTCATCCCATGCCATGTATATTGCCTGTTCAATGGGATATGGACATATGGTATGGAGACACAGGTTGCATTGGAGTCTGTGAAACCGTTGGTTTTGGATCAGACTGTGAAGTTTATGTGTATTCTATTAAGAAGTTTAAAAAGGTGGCAGAAGTTAGGATGTTGATAAGCAATGTAATCTAGCAATATAACCAAGTATAGATACTGGGAAATGGGAAGGGGGTGTGGTTGCAGAAAGGTTTCGTCATAATGTAATGTGATCAATTTAAATGTCTCTTCCTTCTGACGTTAGAGCCAACCTTCCAAGCCAGCTTAACGAAGAAAACAGCTAAATGAAAAGCAATACTTGACGTTGCAGATAGTTGCTCTAGCTAACTTCCAGGAAATCAGTACCTAATAAATCTTGGACAGGATAAAGAAAGAATCAAAGACTGTGATCTTTCAATATGGGAAGAGAACAAAAACACCAGTAGAATACTATAAACTGAAGGAGGGGAAAGTAATCACAAAATGCACTTAAGAACTTATACTGAAAGTTTTAATAGAGATGCAAACTTTGTCCTCAAACTTGATCCTCCTGCCTCAGCCTTCCAAGTTTCTGGGATGATAGTTGTTCACCTCTGTGGCCAGCTCAATGACTGAATTTTAGATTTTCAATATGCTTGCTTCTCCAACTTGATTTTGTGATTCTTCTTCACTCTCTTCCATCCTAGCCTTCTCCGAGTTCCTCTAATAAGAAAAAGTCATTTTCAACCTAGACATCTGCATACTCCATCCATAAGTGTTTTTCTCTTACTCTTTGCTCTAATTGCATTTCCTCATTGAAACTCACCTCTCTTCCTCCCTCTCCCTATTTATTTCTTATTTGCTTTTATTGCATGTATTTCAGATTTTTCCCTTCTCATGGATCCTGGCATTTTTCTTTTTTCTTTTCTAATTTGATGATCTATTCTCTCAGCACTGCTTTCTCAAGACCTAGTCTGGTGTCCAGGCCAGTTGTGGCTACTTAGTGATCTTGGTTGAATAAGTAAACAAATAATAACTCCTTGTATTTTCCCTTTGCTTACTTTGCCTGAAAGCATAGGTTTTAAACCATAAAAATATTAATTTTATGATGATAAAGCAAATGTATTTGGTACACATTGATAAAACTTGTAAAACAAAATGTTAATTGTAATTCTACTGGATGACTTGGCCATTGCGAAAAAATTGTAAGGCATATAGTCTTCCCTTGGTTTCTGTGGGGTACCGGTTGCAGGAGCTTCAGATACCAAAATCTGTAGATGCTCAAGTCTCTTCTAAAAATAGGAATAGTGAAAAATTTATTTCATATACACTATATACATCCTTCTGTACATTTTAAATCATCTCTAGATTATGTATAATATCTAATTCTTTGTAAATAGTTTTTATACAGTTTTGTGTAAGGAATGATAAGAGAAAAGGTCTGTACATTTTCAGTATGTTCAGAATCTTTTTCCCCAAATATTCTCCATCTCTGATTGGTTAAATTCACAGATGCAGAACCTGTGCATAGGGGGACCCATCAGTCATTATCTTTGCTGAATAAACTAATAGTACAACAGATATTTTTTTCTTAAAACAGTGCTAATTTGTAACATTTATTTCTGAAAAGAACATTAATATTCTTTTTAACAAACGCCTACAAGGCAGCCTGTTTATAGTTTGAAACTAGCACAGTTTACTTTCAGGATACTAAAGTAAATGATTTCTTTTTCTTGTTTGACTTAGAATAAACATGTAGGCATATAAGTGGAATAATATTGTGAAAATAATCCCCTATCAAAATGAATATGGTATTCTCACACTCTATGCATCAAATGATTATTATGCAAATTAGATGAATATTTCTAGTAATTAAGCAAATTAAAAGCAGATTCAAGGAAAATGTAATTGGTTGACAAGTATTAAGAACTCAAAATGAACATGTGATATTTATAATTTTTCTTCAATATTCATGCCAAGAAATTAGTAAATAGATACATCCCTGATTTTAAAGCAATTAGGAACTGATATTTAATAAAATATATTGCACTAAATGTTTATACTTTAGACAATTGTTTAGCTGTCATATTAACTTTTAGTCATTATACAATATGACTTTTAAAATTACTAAATATAAGGCACATTTTGTGGGTCAAGAAATACTTAACTACAAATTCAATGTTTAATTAACAGTAAAATATTTTATTAGCTTTAAATAGAAAGCAATATTGGCAAATTCATTCTTTCTATGTTATAGTGTATACTGGATAAGGGTACTATAAATAAAGATGATGAATCCCTGAACTGTAAAATTAGTAGGCTATGCATTTGGCAAATATAAAATAATTCATAAGATAATCAAAAACTGTAACTTGCTTTTTACCAAATATTTGCTAGAATGCATACCACAGGATATCTTGGTATTAGTAGCTACCCACCTAAGAACAAATAGGCAGAGACATTTCATACAACTAAGGAAAGCCTTTTCAGAAAGAAGACATCATCAACAAAATCTTCAGAGTAATTCTAAGTTGAAAATTAGGAGAGTTGGAAACTTTTATTTTTAATAAGGGTGGTCAATGTAACCCATAAAAATGTATTCTAAGAATTATTTCTTAGGGAAGTCTTCTTATAATGATATAATCTAACATTATATAAAATTCTTTAAATCAGGATAATGGAATCATCTAGAGAATTAGCTGTTCCAAGAAATTACTGCATAACCAGAAATGTTTGAGTAATGCCCTTTCAAGTTTCTGTTAAAAGATGGTGATTCATGCTAACAGCATGATTGAAAGTGGTAAGTTTTGTACCATAATGACTTTGGAAAGCAGTAAGTCCTCTGGCATACTTACCAACATGCTTTGTTTTGATGATAATGAGAACATTATAAGCCATTTGAGTCTTTTGTCTAAAAATTCCCACCAGAGGCTCTTTCAAGTCACTGTGGTTTTCAGTGCCTGATCCCTGTGGAGGCCTAGTCTGGTTTATGCTGTGCCATCAGCTGTTATTCATGCTTGCTAGGGCTTGTGTGCCATTCGTGGGAACTTTCTCAACCTTGTGAGAGATCCACTCACTTTAGGTGATCTTCCTTGGGGGCATCATTTTGATCAGCTTTTCAACTTGACACTCTTAGAAATTCTGAGCAGCACAGTGACAAGAAGTTAACTTGCCTTGCCCCAACCTGAACAGAAGTAAAATAGAATAACTGGCACATGGTAATGATATGAAAGGCCACATTAATTGAAGAGCAGAAGCTATCATTACACCCTTTGGAATTTTCAGAAGGACAATAATGTTCCATCAGGAAAATTACAGGGTAGAGTTTTGATTGAAAGGACAAAATTCAGCCTTAAATACCACACCATAATGAACAACTGGCTTGAACAAGGAATGCCTTTTTCTTAAACATGTCACTGTCCTGCATTATAATAAGAGTATATACACAGAAAAACATTTCAGTAACTTTTTCTTACCTACGGGAAATATGTCCAGCAGAGTTTACTATTTCATAAGTAAACACGGAGAAGAGCCAAGAGTACACTTTGAAGAACTGTTGAAGAATCCAGAAGAAAATGACCTTAATTCTGAGCCTAAGTTCTCAAGAATCACCAGACGTTAACCATGTAATTACAACAATAGAAAACCCAAAACCCCAAAGTACACACACACACACACACACACACACACACACACACACTATTTACTCCACATTCTCAGAATGTTTTAGAGCTGTGAAAACTTCAGTATTAGGAAGATATGCCTTGTAAATGTCTTTTAGATGAGTAATCATAAATAATTAAATAATTATGCTCTTATTATATTGTGTCTTCTACTTTTTTTTTTCAAACTTTTCTACCCTAATTTGAAGCTTGAATTTTGAATAACCTTTATTTAATTCAAACTTTCTGAGGAATCCTTTACAGGATTGTTCAGGTGTATTTTAAATCAGGAGATAAAAGAATTGACCTAATTTCAGATACCTGCTTTGCATCTTTAAACCTCAAATTGGTGGGTTTCAGAAAATGAAAACTCAAGATATGATTTTGTGGCGTGTTGAATTCTTTGAACTGAAGTAGAACCAAGATCTCTCTGAGTTTCTCCAGCACCACCCTCCAAATTTCTCACTGCTCTGTCACTCTCAAAACACTGGAAGGCACTTTCATTGAAGTTCCCTTGACCTAAAGGACAGCTCCTTTAGAAGATTAATTTATAGAAAAGCTAGAGGTAACACCACACTCAGAGCTCAGTGAACCTTGTTTTAGGTTGTCATCTGTTCTTTGAGCCCATTCGACTCCCCTTTCTAAAAATCGCTTACTATTCTGAAATTGCATATAGTCCCCACTTTCCCCTCTCTTATGAAGAGGATATTTAAGCTTAAATCATCTGGCCCTTCTTTGAGTTTCATACTTTGTATGGAGTTCACTGCTTCTTGCATGTTAATAAATTTGTACGCTTTTTCTTCTGATAATCTATCCATCATCAGTTAATTTTGTAGATTTAAATTGCAAATCTTCAGAGGGTTGAAATAAAAAGTTTTTGCCATTAATTAAATAAATTAATAAATCTGTTATGTTATTTGAATTCCATTGTTCCTTGTGAACTGCACATCTAATGAAATTTATGTGTTGGAAATCATAGGTAGGTCAGTAAAAGAAAAAGATAACACAAAAATGAATCCATTAGCTAATCGTAAGGAAGAAAGCAAATGAAGGAAATAAAAAGAAAGGAGAGGCAGCCCAATGGTAACACAGGTTTATTCAGGACAAATCTGTAGAGGGGAAACCTACTGGGCACTGGAACTAGTCTTCTGCTTACAGTTTGGGGTAGATATCGGGGAGTGAGAGAGGGGAAAATTTTTGCAGTTAGGCCATTGCTAGGAGAATGTCAGGGAAGGGTCCTTGTGGTATTACATTCATAAGGAACCAGGTGTTTTCAGAAATTTAGTCCCAGATTACAATTTCCCTTCTAATGTTGATGGAATATTGTCTAGGGCTTAGGTCAGGCTGAGTCAGAGGGACCATGAGGTAACTCTTGTTCTAAGATGGGGGATATGTTTCAAAATGGCGTTGCCTGAAGTTCTACCTAACACTATTTATTTTGGTTTAATTTATTAAGATGTGAATTCTGAATTTCTGAACAGGGAAACATTGAAGCCCATGACTTATTCAAGATATTGCTTGGTTCTCTGTGAGAAGCTCTAGAAGTTTCTATAGGAAAGATATTTGGTTCTATTTGCCTTTTTAGTTTATGCCAAACAGGAATTCATATCAAAGGAAAAGAGAAACAATTGGCCTGAATTCTATAGTGATGCCAAACTTGCTTTACTTATATGAAGAAGTAAAAAAATATATATTTTTGAGAACAAAATCTTAAAGGTAATGGTTTTTCAGTAAACTAAATGAAGGCATATCAGTGTGACCATGTTCAAGTGACAACTGATATTTTTGCAATATGCAAATTGTATACCTAACTTGCCATATAGAGTATTAGAATCACCTTGTTGTTTTATAAGGCATCTTAGAAATATAGTACATTTCCTTATAAAAAACTAAAAATCACAATCACATTACTTTAATGCTGTGAAGGCTATAATATTAATACTGTTAATAGTGATTTTGAAACTAAGGCATTATTTATTTCCTGCAGTAATCATAGGAAGTATAGAGAGTTTGGGAAAGGAAACTGCCTCTGAGGAAAGTAAGCCAAGGAGAATGCGCACTTGGATGAGGCTGCAGGTACAGATTGCCATTGTGTTTTGTCCTTTGGAAATGAGAAGCAAAACATCTCCAAAGTCTCTGGGAAAGTGTTGATTACCCTTTACTGCAGATGGCATCATCTGTAATCTTGTGCTTTTAGAGAGAAAAAAAAGATCTTAGTTTAATTTTCAACAATATTGAGGAGTAATTAGTAAAATAGAAGAAAGGAGGAGATAGGGAGAAGATGAGACTGCAAGAGCAAGACAAGAAGGAAATGGATGAGTATAAAGAAGAACAGAGGTAAAACAGCTGGTAGAGGAAACTTATGTCTTTGGCACTAACTACCGACATGACTTTGGGTACATTATTATCAGCAGCAAAGTCTCATACCTTTGTTTCTAAAGCCAGAATCCAATACCTGTCTTCTAACAGTTTGTCTTTCAACTGTTACAGAGCTGGGGCCATCTGGGAAACTGAGGCAGCATGAAGACCACCCCTCTTCAAACCCCTAATCTTGCCATCAAGTTAGGAAGATTTCAGACCTGTCACTCAGAGAAACAGGCATGAATTTATTAGAAGAATTGGTGTTAGGGGATACTCTCAAGGGAAAGAGTGGGTCCTCTTAGAGAAGAGAGGGACACTGTACCTCTTCTGCACTCTACTTTTATTGGGGATCCCAGAGAAGTTTCCAAATAGTTCCTCTTAGGTCCACCTCTTTAGATTCGACTGCCAGAAGGATTATATCAGACTGTCCAGTTCCTACTGCCATGATAACTCTAAGTCACCTTGGCCCATGCTGACCAATTCTAAATGTTAACCATAGCTCTTACAGATCTGATGGTTAGGATGAGTTCTTATCTCCCTGTGTTTCAGGATCTCATCTATGAAAAGGGTCACAGCTGTCTCTCCCCTCAAGGTAAGTTGGGTAAATTGCTTCTTGGAAAAGAAAGCATGTGGGGGTCAGCACAGTGAGCCCATTTTATAGAATTATTTCCTTACCCTCATTTTTCCACTACTCACATCTGTCTGTCCCCTATCAAAATGAGAGCATTTGTCTAAAAAGTACTTGTGCACAATAAGTGCCAAATAAATACTAATTAATTATCATACAAATATTTCAATGTTCACACTATTTTTTACCTTTTTAAAATAACTTTAGAAATAGCTAATGAGGCATGAAAAAATATTTCAGTAATTTATAATTATAATTAATGATTATAATTTGTGTGATTGACAAAAGACAAAAAAAATCTTCATGATTTTGATTTTTTTGATTATAGATAGCTTCATGTCCTAAATTTATTAGTGACATTCCAAATTTATTTGTTGTCCGATTATTTAGATATTTGTTTTTTACTTTAATCTATGAGAACTTATATATGTTTCTTGTACAAAATTCCTTAAGTGAGGAATTTCATTTCCACATACATGAATTCTTAAGCCTTTGGTGCACTATGAAAGAGTGACATAATACATATCTATTCTATATGTGCTAAATTCCCAAATAACACAATCTATATACTTTTCCAATCATTGCTGTTTTAACTTTACATATTCCTGAGATAAGGACAAGGGAAATGTTCTACTTCTCATGCAGTGAACAGTTAGATAACACAATTGGAGCATGTTAGGAAGAACTTGAACATAGGCAATACCATTTTGAAACATCTCTTTTATCTTAGAGCAAGAGTCACCTCATGGTCACTGTGACTCAGCCTGACTTAAACCCCAGACAATACTCCATCATTATAAAAAAAAAGAAAATCATTATCTGGGACTGAAATCCTGAAAACACCCAGTTCCTTGTGAAGGTGACAGAACAGGGACCCTTCCCTAATAATCCCCTAGCAATGGCCTATCTGTAAAAATTCCTCCCTTTTCCTCTCTCCCCATTTTACTCCCCCTTATCTACCCCAGAATGTAAGTCAAAGATGTGTCTTAGTCTCCACTGGGGCCCCCTCCACAGATTGTCCCAAAAAAGCAATAAACCTGGTACTTTTGAGTTGCCTCTCCTCTCTGTTTATTTCCTTCATTCAGTTCTTTCCTTACAGAGTTCAATTGCTATGGTAAGCATCATAGCAAGTACTTTTCATAGTACTTTTCATAGCTTGTCTCCAGAGTTATGAGCATTGCTCCAACCAAAAAGCACGTGGATGACCAAGCCCTGAGGGGAAAAAATAAAATAAAATAAAATGCCTCTCAAGATGTGCACATTTTGCTATCAATCTCAGGGTTCATTGCGGTTTCAAATCCTCCAAGATGGAAGAGTGGTTTAAATACTGGTTCTACTCTTTATATTCTAACCCTGATATTTTGTTTTCTTATTTCTGCCTGGGCTTTGGGTGTTTATTTGAGTAAACATTGTAGAACGTGGAAAGGAACGCTTTTTTGAGCCAGCTTAGTTTTAATAGTTTTGCTCTCTTGAGTGCTTAAGCCATTCTGATGGGCTCCTGTGAGTTTCCTGGCAATGTTTTCCTTTGCTGCTCCAGTCTTGGGCACCAAATCTGCCACTGACGGGGATGCATGGTTGGTTCTGGTGGCTCCAGTCTGTCAGCATGGCTACATGGAGGGAGGAAGAAATGCTCATATGGCCTGACCTTCTCGGCTCAGCCTGCATTTATCTCCACATTTAGAACAAAAATGCACTCAAGATAACTAGAGTGTGTGTGAGATGGGGACAGGGCATACACAGGTGTGAATGGGAAAACGTAAGGGGTGTAGTCACTAAATTACCTCTTAAAAACCATCTCTTTTTCATTTCAAGCTGGAAGATAAGCCATGGTATGTTTATTAGGAGGTTCATGCTGAGGCATATATTTTTGCTTTGAAGATCATAAAAGAGCTCTCTTGGGACTTGCAAAGCAGATTATCTGAGGATTTCAAAAGGTTGTACAATAAAATCTGGGAAAATGTCCTAATCGTTGCCCTAATGACTCACCATATTCAGCCTCTCCCTTCCTTTCTCATTGCTGCTAATGCTCATTTTATGTAAAAACCTCAACTGGAACTAACTAGGACATCTTTAGGGTAATGTTAGTTTCTAGGCAATAGTAATTTTCAATTAAAATTGCACAGTGTAGCAGTGAATTGAAAGTCAGATACAAGGACGCTGTATTATAGACTTTGGGGTTTTCAAAATCAGCCCACACCCCACATATTTCTCAAAATTGGCAACAAGTTTCTGGTTTGTTTTCAGTTTTATGCCACGGTGCTTATCTGGTCTCCATTCCTCTCTGCAGAGAGGAGACAAAAATCTCCCCCAGACTTAGGTTCTGCTCTCCGCAGGCTGTAGTAAGGCCTGCACAGCTCAAGATAAGAGAAGAAAGCACTTCAAACAGCTAGGAATTAATCAGCAAGCCTGGCTTCAAGCTCAGTGTTATAACTGAGCAATTCAGTTTCAGAAGCTCACTTACATTAACTGAAATTAAATGAGACAGGCTCATTTAATTCTTGTGTATAAAAGGCTCTTGAAGCACAGTTTAAGCCAGTTACCTTGTGATGTCATGGAGCAAAGGGGCTAATTGAGCTCATTGGAAAGGGAAGGGCCCCTGGGTTTGTATCAAAGAGCAATTGGCCTGGCCTTTGAAACAACTTCCTTATGTCTTATTCATACCTTTATAACATTCATTTGTGCCGTCCATTATCATTTAACCAGAATGTTCACCCCCTCCTCTCATGTCAGTGCTATTTGTAATAGAGGAAGCTCTTTAGGGAATACATGATAGTTTAATTGTTCTGTGAACCAATGTAACTTAAGGCCTTTCTCATTGTACCTCAGAAAGACTTCTACATTTGAGCAATAGGATTAGTTAGCATGTTAAAAGATTCCAGGAAACCAACTTTTGTTATATTGATGCATTTTAATAAAGGGCTCAAATATTTAATAAAGGCAGTAAACCAAAATATTTCTCCGGTTTTTTACAAATCAGATATTTTATTTCACTAATAAAAAATTGTATGCATATGTTTTCTCCATATATTTCTATTAAATTAATTATTTTAATAACTTCCACACAGAAACAACATTAAATCTTAAGGACATACTTCTATAAACTAGGTCCTGATTTCTCTCAAAGTTCGAAAATTGTGTCCTGCATCAGTTTAATAATGAAGGTTTTCTATTTCCTAATTAAATGATTAGCCAATCAGAGTAATCAGTGTATGCTAAGATTAAAATCCCAAATGGGTTTAAATCTATGACTCTTAAACTCAGAATCATCTGTTGTAATGATTAAACCATTTGTTCTCTATATATCAGATTGTAGCCCATTAGTTTAGTCAAAGGTATTGAAAGCTTTTTCTTCTAGAGGCTGTTAGTAAAGCAAATAAAACATTTCTCTGTTATTGACAAGTTACTTAAAGGATTTATTAATTAGATAGAGTGACCCTTTAACTAAGCTTTAACCATACAGAGATAAAAATTTAGAAGCATTTTGAATGACTGGTGTTGATTAAAATATGTTTCTTCATAAAGGTTAAATTTGTACAGTGTATTCTAAATATGCCCTGTGGTCATCTAGATCAATAATAATACTTTAATTGTGACTTCTTTAGTCACTTTTATGAAAATAAAACAGGCGCTGTGATAAAAAGCAAATTGAAAATCCATAACTCTTTATAAGGTGGTGGAAATTTTTTTCTAACACTGATTTATGTGTAGAAAGGTTTCTAAAGAGATGGTCAATACAGAAAGAATTAAATAGTCGAGAAAACTGTGCTACAGTGTAACTTACCTGAGTTTCACATTATTTGAGAGGACATTGATAGATGTTACTCACTACCCTGAATGTCCACATTCTTTCAAGACTTTGACATGAGATGACCTTAGTATCACAGTTTGTAATACAAAAATTTGGACAGATTTATGAACAACAGAAAGGATAATAAGTTGTCATATATTCATACGGTAGAGTATTATATGACAGGTGACAATGATTGTAACATAGTATCACACATTACGTTGGAAGAATCTCAAAAATGTATACGGAAAGTTAAAGCAAGTTACACTTAACACACAGAATGCTTCCTTATCTATAAATAGGAAATTTACCTAGGGATATATTTTATAGAGATCCAATACAAATGTGTAAAAGTTGAAATGCAAGGTATTAATAAAAATAGTGTCTAAACCACTTTCTATATTCCAGGTACTTTTAATAAAATTCACTATTTTTAATATTATTATGGTTCTCATTTAAAGATAGGATATGACATATACAGAGATTAAGTAAAAGCCCTAAAGTCAGATAGCTTCAAAGTAAAAGACCTAGGATTTAACTTCAGAAGCCTGACTGATGAGCTTGCGCTCATTCATTGTTCTCTATAATCTATAATTATAATCTCTATAATCTATAAGAGGATGATTAACAGAAAATTCACAGTGGTGTTTACTTCTTGGAAGGGTAGGGAGAAAAAGAGGACCATGCATTGTTTCAGGAGGGACTTAGCTCTTAAAATAATAATAGTGTTTCTTTTGGATGGTAATTATTATGTGTCCATTTTGTTATTTTTTTAATATACACATTTTAAATACAGGATTTTGAAAAAATTCTATTTTCATTTAGATCTATATATCTTACAATTAAAAAATAAAACAGAAAAAAATCTTGCTATTTTTCAGCAAAATTAATAAATTACTATATGCTGGATCAGTCCTCCAAAGACTCATGTGTTAAGACTGGTCAACAGATTGGTGGTATTGGGGGTCATGGAATTTTTAAGAAGTGAGGTGTAGTGGGAAATATTTGTGTAACTGGAGGATGTGCCCTTGAAGGGTATAGTAGAATCCCAGGCCTTTTTTCTCTCTCTCTCTCTTTTCACTTATAAACCAGGGTGTAAGTGGTTTTAATTAACCATGCACTCCTGCCATGATGTGCTACCTCATCACAGACTTAAGAGCAACAGGGCCAACTTATCATGGACTGAAATCTCCAAAAATGTAAGCCAAAATGAATCTTTTTTTCTTTATAAGTTGATATTTAATTATAGTAACAGAAAGTTAACTAACACAGTAAGGTAATAGCGTACTTTAGCTTACTGAAAATAAATAATGTACAAAAAAATTTAACACATTTAGTAAATGAACTATTTTGTTATTTTAGTTTTAATAGTTGGATTTCTACACTGACAATTGGTGGGAGAAAAATGCTGATAATAATTTAATGTAAAATTACTTTGAAGGTAACAAATGAAGCATAGATTAACCTGGTGCTTAGCCTATGCCTCAAAGCTGAAAATATTTCACATATTTATTCTCATTTATTTCAAGGCCAAAGGTCCTGGCTTAGCATCTGGACAGCCATCTTAAGAGACAGCCGGGATTTTAAGGAAAAAGTTTTGCTTTTCTGCCCAAGGGCATTTCTGAGAAAGGCTCACACCCCTCCTAACAACCCAACCCTTAACTGCCTGCATTAGGACCTGCCTGGCTCTGATTCCTGAGCTGCCCCATCAAACTCCCAGAACCCCAAGGCTGTTTTACCTCTCTCCGCTATAGAGAGATAGCCTTTATTTGTCACCTCTGACAAATAAACTCTTGTGTGTATCCCTGCCTTTCATTTTTCTGTCTTTCATTTCTCACTTACTCTTCTCTCGTTCCTCGCTTTCGCTTCACAAGGTATAGGTAAAAGTGTTCAAAGTAATATTAAAAATTCACAAAGCCATGGTGAAACATGTTATCAGCAGCAAATGTTAATTGAGCACTTAATATGCCATAGGTATTGTGCTTGTTGTTTGTATGATATTGTGATTCACGCTCACATCAAACCTAGAGAAAGGTGTTTTATTATTATTCCCATTTATCAAATGAGAAAAGGCTAAGGAATATTAAGTAGCACACTTACTTTTACCAGACTAACAAGTTGTAGAGCTACAGTTAAGAGTGCATATTCATTATGATCCATAGCTAATACCCTTAATCCTCATTCCCACTTGAATTTCTGGTTTACTTTATGTCTGTTTCATTATGAAAATTTTTAAATATACATTAGATCCAAAAGACTTTTACAATGAATACCTATTGTATCAGTCTTCTGCTAGGACAGAAGCATACCTATCCGTGTTTAACTGTTGTGATCTAAACAACAGAAATATGTGTTCTCACAGTTCTGGAACCTGACAAATCTGATATCACAGGGCTGGGTTTGGTTTCTGACATCAGTCCTTATTGTGTGCTCATGTGGCCTCGTTTTTGTTTTGTTTTGTTTTGTTTTTTATGAGTCCAGGGGCCAAGTGTGAAGACTGACTCTAATGTTTCTCCTTAAAAGGACACAAATCCCATAGGGTTGAGCTCCCACTTATATTACCTCATTGAATATTAATTATTTTATTATAGGCCCTATCTCCAGTCATTTTGGAAGTTGAGGATTC
The DNA here is from genome assembly GCF_048772815.1 of Callospermophilus lateralis. NCBI lineage: Eukaryota > Metazoa > Chordata > Mammalia > Rodentia > Sciuridae > Callospermophilus > Callospermophilus lateralis. The sequence continues at coordinate 96,573,421 of NC_135312.1, read as the reverse complement.
AGCATATGAGTTTTAGGTAGATGCAAACATTACATTTGCAAAACTTGTTTACCTCCACTTAGCATTTATGACTAACATTTAGTGTACTTGTTTTGTCAAAAACATGTGATTCCATTTATCTATTCTGCCAGCCAATCATCATATTTTTGAGTTGCTCATAGGTGGTTTATGGAGTCATGAATTTTTCCCTAATATTTCCCATAGGTAGTTTTAGAGTTCAAAATCTGCTGCTTTTTATATAAAATATACACATGACAAAATATGCATATGTATTTTGTGTGTGTATATTATATTTTTTGCAGTGTGGGGATTAATCTAAACATCTTGTGCTTGGTAGATAACTGCCACAGAGTTGCACCACCAGACTCCACATGCTCAAGTCTTAGGTGTACAATAAGTGACCTTTAGCAAATGCATATACCTATGTAAACCAAACTCCTATCAAGATAGAGCACATTGATTTCATCTCAGAAAGTTCTCTCAGAATCCTTCCAGATTAATTATTTTTCTAATCTCTGGCCTCTGGCAACCATGGTTCTGAAGCTTTTCTCCTGGATTCACATCTTCTAGAATTTCAAAGAAGTGAATAAATACAAAATACACTCTTATATTTAAGTCTTCTTTCTGATTATAATGAGATATACCTGTTGTTGGATTTGTCTGTAGTTCAGATCATTTTGATGCAAAATGGCATCCTATGGTATGAATATATTATGGATTATTTACCAATTATTCTACTGATAGAAAGCTGGGTCAGTTGTAGTTTGGGGCTATTTTGAATAAAGCTCTCATAAACAGTTATACGAAGACATTTTTTGTGGACATGTATTTTATTTTCTCTTAGGCAATAATGTAGGGTCAGAATTGCAGGTTCCTGAGTTTTTAAGGTTTTAAAAGAAAATGCCAGCTGTTTTTCAAAGTGCTTGTAGCATTTACACTGTCATCAACACTTCATGATCCATATTTTCACTCTCACTTGTGGCCGTCAATCCTTTCAAAAATTGAACCATTTTGGTGAATATGTAATAGTATCTCATCAAAGGAGGCCGAATTTGAATTTTTCTGATGATCATTATGTAAGCACTTTCTTAGGTGCTTGTTAGCCATTCACTTACCTCCTTTTATGAGATGTCTTCTAAAAATTTTTCTCAATTTTTAAAATGCATATTCTTTTATGAATTGGAATAATTCTTAATAAATCCTGGGGATCAGTACTTTCTGACGAATATGCTTTTCACATATTTTTCTTTCTCTGCATGTAGCTTGCCTATTCATTTTATTCATAGTATCTTCTGATGATCAGAATTTTTACATTTTCATGAAGTCTACTTTATTTATTATTTGTAGTTTTTGCTTTCTGTGACTTCTCTTAGAAATGTTTGCCACCCTAAGTCACTAATTTATTCTCGTAAGCTTTCCTCTAATAGCTTTATGCTTTACCTTCTATGTTTAGGTTTATGATAAATTTTGTAATCTTCATGTATCACTTGAAATAGAGGTTGAGGTACATATTTTTTTTCAAATGGTATCTATTTTTTTCTCCAGAGAAACAGAAACAAAAATTTAGATAAAAGAGATAGATAAATAGGTAAATAGACCAACATTTATTAAGGAATTCACTCACATGATTAAGGCAGCTAAGTATTCCCAAGGTCTGCAGTCAGCAAGCTGGACAACAGTGGTGGTGTTCCAGCCTGAGTTTGAAGGCTTCCTAAGAAGCAGCAGAGCTAATGGTATAAATTCTAGTGTGAAGGTAGCAGTCAGGCCAGTGGATATGCTTACTGCAGGTCCACTTTGTTCTATTTAGGTCTTCAATTGATTGGATAAGGCCAGTCCACATCAGGGAGAACAATCTGCTTTATTCACCTTACCAATTTAAATATTAATCTAATCAAGGAAAACCTTCAGAGACACATCCCAAATAATCTTTGCTGTGTTTGGGAATTCCATGACCTAGGCAAGTTTGCATATAAAATTAACCATTGAACCATTTATTTTACCTTAATTTTTGAAAAGATTTTTCTCTTCTATTGGACACTTTGGCATCTCTCTTGAAAACCAACTGACCAGGTATGTTCAAGTTAATCTAGTTCTGGGTAAGTAAGATAGTTATGTTTCTGTGTACAAAGGCTCATGCTGCTAACTCTTGCTATTGTCTTTACCAAGTTAAATGACAAATGACAGGTGTGATACTACAAAGGGTTAATTGTCAAGTCAGGTCCACTAACTTCAGAGGTCCTATCCACAGACCAAATTTGAGGCATAATATAAAGCAGAAGGTGGCAGTCATTTTCCTACAAACCATTAGATAAAAAAATATTTTAAGCTTTGCAGGCCATGTATGCTGTATGTCACAGAGTTTTCTTCATTATGTTGTTGAACAACTTTTTAAGCTCTTGGGATATTATTTGTTGACAGTTGATTTAAATGACAGAGGTAATCATGAGCCTCAAAGAAAGAAAAAGAAATCTATAAACCCCTAATGCAGCTTTCTAGGTCCTTATTTTCTACACCTCAATACCTTACAGCCCTGATTTAACATATAGGATATCTGAGCTATACATGAATAATTCACAGGAAGGGTACTATTTTGACCACAGAACCTCTGTTTTAATACTCTAGTAATTTTTTACTCTGATAATTAGTCTAGTGTATCCAGCAGATGCTGCCCAGGATGCCTGCTTGCCTGCATTTGCTTTCAGAGTTCTAGCAGACTAAGTAGAATAATTCCAACCTAGATAGAAGACATATATTCTTCTAAACATATTTTAGTAAATACCTCCAAGAAGTTTGATCAGTGTATGTAAAAGTAGATTTTCCAAGGATATTTCTCTCTTTGACCAGATTCCCTCCACAGGTTAGTCCAAGGTGTGAGGAATGAGTTATAAGACGATCCACCATTAATTCCTTTGCAATAAAAATATTAGAAGGTTTGCTGTTAGGACTGAGAAAACCTCATGATGCATTCAAATGCAGGAAGACAATGATGTTGGTCAAATCAGAAATTATGAAAATGAGTACAAAAACACTTTTAGGATGTACAAGTGAGAAATAGACATTAATACTTAGCCTTAAGTTAGAGAAGGTTTGTTTTTCTTAGAGACTGGACAAAATAAAAGGAAATATAAGAATAAGGAATACTTTGAAGTGGTAAAGTGTGAAAAATATATACTCATCATCAAAAAACAATTTAAAGAATGATAATGGAAATTGAGCATCTATTACAATGGATGAGAAATCAACAGGGAACTTGAGGAAAATGGAAAGTCTGGAAAACCCACTAGACCTTACATGATAAGCCACAAAAAGTTCTAAAAATTAGTTGCTAGGGTTATTTTATTATAGTAATAACGCAACAAAAGTAATAATCACTTAATATCATTGAAAGCCAATAATGAGTGAGAGCTGGCGGGCAAGGCATTTTGCAAATGTTACTGAAAACTGGGACCGTGTCTCCATATCCATCCAATAACAAGGACATGGTTTTGAGAAAAAGGAAAAAGTTTTATTGCTTTGCTAGCAAGGAAGAAACACAGGGGACTCTTGTCCCAGTGGCTATGATTCTGCCCATCAGGGGAATAGGGATGAGGGTTTAAAGATGTGACTCAAAGGCTACATTCCACATCTTATCCCTCAGAGTTTGTAATTCACTTGTTAATGTGGGATATAGTTATTTCTGAGATCTTCTGGTTCCATCCCCAAAGCCTGAATTACTTGGATCCAGTGGTGGGTGTGTGCTCAAAGACAGATACCTCTGCCTTGAAAGAGGAAGAAAGGTAGTTCAGTTTCCCCTGAGATTAGGGAGGGGGAGAGATTAGGGAAGAACAGGGAAAGGAAGAAGGAAAAACATGTCCATTTAAAAATAAATCACAATGGCAGAGAAGCAAGGGCTTTATTCAAAGCATAAAGTAGACCATTGTTACACAAACACTATTGCAAAAGAAAACAAAATTATGTCATTCATGAATATTAGACACTAAATTCAGTAAGGGGAACATTTCATATGCTATATATTTTTTGAGAACTTCCAAGATAGGGCATGGATTGAATCTGATTAAACCTAATACAACCAGGTTTGCCTTTAGTATTGAAGCAAATTGCTGGTTCTCTTTGAAATTGGCAGCTTGCATTTTGGGATTATGTTGCATGAAAAATACTTATCTTTGACTAAGAGATTAACAAATTTACATCCCTCATCTCTTTTATGCTTGCTCTTGGGCAGAGTCTGGTTAGAATGGCTGATGGGCTCATCCATTCCACTTAGATGATTCTTTTTTTTCTCAACTAAAAGTACTTCATTTTGATTAATATAATACAATTCATGATTCTCACAAAAACTCTGAAACTAAAGATAATATCTTGGTTTTACAGATTAGGAAACTGAAGCTCAGCTACCTTATATAATTTACAGAAGGTCAAATAGTTATGGAGTACCTGAGCTGGGATTATAGCCCAAGTCTCCCCAGATACAAAGTATATTTACAAATTTAGAGTGTTATTTATATCTAACTACCCATGTCAAGATTTAGAGGAAAATAAGAGAAATTGACAATACCTGATAAGGAGAACATGGACACTTAAAATGACATCATTTTTTACAGTGTTCAATATATTGATGAAAGGGCTTGCATACATTCCTGCTTAGGTGGGGAATAAAAAGGAAGAGAAAGTTGAACATATATTGGAAAAATTGAAAAGGGCCAGATACTAATGTTCAATATCCTTCAATACACAAAATTGAACTTCTATGTTTCATGTGTTAACTAATCCCTAAGAAATTGACAGACTATGGTGTCATGGTTGAACCATAGACTATCATGTCAATGAAAGTCTGCTTTGGTGAGATAGAGGAAAGGGGATTGCAGAATTGAAAAAACGAGACTTATCCCTGAAGATTATTAGAGTGGTAAATGTTAGATATTGTGGAAATTAGTCACTATTTGGTAGCAAAGGACAGAACCCCTCTAATGCATGTTTATTTGAATGGAAGTTTTAGTAAAAGGATTTTGAGGAAGATCATGGGGCTCTATTTTAAGGGAAAACAGAAATGAAAAATTCTGAAATGTTGGTTGATAATCCTACTATATATGTCCACATATTTTGATTTTTTGTGAGTTCTTCCTGCAGGTAGTCCCTATAGTAGATCTAATTTAATACATTAAAATAAATTTCTCTGAGATAGAATATGACTTCTGGTTGATGGGATTTTATAAGTTGATTAAAATACAAAGTTGTAAAACAACTTGTCATCCACATTAAGGATTATACAATATCTTCAAAGTGTTCTGAACTGACAGTTGTGTGGTAAAGGGTGTGATGCTAGAATATTTAGCAATAGTTGCAAATTAAGGAATCAGAGGGAATTAGTTTCTCTTCAGAATGTGTGGGCTACCAAAATACACCATGGGTTTAGCATACTTAAAAAAATTCCTAAGCCCTCTTAAATTGAGAATGAGATAAGAAAGGAAGACTATATATATATATATATATATATATATATATATATATATATATATATATATATATATATTTAATATTGCTTATCTATGGGATTGCTTTATTTTACACGGTCTGTGCAAAAGAGTGGAAAATATAGGGACAGACAAGAGTGAATGAATGTGTCTTTTTAAGTTCATCTCCTACCTTAAAACCATTCTAAGGGAATAGAAAATATATTTCAAGTCAGAGTTGAGTGTATTTTTTAGTAGTGGTTTTCAAATCTTGAAAGAGACTTCAAAGAAATGTAAATACTATGCTCTGCTCTCTCCAGTTCCCCCTAAGGTCAGCTTCTTGGCAGAGTTCTTTTCTGTCAAGACAGTTGTCTTTGCCAGTACCAGTCTACTGGGAGACAATTGTGTATTGGGCAGCTGCCTTTTCAATGAGAGATGTGTCTCTTCTCAAAATCTTTTTCTTGTACCTCCTCAGTCTGAAAAACCAGTCATTTCGCTGTCATTCCATATGCCATGCCATATGCTAATTTGACATGAAGTTGCATTGCAGGCGAGATGAAATCTCCAGGAGAGAGACAGGACAGGGAGACCACACCGACAACAGACAACAGGGGCAGGTTTACAGCTTTCGTGGAATGGGGCCCACTAGCTATTCATGCCATCCTCATAGTGAAATGATTTGGAGATGGCTAATGAGAGTCCAGGTGTGATCCCTGAACGTAAGCCGTATGCCTGAGTGATAGATGTAATATTCACTTGCACAGAGATTCTTTGTAGAATTTCTCATTTCAAAAGAAAGACTCCCCTGGCTAGTGGGTAACACATTTTATTGCATTGAGATAATTTGATGATACTGTACCCAAAATTTGCTTATTTGGAAAATTTAGGGTAACACTGTGAACTTGTTCCTTTTGAAAGAGGTATAAAATAGATGTTTTTAAAAATGAAAAATGAACATTTCAGAAATCATGCTGATCTTCGTGAAAGTACTGTAGTGAGGCCTCTAGCTTGGGGTAATAATGAATAGTGTTATGGAGAATCCCACATAATGTCTGATGATGGAGAGCCCACTGTAGGAAAAAATAAAAGGCTTCAGGGTCTTACTCTCTGGGTAGAGTTGAAGACTAATTGACTTATAACCATAGAAACAAATAAGATGTAATTTCTGTTTTTTGTTTGTTTGTTTCGTTTCCTCTTGGAATCTGGGATGGTGGGGAATATTTGATTTCATAGGATTCAAATAAGATGAGGAGGCTTGTGGTCATTCCTACTATGCCAGGTATTAATTCTCTTAGGATTTCTATCACAGTGTGTGTCCTTGAGCTTTTGGCATTAAACACATTTGTACCTGCTCCCCTTGCCAATCATGAATTTTATTACAGGAACTAGCATTGGAAGTCATGCTTAATGCTACACACATTATAGTTAGTGCACACTTAATTAAAGCAGAGTGATGATGATAATGGCAATGATGTAATTTCCTTACATTGAAGGAGGAAGAAAGTTGGTTGCAAAGGGGTCCATTGGTTTTGTTGTTTGTGTTTCTACTTCGGGAACTACTCAGTGTTATAGATACCAAAATTCAATTTTTCTGAGCTCTACCAGGGCTTATAGGCTCTGTGGATTCAGTGCTGACTAAACTCTCAAGGGACTAGTGATAAACGGCAATGTCAATTTATTTACTGTAGAATATCCATCTGGCCTTCAGTAGCTTCTCCAGTTTGTCCAGTGGGAATAGCAGCAATCCTCACTGGGAAAATGTTTGCCAGATTTAAACTAGTCTGCTCAATAATTTGGCCACCTAAGAGAGAGAAATTACAAGCTCAGAGTACCTTTAACCCATTCAAATAAGTCATGCCAACATCATGAAAATCATACTGCAACTGTTTAAATAAAATGCTAGAAAATCAGAGTATTGTGTCATCTTTCTCATGTCACCTGTCCATCTTATCTCCTGTTTGATCCATTTGCTCTTGATCCAGTGATTAATCTTTTGTCTTCAAATGTACCCCTTCCTAAATTGTCCTGTGGTTAGTAGACCCTGACACTGAGACATAGGCTCCTCACCCCTGATTCATCAGGTTGTATCTAAGTATTAGCAGAAATAAAGAGCTATTGACTTAATAGAGTCTGAGGTAGGCATATTACTTGTAATAGCTAAATCGATTTCAAATTTTCTTTAAGAAGATATACTGAATCCAGAAGATGATACTTAACATCCTGTGTGTACAAATAAATTTTTATGTTTAGATAATGAGAGATTTTTACTCATCAATAAAACATAGTAAAAGAATGCAAAAAGGTGCCCCCCTCCCATATCCCAAAGACGAGTACTGAGTTTATAAAGTAGATGAATTATTTCTGGGAAAAAATTGATCATTTTCTATAACCCTCTATGGGTCAAACCATAGTTTGAATATTTCGTTCATTTCTAAAGTCCTTCTCATTTATTAATTCAAGTGCTAGGTACTAGTTTCTCATCAAAGAATTATCTTTATATAAAAAAGATTAAAAAGTCAGGTTGTATTGAAGACTGTACATATTATAGAGAAGAAACACAAAACAATGACATTAATAATATTAACAATATCAATGAAAATAGAATCTATTCTTTATTTCTTGGTCTCTATCTTGTGTCATGATTTTCCCCAATCTTTCTATAACTCACTTAAACCTGAGAACAACCACTTCAGTCAATATTATTATCTTCATTTTATAATCATAGAAGTTGAATAAATTGCCTAAATCACACAGCTTTTCAAGTGACAAAGTTGGAATGTTAATTCCTGAAGCTTGTACTCTTATTCACCATATGAGACTTTTAGAGAAAAGTATAATATGATATCATGTAAGTGGTATTAAAAAGATGCTTTGCAAGACAAGAAGGAACCGATAAGTGGTTCAGGGAATATTTTAGATAGCAGGCATGACAAGAACTTGAAACTTTGAAGTATCTTGAGCCAGAGATAAGACAAGGCGAAGAATGGGGGCGAGCGTAGTCCTTAAAAAGAACCTCAAATAGTTCTTCTGTCTTACTGAACTTTGAGGGAAAATAAAATGTAAAACTGGAGATTTAGGTAAAAAGCCAGATTCTAAAAGCCTTGAATGTTTTCATAAGTGGTTTGAACTTTATCCTGTCAGCAGTGAGCAACTGCTGAAGAATTTTAAAGCAAGACATATATTATGTGTCTGAATATATGTTAACATGAAAGCCTATCCTCCATTTTCACAATTGGAAGATACACATATAGCAAAATACTTTTTTAAATTATGTTTTCCCTTTTTTGGTGAAGTCAATTTATTTTTATTAATTTAGATGCACACTAAATATATGTACTAACATGTTACATAAAGTAACAAATTAATTTAGAATTATTGCCCTATTCTGCTTCCTCATTTCACAGCTCAAGTTAGTATCCGGGGCATTGATATCATGCGGTTCACTTGCGATGCTTTTTGATCTGGCTAACACACTTTCATAGAACATGTCACTTCACTTCCATAAGAATTGTTTGATATATAACACATACTGAATTCTTGTTTCAAGCTGTCATTGGACATTATATTCCAAGCAACAAGAACCCCATTTCTAAAAATAATTTATAGTATAGGACAAAATTCTAAGTAGCACTTAGTGTATCTGCAGAATTTACACACTAACATACTCTAATGATTTTATAAATGATTCTAAAAAATCTGTGTGCCATGGAATTGATCATTTGTAACTGTTAGCTCAAAAGTTAAGGAAATACCAAGTACACCTCTACTTGAGTGCCTACTGTGTACTCTATAGTGTATAAATTCCTCTGTGCTTGTTTTCTCACTAAAACCAAGTAATCTTAGTCCTAGGTGGCATCTAACATGGATCTGCCATACAGAATGCACTTGGTGAATCTTTTATGATTGAACAAGTGATTATAACAGATGTAGTTACCAGTAAGAGCAATTTCTAAAATATTAATGTATGCGTCATTGCATATTTTCATCTGCACTTGGCATTATGTAATACTGCAAGCTAACCTGAAAGCAGTATATGAAAACTTCCAATTTTTACAGCTGTCACTAAACTTGAACCATCAGAAGAGTAAGGAACTTACATTTCTTTATTGCTTTAATAGATAATTCCTTACTTCTAGTAATATTAGGCTTATTTTTCTGAGTTTCCTGGCAATCTGAGTTTTCTCTTCTACGAAGTTCTTTTTTTTATATTTTATACTCATTTTTATTTAGTTCTTTTTTTTTTCTTACCATTAAATTTTAGTGATATATCATGTATGTTGGGTTCAAATTCCTTTCTTGTTATGTGTTTGAAAAATCTCACCCTAAGCTGTGGCTTGTGTTTGAACTTTGTTGGCCAAGTGTTCTGTTGAGGTATTCATACTTCAGTACAGACAAATATGTAGAATGTTTCCTTTGTAGATCCATAAACATTTCAACTAACACAGTTATCAGAATTCTATTGGATGAATGCACAAAGAAATCTAAAAAGAGCCATCAGTGGATTTTAGATTGAATGATGAAGAATTCCAGATAAAGATGATCAAAAGGGGCTGATACACTTTCATGGAAAAATCCCAAAATGATTTAAATTGGTTTATAGAAAGAAGGAATAGAAATGCAAGGTATTATTAAATAGAAATATTTAAAAATATGCATGGTTCAGAATGTACATATTAGCTATTCCTTTTGGTTCCTTTATTGGATTATGGGGTTCTTGGTAGTTTAAATATCATATTTTTTTTCAATGTTTCTTGACATTTTCTACAACCCTGGAATTCATTTTTTCTTTTTTAAACAGAACAAACTTAGATTGTGAAATGTCACTTGCTATTACTTTCCTGAAATATATGACTGAGTATAAGGAACATCACTGTGGTGGTGCATGTGATATTCCAGTAGATACTTGAAAATCATCTTGCCTCAAGAGCTTAATACATTCCTTGTTCCTAGATAAAAGTGGTGGCATTTATTAAAATTCATTTCTTATACAGGGAAAAATTAAAGAACAAAGCATTTGTACTGCCAGGAGGTAAAAGCAAATCTGATGAAAAACGGAAGTACTATTATAATGTCAAATAAGGGTGGGGCTGCTCTTCCATCACTACTCCAATACCAGAGGCTTTCTTCCATTTGCATCTTCCTTGCTGACTTTCCAATGAGTCACTTCCTCTGATGATCAAAGTACTCAGGGATTGGCTGTATAATGGTGATCTTCATTTTAAGACAGGAAAATTGAGGATTCATGTTAACTGACCTGTTCATAGGTGAGGCCCTGTTTGCTTGTTAGTTGAGTACGTCCAGAATTAGTACCTGGACCTTTGGAATTTTGGTCTAGGTTTGTTTTTTGTTTTATTTCCCCCACTTCCTTTGCTAGATCCCTTATCTATATGTTGGGTCTTTGATGCTCTCAAATGGGCTCATTTCTATATTTCTATAATTAAACACATCATGCTGATATAGATGCTGAGAGTGATGAATGGATTCAAAGTGATTTTAAAATAAATATGAAAGTGGTTGACACCATTTCCCTCAAAAAGTGGTTTCTAATCCCCTCTACCTGAATGTGGTTCAGCCCTAGTTAACCACTTCTGACTCACAGAACACAGCAGAAGTGATGCTGTATGACTTCCAGGCTAGGTCATAAAAGGCCATATAACTTCCCGTTGGCTCTTTTTTGAAATACTTATTTTTGGAATGTATTCACCATGTTCTGAGGAAGGCAAACATCACATCAGATACCCCTGTGTCTGGCTCTGACCCCAGATCCAGCCCCAGCAGAGGGCCAAGTTGACAGCCAGCATCAAACACCAAACAGGTGTGTGGGAGAATCTTCAAATGATTCTTCCTCCTTGCCTTTGAGACATTCTAAGATATAAGGTGTCTTCACTAAGTCTAGATCACAGGCTTGCTGACAAAATAAAAATTGTGCTTGTTTAAAGTCATTAACTTTTGGGGTAGTTTAATATAGTGAAAAAAACCTAAACAGTTTCACACTTGCCATGTGCTGACACTTTGGTATTGGGGTGAAAGAGAAGCAAGGAGGGAAGGAAATCAACATTTGCAGACTTCATACCATGCTGGAGACACTGTGGTTTGTGGTACTTCAGTGCACTAAATAATGATACATAAGGTAAAATTACTATCTTTATTTAGCAGAGGAGAAGCTGGGGAGCAGGACTTTCATTCTTTTTGTGTTGGATCCCATAAATGGTAAATAATAGAAATAAGGTACAAATCTACTCATGCTTCTTTTGTTTTCTCAAAGGATGATTGGATGTGATTTCAGAATCTGAGAATCTCACATACAGAATATGTTTATGAATAGTAACTAAACCATTTAATAAATGTTCTTATAGAGATATGCAAACAGTGATTCAGGAGAGTGGTATTGGTAATAGAATGGTTCTTTGTTCTAACCTCTCTTCCAGAAAGAGAGAAGGTTTCTTTACATTTTGCATTGAAATTTTGAATATGTGTATTATAACTTGGGTGGAAGGTTATTGGCCCTGGATTGGATAGACAATAAGTTTTTTATTCCAGGCAGAAAGTAGAAGAAAGTATTTGTGTGTGTGTGTGTGTGTGTGTGTGTGTGTGTGTGTGTGTGTAAGAAAGAGATTGCATCACATTCTAAAATGTTGAATGAGGAAAATTAGAAAAACGACAATAACAACAAAACCCAGAAAACTAAAAGTTTAATTTTGCAGCTCAGAAACAAACAAAAAAAAAAATCAGATTTGAAAGGATGAGACTGAGCTGTCAGCAAAAGATAGGAAAAGAATGAAAATGGATGAAATTATCTAGTGAACACTGAGGGGAGAGGCCAGAGAATATGAATCTGGGCATGGAAGACCAGATTATTATTTAGGGAACTGACATTAGAAGTCAATGAGTGAAAGTAAATGATCAATAAATGGTTGACAGAAAGCAGTGACAAAAGAGAATATTTTTTTTTTTATCCACAGAAAAGGAAGGAGCTAGTAGGATCATTTGACAGAGTTTAGGTAGAATGAAGGCCAAAATATGGTGTTTGTTTTGGCATTTTTGATATGAATATGAAAGTTAAATTGTAGAAGTTAAGTGGGAGTTTTCAAAGACTGACCCAAGGTACACCTGATACTGAAAAGTGGCAAAAGGTAGAGAAAAATGTTCAAGGAACAGCAAGTTATTCTTGTGAAGTTCATTCAAACAAGCACCACCACACATATCTATCCCTTCTTTATAACATTTCTAATACTTTTGAGTTTGAGAGAGGTAAGCAGAAGCATGAGCAGATAGTATCAAAAAGTCTGCTGAAATTGGGTTTAATTGGAAAGTAAAAAAATCCTGGCAACACATACAGATGACTCTTTAGCAGTTTGCTGAAAATAGGAAGAAAAATAGGATAGTAGCCCACAGAAGATATGACTTTAAGATCTTTGAAAATTAACATTTATTTGTTCTAACATGGTTGATCTTACATGCTATTCTTATATATGTATGTGAACATGTATGTTATGGAGATACAGATAAATACATAACATATATGTTGATGTTTGCATATTTGTGCACCTTTTTTGAGATTAGATATGTTGGAAGGAGTCAACAGGTAAGGGTAAGGCACTTTCTGTGGGAGAAAGGGCAAAACTGCTACAGTGATGGTCTTGGTTGTTGAGCGGATATCATGGGTAATTGGAACCATGGGCTTTACCTAGGGGTAAAGGCAATTCTTCCAGGAAGTCTATAGGAAAAGGAAAATAGATGTATATACAACAAAGAAGCTGGCAGATGTGGTGGTAGAAATATGTGGAAGTTGATTGCTTTATTTTCCCAGTGAATTTGAAATCATTGAGATAGCCATAGTGAAAAGGCAGAAGGTTGGTGTTCAAGATTTGAAAAGAGAGAAAACCTAAAACAGCAAAAGTGTGAGAGCATGGATAGACAGGGAGTGTGGATGAAACACTGAGCCTCATTGCTCAGGGAGGAGTGTATTTCAGTTAGAATGTGAATGTGAGGACAGTCATCAGAGATTCCCTGATAGTTGGCTGTAATTTCAGATAGTACTTTGGGCTAATTTTGAATTTTGATTAGAAGGTATAGAGACTCTTACAGAATGAGCATCCTGGTGATTAAGAAATAAATGGTCTAGAGGTGTGATGCTTCCCAGAATATCTGAGAAAATAGGGGAGGAGAGCATAACCAGTTTCAGCCTGACCTTCTCCATCAGTCTGTTTTGAGAGATGTGAGCTTGGTTTGTGAGAGGCAGGGGTCTTTGAAGAGTGACCAGTGACTGGTTTCCTCCTTCCCTTTGGCTGAGTCTGAGCTGAAGGCAGGCACCGCACTGCATATGGATGGAGCTTTACTCATTTCCCTTTGGCTCACAGTGCTCCTGTGTGTTTCTTCCCATCAGATTTCTGCTGCACAATTGTGGCCCTTTGCTTGGAGGGTATCTCTTTACATGGGAAGCATTTGGCCCCATGGAAGACTGTCAGAACTGTAAAGTTGAGTTCCTAGGAGCATCTCTAAACCATGCACACACAAATCTCCATATTCTCTGTCCTCGAGTAAGGCAACTTGGAGGACTTTTCCATGCTGTCTCCCAAAAGGTTCCTATGGTGAGCAGGATATAGTTGCATTTACAAGTAATTTATAAATTTATTAAAAAATGTATAACATGCCATGAAAATTACTCATTGAACAAAAGAAGTTAATTCTAAGAGTTAATTCTTTTTTCTTTTTTTAAAGCCAGCCTTAGCAACTTAGCAAGGCCCTAAGCAACTTAGTAAGACCTGTCTCAAAATAAAAAATAAAAAAGGCTGGGGATGTGGCTCTGTGATTAAGTACCCCTAGGTTCAATCCCTGGCACCCCCCCAAAAAAAAAGTTAATTATTTTTTATGGAGCCCCACCCAGTTTTGCATATTAGAACTATAGGCACAGAATATTTTTAATCTCCTTTGATTCAGATACTATTTATATGCTGTAAGATACAACAGCAAATGTAAAACAGCAATTATCAATAGAGTAAAAGCAAAAACAACAAAAGAAAGATAATATATCACTTATCCCCAAAATAATTAATAATTAATTAATAGTAATTATGATTTCAATACTTACATAAGCAAATATTGAGAGATAAGTGTATGGAAAGAATGGGGAAAAGGTAGAGCTTCTCAAATAAGGCAGCAACCACAGTAGAAGTCAATAGTTGTTGCCTAAATTGAGGCATGAGGAATGCTTTTATTGATTGTTTTTTAAAGTCATGGAGATATACTAGATAAAACAACCAGTAAAAGCCAAAATGATTGTCTCTGGGAAATAACACTGGGAGGCAGAGCATACAGGGTATGCAGTAATTACTTTTTTTTGAATCAACATATTTGTGTTCTTTCATTTGTAAAAAAAAGATATGTATGTATATTTATGAAAAGATTAAAATACATTTTAAAAACTCCACTGCCATATATAGTCATACCACTCTTAAGCCATATGTATTTGTACCCTGTTCTCACACAGGAAATGAAATTCAAGTAAAACCAATGGTGGAAAAAGGAAATGGGAAAGACATAGGAGGAGGGAAGAAAAAAGTAAAAGAAGAGAAAGAGTAAGAAGAGATGAAAATAACAATGCTTTTCATGAGACTATTTATGTCTAGCATTTTTTTTTAATTCTTACCTTTCACAAAACTTATTATCCAGTTTGGTCTTTCCCTTTATTTCATAGGTCCTCAACCAAATGATTCCCTTTGTCAAGGGCAATGCTTTTATTTGTTTGCTGTACACAGAAATTATTAATAAATATTTGGAATAGTGGCCTTTCTCTATTACTCTTTGTCCTGTCTTCTTGTTTTGAGCATTTCTAGGATGGAGAAACCTCTCTGATTGTTCCACATTGTGTTGAAATCCAAGCACCTTTACTTGATACAGCTGTCTCAAACTGTGCTCTTTCTCATGGAAGCCAGTTCAGTGTAACAATTACATTCAGCTTTTTTTTTTCTTTCTTTCTCCCCTGTCATCCCTTTTTGAGCCACTTAATATCTCGCAAGTTTTAATGTCTCTTCTTCCTGTAAGAAATCTTCCCAATTATTGT
Source organism: Callospermophilus lateralis (assembly GCF_048772815.1). Lineage (NCBI taxonomy): Eukaryota > Metazoa > Chordata > Mammalia > Rodentia > Sciuridae > Callospermophilus > Callospermophilus lateralis. The sequence continues at coordinate 96,557,908 of NC_135312.1, read as the reverse complement.
TAAATGACGATATATATGGGAAAACATTTCATAGTAATCAAGAGAGATTACTGAAGTGCTAATGCCCTCTTAGACTAATTAATGCACTTAGTTTAAAAACACATGATGATACTTTTAATACCTAACTGGTGTTTCAAACGTTGTCTACCATGCAGAATTATTGTTAGTTCCAACAGATCTACAAGCAGAATTTTCACATTACCAATAAAAGGACAGAAGAGATTTTCCTTTCTCCTCCTCCCTTTTCTTTCTCCCTTGTTTCCTTTCTTTATCTTTCTTCTTTATCAGCTTTCAGAACTGATAAAAATATCAGCATCTCTAAATGCATATGAGGAATGCTAATATGCATTACTAATGACACTTTTGTAATTAATACTTTTGTAATTAACACTTTTCTTGTTCTTTTCAAACCTTACCTTTCCTTTCTTACATCATTTTAATTACTTTTAACTTATACAACTCAGTGACATTAAATCTATTTCCCAGTATGTACAATCATCACCACTACAAATTTCCTTAACTTCTTCATCATCTCCAGCAGGTACTCTATATCCACTAAATGGTAACTTGATTTTTCTCTTAAAATATCAAAAATCCTAATATAAATATATAAAGTTCTGGGAATTTTAAAGTAGTTTACATGAAATGAAAAGTGCAGAAACTGAATTTAATCAAAGCAGTTTTTTTTTTTTTTAATTTTCAGAACTGAAACACATACATTCCAGCTACATAAAGATCTTTGTTTGCTTTTATCTTTAGGCATTTTTCTAAATAGAAGAACACTGGCTTTAGCTACCCAACTTTCATTTGTAGCAGCAATTGCCATCACAATAGTGTCACAGAAGTCCTATGCAGTAGCCCCAGTCACTGTAGCTCATGTGTTTGTCAATTAGAAGTATTTTTTTTTCCCACTGACCTTTCAACAGTAGTCTTTAAAAGATATATTGGAGCAAGTGGATATTCTCATTGAAGAGGACACAGATGTGGAATTGCAAAGAAGTATAAATTATTTTCTAATTGGAAAGACAGTCCTTCTCTAGTCAAGATATGATTTAGAAAGCTGCTTCCCGTGTCCAGGCATGCTGAATGGTGTGTATGATGATGCTTGAATCATATCCACTATTGCACAAGGACAGTATGTCCTTACAAAATAGTCTGTGAATGGCCACTTTATGAAACAGAATAAATTGACTACATTTTTACCTGAGGTCAGATATAGTTGAGAAGGAATTTCAGAATCAAAAGTTCTTTTCATGATGAGTTCAGGTTTTCCTGAATCCTATCTGGACTTCATATGAAAATTATAAGACTGTTGAACTTCATTAACTGAATATGGTTTTATGTTAGTGCACTATGTGATTGAGTATATCAAGAGAGCTAATGAAAGCTAGACCACTCCACCACTGAAAATTATTCATTTGCATGAACATTTGTAATGCCCTATCTTTATTTCATCCTGAGTGAAAATAAATCATTCTCATTCCCTACCATTAAAAAAATCACAAATTGTGGCCGGTACCTTGGCACATGCCTATAATTCAAGTGGCTTAGGAGACTCAGGATGATGAGGCAGGAAGATCACAACTTTAAAGTCAGATACAGCAAAAGTGAGTCGCTAAGTAATTCAGTGAGACCCTGTCTTTAAATAAAACACAAAATAGGGCTGGGATGTGGCTCAGTGGTTGAGTGCCCCTGAGTTCAATCCCCAGTATAAAAAAAAAAACACAAATTGTATTCAATGTAAATGATAAAGAATGATTTGATGAAAATATTTTCATATAAAAATTAATATTAGATGGGCTGGAGATGTGGCTCAAGCCGTAACACGTTCGCCTGGCATGCACAGGGCGCTGGGTTCGATCCTCAGCACAACATACAAATAAAATAAAGATGTTGTGTCCACTGAAAATTAAAAAATAAATATTAAAACACACACACACTCTCTTTCTCTCTCTCTCTCTCTCTTTATAAAAGATAATATTAGATGCAATCATTCATTGATGAAAATATAATATATATGTATGTTATATTTATAATTATGTACAATGTCTAAATACATAATTAGTAACGTATATTTTTAAAAACAAACATATAGTACTTAGATTTGAAACTTTTGTGATTTTTATGAAATTTATAATATGAATGATTACTGTAAGGTGTTTTTTAAAATTTTTAAATTTAGTGATTTTTGTAAACAGTAATTCAGTGGCTGTTTCAATGAGTACTTGAAAATAAGAGCCACAAGGTAACATACAGCCTATTAGTACCATGGGATTTTATAGTATCTATATATATATACCTTACAGATGTTATATAATTTATAAAGAAACCTTATCTACTTCTATCGAATTAGGTTCCATTCTTTGAAAATAAAATACGATTGAACTTAATTTAATTCTTTCGATTTTGCATTTTGGAAAGCACAAAACAGCTCTTGACTTTTGCAGTTCAACACATTAGCATCTCTTGCAGTTGAATGAATACATTTTCAATAAGAAACCAATGAATTATGGAGTCTTTTCAATGGTGACTTACAATAGGCAGTAATTCACAAAATTTATATTCTTTACAATCTATTTCCCTCTTGTAGAAATGTGGGTTGGTTGACATCTTCTACAGCCTGCTTAATCTTTTGTAAATATTTGCAAGTCTGAATCATTGGTATGGATTTTGTTGCTACTCATGAAGAAAAAAAAAAGATCTCACAGAAGATGAAGGGAGAAATTTGAATGACAAGAAAAGGGAAAATATGCAAAAACTAAACAACAAAGAAAATAGGCCATTTTGTCTTGATAATTCAGCTAATGCTTTGAAATTGATCATTGAAAGGATATCTTTTGAATGGAGATAGCTGAGGTGTGTGTGTATATGTGTTTTAAATTTAACAAGTCTTTTAGAATCAAAGGAACTATTGAAGGCACGCATAGGCATTAACTTCAGCAAATTCCCCAAATTATGCAACTTGTAATGTCACAAATTCCTGATGCAAGCCCATTCAGTGAGCCTTAATAGCTTATTTTGATCAAATATGTGAGAATATTCGACATATCATTTGAGAAGTCAAATTCAGTTTATCTAATGCCCATATTTTCTAAACAGAGGGAATTTTGTTATCTATTGTGTGAAAGAATTTCATTACCCAATCAGAACAGACCTCCTGGTACATTATCCAGTTTAAGTTCACTTGGTTGTTATTACATTAACAATCTAAATTATCATTAAAACTTCATGTGCTTATTCCCTACTAAGAATGCCTTAAGGGCATAGATCTAGTTGATTGTTTTATACAGTGCCTCTTTTCTTCTTCCTGGAAATAAATCATCCCAAAGCATTTCCTTTCCCACTATTGACTCCCCTTTAGTTGGTTAAAAAGGAAAATCGGATCATGTTGCTTTCTGCTGTAACACTGTTGAAAAGCTCCTCATTTTCTTCAGACTAACAGTTACAGTCCCCACTGTTGCCTAATGAAGGAAAGAGTAAAACAAAAAACAAACAAACAAATACCCCCAATACCACAACCAATAAAACCTTTTTAATTTCATGCAGGTAATTGTGTATTCTCATTTCCTAGCTCTTTACTTTCTGTCTCTCCTACAGGAATCAAGCTCTGTCATTCAGGGACTTTTTCCTTCCTTTGTATTGTTTTATTTTCTGACATATCAGTAGAGCTAATAAATGTTACATTTTCCATAAATATTTATTTACTGTCTGACCAACAGAATAAACAAACAAATGAATAGAAAATGTCAAGCCATCACTTAAACGACTGAATTAAGTAAAAGTAGCAGTAGTCAAGAACTCCAAGAAAATGGTTAGACACTTTACAAATGTATCTGCAGTAGTACTAAAAGTCTGATTTTATGGGGCAGTAATCTTAATGTTTGCATATTTTGCATGAAAACTCATCCTTGATTCGTAATTTTTACTTCTGTAGACTAAAAATATTCTGTCACATGTGGTGTCCCTTCTCAAGGACAACACAACCTCTTGGAAGAAAACTCAGGCCCCCAATGTAACACTGTTTTTGCCACATCAGAAAATTGTGGGAAAATAAATAACTTGGGCTTCATCATTATGATAGCTAATGGCTTCAGGGATGACCCCAAAGCAGACAATATGGTCCAAACGTCGTCTCCATCTGTGTCTCTGCTGTCAAGGGAAATCGGTTTATATCATTTCTTATTTCTTTCTTGGTACAAATGACAAGTACCCCATGCCGTGTTCAGCCCCCAACTTCAATGACTGGTGAAAGATGATGTACTGTGAGTTGATAGGTGAAACTAACTTTCCTTTAGAGCTACAAAACTAACAGAAGTCCTCTGCCTCCACAAATTGGACTCTGGGTGTTTGTGTGTGTGTACACAGAAACATGTATGTGATTTTCTCTGGAAAACTGTCAGAATAACACAAAATGTTGTTTTCTTCATGATTCAGAAATGATTTAGAAAACAGGAAGACAGTGCACAGATAGCAATGATGGATTAATGGTGTGTCATAAAGGTATCCTGTCATGAAAAATACCTAAAAGATCTTTCCTAGAGCTGGTGATTGCCTCCAGAAAATTGTAGACAAAAATCTGTACAAAGACCTTACACAATTTGTGCCTCTTCTTTTCCTTCAGTGTAAATTTCAGAGGATTTTCATGCTCTGATTCTGCAGTTAGATACGTGACCTGAACTATTTCTAAATAAAATCATTATTACCACCATTGCCAACTAGCCACTTAAATCCTCAGTTGTGCATGATACTGAAAGCTACAGAGCAATTATGGCTCCAACTGCTTAAAAAAGCACAATAAGACAAATGGATAAAATTATACTTGCATATAATAAAATGACAGTACAAATTCTTAGTTATAACTGGTATGGAAGGCAGAATTAAAGTTTAATTTTTGGTCTTTCTTTTGTGTATTGATATGTTTACCTTGGATTAGACATGGCTGGAATCATAATAAAGCCAACATGCATAATAATGTCCAATAATTCTAATAATATCTATTCTTTCATAGTGTTCAGTTGACACATGGTATGCATTTCGCTTGACTTTAATGAGTAAGCACAAGGACCATCAGAGAAAGAGAAAAATGGAGATAAAGGAATCTGTTTTAAGAAAATCTGTTTTAAGAAATCTGTTTAAGAAGAAGTAACAGTCTTCATTTCCGGGTATGAAAAACATGTAGCAATAAACACCTTTAGAAAAAATAGAAAGTTTGAAGGAAATACCATGCAGTTATAACCACACATGGATAGTAATACTTGGTAACATGTTTTGTTTTTTGTTTTTGGTACTGGGGATTTAACTCAAGGGCACTTGATCACAGAGCCACATCCCCAGCCCTATTTTGTATTTTATTTAGAGATAGGGTCTCAAGGAGTTGCTTAGCACCTCACTTTTACTGAGGCTGGCTTTGAACTCACAATCCTCCTGCTTTAGCCTCGTAAGTTTCTGGGATTACAGGTGTGTGCCACCATGCCTAGCATTCAACATGGTTTTTGCTCAAATAATGCTAGATTAGTAGCCAAGTAGAGAATGAATACAGGTTTATACCATTCATGAATATGCCTTAGTCTCCTTTATTAGGAGTACTTATTAGGAATAATTCTTATTAGGAGTAAGGGATGAATTTCATTACATTGTCATCTTAGAAAGAGCCCTCTGGAAAAATCTTCACCAGAAGCTTTTATCCTGTGAACCTTGAATGACAGAATGGAGGTGGGCCGTGAGGTTGAGGGGCCATCTACAGCCAATATAGTCTGGACTAAATTGGCATATCACTATTTTGGTATGATGTTCATGGCCTATTTGACAATTCCTCGTGTAAGTGTGGGAATACAAACAGGAAGTGTTTAAATTATATATTCCTTATCACACTTCTATTCAGTAACAAGGTACTTTCTAAATATCTACTAAACCAAATATGCCAAGATGAATACATATATTACTGGATCTCTAGAGAATGACAGAGGAGCTTTTGAATATTATGCATGAGCCATTAAAATTTCTCAAATTTTTATTACACTTTATTTCTCACATGTTTAGTTGAAAATCCCTCTGATCAAGTGTAGGCAGCCACATGGGTTAAATTCACATTTTCTCTCAAAACTTAAACTTGAATTTGCTATAAACCATATAGTCATAAAGATAGTTAAGGCCCTGGGTTTCTTTCTCTCTTTCTTTTTTTGTTTTTTAGTGGGATTGGCATAGATGTCACTCAAAACAATTTTTTTTAAAAAGAGAGAGAGAGAGAGAGAGAATTTTAATATTTATTTTTTTTTTTTAGTTTTCAGCTGACACAACATCTTTGTTTGTATGTGCTGCTGAGGATCAAACCCGGGCCACACGCATGCCAGGCGAGCGCGCTACCGCTTGAGCCACATCCCCAGCCCCAAAACAATTTTTTTTTAAATGTAGAAATTCACAACTTATGAATATATTTACTACCTGCAAATATATATAACAAATATATATATTTGTTATATATATGAATATGTATATATTATATATATATATATATATACATATATATATATATATAAAACTTTATATGAAGTGTTTGTGTAGGTATTTTCAAAAGTATATTATTTAGAGACAGCAGTTTTCTACAGATGCAGTAGTAGTATATTCTGATTTCTCTAGGTTAGCTATGAACACAAATCAAAAAATATTAATATTGAGACAGGAAATGCAATTACTTTCCCATTCTAAATTAATACTGCTACCATACATGAATCATATCCCTGAAACTATATTTTGTAATGTACTTTCTGCTGAATGAAAAATTTAGAGTAAATACCTACTCTGCTCTATAGAAATGGCAAAAATTCTAATATATGGATTTCATTAGATGTGCATTCAGAATTCCTTTTATGCTGCAAACAATTGCTAGAAAACAATGCACTGTGCTATTTGCCAACACAACAGAAAATATATGGCAAAATTATAAGAGCACAGAAGTTTTGACCTATTTAACATAGTATGTCAGGGCTTATGGATATTACATGTACTTTGGATGTTTTTGATTGTTCTAAAAGGGCCTTTGCATTCTTACTTTTAATAATAGAACAATAATAATTATTGTGTGCTAACAAATGGATAAAGGGCTAGAACAAAGATGGAATAAATAAGATACATAATTGCTGTTTGAAGTTTTTGTTGGTGTTCATTTAAATATAAATCTGAATCTAGTAAGGAAAGATGAAATAGCTTAGGTGAGTTATCATAGACAAGGAACAATAGACATTATTTTCCATTCAGTTGGATTTGGTTTGTGATGGGAAAGCAGCTTGAAAGAAACAAGCTGAAGTGCAAGGAATGTCCAAACATATTTCAGAGATTATGTTTGTCTATCAAGGAACAGAATGATGCTGTCATGGGTTTGTCAAAATAAATACAGAGATACCATTACTTTCCCTGTCTTCTCTGGTACATTTCAGCTGCCCATAAGTGGAAATGATTTTCCTATTTCCAGATACTTAATGTTCCTTGTGTGCTTTCTTTACAGGTGTTGTCTGGCATACAATATGTGGTACAAACAGACTTGTCACTATTTACTACTCCACTGAAATTGAAACAGGAAGTTTTTTTGTTGTTGTTTTTATAATTCTTTGTGAGAAACTCTTTGAATTATTCATTAAAAATTAGGAAAATATTTTAAACTTTTGAAAGTTGAACACTTTTAAAAATGAGATATGTATGTTATCTAGCTCAACAGTAAAGCAGATTTTCAGTGTGATACATAGAAGATTTAAACAGAGACTAAAAGATTCACTAAAATATATTTGTATTCCATTTATAGTAAAGCAGCATATAATTATTTTTAAAAAGTGAATTTGAAATAGCAATTATAAAAGACACAAATATTTTTGCGTGCACATTGATTTTTGAGTCATATTATGTCATATATTCATAATCAGTGTTTTCTTTGGCTCTTTTCTTTCTTTCATTTTTTTTTTTTTGTGAGTGTGTGTGTGTGTGTGTGTGTGTGCCAAAAGTATAGACCAATGAATCTGAACAATATTCATTTCTTTATGGCAACATTTAACAGTATCACCCAAGCTTTGTCTTACATACTTTTAGTAATTTTACCTTCTCAATAAACAAAACAAAATCATCTCTATGTTAGTCTTGAGATTAAATTGACAAGCTAATTAAATTTTCTTTTTTCTCTGAGAAATTTCAGTCTTTCCAATTTGAGTCAATTCAAGTATGAACACAATTGCTATTTTAGTCAGGAGAATACAGTCATATTCACTAAATACCTGGCAGGGGTCAGCCATCAGCTTAAGGGCAAACTGCAGGTGGTAGGAGACATTGGCTTTTGTAGTAGCTCATTAGGTCTTAAGTGAATCTGAAAAAAGTATCATAAATTCAGAAAATTCTACAGGCATCGTTCAGATAAAACTTTGCATTTCATTTATACCGATGACCACAAAAAACGTTTTTATATATGGCTCTTATTCTTATTTATTCTTGCATATTTTTATTGTATTTTTTAAAGCACATTTAATTCCATTTCTGGTTCAACTAGAATAACAGGGACCAATATATCTTCCTATCTGAAATAACCAAAAGCCAATATATGTAAAACAGAGGTTTGCATGCAGGCAATGAAGATTAGTGACCTCAGAAATCTAAAAAACAAAGGAACCACGCCCTATGATTTCCCTTCTTACTGTCTTCCGAGAGTTTTCAATGTGTTTCAGGCAGGAGCCATCAGAAAGGATTAAAAAATAGCAGAGCCCAGCAAGTGCTTAGAACCAGCAATATTGCCTGATCCACTGATTGAAAAAATTCACAATTCATGGAGAATTGGGTAGAGTCTTCTGAATGACAAACCATACACTAAATGCTCTTCTGGACTTCTATAAAATGTAGAATAAAGACTTCAAAGGGTCAAACATTTTACAGGTGAATCAACTGCATTCAAGGAAAAGAAGAAGAAGGAGGAGGAAGAGAGAGGAGGAGGAGGAGAAGGAGGAGGAGGAGGAGGAGGAGGAGGAGGAGGAGGAGGAGGAGGAGGAGGAGGAGGAGGAGAAGAATGTGTATAGGAATACAAAAATATCAAGTATTCACAAAGTACAATTTACATTTGATATCCGATCATAAGTAATCTTGTGCTGCACAGTGAATGTTTGTTTTCTCCAAATGCATGTGCTCAAATCCTAACTCCACAAAATGATCGACTGTTTTAAGAGAGAGGATTTTTGAGAAATGGCTAAAACAAGAAGGCAGAAGCACTCTTGAAGGGATTAGTACCCTTGTGAAAGAGATCTGAGGGGGCTTGTTTACCCTTTCTACCATGCACTGATATACTGAGAACGTGTCAGATAAATCAAAGAGCAGGGTGATTTTAAAAATAAAGAAAAATACTCCCAACTGATTTATAATTTAGAACTCAAAAAGTTAATATGACTTTTCATATCCAAATCCGGCCAAGTTTCAGGCATGGCGAAGGGACATTCTTGCTCCTTAAATAAGGTGCCATCAGGGAAGAGCATTTGTGAAACATTCTGATCATTCATAGCCATATGTAAAGGCAATTGGAATGAACAATGAAGGTAAGATTGCTTGTTTCCCTCAGTGCCTAACAATTTACATGGAAGTCCTTTATTGGATGTATTATCATTTTATGCTTGTTTACATATCTGTACCTTGTGTTTGATACATAATCATATACCAGAAGTTTAATGTATTCCAATATCAGTCTCTCAGAATGGAATTATTACCTGGTCATGGAAAAATTATTATTTAGCTAAAAACATGTTTTTCTGCCAAAAAAAGGCCCAATGCTTTTATCAACTGGGCTAATTAATATCATGCACTTTCAAAGTTGAAAAAAACCCCTATATTTTAAAAAAGCATTTTTATTCCACTTATGTGACTCTCCTGATCTCAAATCTTCATGTTTATAATGGTCTGCTAATATCCTAATTAATGTATTGATATATACATTTTTGTTTTCTGATTTCTGAAAATAAATATGGAGATATTATAGACATTTAGATTAAACAGAAACATGGTTTATCTTCTCAAACCTAATTAAGCAAAAATAATCAGATTCATACTGAGAAAGACCATAACCAGAGAAATCTCACTTTTTTCCAAGCTTGTCTGACTCATTTTTTCATAATAAATAATCCTCCAACTTAATTCTCACTCCTATTGTAATCTATTCTGAATACTATTTCTTTGTTTTAATAGACAAGTGTTTAACCAACAAAAAAACCATTTGGTTCATTTATTTCACTAGTGATTGGTTCATTTGTTGGTTAAAATTGTTTACATTTAAGAATTTATCATTTTTTCCCAAGAGAAATTGATCATCTCTAAAAGATAATTTTTTAAGGAAGAAATCATAAGAGAAAATGTAATTCTTTAAATTGAGTGAGAGAAACCTTGGTTAGTGGCAAATTACTTCACATAAAAATAAAAGACATAGTAGTAATAGTTCTTTTTTTTTTGAGTGCTTTGATATTTACCAAGCAGTTTCACATAAATTATGTCATTTAATCTTCACAACACAGCTATATGCTAAATCTGATTCTTTGGTTGTGCAAGTCAATATGTGGAAAATGAGGTAAATTTCTTTCTTCTATTTATTATTGGCTCAATGTTTTATTTTGCAAAGGATTTAGAATGGCAAGTACAATTATTTACTGAACCCTCACTAGTAAGTGACACAGCTGGGATTTCAACTCAGGTTTTCTACTCCAGGTCATTGTTTGAGATTGACAAAGTATATTGAAATGTTTGCTTTGAACAAATAGCTTACCAGTGATAATCCTGGCAACTCAGGCTTTTGGTGCAGTTAACTATGTGAGAAATCTGGCTGTTAATGGACACTAGAAGGTGTGCTGAAAGCATATGCAGTCTGATTTGGCTGATTTGGGCCCATGGGAGAAAAATAAGATAATGTGACTATGAAAAGGTTATGATCACAGGGAGGTGGTCAACTCCATTTCACTTAGCATTGGCAATGAACTTAAATCACCAAGGATTCAGATATCAAGGATTATTATTTTTTTTTACATGACGATATTTGTCCCTGCACCAACTGTTGCTGTCTCTTCAAAATGTGCTATACCTATTTCCTCCAAAATGCTTGTCAAATCAATCTAGTTATTTCAGATATCTTTCATTATCTTTCCTGGAGGGCATATGGTTGTTATATCACCAAGTCCAAAATAGAACAAAAAGCCACTTAATGTTAGAATTCGTGGTTTCTTTTAGACAAATGAAACATCGAGTAAAAACAGCAACGTGTCTCGAAAACACCATGTGCCACTGTTCAATTTCATTCTCTTTGCTCATTATGAAAAATAATCAACATCCTGAATTTGCATTGATCATTATTTTCTTATGTTTTTAACATTTTTTTATTTTCTAGAAAAATGACATTTCTCCATGAATACCTTATTTAAAATTTTCAGAAAAATATGAAATGCAATGCACTCTTTTATGAAGTCATACATTCTAAGAATTCAGTAATATATGTATGAATATTCATATATATATTCATAAATATATTTGAATATTGAAGTGAAAAAGGAAGTAGAATTTCTTTGATAAAAAAGTCATCATAGAGCTGGGGATGTGGCTCAAGCGGTAACGAGCTCGCCTGGCATGCGTGGGGCACTGGGTTCGATCTTTAGCACCACATAAAATAAAATAAAGGTGTCCATTAAAAACTGAAAAATAAATATTAGAAAAATTCTTTCTCTCCCTCTCACTTCTCTCTTTCTCAAATATATATATATATATATATATATATATATATATATATATATATATATATATATATGAAAAAAAATAAAGTCATCTATGCTGGGCATGGTGGTGCACGCCTATAATCCCAGCAGCTCCGGAGCCTGAGGCAGGAAGATTGTGAGTTCAAAGCCAGCCTCAGCAACATAGTGAGAACCTAAGCAACTCAGCAAGATCCTGTCTCTAAATAAAATATTTTAAAAGAGCTGAGGATGTGGCTCAGTGGTTAAGCACCTATGGGTTCAATCATTGGTACCTCCCCCCCGAAAAAAAAAAAAAAAAGAAAAGACACGGTATAAATTTATTCTTTCAATTTTTAATGTTAATAAATGAAGCTATTAGCAAAGTAATTGCTAGTATTCCCCTTTGGGGATATCATTTTTAAATTTACCATCTTACCAAAGTGTGACTAACTAAATATTAGATTTTTAGCAAATCTCATCAAATGTGTTGTTTTGCCTGAAGTTCTGATAAAAGTCAAATCTTGATTTCTTCTAATAAAAGTTATAAAAGTTATTTTTGATAAGAAAATTTAATGATAATCTCACATGAATCCAGGAAATACTTTTCAACTTTTTATGGAAAAAATTGCAGAAAATTATTTTCTGTACAAAATAGGCAATTATTTATTTTTAAACATTCTTGGCCTTTTAAATCACTTGCTCTTTAAGTAAATACATGGTGTGGTTTTACAAATGAAATTATAATGGGGAATTTCATTCTCCTCAAGAGTTAGCACATGAATACCAATCATAAAAAGTTTCTATATAGTCTGCATTGTTTCTATATGCTAAGCACTGAATTGGGCTTTAATCAAAATGAATCTACTTCTCACCTAATGGTAATAACAGTAATTACACTGGGAAAGACAAGGTGGAAATGTCCTCTGGATAGGATAAATAAAAGATGCAGAAACTCATCCTTGAACTAATTGAAAGGTAAATACTTAAGAATATCTTTCCAGCAGAACTATGCAGAGTCATTATACACAGATACACATAGACAAAGTGTGCCTTTTGGATTGGAGAATTAGCTGTCATCTATTAGATTCTTGTGTACAATAGTCCTCTCTTATCTGTAGGGGATACATTCCAAGACCCCATAGGATGCCTGAAACCTCCTGTTGTACCCAACCCTATATGTACATGCCTATGATAAAGTTTTATTTAAAAATAAGGCACAATAAGAGGTTAATATCAATAACCAATAATAAAATAGAAGAGTTATAATACTATACTACAATGAAGATTAGGTGAAATGGTCTCTCCGAAAAGAATAAAACAGGGCTGGGTTTTGGTATTTGCCTATGTGTGCAAAACCTTGGCTTTGAGTCCCCACACCTAAAAAAAAAAAAAAGTGAAGGCAAGTGTATATTAATGTTTTTGAACCACGGTTGAGTGTGGGTAATTCAAACCTCAGAGAAAAGCAAAACTATGGGTTCAAGGGACAACTATGTTATAATTAAGCAAAATCACAATGAAGTTTTCTTGAGGAAAAAAGAAGGTCACTATTATTGGAGCTAGTCAGTGTTTTAATATCATGGCTATAATCACTTGCTATCTTACACTTTAATATAGAGTTCTTTCTAAGAAAAAGGTTTCAGGTGGTATAAAATCATAAGTCTATAATATGATCTGTTTAATTTCAACAAACATTTTAAATTATATTCTCAGGGAAAGGGAATGTTATTGAACTACTGGTTTCAGATAATTTATGACAAAATTTGTAAACTTTAAACAAACATATCCAAGGCTGAAATCTAAAAGTTTCCTTTCCTTCTTTGGTTTTAGACAATCAGAAAATCTTTACTGATCATTTCCTACATCCTGATGTAAATCATCACTGAGGGATTTAAAACTATCAAGCAGAGAAACACTGGCAAAAGCAAGAAGGTGTAGTGTGAGGAAGATGTTTAAAGAAACCACAGAGGAAAAGGCTTTTGAGAAAGAGCAGAAATATTTGGCAGGTAATAAACCAATCTGGAAGATTCTGTCTCCCCTGAGTTCTTCTCACCCCATTATCTAGGTCAGGAAGATGACTATGCACTGAATTCAGGGTGTACTTTACTTCTTTAGGAAGTAGGGGCAGGAGTAGCTTAGGACCTATCTTATTAAAGGCCTCCTTAGTGCATGATTTTTCCTTGGTTCAGGACATCAATGTATTGGTTTTCCTGTGATGCACTGGGCATTCCTAGTCAGTTATTGCTGGCACCACCCAGTCTTCTCAGTGTTGCATTATCACGCCTCAGTCTCAGCTATTGCCCGCTTCTCTACCTACATGCGTATCTTCATTGATCTCATCTAGCTTCACATCTTTCAATACTATATATACGCTGATGAATCATTTTTTTTTTTTCGGGATTGAACTCAGGGGCACTCATCCAACGAGTCACATCTCCAGTCCTGTTTTGTATTTATTTAGAGACAGGGTCTCACTGAGTTGCTTAGTCCCTCTCCATTTCTTTTTTTTTTTTTAAGAATTTTTTAATATTTATTTATTTATTTTAGTTTTTGGCGGACACAACATCTTTGTCTGTATGTGGTGCTGAGGATGGAACCCCGGGCCACACACATGCCAGTCGAGCGCGCTACCGCTTGAGCCACATCCCCAGCCTGCCCCTCTCCATTTCTGAGGCTGGCTTTGAACTGGGATTATATGCATGAGTTGCTGACCCTGGCTATGTGGATGACTCTCAACTTGTTACTTATACTTCTCAACTCCTTTACTTATACCTCTCAACTCTTTGCTCACAGACTCATCTTCACCAGTTTTCCTGCTTCTACTGTTATCTTTGAATATGAAGTTTTCCCCCAAAGCTCCTGTTAATGAAAGAATATTCAGAGGCAGAAGAATTAGATTATGAAAGTTGTAATCTAATCAGTCCATCCTAGCTTGAATGAACAGGCTGGGTGGGAACTGCAGGAAGGTGGGAAGTGGCTAGAGGAGGTGGATCACTAGGTGCTGCCCTGGAAGAGTACATCTTCCCTGTGATTCCCTTTCCCTTCTCCTTCTCTGCTTTCTGATCCTGCCAGAGCTGAATAGCTTTTTGTCTCTGGGCCCTTTGGTCATTATATGCTACCTCATCTTGAGCCTAGAGCAATGGAATTGGCCATCTATGGACTGAACTTCTGAAACCATCAGCCAAAATAAACTTTTCCTCTTCCTGGTTGTTCTTGTCAGGTATTTTGGTTACAGTGATGCATAAGCTTACTAAAACAAACACTCCTACCTTGATTCAAAGTGTATCAGCTTTCTTCTGAATTATGTAGTAGCATTCTAACATATATCCTTAATTTGACCCCAACAAATTCCCTCTATGGTCCCACATTGTATATTCAACCATAAATCAGATAAGCTTTGAAATATGCAAATTATATAATGTTTCTTCTCCATTCAAAACCCTACTAGCCTCCCCCATTTTACTTAATGTAGGAGATAAATTCCTCATGATGACCTCTATGGTGTGGATACCTTTCATCTGTCTGTTACAACCCTTACTCCCTCTTTCACTTCATTTCAGCATATTAGCCTCCATCCAGTTCCAGGAATATTCCAGGCAACTACTATTTTATGGCCTTCCTCTGGTTCTCAGTCTGAAATGCTCTTCTCTTAAATATCCTTTTGATTATGGGCTAAATCTTACATAGTTTTCAAGTTTTCCCCACAGCTTACTTGCTTTTTCCTTATTCAATAGTACAACTTCCCCACCAACTCATATTTCCAGCTCTATGTTTATGTTTTATGTTTCCCGTACCCCTTTCCATTTCCTTAAACACTATATAATTTACATCCTTATGATGTTTATGGTTTATCTATCACTTCTCACTGGAATGTAAGCCAATCAAGAGCAGGTATCTTTTTTCAGTGCTGCATCTCCAGAGACTAGAGCAGTGCCTTGCATCTGGTAGACCTCCATAAATATCTGTTAAATGAACAAAAATGAAGAGAGAGAGAGGTAGGGAGATGTGAACATCCGCATATTTATAAATGCTTTCCCACTGCAGCAAAGAAAACAAAGGAGATATTGCAGATAATGCACGTGCGCATATGTGTGTTTATGTAATAACTACATTCTTGTAATTGTACTTAGATATAAAAATAGCTTTACTAATTTTTATACAGTTGATACAGACTGTGAAATTTGAAGACAAGTTTACATTTTTAAAGAATAACTTTCAAACCATTATGGAAATGAACAATTGATATCTCAGCCAGGGGACTTACCTAAGTTGGGAGCAGAAGCAAAAATGTGTGGAGTACAAGAGATAGAAACAGGAGGAAACAGAGGTTGTAAGCAGCATGATGAAAAAGAAGAGCACATATCCTAGAATTACAATTGATATGGCTACAGTTACTCTCCAATAAGGGACACCCTGGTATTTTTTGAGAGGCAGAAAATCTAGGCCTAATAGCATAATTTCTGGAGCCAGTCAGCCTGGCTCAGCTACTTATGAGATCTGTGATCTTGACAAGTAATTTCACTTGTCTGTCTTAGTTTCTTCATCGTTAGAGTGAGAATGACAGCAGCAGACCCACCTCATAGGGTTGTTGCCAGGATTCAAAGAGTCTGTCTGTGTCAGACACCTAGAATATTATCTGGCACTCAGTGGAGGCCACACGAGTATTCATTACGTGTAATAGGCAGAGTGACAGTTGTCTTGTGGAGTGTGGCATACTACAGTGACATCCCCATTGTGGCTCCTGAGGAACCTCTGCACAGAGCTCCAGATCCACAAATTCAGGGCCATTCACAAGTCACGTCCTATTATTCCAGCCAGACACTGTGAAAGGAAGCAAGGTGGACAAAGCAACTTGGGAAACACTACGTACAACAGGTTCTTCTTTGGTAGATTCATATCTACAAGGATCTGCTCATTTTAATGCTAAATAAATACAAATAATGGTTAATGAAATAATTTATCACTGTTATTTGGTTGTGAAAACTTATAAAATATCTACTAACATTCTGAGGAAACTGACAAGAGAGAGAGAGGTAGGGAGATGTGAACAATTTTGTAATATATTGGTACCTCTAACACTGTGTTTGTTACACCTATTTTATGCTGGTTTTGGTCTACACTGCCATCTGAAAAATGTTTGTCAGTTTTGTTATCTCAGTCATATAGAAGTGCTAGCATAATAATCTCTTCAATATGCTCTCACTGTTAAATAGTATAAATCAAAATGTATTTATGAATAAAAATAAAGCCATAAATAGATACTGGATTGCAATGATCAATACAACTTTACAAATAATACTGAAGCATTGAGGCAAAGCTTTAGTTACGTTCAGATGACTAATTTTTAGCCTTAGATGCTAATTCAAACAAATATCATGCAATTGGATCACAGGAAAGAGAAAAATGTAATGTTAACAAAATATAGGATCTACACCATTTGAAGTGATATTGAAGTTCTATTCTGAAATGTAAAGAAATTGTTCATAAAGCATTCAGGGGAAAACAATACTTTTACATGACAGACTTTCACCTTATTAAATTAAAATTAGTGCCTATCATTTGGCCTTTATATTCAACCACCTGTCACTCTCCCTTTCACTCTCCAGTCACTTCAGCCTCCTGGCTGCCTCTTGAATGCAGTGGACCTGGTTCTGCTAACAGGATACTGGTGTTGCTTCCATTTCCGCAGCTCTGACTTCTTCCCATACTCCCATAGATCCCCCTCTCATCTACTGCAGGCTTGGATCAAATGGCCTCTTGTCAGTGAGACCTCCTGTAACTAATATTGCTCCTGTACTTTCCATTTGTCTTCTACTACTTTGATTTTTTTTACAGAGCTTTCAGTAAATTTTCTCATATTGCATATTTTATCTCCTATTTCCTGAATTTCTCCTTTAATATATAAGCTATTAAAGGGCAAATATTCTTATCAATTTTGTTTACTGCTGTATCCCTTGGAATATAGAGCCTGGCACATGGGAGGTAACTGAAAACTTGGTGAGTAAATTAATGAAGTGTTGATAGTGAATAAATAAATATGATTTGCCAAATCAATTTCTTTTTCATATTTCTCACAACTTCATGGTGCTGTTTGCCTGTCTATCCTATAGGGACTTCAGGCTAGGTTCTTTCTGTCTGTGAGGGATCCCATCCAAGAGTGCATGTGAAAAGTCAGGAATGCCCAGTGAGAGTCTCTCTCTTTCTTTCCCTCTCTCTCTCTCTCTCCTCACATTTCCAGTCATTCATGGGAAGTGACATCCACCATTCTAAATATCCCCATACTGACCCTTTTCTATGGCTACTACTGCTGACTTAGTTCAGGTTCTGATGATGTTTTATTCATAATTTTATAATAGCTTCTTTTATGTCCCCCTTACTCATTCTCCCTACAACTCTCATCCCTTCTTTTATATATAACTGATATTCAGTCACATATCAGGTCAGGGCTCTTCCTTTATCAGAATTCTTCCATGATATCTTGCTGTCCATAAAAGTGAAGGTAAAAACCCTAAACTTTTAAAAATAGCATTCAGTTTCCAAATTCATTTTTTCTTTCATATTCCTGTTCTCAGTCATTCAGAATTATGTACAGTTCCCTGAAACCATTCAGTCTGTGTATTTGCATGTACTGTTCCCTCTGAATAGGATGCACTTTCCTTCCCATATGGCCTAATGCTTCTCTCTGACCCACACTACATAGCTGTTCTGTGAAGCCTGCTTGGAATCCATTAGTGACAGGCTTTCTCCTCTTTTTCCATCATTATTTCAGCACTGTCCATGCTAATGTTATTAATGTTTTGAATGTTTCCCAGTAGTCTGGGAAACCCCAAAAGGCAAAAGGCCTTTTGTATTCTTATTTTTATAAATATTTTAACTTTCTTATTTTTAGAAATATTTTAACTTTCTGGTGCATTATTTTATGCTTCATATAAAATAACCTAAGAATTGACTGTATAAAGAATATTTGAGGGCAAACCAGACTGTTTATTTGATGAGTTTAACTTCTCTCCATTTGGTAAACTCTTTATTTTTCTGCAAGTTTCTTTTAGTGCTGTATACATGCTAATTCTCCTTTTGTTCTTGGATAATATTCATGAAAAGTCTTGTTTCCTTCAAAGCTAATTTAAAAAAATAATTAATACTTTCACAACAAAACAACTTTTTTCCCCCTTTCTAATCAGTAAAGAACAGATGAGAAGTGGAATGATTGAACACCATTCATAATTAAGTACCCTACTTTTCTTTTTATACCTGATTTGATTTCATTAACACCGTAATATTTTTGGTGTAAGTTTCAGTTAATTTCATTACATATTTAAGGCTTTTACATGCATGTATCACAATTTCCCCCCCCAATACAGCAATATTTAGGGTTACCAATTGGATGAAAGGTGTCCCCCAAAGGCTCATGTGTGAGACAATGCAAGAAGGTTCAGAGGAGAAAGGATTGGGTTGTGAGAGTCTTAAACCAATCAGTGAATTAATTCTCTGATAGGGATTAACTGAGTGGTAACAGAAGTGGTAGGGTGTGGCTAGAGGAGATTTTCCAAATGGAGAGAAGTTAAACTGATCAAATATGACATGAATAAAATTGGGGGTGTGCCTTTGAGGTATATATTTGCATCTGGCAAGTGGAGACCTCTCTCTGCTCTCTGATCACCATGTGAGCCACTTCCCTCCTCCACACTCTTCTGCTGCGATGTTCAGCCTCACACAAAGTCCTTGGGGAATGGAGCCAGCCTTGTATGGACTACAATCTCTGAAACCATGATCCCCTAAATAAATTGTTCCTTCTCTTCAATTGTTCTGGCCTGGTCATTTAGTCACAGCAGTGAAAAAGTTGACTAACACAATTAGTCACAGGGAATCGGAGTTTTCCCTTTTGTCATTCCAGCCACAAATTCAGGTACCTTCAGAACCTTGTTTGCAGTGTTCTTTGGTGAGACCACAGAGAACTCTAGTTGCACAAAGATCAATTGAAGGGACAGATTTTTTTTTTTCTGATATGTGGAAAACATGGTCTTAATATTATTCTGACTCTGACTTTTAATCAGTCTTCAGAGACCATTTCATTTAGATCCATGTAACGTGGTAGTAATGAAAAGTGCCATTTTTATCCCCTGAAGCAAAGGGTATAATGTCTGTGGAGTCAGCTGCTGCTGGCCTCCCAGGATCCACCTTTGCATTTGAGAGGAAGCCCTGATTCCCATGACCTGTTCAGTCAATGGCTAAAAGTGCAGCAGTATTAATGCAGGCTTATCAAGTGAGATACAGGATCCTACCATGGAAAACTAGCTTAAGAACTCATCGTGTGTCTAACCAAACCTTATTTGCAACTGCGCCGGAGTCTGAAACCTTTCCTATCCAATCTTTCCTTCCTTGCCTCTCTTATTTCATAGGCATAGACTTGCACTGTGGATGAAATCTCCCTCTTCCTTCCCTTGTTCAGTCCCCAATACATATTAGACACATTTAATACCCTCTTGATATTTGCTTCTCAGCAGACTCAAACCATGCATATCTCAAGAAGAATTTGCCCTTTTTACTGTCACAGAAAGACTGCTAAGTAAAAGTATCGAGAGAACACAATAGGATAAGATCTATGTAATATTTTGTCAAGGTGATTTGATACTTTCAGATTCTAATTAATTCATTTACTAATCTATTTAACTCTTCTTGAATGACTATAATACATATAAATCTTCAAGAGACCTTGGATAAAAAGTGAAAACTCTTTATTATCTTTTCATTTCTATTCTTAATCTAATTCTTTCCTTATTCTTATGATACCTTTCAGCAGTATTGAACTGCTATCTTCATGTATCTATTATAGTCTTTTATTTCTGAACACTTACATTCAACTAGTTTTCCTGCTTAAATAACTCTTTCCACTGCTCCTCTACCTAAATGTGGCATCTCATCTTTCCAGCCTCTGTGTACTTATCACTTCCTGTCTAGCCTCCAGGTATCAGTTTAAATTCCACCCGCTTTAAGAAGACTATGAGATTCTTTCAAGTGGATTAAAATGTGCATGAGTTGCCAAGTATGCATATTTTAAGTGTCCAGGACAGTAAAATGCAAGTATTAAAATTTAAAGAGAACTTTAACTGGGATATGGTTGTAGTAAATACTATTTCTCATGTTGTCTTTTATTGTTGTTGTCATTCATTAATTCATTCATCTTTTCATTCATTTTGTACCAGGGATTGAATCCAGGAGCACTTAACCTCTGAGCCACATCCCTAGCCCTTTTTAATATTTTATTTAGGGACAGGTTCTCACTGAGTTGCTTAAGGCTTCTCTAAGTTGCTGAGGCTGGATTTGAATTTGCAATCCTTCTACCTCAGCCTACTGATTTGTTGGAATTACAGGCATGCGCCACCATGCCCAGCTACAGTTATTTTTGTGAAATATATTTAAGAACATTCATGCAGCTGCAGATGCTCTGTCCCATCCACTCCTGATCACCGTTAACTTTTCCTGATAGCAGCATGTGGTTTCAGCGCATACTTGTCTTCCTGTGAAACTCTAAGTTCTCTGATCACAGCAACAGGCACCTTTTATGTTTGAATCCCCAGTGCCATGACATTCACTAAATAATTATCTGTTTAATGAATGAAGAAGATCCCAGCTAATTGAGGAGACATATACATGTCCAGATAGTTATAATTCAATTAGATGAATTATTTAATGGAATGAAAATTACTTGTTGTTCACAACGAGCAACTCCATCTCTCCAAGGGAGTCAGGAAAGGGATATCAAGGTCTTTGTTGCAGCATCTCTCTTCCAGAGGAGAATGGCGTTCAAGGTGAAAGAGTGCTTTTTCTCTCCCCCTACATCTCTTATTATTTCAATTATCTTTGAAACATGTGAATCTAAATGCTACAATGATTTGAGTGTATTAAATTAGAAAATTTGTGAAATGAAAGGTTATTAATGTTTAAGGTTTGTATATCCATTTCCTAATAATTCCTAATCATGTTGTACGGGGTTCTTTAAACATTTGTTTTGCAAATGGAAAGAAAATTTTACATTTTTAGCGTAACCATTTGTCTATATATTTGGAATGGAAAACTTATAACCCTAATATCTCAAAACATTTTATTAGCCCAAACTACTCCCTCAGACAAATGTTACATCTCAATGGTTCAGCAAATATTTGTGTGGTGTGTGTGTGTGTGTGTGTGTGTGTGTGTGTGTGTCTGTGTGTGATGTTATTCTTCCAACTCTAGAGTTTTTTACTGTCCACAGCCCAGTTGTGCTAGGAGAGTGAAACATGTTGCTGAGAGACCAATAGAGACTCCTGGAGATTGGGATATGAAACATTCTGTTTATTTAAAAATGCTTCTGGACAAAGTCCAGTAGTGAAGGGCTGGACAGGTGCTTCACCAGAAAGCCAGTGCTGAATGAATGGCTGGTCAAGTACTGAGTTTTCACACTGTAGCTCTTCGCTTTGCCAGAGAATAGCACATCTGTCCTTTTGAAATTTGTCCAATGGTAGCTGACTGGACTAGCATGTCCCTCTCCATGATTCCTTGTTCTGGATCATTACCACAAGGAGAGGTTTTATAGGTTAGGTTACTATGTTATAGGAGTGGTGACATCATTAACTTAGCTTGCTTGTCCCATTGTATGACTTGGGACAACTTATTGTGTATGCAGGAAAGCGGCTTTCTCCAGATAGTACTAAATAACCCCAATTCCCAGGATATGTGAGAGAAAGCCAGTGAACTTGTGATGATATTTACATCAACATTCTGGCCCAGATTTCCTCCCATTGTTCCCTTAAATTGGTTAGGTTCTAGGCAAAGGACAGAGGTATTTCAGGGACACGGTATTTTATGGTCTTCCATGTCTCCAGATATGACACATATACTCTATAAATCTGTGAAGTGATGTGAAATATTAATAATATATATTAAAATGAACCATTTTCCTTTCTGAGATTATTTTTAATTAATGGATGGATGTCAATTTATTTGTTCAATGCCCAAATCAATATATTATTATTTCCCATGTTGTATGTCTGAATTATATACATACTGTTGAATATAGAATTAGTCAGATTCTCTTACTGTGCATATACCCTAGTCATCTTTTAAATAATTCCCTCACACTGAAAAGAATGGTGAATCACTGACATAGTTTTTTCATGACCTACTTCAAGCAATAATGACGGCCTATTGCTGTAATATGTGTTGCTTAGAATTTTAAAGATAGAACAGCCTAAAAAGGATGCAGAAGAGTTGCAGCATATGCTGTTCTTTCCATATTTAGTCTTAACTTTGCCTTTTAAAATAAGTTAAACGGCTGGGAGTATCTGGATGCAACATCCAGGGCAGATCCTCTTGGGAAACATGAAGGTATGAGGCACCATAATGGCTGGGCTACTGGGAAGTGGCTCCCGGAAAAGTGCAGTCGAAACTCTGCCATCCATTGCTCTGAGACACCAAATTCAGATCCCGGCTGACATTCCTAATGGCATTTAGGCCTGTGACAAATCTGATTTATTTGGGTGTTCCTCCTCTGCTTCCATAAAGGAACTGCTGATGTGGTGACATATTAGTCATCATGTCTCCAGAGCAGATTCTTCTGCTGGGTAGCGGAACCTCTGTTCAGCAGGACTATAAATTTCTTTCAGAACCAATGTCATGTTTCTGTTTTGTGTGAAGACTCTGTTAGGTCCTCTGTCAAGCAGATCCCGCAACATCCATTTTCTCAAAGTCGAGATGTCTGGCTAGACAACAATTTAGTTAATTAAGGGGAAGGCTTCACAAAATGCTGATTGAGTGAGGGAGGAGGGGCTGGACTGTGTCAGGAAACAGTGGGACTTGCAATTTCACAATTTAAGTAAAATTAGAATTGAAATGTATCATTAAGTATTATTGCCCCAGTAACATCTAAAGCAGTGTTCTGGTCTTTTCTCCCTTAAAATCTAATTACTGTACAACCCAAACTCCATTCTCTCTGGTAATGCTTTTCTTCGCAGTTTTATCTGTGGAGGTGTTTTCTTTCAGAGTCCAGCAATTGCTTTTAGACTACTAGGAGTTAAACTGCTAAACATTAGGTTTTATTTTATTTCATTTTTGTAATCTAAGTATCATCATTTGTTATTCCCCATGCCATTAAGGGAGCCATATCTTCCACGACATTTCTAGCATACTTGCTGGTGTTAACCACACAGAATCCTGTCTTTTCGCCCTGCCCCACCCCTCCTCCTTCTCCTCCTTTTCCTTTTCTTTATTCCTTTTCCTCTAGTTAGTGGAAATTTTATTCATAATGTTTCTTCTTATTTTGACATGCCAAATGCTAAACCAAAATATTAAAAATAATACCAGCATCAGCATAAACCCTTTCCTTGGCCTGCCCTTTATGGCTAATAGACTGAGGCACACATAATTATGGTCACCATTAAGGGAACACATCTAGGACAGGACATATTACAATGCTTTCTTGTTTCCTCATATTCAACTCCTAATTATTTTTCTTTCAAATAATCTTAATCCATTTAAAATGGAGCAAATCGTCTCAGTGGTGTGAAAAGTTCATTGTGGTCTACCTTTTGTACCCAGGGTATGTCTAAATTTCTTTATAATAGAAAATTCTCAGCCACACTAAAACTCATGTATTCTTTATCTTGGCAAATATCCATTAGATAAAAGCATTAAAGGAAATTATTATGCAGCACTCTTCTTAATTAATAGAATCATAGGGATTCCCTTTTGACTAATAACTATCAAAATTATTGTATTCATCTTATAATAAACTTATTCTTCAATATTTTAATATCATCAGAATAAAAAATAAATTGATGTTATTCAATTTTGGAGCATTCATCCCAATAACATATTAATAATTTGCTGTTATGAGTGAAGATATTTGGTATTAGGTCTATAAAGCATTTATTAGAGTACCTAACATATAATAAATATTAAGTATATTTTATGAGTCACTAAAATTATTTTATTAACATAGATGACTCATCTTTGTTAACAATTATCAATGCTTGATTCTTACAATCAATGATATCTTTCAGTTTTGGACAGGCATAAGTGTAATTTACTTAAATAAGAGTGAATAGGCTTATTTCAAGCATCATGCTATAAGCTGCACCACTGAGCTGGTCTGCCTGCTCTGTTCCAAAGTTGATGATTATAATTAAACTTTTAGTAAAGTTGATTCCTTGCTTCTTCTTAATATATTCATACTTGACCGAAATGCTAAAAGCTTAGCAATTAAAAAACAAAGAGGTTATTTAAAATGAGCTAACTCTGCTATGAAATGAATAATGTATGGTTTAAAAAAAACTGTTAGATGAAGATACCTGTGGCTCAGTTTCCTTGCCAAGATTTAGTATTTATAGTTTTTTTTTTTTTAAAAAGCCATTCTAAAAGATGTGTACTAGTATATTTTTGTGATTCTAATTTCTGTTTTGAAATTATGAATAATTTTGATTATTTTACAATTTATTTGCCAACATTCTTTTGTTTGGTGAAGTGTCTGCTCTAATCCTTTGCCCATTTTTCAACTGGGTCATTGGTTTTCTTACTGTGACATTTCAAATCATCTTTATATATTCTTACTATATCATTTGCAAATATTTTTCTCCTAGTTTATGGGTTGTTTCCTTCTTTTAAGACACATTTGCATAGCAAAATATTTTAATTTGATAAAGAAAACAGTCTTTTTAAAAATAGTGCTCATATTTTTGTTGTACTATATAAAAATTCATTGCCAAACCTAAGGTTCCATAGAATATGTCCATTATCTTCTTTTAGATTACTATAGTTACATATTTACCTTTATATCTATGACTCATTGATCCAGTTTGAGCTAATTTTATATCAGGTGTTCAGATATGAGTCAACATTAACTATTTTTTGTAGTATGGATATACAAATATCTTAACACTATTTGTTGAAGAGGCTGTATTTTCTTTAGAGTTGATTGATTTTTCAACCTTCTCAAAAGCCATTCAACAATAGCTAGGCATGGTGGTGCTTGCCTTCAATCCAGTGACTTGGGAGACTGAGGCCGGGGAATCATAAGTTCAGAGTCAGCGAGGCCCTAAGCAACTTAAGGAGACTCTGTCTCTGAAAAAAAAAAAAAAAAAAAAACTGGGGATATGGCTCAGTGGTTAAACACTCCTGGGTTCAATCCCCAGTAATCCCCCTCCCCCTGAAAAAAGAAGTCAATTGATGACATTTACAGGGGTCAGTATCTGGACTCTCTATTATACCATTGATCTATCTGTCTGTTTTAATAGTCTTAAAAATCATGTGGTGAGAGTTTTTCTACCTTTATTTTATTTTAGAACTCTTTTGGCTGTTTCACATAGTTTTATCTTCCATATAAATTTTAAAATAAGCTTATCTATCTCCACAAATAGATTGCTTGGATTTTGAATGAGATTGTATTCAATCTATACATTTGGGGAGAATTGGAGAGAGTTGTCATTTTAAGAACATTAAGTCTTCCAAACCATGAATGCCGTATATGTTTTTATTTATTATATGTTCTTTGATTTCTTACATGACTGTTTTATACTTTCTATACTACATATTCTGCACATATTTTATTCATTGCTAGTAGAATTGTAAAATGGTCCAGCTACTTTGAAAATCACTTTGGCAGTTTCTTATAAAGTTCAATACACATTTACCATACAAACCAGCAATCCTGTTCCTTCATATTAATTCTGTGAATTAGAAACTTATATTTTAACAAAAGCCTGTCTGGAGATATTTATAGCAACTTTAATCTGAAAACCAAAAACTAAAAACAATCAAGGTGTTTTGAACCTGTGAATGATAAACAAAGTGTGAATGTCTATATAATGGACTACTACTTAGTAAAAAAAAGAATTAGGAATTGATTCAGACACTCCAGAGGAATGCTAAATGAAGGATGCCAGATCTCCCAAACCACAAATTGTATAGTACCATTCAGTTGATGTTCTGAAAAGAAAAAAAAGAATGGAAAATAGTTCATTAATTTGTAAGGGTTGGGGTGAAAGGAAGCACTGACTAAATATGGTCAGTACAAGTGAATTTTTGAATGACAGGGCTGTTCTTTAAAAGACCTTGTTTTGGACATGTAACTATATACATTTATCAAAACACTTAGAACTGTTCACTACAAAATTAGAACTTTGGGATATGCAAATTTTAAGAAAATCAGGATTTTGGAGGATCCTAGAAAGTAATGCAAACTCTAACTGCATATATATGATATAATTACTCTAAAATAAATGGGTACAAAGGACCTGGTGAATGTAATTTGGAAATGGTGTTCAGCTGAATATAATATGGCTATAGACACAAAGTTACTACTGTGTATATACTATTCCTGTTAAGAAATTTGATTCTCAAAGGTCTGTGAGTTAGCAAATGTGAAACAATTTTATATGTATACTAGGTTTGAATGGGTATGTAAATAAATGACACATAAAGAAATTCAAGTCAGGGGAAGGCTAGGATAAACTTGGAGATAATGAGTTAGAGTTGGAGATTTAATATGTGTATGTTTATTTTAATTTTGATCCTGATAGGTAGAATACAGATAAATAATGATAAGTATGTATAGTTGGTTAGTATACAAATATATATTCCCTATATCTTTCTGAAAGGACCTAATAGCAGTGACACCTCAATACCAAAGAGGACACCAAATACCAAACTAGATAGTTGTTAAGTATCAGCTGTCTGTAAAAGAAAAAGAGGTTCTTGGATAAATGGTCAGTTTTTTAATTATGCAAGGAAAATACAAGATAGACCTAAAGCATTTTCAGTGACAGTTAATAATGGATTTTAAAAACTTTTTTAAAAGTGAGGCATATAAAATGAAAAAAAAGGCACATAGTTTTATCTTCCATATGAATTTAAAATAAGCTTATCTATCTCTACAAATTGTTTGCTTGGACAAGCATCAACCCGAAAGAGCTTCCAAAGCCAAAGTTGGAGTCATTTGAGGAAAAAGGAAGAAATAAATAATAATGGCAATAAAAACAAATGATAGGAATAGATTACAATTTAAGAATAAGATGACGACTCAATAGTTCAAATTTATCAATATGAATGATTGAGTAAATAAGAAAAAAACAAATATTTCTTATAGTATTCCAAATAACAAATTTCAAATTCTGAACTACATAGAAACATAAAAGATGAGTGCTAAATTTAGAGGATTAAAAGAGGAGCAACTGAATATTTGCAATCTACAGTGTATCTGCTGATAAATGCTTATTGTGGTTGTTTAAATATTTTTTTCTATAATTTTTAGCATTCTTCTTTCAAAGAACGAAGCTTAATTCCCTTTCTTTGAGACATGGAAGGGGTTGGCTTTAGTGACTCACTTCTGAAAAATAAAGTATGGAAAGAGAAAAAATACTAAGTTTATAGTAGAGAAACTTGGTATACACCACCATGACCAAGAGACCAAAATTAATCAGAGTAATAATTAACACTGGTATGATGTTCCCCTGTAAGAAACAATTGGAAGGGCAGGTCACCTCTGTAGCCTTCTTCTCTCAAATTTGCACTCTCAATCTAATCATGAGAAGCATCAGATAAATATACATTAAGAGATGGTCTATAAGATTCCTTATAAGAACTCTTGTAACAATATCAAAGTCTTGAAAGGCAAAGATGGTCAAGAGACTGTCCAAAACTGAATGAAAATATGGAAACATGAAAACTAAATACAATGGAGTATTCTTGAACAGAAAATTAACATAAATGAAAAGACTGATGGAATCTTAATAAACTCTGTAATTGGATTAAAAATTTTGTACTATTGATTTCTTAATTTTGATAAATGCACCATAGTATTATTATCATGTTATTATCAGGAGACCCTAGATGAAGGGTATAAAGAATTTTCTATCATGTTTTTGTGTATTGAGACCACACACATAGAGGTCAGGGAGTACATGGACAGAGAAAGAGGGACCAACAGGCTAAAGCCTGACCCATGGGCCAAGGACTTATCAAAACAGCTCTTCCATAAAGAGTTTTTATTGGTAGCTTTAAAACAAGCAGGCATGAGTTGCAGGAGGTCATTGTGTGAATGAGAGGTAGTCACTGTGGCATATCTGCACCATCCATGTGAAGCATGAGGGTCAGCAGGGCCAGTCAACTAGGTTGTGTCTAGGTGATCCATAGGGAGGTGATTCCCAAAATCAATCCATATAAGGTATATGCCTGGAGCATTCACACTCAGGAACTAGGTGGAAGGGGAGAACTGGAAATTGTCAAGGTGACTGAATTCTGCTTCTTGTGTGAGAAAATTCAACTTATATTCATAACAGAGACCAAGGCAGTATATTATACAAATTCATTACATATCACAGGTAATTGCTAAATAATTATTTCCCATATAGAAATTTGAAATTTTGTGTCATTATTGCATAAACAAAATTAAAAGATAAGCATAAACCAAAAGGTCAACTGTCAGACATTGGCCCAAGTGTATATTTCTACTTGACACTTGTAAAAATATACAAGTATGTCAAAAGAAAAATTAGCAAAGACCATGTTATGGATTAAGTTATTTCCCTCTAAATTCATGTGTTAAATTCCTAATGCACAGTAATATATTTCAATTTTTCTTTCGGAGTTACCATTTTCATAGATGATCAAGTTAGGATGAAATCCTTAGGGTAGGATGGAACCTAATCCAATATAATTTGTGTTCTTATAAAAGGTTGGAGAGCATCAGCAAAAGCAAGGTGCTAAGCAATTTAGTGAGACCCTGTCTCTAAATAAAATACAAAATAGAGCTAGGGATGTGGCTCAGTGGTCAAGTCCCCCTGAGTTCAATCCCTGGTACCCTCCCAAATAATAAAATAAAATAATAAATAAATAAATAGATAGATAGATAGATAAGCTGGAGGGCTGGAATGCAGTTCAGTGGCTGAGTGCTTGGCTGAGGCCCTGGGTGAAATCCCTATCACTGCAAAGGAAAGACAAGAAGGTTAAACATAAGTCCCACACACAAGAGGGAATGTGAGGTGAAGACACAGCGTGAATGCCACTTGCATATTGACATTGCATTGCACAAGCCAAGGAACTACCAGAAGTTAGAAGAGAGAGCTCAGATAGATTCCTGTTTTCACCTTCACAAAGAGGAAGTCCCTGCTGATGCACTGATTTGGACTTCTACCCTCCAGAACTATGAGACAACACATTTTTTATTGTTCAAGTTTGTGGTATTTTTCTATATCAATCCCAGCAAACAAATAGCAAAAATGGTGATACAAATGAACAGTAAAACATGAAAACATGTTATACTATGCTTTCTATTTAAGAATTCAAGTTAAGAAAGCAAAATATAATTTTCAACAATGATTTTTAAAATAATAGTGAGGATAGGTAAAAATGGCCATTCCTTTGGACTGCCAGAGGCAGTGTAAATTGTTAGATTTAATACATGTAAAGATACATTTAATGTATTATGGTACTTAGCACAATGATTGGTATATTGTAAGAACACAATATGTGATAGCTATAATGAATGGTGTAATTATATATCTGCATTAAAATTATATATGCCATATAATGATAGCAATAGTAATAAAGTATCTCTGGAGAGAAACTTGGCTAAATGTGTCAAAGGCATTAATGCATATACTTTTAGGTCTATCTATTCCACTCCGGAAAATGTATCTTCTCCAAAAGAGAAAGAATAGGAATGAGATGATGAAGGAAATATGAAAGACATAAAATTACAGGGTGATAGAGGCATGAGGGATGTTTGGGTTGATGAGAATAGGGAGTGTATTTTATTTGAATTTTCTAGTAATCCTCTCTTCTGAAGAGAATTTTGAGGATAAATCCCAGTAAGAGACAGAAATCAGCCACAGATCTATAAGTAAAGATCTGTGGACTCCAATCAGTAGGACTGATCAGAGTGAGGAACCAAAGGAGAAGTGAATTACTTTGCAGTCTACAAAATGATGTGGTGAGGCCAAGGGCATTGCTCAGATATGTCAATGTGCCCCAATGCACCCCCACACACACCATTGTTATCTTCATAATCATTTCCATCATTTACTAATGCAATATTTTTGAATACTCTTAGTCTTTTACTTGTTAAGAAAACTATAAGCTTCAATCTACCAGTCTTCTAGCATACTGAAAAAAAAAAGATCTTAAAAAATCTTAGTCTCCATTGAGGGAAGAAAGCCTCCTGAGTTTTGCAAAAGAAAAGAGTAAAGCAATTAATTGTACCCACAAAAGTTCAAACAATAGCATGACAGAAGATATAATTTTTGACCTGGGTTTCAAGGAATAACTAGGAATTACTCAAAAAAAAATTAAAGTAGAAGTCATCCCAGATAGAATAAGCCATAATATAAAATCCCAGAAACTGTTCAAGAATCAGTGTGTCTTGGGAATGGAGGAGAGAGAAAAGCAGATGAAAGGAGACTGTGCAGAGGGAATAAATAGAAATCAGAATTATGAAGTACCCATGAAAACAGCTACTGAATGATTTTATAGAAAATAATAATAAAATGTTGTAAAAGGATCAGGGATATATGGACATTATTTTTCCAGTTTTTAAATACTGTTTGATTATGAAATTCAGAAAACTTTCAGGTTCTTTTTTATTGGTTCTTTTTAGTTATACATAACAATAGAATTCATTTTGACATAATTATTCTAGCATGGAATAGATCTTGTTCTAATTCAAACCCCAGTAACTCTCTTTCCTTTTCCCTCTCCCCACCACTTGCTCCCTTCCCTCTGTTAATCTTTCTGCCCTTAACCCATACTTTAAAAAAAATAATTTCTTGTGGATGTACCTAATGGGGAGATTCACTGTGATATGTACATAAGAAATCACATCATATTCATTCTGATGTTTTCCCTATTCCTGTCTCCCTCCCTTCACTTCATTCCCCTTTGTCGAATCCAATGAACTTTTATTCCTTCATCCCTTATTGTGGGTTGGCTTCCACATATCAGAGAAAATATTTGATCTTTGTTGTTTTGGGATTGGCTTATTTCACTTAGCATGATACTCTCCAGATTCATCTATTTATCACCAAATGTCATAAAGTCATTATTATTAAGGGTTGAATAATACTTCATTGTGTACATATA
Organism: Callospermophilus lateralis; assembly: GCF_048772815.1. Classification (NCBI taxonomy): domain Eukaryota; kingdom Metazoa; phylum Chordata; class Mammalia; order Rodentia; family Sciuridae; genus Callospermophilus; species Callospermophilus lateralis. The sequence continues at coordinate 96,526,079 of NC_135312.1, read as the reverse complement.
CTACATTTGCTTTAACTCTTCATCTGTTGAAGGGTACCTAGGTTTGCTCCATAGCTTAACTATTGTGAATTGTGCTGCCATAAACATTGATGTGGCAGTGTCACTGTAGCAAGCTGATTTTAAATCCCTTGGATATATACCAAGGAGGGAGATAGCTGGGTCAAAGTTTCTAAATATAACATTGTTGTGTATTGCTAAAGAAAGGTCTCTGATGAAGTTCCTCTTTCATCAAAAAGTATAGCACTTAATATTTTAAATAAAGGCATATTAGTCCTTTTTATGTTTCTATGAAAGAATAACTGAAACTGGATAATGTATGTTGAACAGAATTTGTTTGGCTAGCCATTCTGGAGGCTGAGAAATTCAATGTCAAGGTACCTGGTGAGGTCCTTCTGTTGCATCATAATGTAGCAGATGGCTAAAAAGAGGGAAAGGAGAGAGGGAAGGAGGCCAAACTCCACCTTTTTTCCAATACACTCCTGCAATAATGACATTAATACATCCATGATGGCAGAGCCCTTATGCCTAATTACCTCTTAAAGACCCTGCTTTTAATGGCAACTAAGTTTCAACATGTTTGAAGAGAACACACCTCCCCAAACACATACGATTTTCACAAATATTTAAACCATAGTATTCCACCCTTTCACACATACATACATGCCTTCCTAATAGATCCCAAGCCTTAACTCACCTAGAGTCACGGAAAAGACCAAAATCCAGAGTATCATCTGAGTGAGATATGGGTGAGACTCAAGACATGATTTATTCTGAGGCAAATTCCACATCACTTGTGAGCCTGTGAAATTAAACAAGTTGTCTGTTTCCAAAATGAAGAGGTAGTACAAGCATAGGCTATACAGAGTGATTCCTGAAGGTACAAATAGCTGAGAAGAAAGAGGTGACTCTTCTCAAGTATATCCAAACCCAATAAGATGAACATCATTAAATCATAAGACTATGGAATAATCTTTGACTCCATGTGCCTTCTTCACTGGGATGAGACTTGGGTTCCCAAGACCTTGGGCCACCTCACCCACATATCCCTACTCAGCCTTGTCCTACTGTGGGCTCTCAGTGGGGAACTCCACCTCTCCAGCAGGTTTCTGCCTGGGTTGCCAGGCCCTCCCATATCCTTTGACATCTAGTGAAAGCAGCCACTCCTCCATAGCTCCAGCATCTTGTGTAATGCAAAATAGCCCCAAGAAGAGAGCACCAAGGTTTATGGCATGCACCCTTCAGAGAAGTGGCAAGAGGTGCACCTGGATGTTACTTAGGTCATGGCTGGAGGAGCTAAAGGTTGCTACATCTCAATTAGAGGAACAGGGCATGGAGTATAAATTTTCGTTGTGTGCCTTGTGCCGCTCTCTTGGACTTCTGTTCTCTATTATATTAGAATCTCATCATTTGGAGAGATTTGTCTGGTGGAATTTGCAAAAACACAGAGGTATTATGATCTATTTGAACAGAAATAAACTTATGATGTCGATTAAAAGATTATGATATTTACGAGACATGGTAAATGCCAGTTCAATTAAAATAAGCTTTATATGTTAGATAGTGAGGATTGATTAGAAGTTTTTGAGCAGAATATAGAAACAGATGGATAAATGAGAAAGAATTGAGATCCATGGAGTCCAGTTAAAAGGTCATCTTAATTGGTCTGACTTAAGTGATAATATCAGAAGACAGGCGGGTGCCCTCAAGACTGAATAGAGATGAGACCAAATCTATGAAGGAATTGTCAGATTTTCTATCATGTTAGAGCCAGAAAAATGCCCTGTGCTTCTAGTGTGAGAAATTTTAAACAAACACACACCTCTAAAATAGGAGGTAATGATCTTCCAATATAAAATATCCATGGCATGCTTACACACTTCTGAAGACAGTAAAACATGGTAGTGTGTCTATGTCTAAAGATCATTTGAGAGACTTGAGTGACATTGTTCTGAGATTAAGAATATCAATGAAAGAAGTCTAAATTAACTTTAATATGAAATCCAGCATCACGAAGTGAACAAATTTGTAAACCCCTAGTTTATAACTTGCAGATTCATAATTTGTCAGTATTAAAATAAGATATATAGAGTCAAAGGGCATCTGAAATCATTCACTCATTTATTCAATTACTTTATTCAGTAGCTACTTTGTTTCCCTGTTGAACTGATTCATGCATGTTACTGACCCATGATTGCTTAAGGGCTGATGCTCAAACGGAAAAGGCAATTAAGAAGAAAAAAATACATTTTGATAGATTTCATGATGATATGATAGCACTGAATTGGAAGAACATGAGCAGGGGTATCCATCTTTATGTTAGTAAGAAAACCTGGGCTCCAAAAGATTAATTGCTTATTACCTATTGCTCTTTGGAAATCTGGTTTAAGAAAGTATCTGTATCATTTTTAGATCTCTTCCTAGATGTTTGTAGGAGGAAAAAAATCTTTTCTTTCAACAAGGATCAAAGCCTTAAGCCCCCAAATAAAGCAGCATTTCTAGCATTGGTTTAAGAACCATGTTGATGTATAGAAGTCAGAACTCCTTCCTATCACTGCTATAATAAAGTATATATTTTTTTAAAAAAAATCTATGATGCAGGCTAGCTTCAAACAAACTCTAAATACTATTTAAGTAGCTTATGTACATGTCAAAGGATCTCAAATTTAGTTGAGAGTATCAAGATCATTCCATTTTACTGAATTTCTTAATGTTGAATTCACCTATTTACTGAGGAACTATTTGAAAGATGAGTCAAAGCACTATCTGAAGGAGGAAGACATTGTTCTTGATTGTGGCAAACTGACCAGTGAGTGAATCCTTCTCACCGTTTTGCAAACCTTCTTGGTCCACATGCTTTATCTTCATTCTTTCCTTGCTTTTCTTAATTCTTGTATTTTTGCATCTTTTTCCTTCTCCCTTTTTCATTTCTAGAAAATCATCTAAGTATTTCTTTCAGGTACATTCAGCAAGTACCTGCTTTGAGGTTCCCCAAGCAGAGTTGATAAGAACCTCAGTTGAGTAAAATTCCCTGGGGTGGGAGGAGATGTGTGGAGGGTTCTAAAAAGCCTTTTTGGAAGCAGTGAATCTGCCTTCTTTTATCAAATATTAAGTAAATGTGAAAGAAGCCCTGGGATGCTTATGTGCTTTTTGATAGTACGTTCTTCAGAAGATGGAGAGAAGAAACAAGGGAAGTAGTATCTTCCACAAAACTCACTGAAGTTTAGATCTCTTTATTATGACTCAGCAAGTCTTAGAAATCTTGAGACATCTAGAGGAATTAGGTCTCAATGAATTTGTAACTTAGGCAATCCAAGTGCTTTATGGGTACACTTCCTGAACCCCATCACTATGGAACTCTATACCAGCTAGAACAAAACTTTTTAGAAATTTCTGCTTTCACATTGTTCCCCAAAGTGAAACTGTGCTTGAGACTCTTTTTCTACTTCCCTTCCCAAAGCACTAGTCAGATGAGCCTTTTAGCATTCAATCTTCCTAATTATAAAAAAGGCATTTCTTCCTTTTTCATGGAATCTGAGTGGCAGCCTGAAACTTGCATTAACTCTCCTGTCCTTTAAACACCCATATCTCTTAACAGCTGTCCATCATATCATTGATCCATTTTATTTTATGATATTTCCTCATTTCCACTATACTTCTTGAGTGTTAGTCAGATGGAAATTGATGCTATCACAACAGTGAACTGTGAAGAATGCTTTTGGGTTGTCTGTTATCATCATTCTTGCTTGGTAGTATATAATGGCTACAACACACCATGTTAATCTCATTGTTTCTTAAAGTGTGTTACATTGAAAAGGTTTAGCTTGGAGTGACTAGGCAGGAATTCACTTCTTTGACATTCCCCAAACTATAAAAATGTAGGCTCTTGCTTCCCAAGTTAGTGTAGGTTTCAGTTTTCAATGAGCATTTAATTTAAAGATCTGAGAATTAGGTCATAATGAAAAAGAAATCTCAAGTTCCTTGCTGGGTGCACAGTTTGCAAACAATGAACCAAAAACATCAAGGAGTATGTTGGAGAATCCAAGACAATCTCTCCTAACCATAACTTTACAGGAAAGCATTTTGAGAACACCAAGCACAGAATTGAGCTTTATTTCAACTCCAGAAAATACAAGCTTAATTGACTGCTGAACCATTAGTGTCTTCTAGTCAAAGTGAAGAAAAAAATCAAGAAATATGATTGTTTTATAATAGTGCATTTTCCCACTACACCACAACATAAAGACCACTCTGATTTCATCTAAAACTATGACTTCTCATTGCAATTTATCACACATATCTTTTGGTATATTTGTTTGGGGCATCGGTTTTCCATAATAACTCTGTGAAGCCTAAGTTTGCTCTATTTCATATCTTAGGCAACTCTTGGGCAGCAGAGTCACGCTTCAGAAATGTCAGGCATAATGAGAAGGTGACAACTACTAGTGGCAATTGTTCCTTCTACTGTTCTCTGAAAAGCAAGCACTCAGGAACTGTAATGTCCACATCTTTGGTGGTGGTGTAGTTGGAGGTAATAAATACTTCGAATTTAATACAAAAGGGCATCTAATAAGCATAGAGTAAATTGGAAATTTATTGTTTGCCTTGAAACACATGCATTAAATAGAAAGGGCAAGGCATTTTTCATCTGTATAAATAGATGCAGACTACATAACCAAAAATTGTTCAGAGTATGCCTAAATAGGTCATTTACTTGTGACTAACCAGGCCACAAACCCCTCTCTAGTACATCAATTGTTATACTCACCAATGGCTTCAGAATAGCTTTTCAGAAGAAAATTTTATATTAGTTGTATGCATCTATTTTAAGTAGATTCCAATTTCCAAAATGTTAAGTGAGGCGGCAGAGAATTGAAGAACTGCTGTGTGATGGCTGGTGCCAGGAACATACCCAGATCTCAAGGAATCTCTGTATGTGATTTTCTTTACTTCTTGAAAATGACCGGAATATAACCAATATTACAAAGCATACAGCAAAAAGAATCAAGATTTATATTCTTGACATTCAAAAAATATAATGAAGAATAAAAAACTTCTCAAAAAGTTTACAGTTTCTTCAGTGTAGGTAATTCATCTATTAAATGCTTAGTCTGAGCTAGGCTTTTCTTCTTACATGGTCTTGGATTTAATTCTCATAGCCATTTCCTGAAGTTGAACTATAGAGAGTTAAAGTAATATGTCCAAGATAAAAAGTAAAATGGAAATAATTGGCAAAACCAGAATTTTATATCAGAAATGTAAGCCTTCACACACTGACTTCTTTTATTCATCTTATTCAATGATGTTTTAAAAATTACATATTTTATTTAAATAAGTTTTTAAGAAGATAGAGATATTGAAGAATAACAATCTTAGAATTAGAATTTTAACAACTCATTTGGTATATGATTTTTGGATTTAAAATACTCAATAAAGTGAAAAATACAATGCAAAACCTGAAAATACTGGTTTGGGATATCAAATGCCAAAATTTCCCACAACTCTAAAGAACATTATTAAGAATTTTAAGAGTAAAAGTAACAAAAGAAATTGAGAACAAGTCCAGGGAATATACAGTAGGCATTCTGAAGGCAATAGGCCATTAAAAGAAGCATAAAAAACAGAACAGAACTGAGTTTTTAAGTCCCACTTGCTCAGTGCCAAGTATGGTTAATGAAAAGAGGAAAGAAAAGAGGGTCACAGTTTGATCTAGAAACAGCAAAGTGTGAGCCTCAGCTGTCACAGTGGACAGACTGCATTTTACCTCTCAGAAAGGCACTCCTGTATCTCTAACTTCTAGGAAGAGTGTTGTCTGGGGAGAAAGGATTTACAGCAACCCAGATTGAAACAGCTTCCAATCCCAGGATTTCTGCAGACTTGCAGACTATTTTTAAAAAGTTACCCCTGACTGATGACCTCTGCTCATAGCCCCCTAGCAACCAATCATAGGTAGCTCAGCACAAGGCTAGACACTCAGCACCAATCTAAATTTGTTCAAAACACCTGTATAACTAACAGGACTAACTGAAAAAGTTTCAAAACAAGTCACTTCACCTCTACCTACTGTCTCTTATTGTCCCTTAAAAAAACTCAAAAAAAAAAAACCCCAAAACAACAACAACAACAAAAAACAGTACTTCTGACCCTTTAGGGAACACTTGTTTGATTTCTAACAGAACCCATGTCCTCTAGTGCAGAAATCAATTCTGTACACAAATAAAAATGAGCTTTAATTTTATTCTAATTTTGATTATGATTTCTTTGTTTACAAAGCAGATCTAGCCTAGAGAAATTTTATCAACTTCAAGTCCCAAGTGAAAGGCATGTAAGATTCAGGAGAGCAAAGGAAAGTGAGTAGATCTTGTCTTACACATTTCATCTGCAGCAATGAAGTCTGGAAGATGGAGCAATTCTCTGAACAAAAAACTCCTTACATTGTCAAGATTAAAGAAAGAACAGAAAAAGGAAAAAGGAAAGCTAGCAGGCTAGCTAGTTCTGCACACATGCACACACACATACAAACACAAGCAATCACATGTGCAGACATGTTCAGAGACTGCGCACCCTGAGTCAGTTGGGAAAGAAAATTATTGCAAGAAAATAATACTATAGTTGAATGAAAAATACATCAGGAAAACAATATCTCAAGTAGAAGGCTGTTTACTAAGAAATCAAGGTTAAAATTGTATACAGTAAAATTCATAGATAATCCAAATTGATGAGCACAATGAAACAAAACTGTTGATATAAGAAGGATTCTATAAGGAAGAAAAAAAATTAAATTTTAAATGTGTATTTAATTAAAAACTTGAGTTCATGTGGGTAGGAAAAACAAGTGAGGAATCAGTTGTTTCCAGAAGTTTGGTTTTTTTTTTTTTGTAAGTGGGAAATAGAACTTGTATGTTGCTGGTTTTGGTATATTAGTAAATGAACATATGCTTAAACATGACCTTTGAAAAGGGGAAGACAGAACGACTAAATGATTACATTTTGCCCAGAGGTGCAAATGTATATCCAGAGATTATCAGACACTTGTTTATGAACATTTCCTTTCTATTTGTACATTATTTTCTTTGTCTTCTGTCACATAAGCACTGTTCCTTCTCACTAGTCAATAGTCTACAGTGGCTCCTACCTTTTCAGCCTTCCTTGGAACACCGATTGAGAACTATCCAAACACATTTCCCAAATTACAGTTTCTAAGACCCCCCCCCAAAAAAAAATCATTTTACTTTTGAAAAGTATTGATGATGACAAACACTGGGGAAAATATATATATATATTCAGAATGACTTCAAATCATTGACCCGAAAAATAGCAAATTATTCAATAAAGTAAAAGACAAACAGAAAAAATGGCCAACAAAAGCATTTAGAATAATAAAAATTAAATAGGATATAAAGAATAAACTCTGACATAACTATTCTATGTAGATATATGAATATAAAACAGTGACTCCAGTCATAGTATACATCCACAAGAAATTAATTTAAAAAAAAAACTATGGGAAAATGGCAGAAACATCAATAGAGGGAAGTAGTAGGGGGGTAGAGAAGGAGAAGGAAAGGTACTGGGGACTGAATTAGAGCAACAGATATTCCATGTATCGTAAAATTATGCCGAAATGGTTTCTACTGTCATGTGTAACAAAGAGAACCATTAAAAAAGATGTATGCAACAGAACAAACAAACAAAAAAAAGAACACATTTTACTGTTATTTACTATTCGAATAACTAAATAAGTTACAAGTCTGTTGAAAAACCGAGCCTTTAGCTGAATTACAAATTTCTAGCTCTATTCTGATTGCCAGAGAAATGACACCTTTTTGAAAATAATAAAGGAAGGTATAAACAAAGAGACAGAATGTAAGTTGAAATGAAATGCCCTGATCTTATGATGAGGGAGCATTACTATTTGTTGAGTGTTTGTTATGTTGCAAAAAACTCATTTGTGAGAAAGGCTTTATTATTCTTTATAAATGAGTAAGAATCACAAAATATATGCAATTTATCCATTGACTAGTACTCATATGAATAAAATTTCAATACAAGATTTGGCTTAATTTTTTAAATGTTATCTACCACACCAAATTTCATGACCAAAGAAAACATAAAATGTATAGTTAAGCACATAAACACTTTTAAAATGACCAAATTGTTATGAATAAAGTTGACTACCTATTGCTAATCTTTAAAAATTTACAATCCCAGATAGTTGACATTCACTATAAAGATATTTTAATCAGATACCTATCATAATGATCTAGTGGTTCAAGAGAATGAAGTAGAACCCAAATATATGTAAAAATATCTCAAAGTATGTAAAAAATGTTATTTGTGATTTGATTGGAGTTATATGTAGGTAAAAATCTGAATATCTATGTAATAATGGTGTTGGGCAACTGATCACAAATTTGGAGAAATACAAAATTATATGCAAACATCTCAACATTTAAATAAATAAATTTGTATTGAGAGTTTAAAATGTAAATTGGTGAAATACAGATTCAATGTAAGTCCCATTAAAATTCCAATGATGTTCTTCACAGAACAAGAAAAAGCAGTTATAAAATTCATTTGGAAAACTAAGACACCCTGAAGAGCCAAAGCAATCCTTATCAAGAAAAACAAAGCATGGGGCATCAAAATAACAGACCTCAAAATGTACTACAGAGCTATGATAACAAAACTAGCATGGTACTGGCATAAAACATGCATGAAGAACAATGGAATAAGATTCAGAGACAAACCCACATAAATACAGCTATCTGATACTATGCAAAGATGTCAAAAACATATGTTGGAAAAAAACAGGATTTTTAACAAATGACCCTGGAAAAAATGGAAGTCCACATATAGTAGAATGAAATTTAATGCCTATCTCTCAGTTGCAGAAAACAATTCAAAATGGGTCAAAAACCTAGAAATTAGAGCAAAAAATCTGCACCGACTAGAAGAAAATATAATCCAACACTGCAACATGTTGGCCCAGGAACTAACTTCTGTAACAAGACTCAAGTGCAAGAAGTAAAATGAAAAGTCAATAAGTGCAATGGCTTCAAATTAAAAAGTTTCTTTAAAGCAAAGGAAACGAGCATAAAGAGAGGGACAAAAGAATTGGAGAAAATCTTTGCCACCTTAGATTATTTAGATTGGTCATTAATATCCAGGATATACAAGGAACTCAAAAAACTTAACATCAAAAAAAAAAAAAAAATAGAAGAAGGGAAGAGGAATGATATAGAGAAAGAAGACAGTGGAATAAATCTTTCCTATTTACATACATGATTTCATCACAGTGAATCTCACCATCATCCACAAGACACTAATTTTAAAAAAAACAATAAATAAATAGCAGAAAGATAAATAAGTAGAATAAAGGGGAAGGAAACTGAAGGTTGGAGGAACAGGGAAGTACTGGGGATTGAAATATTAAATATATACTTAAAAATTAAAAACATAATTAAAACAAATTATATCCCATGATTTTATAATTATGTCAAAATAAATCCTATTGTCATGTATAACTAAAATAAATGAAAATGTTATAACAGAAAAAAATGTGCTACCAAAAATAGTAAAATAAACAAAATAAGCAAGATTTAAATGAAATATAAAAGTATTTTCATAATTTGGGAGTAGACAAGATCTTCTTATTCTAAGCCCTGGTGATTGAAAAAAAAAATTAAACTAATCTCATTGCACCCAAAGTTTGAAGTTTGCAAGGGACAAATATAGACTTGGAGAAAACATTGATAACATATTGAACAGAAAACATGTTCTTACTTCTCTTGAAAATTATTCCTAAATTTTTAAGAAAAGTATATTAAAAAAAAGAGCTAAGGATATGTTCATGGAATTTAGAGAAAAAGAAACATGAAAGTCCTATAAACTTGTGAATTCCCATTTATTCTCCCTAGCAGGATATGTTTCAGAAGCACAAGCCACAAGTGGAAAACAGATTCTTACATTGAGTAGTCCACCTTGCCTTGGGTTTAATGCTCTGTGACCATTATATTAGAATTTTATAATTTTATTTTTGAACTTGGATTCTGCATGTGAACTCTAACGTGACAGTGATGTATGCACCCAGAACTTGGAGCCTGGGCTCAGTTGAGTTCTGCCTCAAACTGCCTCTTCCTGCCATCTACCTAGCGTGAAATCTCCCCTTTCTTGGAGCAGAGATCAGCTTGTGTGGGCAGGGAAGGCCCCTGTTTTGCTGTTGCCCTCTTTGGGGCAGAGGACCTACACATGTATGTTGAAAAATGGTGCCCTAGGGGATCTCTGGGGTCAGGGACAAGGAAGTGTTCACCTCCTTGGCTGACTACATTGCTGCACATCCAACTGTCTACTTAGAAGGACTCTCTTGCCCACCTGCATCCAGGTACCAAGTGTACCCACTTACGAAGGTTTTGGGTCCTTGGAAGTCACTCATCTGCCACAGGTTACGGTGCAGGTGGAAAGGGGAGACTGTTTCTGTGTAGTGACCAGTGCCTTATGTTTTCTGTTTTACTGGGGCTACCAAATCATGTAGCCAACTGTATTAGCCAGGGTTCCCTAAAGAAACAGATTATAGAATGCATACGTATACAATTAAAAGAGGAGATTTAAAAGATTGGTTTAAGAGTATTAAAAATCTCACAATGGTTGCCTGTAGGTTGGAAAGCCAAGAAAACCAGCAGGGTTTGTTTATATATATATTATCTTTTATAAAAAGCCAGAATTTTTAGAACTAGAGGGGAAAATAATGCAGCCTCAATTCAAGACTGACAGTCTGGAAGATCTCTCCAAAGTCCCTGGTGTGAATTTGTGTTCAATGCCTTAATAATCTAGAGACCAGTGGCTCTGGGCAAAGATTCCCTATTTTCCTGAGTTTAGATCTAGCCCTTGATATTGTTCACTGATACCAACCTCCCAGTCCTACCTTTTAATTCTGGAACAATATTTCAGAATCTTGCCAGAGAATAGCTATTTCAGGCAGGTGCAGAAAAAATAATATTCTTTATCGTAGAGTCAGGAGAAATAAAATATCCTTATAAATTCATCTCTGAATGAAATTTCTTACACTTGTTTAATATCTTTTTCTGCATTGTTTAGTGTTTTGCTAAATATGGAGATAAGAACACCAGTTACACCACCCATTATAATCAGAGCAAGTATGTCTTACATTGAAAATGTTATACAAATAAAGCCTGTTGCTGTTGTAATTATATATAACTTGAGGACATTGAAATGAATATACTGCATCTATCTACTCCATCCTACTCTGAGCTTAGCACAATGCTTGTCTCATGACTAATTTTAAATAAATGCTTAAATTTGGTTGCTGATATAAATTTTGACATCATCTTTAATAAAAGCACACACTGAAGGCAGAGCCATGTTTTATTATCCACCTTGCCTATTGCCCTTCCCTTATACCCAATCACAAACCAGTTGTAAAATAATATAAAATTTGAAAGCGTGGGAACAAAGACAGTGAGGACATCCTCAGATGCTGATGCATAAACAATTGAGCATATTCAGAACCATAAGAATTCAGTGGGATATCCCCACTACATGTCATGCCATCCATGAAAATGTTAGTAACCTCAAATTCCTTATATCAGGTGCAATCTTTAGTAGTGTTTTCAAAAAAAGCAAAGCTATCTGTATGCACAGAAATAATGTTAATATAGACACTAATTCTCTATGCATATCCAGTCTTACTTGAAAAAGGAGTGGGGGAGTAGGTTTATAATCTGCCTTGTTGATGTTTGCCTATTTCTTTGGTGTTGAGCTAGTATCCTCTGACATGGTGTTGAGCTAGTATCCTCTGATTTGTGGATCTGTTAAAACACTTCTTTCCATTAGATGTGTAAATCATGCTTCTGCATTCTGTTCTATTAAGCTCTGACTCACCATGCTTATTCACTTACCCTCAATCCTTCTTCCTCTTTTTTCCATTAGGTATTAACTGGAACCTGCTTTCTAATTCTGAGCAACTTAAGAGTGTAGTTAATCTTCTTATGAGCTAAATGTAAAAGGACAAAATATGTGGTATCATCCTTTTAGCACTTCATTTATTCCAGCATAATTTCTGAAGTAAGAAAAAAAATTCCACAGTGCATTTAATTAATGTACAACTACAAGTGGGTTAGATTAAGTGCAGACACAACTCTCCCCCACAGAAAAAAAAATCTAAAGATGTTATCAAACTATTTTTAAGACAGAGAAAAGAGTTCTATGAATTCCCCCCGCCCTTCCAGGTGTTCTCAAATATGGACTGGTACATACTTTTTAAAATTTAAGAATGAAACTCAATTATTTCATCATTCTACACTATATCCCCCAATTCTCTCACATTCTTCAGGATTCCGTTCCCCTTTCCCTTGCAAAAAGCTTCGTTTTGTTCCTCTGTTTGTTGTATAATCTCAGAAAATACAATTTTGTCTAATTTTATTCACAGTCTGTTTATCAAATAAAGAAATCTTCTGGAAAATCTTTGTAAAATTTTATTGCTATACCAATTATATATTCATACACTAAGTATTGGGCATTTTATTGATATACTAAGCCACTGTTTACTGTCTTGAATTTGGAGCTTGATTATTTTCCCAAGATACCAAACATCATAACACTGCTAATTGACTTACAAAATTTTTAGTGTTTGCTTAATTGTAGTTATAATCATTGTCCCATTTGAAAAGATGTTTGCTATTTTAGTCAAATTTGAATTATTTAGGATTATATATAGGTACTCATCTCCAGTAATTCTACATTTGGATCTAATTTGCATTCTATTTATGCTATTATGAAAATAAGAGCAAATAAGGAAAAACTAGATTTTAAAAAATTTATGTGTATCATTTAAACACTTAGATTCATTTAAAGTAAATATAATACTTGTGATTTTTAGTATATTTATATTTAGTGAAACTCTTAAGTTAGTGAAAGAGTTAACACATATGGTGAAATTTCTAATATTCTGAAAATAATTTCTCTAGTATGATTCTATAAAAATAATGCTAAGGTTATAATTTAAAACTTTTATATTATCAGAAGTACCATAAACATAAAAGGTCATGATACCAAGAATTCAAATTATATTTAAGGAACATTAGCCTTTGTGAAAATATATAATTATGCAAAAACTATCTGAATAGAACCTTGAACTAAAGGTTTTCATTCAGAAGTTAAATGATAGTGTTCTTGCCTAGATTTTCTATAAAGCTTAGGGATTTTTATAAAATAACATTATGTCAAAATAATATTCATGTTGGTAATGGGAATAAAATAACAAAATTAAAAATGGAAGAGTTATAAACTATCAACCTAAATATCATGTAGAATGAGTCCTAAGGGCTTTCTCTCATCTGAAGAAATTTCCTGCACCCTTATCTTGTGTATGTTCTAATGTCAGCCCTAAGTCTTTCATTTACTTTTTTAAAAAGCTATGGAAGAAAAGCTTATTTATTTTCTTTCTGCGTTCTAGTGGACTATTTTTTATTTCCCAGTGAAAAATACTGAAAATATTCAAAATATCAAATACTTAATTTAAGAGGTAATTTGAACTAGCTATTCTGTAGCTTATTAGTTGCAAACACGAGTTTAAAAAACAATTTTCTGATTCTATGTTCAAAAATTTCTTGAGCACATTTTTTTTACCTAATTAAGTAATTTTATATAGCTCTGATTATCAGTCAAATAAATATGTCACTCTTATTTATTGACCATCCATAAAGTACAGGAAAAGTGTGAGAATCCCCTGATATGTAGAAAGCTACTTGAAGTTAAAAAGCCTTAGGAGTTTCTTTGTGTCCTTGAAAGGTGTCTACTAAAATCCGATTATTCAATAGAAGTGAATATGCTGTGTCACTGCGTTTTAAACTAATAGGGATAGAAAGAAGAAGAGGTAATGGAAAGAAAGGATTAAAAAAAAAAACACCTCTACAGAAAAAGGTCTGTGTCAAGGAGCTTTGGCAGGGAACCAAGAGGAAATCTACAAAGGCTTGTTGATTCAAGGCTTTCCAGATTCAGAAGTTGATGTTAATTCTTGTATTCATTCAGTCAACAACAACTTATTGAATGCCTACTTGGTGATAGGAGCTCTGCCCTCATGCCCTCTATTCCCCACTCAGCCTCCTCCTGAGCCCCCCAATCCATTGTCTTGTGTAATTTTCACCTAGACAAATGCATTCTGACAATCTTATTGCATTTATTTCGCTCAGATACAACATGTCTGTTTTTGCTTCTATTAATAGTAGGAGATATATTTGATATTAAAGAAAGGAAAGGTCTATATGTTTAAAAATCCATCTGAAGAAACATAGCATTGTCAAAAGGAGAATCAGATAAGAAGAAAATAACTCCACACACTCGTGTGCACACACATACACACACACAAATCTCTGAAGGTTTTTGGTTGTCGATATTCACAGTTATATTGTACCATTATTTAGACTGGAGAATGCCAGTTTTTCTAGTAACCCATTGTGTTCAATTTTGTACTGGATTCCAATAGGAATGAAAATTCCATCATTTTCCATTTTTGCTATCTGTGGAGTTAAAAGAGATTACAATACAACATGAGCTAAAGATTCCCTCCAAAAAATCATTTTTTCACCAAGCTTTTATTATGCTTTGTATTTTGTTATGCATCTGCTAGATCTGTTAAATGTGTCATATATGTTAGAGATATCAAAGAAGCCAACCCAAGAATAAATTAGTTTAAAAATCAGGATCAATTACTAGTAAAATACTTGTCTGTAAAGTATACTGAGATTTTTGCAGCATGTTTGCTATATGTACTACATGTAACTGTTAAGAGTGATGATCTAGTACTATATAATTTTCTTAAAGGGAAAATGTGTATAAAGGCTGAATATTAACAAACTATTGGAACACAAAAAGTTAAAACTACATGTATCCCTTGTAAAACCTTACTATGCTATAATTGAATGCACGTAAAAGTTAGCATTGGTGAATCTGGGATATAATTGAAAAGATATGAATCAGAAATACAGTAACAATGCACTGTCATCATGCAACATTTGCAGTGTGTCTTAGACAAAGCTTTGTTTTTTAGACAAACTATTTCATTTGATCTTTATAAAATATTTTGTTATTAGTTTCATTTTATGTATAAAAAAACTTCAATTTTCAAGATCCAACATTGTTACCCAGCTAGTAAATTGTAGATTCAGGATAAAATGTACTTGTGTCTGATCTGGAGTCTTCTTTCTTTCTTAATCACTTTATTCCATTCTACTAAGTTTATTTAACAAATTCAAATCTAAAAGATGGAAAATGTAATTTACAAGCAACAAGACCC
This sequence comes from Callospermophilus lateralis, assembly GCF_048772815.1. Lineage (NCBI taxonomy): Eukaryota > Metazoa > Chordata > Mammalia > Rodentia > Sciuridae > Callospermophilus > Callospermophilus lateralis. The sequence continues at coordinate 96,510,769 of NC_135312.1, read as the reverse complement.
CTGTGTCTATAATAATTATCAATTATTGAAAAATGATATCACAGGATCTTTAGTTGGATGACCCTTTCCAAAGCTCATGAGACCAAGCATCTCAGCAGAGAAGAGAGATCTGTATCTACCCTGCAGATCAGGAAGGGAAAGGTATACTAGTCAGAACATTTTCTGAGTAGAAGCAACTGCTGACTGTATGTAGTGTTTTGGGAAAACACAGAGTTCATCCAGATGTTGTCAATCAATAGAATGGGTTTTACACTGGTTCTGATGTCTATTATGATGAAACATTAGTTTATCATAGGAGTGTGTGAATATTTAACCTCAATTCCAGTTAAAATTGAAAATTATATTCTAGTCTATGGAACATTTTGGTTAATTTTTGTAAAACTACTAATATTCACATTGTGCTACTTGTATTATATTTTTTAAAAATGTTAAATCAGTATGAGAACATTTTAATCTATTATTATTTGTTATTTGCCAACCATTTTTCAAAGTCAGCTCCAGCTATTTCCCATTGTAGCTATTTTGTCTCTTTTGTCTTAAAACTTAAGAATGCATTATGGTGGTCTGTTCAGAATATCTCCCTCTATGAAATAGTAGTTTTTAATAGTAATATTTAAATAATACCTTTCTGATAAAAGTTCTTCTTTTTAATCATATCCAAAGGAAATTATGTCAATGCATTAAAAAGATTTTCTAAACAAAAATAATTCTTTTTAAAGAAATTCTTGGAAAAGCTTTAGCCAGTATCTTTTTTCTTAATTTTTTATTGGAGTAACTTTATTATATCATTATCTTTCTACCTTTCTTTCATGCATATTCATTTCAGATTATCTCTAACTGTATCAGTGACATAATAAGTGAACAAGTGAATATGAATATTCATATACACATATTTAAGAGTTTGAATGGAGCTTCTGGAGTCAGAATGTCTGTATCAAATCTTGGCTCCATTTATTCAAATGGGTGACCTTGGGCATGTTCCTTCATAACTCTGGATACCAATTCACTCTTCTGTGAAACAGAGATTTTCAGAATGTATCTCCTGGAGTGACCAAGAGAAATGAACAAAGTAGTACGGAAATATTAAAATTGTACCTGCTAAAAAAAGAATCATGTGTAAGCGTTAATACTAATAGTTGCATTATTATTGCTACTATTAGGTCACTACTATTCAGATTTTATACCAATTAAGTTATTGTAAGAGCCAATTTTCAAGTTTTACAACTTAAATAAATTAAAGTGTTTCTGTTAAGCAAATACTATATTGTGTATAACAGTGAATTTAATCCAAGGACAGTAATAAAAATGTTATGTTTGCTAACCATTAAGGAATTAATACAAATGTTATAAGGTAGAGACTCAGTTTTACATTATTTTTGATGTTTGGCCATTTTGTTTCAGCACTACTTCATTTATCTAGTTCAAAATCCTATTTGTTTGACCCTAAATAACCAAAACAATTTTAAGAACAAAAAGTCTGGAATCATCACACTGACCAGATACCAAAACCTACTACAAAGTTATTTAAAAAAGAAAAAAAGAAAGAAAGAAAAACACTATTGGCACAAAAACAAAGATCCCCAAAATATATCCATCTGAACACTGATCTTTTACAATGGTGACAAGAAGACACCACAGTGGGAAAAGGAATGTCTTTTCAGGAAACAGATGAAAGTGGAGGACATGCTAAGTAAAATAAGCTAGGCACAAAAGGAAAAATACTGCATGACGTCACTTACATGTGGAATCTAAAGAAAACAAACTGATAGAAATAGTAGAATGGTGGGCTGGTGTGTGGATGAGAGATGCTGGAGAAAAGACAAAATTTAAGTAAGATGGAGGAACCACTTCTAGAGGTCTATTGTATAAATTTGGCGATTAAGCTTAATGATAATGTACTACATACTTAAACAATTGCTATGAATGTATATTTTAAGTGTTCTTTCCACAAAAGGTTTTAAGTATGTGAAATGATGGATATATTAATTAGCTTGATTTATTCATTCCACCATGTATCCATATATCAAAACAAGTTGTATCCCATAAGTGTTTACAATAAAAAGACATATAAATATCCTATTCATCTGATTTCAATTGCTTGATATATTGTAATCCCTTGAATCTCTTCCCAAAATTTATTAGTTGGTCTCAGGTAGTATTTGTCATTTAAAATAGAAAATATATAAATAAATAGAGCAATATAACTAAATGCAATTCTCCCTCAAAATCATTTTTGTGATTCCATTTGGATCTGCAAATACATTATCTTTCAGAGAGCTGACATATATATTCCATAAACTTATTTCATATGAGCAACGATGCATGATCTTATCATGTATTTAGATAACATTTTTGAGTTTGAATAGATTGTTTCTCATAGGCCTCTCTTACCAGTTTTATTTTTAAATTTTAAAGTTTGTATGTTGACTGTTTAGTTAGCTTTGTGTCAATGTAACAAAATCCTGGATACAAACAACTTACAGTAAAGAAATATTTATTTTGGCTAATGGTGGTTTCAGAGGTTTCAGTCCATAGTCACTTTAATCTGTCCTTTGGGCCTACAAAGCACAGTACATGGCATGAGTGCCTGACAGAGGAGGTGTGTTCACCTCATGGACGCTGGAAGGCAAAAGAGAGAGGAAGGGTCAGGGTTCTTTCACAGGAACACTCCCAGTGACCCAACTTTCTTCCACTAGACCCCACCTCCAACAGGTTCCATAACTTGCCAATAGCTCCAGAGGCAGGTGAACAAGCCTTTAACATATGGACCTTTGGGGACACTTGAAATCCAAACTATAGCATGGCCTTATTATTGGGAGGTCTTTCCCTTCTCTTTCTCTAGGAAAGATGGTAATACTATTACTACTAGAGAAGAGGCACTGTGTGCATAAAATATACTGGTAAACATTGATATATGGAGGAAAACAATACTGAGATTTTAATAGCTGGCCCAATTTTACAGAAACACTAGTTGATTCAAACATAATGCTTACATTGGGGCTGGGGATGTTGATCAGTTGGTAGAGTGCTTGCTTTGCATGCACAAGGCCCTGGTTCAATCCCCTGTACCAGAGAGAGAGAGAGAGAGAGAGAGAGAGAGAGAGAGAGAGAACAAATATAATGATTATTTTTACTATCACATAGCAGAATTGTGTTTAACTCATTCACCAAATCAAACATCGAACTTATGTCATTTGATCAGATTAAATGAAGCCGGTTAGTACAGTTGGTATTTTTAAACATCACTTTTTTCTTCAATCAGATTATTAAATATGACCTTGTCTTTTAGTTTTAGAGAGGGGGAAGGTAGTTGGGATTGAATGCAGGTCCTTGCATGATAGACAAGTGCTTTACCACTGAATATACACTGTGCATGCCCCACTCTTTTCATTATTACTTTTTTCATTTGAGAAAGCGGTGGCTCACTTAAATTTTTCAGGCACATTTTTTAAAAACTTTTCTCCCTTCCCTCCCTTTGTTCTTTTGTTCATTCTTTTCTCTTTCTCTTTCTCTCTCCTCTCCCTCCCTCCCCCTCTTTTTTTTTTCTTTCCTGCAGATCTGGGAATTGAACCCAGGGCCTCACATTGCTGGGTGAGTGCTCTGCCATTAATATACACACACATTCCCATATACAACCCTACCTAAAGACAGGGAAATAGAAAAATTTCTTCTCAAGCATTTTGTGCTTTAGATTTCTCATAACAATACCTTCTCCTAATTATACTTTATTTTCACAATTTTCTGAGATGACTTTTAATTAATTACATAAATACATAGTGGTTAGTACCCTGTACTAAAGCTTAACTGTGTCCCAGCAGATTATAGGAGTGAATAACCCAGACATGGTTTATGACTTCATAAATCTGAGTCTATGGTAGAAAATAGTACTCTTTGTAAAATGCTAGTGAAACTGCCTCTATACACTTAAGGTGCCTGTGGATTAACAACATGTTCTTGTCTAATCAACTGATGATAATATATTTATCATCAGTTACCAAGTATCATCAGATACCAAGAATTGAACTCAGGGGCACTCAACCACTGAGCCATATCCCCAGCCCTTTTTAGTATTTTATTTAGAGACAGGGTCTTACTGAGCTGCTTAGTGCCTTGCTGTTGCTGAGGTTGGCTTTGAACTCTTAATCCTCCTGCCTCAGCCTCCTGAGCTGCTAGGATAATATTTAATAAAAATGAAACTACCACTCAATAATAAAAATAAGCTAATTTGGTCACTTTGAAAAAAGTCTCTGCCTGTGAAGCCATGTTCATTTGTTTGATCATCAAGATTATTTTATTTTACTGTTTTTCATGATTAATCTAAATACTTAAAAGTAGGCAGTTCTTAGAAGGAGAATTTCAGCAGAGATGAGGGATGTCTTAACACCTATATCAATTTCTGGAAGATGTTTTTGATGTTACCAATAGTGTTACCTTTATGAATAGAGGAAATCACTTCTTCAAATACAAATGTTTTGTTTGAAATGTATTACCTTGAGGCATTTGGTTAGAGTATATGCATCGTTAGTATTTTCCTATGGTATTATCATATTATATCTATTGCAGTAAACTGAAGAAAAATTTTATTTCCTAACAACTTAGCCATAAGCAATCCACCTAGATTGGAAGAGGATGAAAATCTCAAACTCTGCTTTTCTAATCATATATTTTATTAAGAAACTAAATATTTTATCAACATAAAGTCAGTAGTTTGTTGTAATAAATAAATTCAAATTTTTCAGGCAATGATTGATTTTATGGGGTAAAATTTATACAACAAATCAAATATCTCTAGAATAACTATTATCTTTGTTTAGATATGACATAACAATAAAAGTGTTGTATTACAAAAAAAAGTTTATTTTCAAAATTTGACATGAAAAAACAGACACTGGCAAAAAATGACCAAAGGGTAAACATTTTAAGGATAACACCACATAACTTTAGAAAGATAATATGGAATCAAAGATTTCATTGGAGATTTTATACCCAGTATTACATATAAGATAGCTCATTTTATAGAAATCTGTTACCCTGCTAGGGTTTGTATTTTCTCTCCTGCTCAAATCTCTTGTGATTTCCACCATCTGTTTTTAAAAGAGCAATATACCTGTCTAGCCTCCAGCTATTTTGCCTGTGACTCCAGCAATCAGATGAAACATTCAATAACTTGACAGAAATAGCAGCTCTTTCTGTTGCACATCCCCCTCCCCCTCTGCACAAGCAGCATCTTAGCTTCCTAAATGTGAGAACAGTAAGCCTGTTTTCTTAGGCTTTGTCATGTCAACCTAACAGTATTTTACTGAAATGATTTTGAATTAATAGGTGGTTCAGGTCCAGGCAGCTGACAGGATATACCTTTTGATTCTTAGTGTTAGGCACAGAGGTTGGCTTAGTTTGTAGGATATAAATTAAGCTAAAGACATTAGAATTTTAATTATATAAAAATATGTGGATAATTCTAGGGGCGGTGAGCATTTACAACAAAAAGAATATCTAGAACATTCTAATCCTATTTAAATTCCCTCTTAAATAAGAAACGAATAGGCCTTTTATTCACAATGTAAATTTTAATCTACTTTGATTACATTAACTTACTATGAAAAAGAATTCAAACCAATTCTATAAATTATGTTTTTTTTATTTGAAGAAGCATTCATCATTATAGAAATTTGGGTAAGCAAAAAAATGTGGGAAGCAAGGTATGATGGGAAGAAAATTAAGTTGACCTTCAATATTTCTTGACCTTCTTAAATTCCATTCCATTTTAGTATGGGTAGAGCCATTGAATATGATGACATAATTTCTGTGATCATCGCATGAACACTTTAAAAGCAGGGCATTTCACCAGCTATAAATAAAAGTGTAAATCAGAAAGAACAGAAGCATGAGAAAAATTGCACAATGGTGGCTGGCTGTGAAGAATGCAGAGAACCTGACACAGCCTCGAGAAGTTGGAAGCAATGTCTGGCTGCCATCAAGGAAGCAAGAACTCCAGTTATATAACACAAGGGACTGGATATTACCAACGCCCAAAATGAATCCTCCTCCCCAACTCCTCCAGATGAGAATGCAGCTTGGTAAACATTTGGATTTTACCTTTATTAGATTCTATACAGAGCTTCTACTGCACTGTGCCCAGACTACATTTAAAATAGTTGCTTAATATATGGGCCTTTGCACAGATAGTTTATATAACGGTTTCTCTGATACTGCATGCTTAGATCGCTCAGGGTGTATGTGTTTCTAGTTAAGAGTGTAGTCTCTGAAGGCAAATTGCTAAAATTTGTGTTTTAACCACATTACACTCTTGCTATGTAAGTCTGGAAAATCACTTTAAATTTCCTTTTGCTTCAGTTTCCATAAATACAAAGCAGCTTTAACAGTAGCATTTATAATGTGTCTTGTGTGGATTAAGTGAGTTAACACATATAAAATACTTAGAGGAATTCCTAATATATGGAAAAGCCTTTAAAAAATGTTACCCTTTTATATTGTATCTCATATTCTTGTTTTTTAACAATTATTATGACAAATAATTGCATTAGAATTATAATGGCAAATAAAGGGAGTGAATCAAATCATTGTACATGGTATGAGCAAAACTTCCACACTGTAATTGAAGGAAAATGAAAATAGTTAAAATCTTTTATTGATAACAGGAGGAAAAAATTTGTGAAAATGGCAAGTGGTATTCTGCCTGCAAACTTAAAACTTGGATAGAATTTGAGCTTAAGCTTCATCCAAATTGAAACTTACTTAGTATAGAATTTCTTAATTCCATGGCTTGAACAACTTCTTAACTCATTTGCCTCTTCTGAATTATTTGAAATTATCATAAGCCATTAGGAAAAAAAGAGAAATATATATCTAAAAATGTAAAAAAAAAAAGTACAAAATTATAAGTCCCTATAGAGTGCCAACTGCAGATAAAAACATGAGTTTCCTAAGGACTAAAAAGAGCACTTACTGTCTCAGCACACCCGATAACTAGACCAGTATTCTCAACCTGGGATTCTATGAAAGTGTAGATTTTCACTCAGTAGATCCGGGCGGAGACCCACACATTTGTAAAAGGCCACAAGTAAGGCACACACTGTTGCTCACAGATCACACTTTGAAGACAAGAAGTCAGAGCTTCATTATAAGTGACCAGAACTAGAGGGTCACGTGGCCTGTTTGCCATAGTCAGAAGATTTTCATTCAGTTTGGTTTGAGTAAGAGTTTGTCCAAATTTCTTGGAAGGAGAAAACAAACATTCAAAGTATATGTTAGTAAGTACAATTTCTAATAACCCCAAGACACTATGACTTTTATATTCAATTTCAATCATAGCATAGAGTAGTTTCAAAACCAACATGAAGACCTTGCTCATCACATCAAAATTCAATTCTTTTACCTAGCTGGTAACTTAAACATCACATGTGGAGTATAGGTAGGCTGCCTGGAGAATGCCTTTGTCATAAATGTATGAATTGGTAATTTAGTATCCATGGGCACTCAAAATACAACATTAACTCAGAGCCTGTGGTAACTCTTGGGCCACAGCCAATTATACTGGGGAACCTGCTATAGAGGCATATTTTCACTGGCTTTGCTTTTAAACCTATTTTATTTACAGCATAAATTGAAATTACTAGGCAGTAATAAGCTTTATCTTTTTAATTTCCCTTTTTTTAAGTTCCCGTCATGATTTTGCTCTCTAAAAGCTTTTCCTTTTTGTTTGATTAATTAAGCAAATTTATACACCCATTTACAAGGCATTTCCCCAAGTGTTACTGGAAAAACTAAACATACATTTTATACTGCACGTAAAGAAGGCTTGAATTATAAAGGATCCATCTAAATGATACATAAAATTTCCCCTCTACAATTAATATACACACAAAGAAAACTACAGCTCGCAGGTTAGCCCTGAATTAAAGTGCTTTCACCGGATCCATCATTTTCCTAGCACCAATCTCTGTCTCACTCTTTGCTCTTAGATAATTAAACAGAGCTCCTATTAGGGTTAATTTCATTAAATGAACTAAGTATTTTCACTTTGTCTCTAATCTGGTGACAACTTATATAAGGGAATGGAAAGTGAGGTAAATTTAGTTTGCTGCAGTTTAACTTTATGAACAAAGAGAACACCAAGGCAGTGTATTACCAGAATCTGCTTCCCTTTTTTCATATTTAGATGCTCCTAATCTGAGTAAGGAAAGCATTTAAGATGAATGGTTTAATGTTCTTTCTTCTTTAAAGGACAGAATGGAATGATGAGACAATGTTTAAGAGTCGATTCTTCCTTTTCAGTCCTAAAGGACAAAACAAGCCATTGAAAAAAGACTTTGAAAGAAAGAAAGCAACAATGATGTTATCATAGGAACTGGCAACAGACATAGGAATCAGAAACTCATGTAGAGTCAACAACTGTCCCCTTTGTTCATGGCAGCAACTTTAAGAAGATCTCTTGCTGCTTCACACTGCTACAAAGCTAATACAGTCAGAAAAAGCCAGCAGCAACCTGCTTCTCTAAAATCTGTAGTTTTGCCCAAAAGAATTGAACTAGAGCTTAGTTTTTTTTTAAGTTTCATTTGTACACTCTGTTTTTATAGACAGAAGTCATGGAAATGGCCATGGGTGTTGTGTCAGGACCTCCCATGTACATGAATTTGGAGCAGCCAAAGAGGTCCTGTATGAACAGATTGCCTTGGAGTACACTGAGATGTAGGTTTGAAATACCTGACTTACACAATCTTCGCAGAAAAATATTTGTCACTTTCAAACTTGCAGTCCTAAGTGATTTTGAGTATTTAGAAGAAATAGCTTAGATGCTCTGGAAATAGAGTAACATGACCTGGCACAGTCTGCCTGAAGCCTGACCTGCCTGGGTGTTCCATCTCCTCCTGCATTCACTGCTATTCTTCACAATTACCACCACCTGTACCACAATGCCTGACCATGTCCACTTTACCCAGGTGTGCTCTCTGGGTTTTCTTCTACTAGAGACCCAACTAAAAATAAACATCTCTTTACAAAGTGCAGAAACACTTTATGAGAAGGAAAGTGTTTTCAGAGCGATTTAGTTCATTCAGGTGCCAATTCCCTAATCAAAAGAGAAAGGGCAGGTTCAGAAGGTGAGAGTTCAGCTTAACAGAGAAGCTATTAAAAAATCAAGCATTCTGGAATGGAATAAGAATTTGAGTACCAGGTAGTTTTGGAGAAGGCAGAACATGGAAGATTTTCCAAAACAATTATTTTCCTATTTCAAAACAGAACCTAAAACTTATACTAGAGCCAGAGAGAGTACCACTACTCTTTCCTACCCCCTTCCACAATTTCTTCCTAACTCTGTCTCTTTCCTTCTCTTAAACTCTTTTTTCATATCTTTACCTTCATTCCCCTCCTCTTCTTTTTTCCACCCTGCACCTTTGCTCTCCTCACTTTCCTCTGCCTAATTCTTCTCCCATTGATGCCTCAGACTAACTCCTGAATTTATACTTCTAGTTACTATGGGTTCAGTAGTCTTGGTAAACATGTAACCACTGAATGAAGTGCTTGTATGGAAAGCATTTCTATGTGCGTACCATCAGCCCAGGTGTGCACCTGTCGAACTCAGAAGCTTCTCAAAGGCACAGAGGCACTCCCTGGGCCCTTCCTTCTGCTACTCTACTAACCTAAAGAGCAAGAGTCAGGATTTGCTGGAATCCTGTGGAGTGTTTGCTGCTTCCCCTTAAAGAACAACAACAACAAAATGCAAATGCACAATCAGGGAGTGTATGTCTATTTAATTTTCCAAAATAAATAAAAATAAACTACTGGAAGCTTATAGACTCAGATCCCTTTTTCCTTCAAAGATTTTGTAGGAAGTGAATCAAAAATATTTTCATAGGAAGATACCCTGATTGCAACTTCATTTCTGTTCCCCACCTTGAACATTCTATAAATAATCACAGCTCTCAGAGGTCAGGTAAGTGAGGACCCCTGAAGCTTAAGCTTCTTTAGCTTCATGGCAAATCTACCTCTGTTCATCCCATGTACATCCTTTCAGAATAAACTTGTGGGTTTTTTCTCCTTTTTTATAGCTGACGAAAACTATGTCTTCACTATTTACAATATGATGTTTGTTCTGGTATATGTATACATTGAAAAATGCCTAAATGTGATTAATTCTTATTCTTTATCTCATATACTTAATCATTTGTTTGTGGTGGGGACATTTAAAGTGATTCTTTTAGAAAATCTCAAGAATATATTTTTATTAACTATGGTTTCTGTGTTGTACAATAGATCTCTCAAACTTTTTCCTCAAAACTAAAATTTTATGTCCTGTGACAAACATTTCCCCAACATCCTCCCCTCATATTTTACAGAATTAAAAAATAGACATTTTGCAGATATAGGTTCTTTAGGTCAAAACATAATGTTAAAATTTAAATAACAAAAGTATTTCTTACTGCTCTATTGATTGTTAATAAAATTCTCTATTTGTATGCAGTAATGAAAAAAATATAATTACCATGTAATCTTAGTGCTTTGCTATTGTTTAAATACTGTCCATTCTATATTCTCTAGATGGTTTTTTATATTTATCTATTGTAATTATAATAATATATATTGAATTAATAAGGTAATTGTGATATGATGCATATTAACAAGTAAAGGCAAATCCAATCCAGTTGTGTTCCTTGATTTTCCTTTTTAAAGTGGTTGAGAATTTGGAGGATGAAATGAACTATACATTTCCTTCAAAACCTTTCCAACAACTCAAAACTACTTTAGTGATTTGAAAAAGAAAGCCTTTAATACCATGTATCACATTTATTATTTTAGTGGCAAGTTTTCACACTTCATCATTGAACCAAGAATTCTGTCATCTTGTGAAAAGATAGCAAAATTGCCTACACTGGTGAGATTTGTAAATTGGAGCCGAGTGTGAAGGTAACATGATGAGAAAAGCACATTAACCCACCTAGAGTTCAATAGGAGATTAACACTCCAGCCAAGATGTGTGTGAAAGGTTGCTAACACAACTGAAGATTCAAAATTTAAGACAAGGAGGTTTATATTACTCAGTTACATGCTAAGAACAATTTTTGAAAATGAGAATTATATCTCTGGATTTAAGGAAATTCTAAATACACTTCAAAATAAAACAGAATTTATCCTAAATTAGATTCATTAATCTACTCAAAGAACCCAATATTTTTATGCCTTTTCCTTAAAAAAAAAAAAAAAAAGGATATTAGGGATGTTTAAGGTGAAACACAAGAAGCTTCCTGAACAATGGAAGAGGGAGAAAGCCATGAGGGCAACCATAGCTCTCAGTCTATGGCTCCCAATATGTACCTCCATGCCTGAGGACTCATGGAGCTTTCAGCTGCAGAAAAGCTTTCCCAAAGTAGCTTAGGTACAAGTTATCTATGACTCCAACTGTGGGTTCTTCATTCAGCTGGCACTGTTTCCTTTTCATTGGAAATAAAACAATGTAAATACTTGTACACCTCTTTAAAAAAAAAAAAAACCTGTATTTTTTTGTAACAGTTCTAAATTCACAGCAAAACTTAGCAGTAGGTATAGAGATTTCTTAAATACTTCCTGATTCACACATGCTTATCTTCCCTATTATTAATATCCCCAACCAGAGTGGGGCATTGGTTATAACTGGTGAACCTACATAGACACAGCATTATCACCTAAGTTCATACGTTACATTAGGGTTTACTCTTTTTACAGTAAAAATTTATTCTGACCTGTACCTACCAGTATGAGTAGTTTCACTGTCCTAAAGTTTCTCTGTGCCACTCTTATTAATCCCTCCCTTCCTTCTAACCTCTGGGACCACTGATTTGACTATCTCCACAGTTTTAGCTTTCCAGAATATCATATATGAAATCCTACTTCATGTAACCTTTTCAGAGTGGCTTCTTTATTAGTTATGTCCATTTAAGTTTCTTACACATCTTTTCATCTTGAAATCTTATTTCTTTTTAGTCCTAAGCAATATTCTGTTATCTAGATGTAACACAGTTACTTATCCATCTACAATCTGAAGGACATCTTGATTACTTCCATGTTTTGACAATTATGAATAAAGCTGCCACAAACATCTGTTTTCAATTCCTTTTAGTATATATTAAGGAGTGTGATTGTCAGATATTATGGTAAGTCTATGCTTGATTTTGTGAGAAACTGTCAGACTGTCTTCCAGTGTGGCTGTACCACTTTGCCAGGATTTAGTGGTAGTAATGTTTTGAATTTTGACCATTCTAATAAGCATGCAATGGTATTTCATGGTTACTTTAATTTGCCTTTTCACAATGACATATAATGGGGAACATCATTTCACCTGAATATCTGGCATTCCTATGTTTTCTCTGGTAACGCTTCTGTTTAGAGGTTTGGGGCATTTTTTTAACTGGCTTATTTTCTTGTTCAGTCTTTAGAGTTCTTTTTGTATTTTTAAAAGTGTTCCTTTATCAGCTATGTCTTTTGAAAATGATTTCTTCTAGTCTGTGATTCTATTTTTATTTTGCTCATATCATTAATTATAGACAATACGTTTTTAAGTTAAATGAAGTCTAGCATATAAATTTTGTCTTGCATGGATCATGCCTTTGGTGTCAATTCAAAAAGGTCATTGCCATACTCAAAGTCATCTAGGTTTTCTTCTGTGTTATCTTCACAGATGTCATAGTGTTGCATTTTACATTTAGGTCTATGATTCATTTTGAGTTACTTGTTGTGAAGTATATAAAGTCTATGTCTGAATTCACTTTGCTGCATGTGAGTATCCATTTCATCTAGCACCATTTCTTGGAAAAAATTATATTTGATCCATTAATTGCTTTTTCTCCTTTCTGGAAGATAAGTTGATTAAATGTGTGTACATCTATATCTGAGATCTCTATTTTTCCCATAGAACTATTTGTTTATTCTTCCAGTACTGTGCTGTCTTGATTATTGTTATCCACAGACTTGAAGTCTGGTAGTGCATATCCTCTAACTTTGTTCTTCCCTTTCAATATTGGGTTGACTATTCTGGGTCCTTTTTATCTCTTCATACTTTGATATCAGATTGCTTATGTCCACAAAATACTTTCTTAGTTTTGATTAGGATTTCATTGAATCTGTAGATCAAGTTAAATAAAGCTGATAAATTGGCATTATTGAATGTTCTTATCTATGAAAATGGAGTGTCTTGATTTTTTAAATCATTTTTGATATTTTTCATCTTCATCATCTTTGTGCATTTCCTCACATATGAATCTTTCACATATTTTGCTAGATTTATACCCATCTCTTTTTCTTGACTATTGATGTAAATAGTATTGTGTTTTTAATATCAAATTATACTTATTCATTGCAGGTATATAGGAAAGTTGTTGATAAAGCTTATAAGCTACAAACTTATTAAACTCTTAAAGCAATTGTTCAAAAGATTTTTGGTCAATTCTTTCAAATATCCCACATAGGCAAAAATGTCATCTGCAAACAAATATAAATTTACTTCTTCCTTCTCAATAGGTATGACTTTTCTCTCCTTTTCTTCTCTTATTGCATTAGCTAGTGCTTCCACAATATCAAAAAACAAATAGATAGAGGTTCTTATTTGTTTATTTAGTGGAAAAGCTTCAGAATTTCTTTCCATTGATATTATATAAATTACAGGATTTCTGTTGATATTCTTTACCAAGTTGAGAAATTTCCCCTCTATTCTTATTCCTAAATTACTGGGATTTTGTTTGTTTGTTTCTTTATCTTTTGTTTTTAGGTTTTGTAAAATGCTTTTTCTTCATGTACTGATAAGACTATGGATTTTTATTTTTTGTTAATTGATGTAATAAATTAAAATAATTTAGTTTTGAATGTTGAATTAGTTTTGCATACCTGGCATAAATCCCACTTGGTCATGTTGTATAACTCTTTTTATACATTTTTTAGTTTGATTTGCTAATTTGCTAATATTGTGTTGAATATTTGAACTATTGGACTGTGGGTTGTATTTTCTGTCATGGCTTTGTCTGATTTTAGTAATAGCTTAATGTTGCAACCATTGAATGAGTTGAGAAGAATTGTGTCCTTCTTTCATGTGATCTCCAAGTCTTGTTCCATCAATTCTGTCTTACTATCTTTAATAAGTAGTAGATGATACTTTTTAAGTGTTTACTATGTGTTAGACCCTATCTTCAAGGTTTATATTTAATTTCCTCAATTTTTATTTAGTTTTCCTGATATATGTTTGATTGAAATGTTGCTTTTACCCCTATTTTTGGATGTAGAAAGTGACCCACCTCTTCCTTTCTCCCCCTCTTCCTCCTCCTTCCCTCCTCCTCCTCCTCCTTCTCCTCCTCCTTATTCTTCTTTTTCCTCATCTTCTTCTTCACTTCTCCTCCTCCTTATTCTTCCTCCTCATCTCCTTCTCCCCCTCATCTTCCTCATTCCTTTTTGGTTCTTTTTACTTATACATGACAACAGCATCCATTTTGATATAATTATACAAGCATAGAATATATCTTCTTCTAGTTAGGATACCATGGTGGGATTCACTTTGTTGCTTTTTACTGTCTTTCTTAATCCCATCCCCGACCTTCCTTCCTTCCATTCCCCATTGTCTAATCTACTGAACTTCTATTCTTTCCCTCACCCCATTCCCTTATTATGAGTTAGTTTCCATTTACCAGAGAAAACAATTGACCTTTTGGGGACTGGCTTATTTCACTTAGCATGAGAGTCCAGATCCTTCCAGTTGATGATAAATGTCATAAAGTCATTCTTTATGGCTAAGACATAGTCTCATATAACACATTTTCTTTATCCATTAATCTGTTGAGGGGCATTTAGGTTGGTTCCATAGGTTAGCTATTGTGAATTAAACGGCTGTGAATATTGATGTGGCTGCATCACTGTAGTATGCTGATTTTTAATCTTTTGGATATATAACAAGGAATGTGGTAACTGGGTTAAATGGTGGTTCCATTCCATGTTTTCTGAAGAATATCCATACTTCTTTCCAGAGTGGTTCTACCAATTTTCAGTCCCACCAGCAATGTATAAGTGTAGCTTTTTCCCCACATACTTGCCAACATTTATTGTTACTTGTATTATTGAAATTAAGGTGTTGGTGAGGGGTTTCACTCTCATTGGTGGAACAAATGTTGGAGGTTCCAATCAAAACTCACTTAAGTTGTTGTCACAGTTCAGTTCCACAGAGTAATGAGGTCTGAGGGTTTGAGTTTCTTATTAACACATCTTTTAACCATAACTAATCAGTGGTTTATTATGTGAAAGCTGATCTCTGAATAATAGTACATGACTATTATTATTATCATCATTAATCTAATACTTATTGAGCATTTTGTGTATGCCAAGCACATATTTAAATACATTGTATGTTTTAATTCATTTAATTATCACAGAAATCCCATAAGTAGTATCATTTCATGGATATTATAGGCAATATAGCAAACTTAACAATGCTATATTCATTAAATAAATTACTTATTCTCTCACATTTGCAAATGTGAGAGGAAGGGTTGTGAGAAAGTTAGCAGTGTATAGGCTTCCAAAAGAAATTTGTAAGCAAACACTCCATTCTTTATCCAATTCCACTAAACTTTGCATCATTAATAAAATCAGGACAGTCATTAGTACTCATAAATACTAGCCGGATCCCCAGTATTTTACTATAACAATCTTGGGGAAGATTATTGATTCATGAGTAGAGATATACTATAATAAAATAAATGAGAAAAATAAAGGTGAAATAAGAGTAGCAAGCCTGAGAATATTTTGGGAGCATGACTGAATCTTCAGTTTATTCAGAAGGAGACTGACATGTTCCCTGGGTCCTTCCACCGAACAAGTTACTGAAGATAGGATCTGACTGTAGTCTAGTCATTTTCTATCAGCATTTCCTTATCTTGTGTTCAGCTATCATCACATATATTATTGAAAAAGATGCCAAGACACTAGAATATCCTCATTTGAGGCCAAAAGCTAGATACAAGAGGAAATGGGCTGCAGAAATCACTTACTTTGATTATTGAAGAAAGGGGAATGGGTTTTGCAATAATTTTTCAACCACCTCAAGAATATGAATATTGCATGTGCTAATATGAATTGTCTAACTTGGATAATCAAGTGGATACAGTACAGACTCTAGGGAAACTATCATGGGCATAACCTTTCTAAGCTTCAGTGTCCTCATTTCTGAAGATAAAGTTAGGGTTGGAAGTACAGCTCAGTAGTTGGATGACTGGCCAGCATGTGTGGGGCCCTGGGTTCAGTCCCTAGCACTGCAAAAATAATTAAATACATGAATAAAGATGAGTAAGCACTTACTTAATATTAAATATTAAGTTATTAAAAAATTTAAAAGTTAATATGAAAAGAACACCTCAGATATAGGCAGAATAAAAGAGATTAATAAATTACATTTATTATGTTCAGTTTTATAATATTGTTATGAAAATTAAATAAGATTTATTGATAAAAATATTTATTACTATAATATTAATTTATTATTAATGTTTATTTTAATTACAATATTGTAACAAATTTTTCTAAGTGCTGGCTTTAAGGCCAGGGTATATGCAAAGCACAGAGGAACTTAACCAGTAAGATCTTGGAAAATAAATGTATTGAGTAGGTTACTACACATGTTCCTGAAAATTTGGCGTTTTCCAAGGGATATTGAGAAACAACTTTAATCATGGCTATTGAGTTACTGTAGGGAAATGGAACATAGGCAAACCTTTCTTTAAGACATAGTTTCAGATCTTCTCAAATAAAATAAAATATATCCTAAAATATGTAAATCATAATCAATTAAAACATGAGGACACATTACTTACATTAGTGAAATTTGGAGGTTTTGAGGATCAACACTGAATAGTCAATTTGTTAGGTCTTAGGTATTATTTGGTACCAACTCATAAGAATTTTATTACCAAAGTTAAAAATCACTGGGATATGTCATGATTCCATTTAAAGAGAGGTAGATGGATGATAATACATGTCACCAATGACATTATATTTATATTGTTGGAACTTGATGAAACACTCAGTTAATTCTCTAATAAGCTTCATCTTGGAGCATGAAGGAATTTATTCAAGCATGGAAAAATTCAGTTATTATTCAGCAGATATTGCAACCTATGAAATAATTGATGTTACTGACGTCGTTTCTTCATATGGTCAACAAGATGGATGAATATAAGGAGGAAAAAAAAACATGATGAAGTACCCAACAATTTGATGTATTGCATGTTAATGGCATATTCTTCTTGTTTGTCTAAGAATGAAGCATGGACATATGCTCTTCCTTGATTTCAGGCTTAATATATGCCTGGTTCTCACTCACCACAACAAGTTCATCAAAAACATCAAAGGTAATTGACCAATTCCTTGTTATTCTTCTGGTGAAGAATATAATGAGCTTAGTGTCGGTAGTAAGAAGGAGACAAGGAAGTAAGGACATAAATGAACCAAATTGGGCCCCCTTTTAGTATGTCAGAGTTGACTGAATATTAGTCTGATAAACATGGTTTGTTCCATAAATCTTCATAGTAGTTAAAGCATTTTATCACAGTTTATTAGGCTGTGATAAAATGTATAGTTCAGTAGATGTCCTCATATATTCTGGAAATTACCAGCACCCATTTATATGGAACCTGTACTACTAGTTTTAATTAACTGAAATCATCTGCTTGGAATTATGCTCTCAATTTAGCTCACATTTCAATCTCCATAAATTCTTTTTCAGTGCTTTACTCTGTAGAATGCAAATGGGTCCCATGCCAGTCCCCAGGAATATCTAAATGGCATCAAGCAATGGCAGGATGTAGAGCATTCAGCAATCAGATAGCCCTGGTGGAATGCCATATTAAGTTAACTTTGTTATGTTGATTTAACCTGAAAAATAAACAAAATTTTCATTTACATTTAATTTTACACTTCTAGTTTCCTGAATAGTATTATTATTTGAATATAAGGTAGTTGAGTTGATCAAAGGAAATTAGATTTTCTCCATCTAGGTCTAAAATACAATTTGACTCTTTTTTTGAAATAATAGGTAAAATGATAGTTTATACTTAAAATATTATTGAATGTTATCCTTCAATATAGCATATAAAGCATTTGGCTAAAAAAAGAAAATAGTATTATTCATGTAATTTTTTGACCATACCAACATTTTTATAGTTTATTTAAAAAATTATCTCTAACAGTTAAAAATGAAATATTGCTAAATCTCAACATTAAATTCTAAATGAAAGAATGTCAAATGATAAGCATGTTAAATTACATATGCAAATGATAATTATAAAGTACGTTTAAAAATTGCATATTCCTAGCTTTCAGAGGAGTATACTGGGGTACAGTAAGCCAAGATGCTTAAATCGTCAAAAAAAAAAAAAAGAAAGAAAAGAAAAAAAAAAACCTTTAAAATTTACTGAGCTAAGTTTACAATTGATGACAAGGTGGCAAGGTGGTTGTTTGCTTCTTTCTGTAGTATGTGCCACTTCTATCAAATTGGCATTCAAATCAATGCATATAATTTTTTGCTTGTTTTAATTTTTCATATAGGCTAAGAAAGTCAGAGTTTGGTGGTTTTTTCCTAAGGTGTCCCTAAATGGATATTGTCTGTTTCCATTGTGACTATTGTCATTCCATGGATAGTTCTCTGCAAACAGTAGGTGCTTAATAAATATTTTTGGTTAACTATGCAATTAAATTGGTAGTACATATTCCTATTTCTTGTGCTCCTTGGTAAACAGACTAACAGAATGCAATGAGCTAATTTGCATCACATGGGTAAGCACAGAGAGTGTTTAATTCAGTCTAATGTTCTTTTCAAATGGTTCAATATTTCCTTGAATTGAGTCTCTTCCCTTGATCAAGCTGAGTGAGTAAGATGCTCTCTGGGAATAAAGTGTTCATCCATGTGATGAAAATTAACTCCTTCGGAGCGCTAGGGAGTTAATGGTAAATTATTTCTTTTATGGTACCAAAATGAATCAAATTGCCAATTAATCATTTCTCAGGGTATGCCAAAATACAAGCTGGGCATTTTTTAAAAACTGTCCTGGGAAGACACTCTTGCCTTCTTCCTAGCTTGCCACCTTGCTGGGGCTATAAGTCTTTTCCCTTCTCTTCTGCTTTTTTCTTTACCCATGTCAATCCCATTCTTGAGAAATGTGCAGAGTTAAGGGTGTGAATATTTTTAGACAAAGTGGCCTGTAACATCAGTTGGTTGATGATTCAATAGCAGTCCTTCTTGTCATGCTGACAGAGTCCTGATTTTGTTCCAGTGTCAAAATCTTTTCCGAGTGGCTTAGGTAACCTGATGGCTTGAAGCAATGGTTGGCTTGTTCCCTTTCTTAAAGATTGGTTTAGGGGAGATATAAGTCCCAATATGACCAATGGGGTATGAGGAGAAGTATTTTCCAGGAGGAAACTTGATTTCAAATTATAGCCTTGGTGAAACTTTCCTCACTGACAAATCAGGATACAATAAGCCAACAGCCTCTCTTCTGTCACAAGGAATGTGGATCTTCAACTGAAATCACCATTTTGTCACTGAAGAAGGAAACAAGCTCAGAAGGAGGCAAAGATTGAGACCACAGAGTGGAGATATGGAAGAAGTTGCCTTCGAAGACATTTACTGTCAGCCTTGGCTCTAACTCGCAAAAGGAGTTAATGGATGTGTGAAGAAACTCTGGCATATTTTAGAATCAACTTGTTCCTTATTGATTACACAATTTGAGGGAAAGTTGTCTGCTAATTGTAGACAAGTGAAACACCTCCTCTGGGCCAATCTTAAGCCACAGGACATAGATAATTTTTTTAAATAAGATCTGAGAAGGACTCAAGAATGATCTGTTCTTTTCAAAACAATATTCTAAATAAAGATGGGAGTCTCAATTCAAAGATATTCCACTAAAGTATTTCTTACCATTCTACACGTGTAAGGAAAGAGCATGGTAGGAAAATATTTAATATCTCTATTTATTAGCAATTATTTATTTATTCCAGAATAAAGTATGATTTTCTCCTTCTTAAATATAAAAGATTGTATTTATTTTTCTAAATTTAGTAGTGCATCCAATGATCTCTTTTTCCAGGAGGAAACTTGATTTCAAATTATAGGCACTATTTTAATTTGGATTTATTGTAAAAGAAGGAATATTGTGGTCTGAGAATCTTCCTTGGAATGGGAAGCCTCTCAAAGAAGTAGACAATGACTTTGTTGTTATTAGATTAAAAAAAAATAAAAGCAAAGTGGCATTCTCCAAGATAAACACTTATTGTTAGTCATAATCTCATCAGAAATAAAAACGCAAGTCAGAGTAAATGAAAGAAAAGGAAAATGTGTAAATGCTTGCTTCTCTATAAAGGCCAATTGATATTTCAGGAGCATTTGAAGAAGTACTGTGTACTCCAAATTGTTATCCAAAGATCACAGATTAATTTTTTAAATAAGTAGTCTTACATTTAAATATGAGGATAGAGTAATGTCATGATGACCTTTCAGAGAGAAGAAAAACACATTTCATAGACTTAAAAATAATAACCATATTTGTCTGAACATCTGGTCATTTCAGATGAGAAATATAAAAGATTTGCACTACATAGTCTTACATTAAAAACTGCATACAAGTAGTGCTTGGGAACAAAAGAATGATAAATGCTTTTATAATGTTAGAGTCACTTAGATAATTAATTAGTTGACACTCATGTATGTTTTTAGTTTGCAATAGTGCTAAGTGAATGGCCCAAAAGAATATACAATCACTATAATCCTGTTAACCTTGACTGCAAAATACAGTAGCATTCACAACTTACTTTTACCTATGTAAAAAAATGTTATTTTATTTCCTTAAAATAAAACAATCCCATCTTTCATTGCTCCTGGCTGTGTGAAACTATTATAGTTGAAAGAGAATTTGCATAATGCTTTTGAAGGGCTTAATAGCTATAATAATTTTAATCTATATGAAATGTTTATTATATATAAAAAGCCAGATTTTTATAGTGAGAGAAGATTATTAAGACATATCATCTAATCAAGAGAAAAATAGTAATAAATGGGTAGATGACTCTTGAGAGTTTGTATTTTGCAAATAGACTTGAAATGCTCCTGTAGTGAATTGGCCAATGACTCCCTTTGGAAAGAAGTTATTAGAAAATGAGGTCCTTTTTAATAGCTTATCTTAAAATTGATTTGTCGTCCTCAGTGTGATACCTACCTTAGTCTTAGGAATTTCAACTCCTATTTTATAAGAATCTCTATAGGGAATATTACTTTCTCTTTTTATTCTGTTTTTGATCTCGCAGCACTGTTTCCTCATCTCAGAGTTCCAGATAATTGATAGGGATAAAAGGCAAAGTGGAGATCATGATTTGCCTGTTATTACATAAATCTACAACCTATGTAGTATCAGACTCCTATGATATATTAAATGATGAGCTTGGTAATTTGATATTAATTATAATAATTAGTCAAATCATGTTATGGGGACAACCTAACTTTCTCCTTTAATAATTTATGTATTAGGCTTCTGAATCTCTTTCTTCCAAACCTCGCTGCTTAGGAAATCAGGTCTTCTGTTTGCATCTGGAACTAATTTTTTATTTGCTAAGTAATCTTTCTGTTCTTGGTCTTTGTTTCTTCATACATAAAATTAATATAGTAAGAATGATGTGGAATTGTCATGAGGAGTAATTAATGAGCTGATGTCTGTTGAAAGTTAAAAGTGAGGTTGGGGTTGTGGCTCAGTGGTAGAGTGCTTGTCTCCCATGCATGGGGCAATGGGTTCCATCCTCAGCACCACATTAATAAATAAAATAAATGGATTGTGCCCATCTACCACTAAAAGAAAAAAAAAAAGCCTTAAAAAAGAACTTAAAAGTGACTAGCATATAACATATGTATATGCATATATTATGTAGTAAGTAGTCAGTATTTTAAAACCATGTGATATTTCTATTCTTTTCCTTTTCTTTTGTTTGAGGAACCAGCTCATCCAAAATGTGTTCCATCAATTTCAAGCATCGTTTAAAATAGCCATAGCTTTACCAATGTCTAAGTGCTCCAGAACCATCTGCAAAAATTAATGAACAAATTATTACCTATAAGTGCATAAATATATAAACATGCACTTATTGTTTTAAATGAAGAATTATTCCCAAACAACTTTAAAAAGATAATTTAAACATTATAAATCAGTTTTGCCATTTATAACTCCACCCACAAAATGATTTCATGAATACTGGCATTGATGTTAGAAGCTGTCAAATTTTGTGAGCAACTGTGTTTGTATTCAGTATGTAGAAAAGTGCCAAGTAAGAATTCTGTTATAAATGTGAAATGTAATATTTATCATTTACCAATGCCTGCAAGTGTGCAGAATCCAATGCCAGAAAATATAGAAAGTACACATGGAACATGAAAAATAATGCTATAGCCCTAAGTGTTTAACAAACCATTTATAAGAAATATCTCTGATTCATTGTAATTCTGAGAAGGGACATGTTTCTGATCCAATGTCATAAAAGTTTATATTTAAGAAGAATAATTTAAAAATATTTACAAATATTTTATCTTTTCATTTTCTTCCTTTGTTTTTACTTATTTAGATGCATTGCCACATATTTCATGGAGATTTTGATTCTTTATGGAAATAATATTTAGACTTTTTTTTGAGACTTTACATGCGTTGACATAAGAAGTTCTAAATCAACGTGCTCCAGGATTCATAGATCACTGTTGTTTCTCCTGACTGCTTGCATTTGGCAGCATTAAAACAAATGTTGCCATAAAAGGATGCTCCATGGAGCTCATGACCCATTTCAATTAATGCATTATGAGTTTACTTGAAACGAAAGTCTCTTGTTTTTCAGTCCTATGCTGTGATGCTTCTGTGAAGCAGCTACAGTATTTCACTTGAGATTAGTCTTCACTTCAAAAAAGATTGAAGTGGCCTTGGAAAATATGACTGGACAGTACCATGGGAGAAAACAGCACTGTGAAAATAAAAGAAAATTATGTGAGAAACAATAACTTTCAGGAGACAAGTCACTTTCATTATAATGCACAGGGTAATCCCTTTGTATTAATATTTAGTATCTATCCATCCATTTGGACACTGTGATCTCTTATATTTTTATAAATAGCCCTTTGTCTACATGCATCGTATATAAATATGGCCTTAAAGTTATTTCAAAGATTTGCCTATCTTTTTAGCACTATCCCATTGCCTGGAACAGTAACTTGAACATAAAACTTCATTAATATTTTGAGTGAATAAATAAATGAACTATTGCAACATTATCCAGGGAGATATATACATACATATATATATATATATATATCCATATATATATGGAAAAAAGAAACGTTTTTTCAGATTGAAATTGCTAATATGAATGAGTCTGTTTGTCAAATATATCTCATAATTTTTATTTTTGGTGGGGATATTGTTATGGAACCTCAAGCTGCTCTACAACTAAAATATATCTTTCATCATTTTCATTTTTTAGAAAAAGATTTGTATAATTACATGCAAATCATGCCCAGGTTGGTCTTGGACTTTTGATCCCCCTGCCTCAGCCTTGTAGTTGCTAGGATTATAGGTATGTGCCCTGTGCATGGTCCTGATAACTTTTTAAAAATAGAGATAAAGCATAAGACAATTTATTTGATTCCAAAAGCAAACAGAAACTAAATATGTCTTTCACCTAATAGAATATTCCCTGCATTCACCCAAGCAGAAGTTTTCAAACTTTAGTTCATATAAAATTTATGTGTTTCTATTGGATCATGTATTTTTATTTGTTATTTTAATTAAAACAAAGTAAATAAATATTTACCCATGCCCAAACTTAAGAACAGAGCATAACTTTGGAAATTCTCTTTGTGTTTGTCTTGATGGTTTTATTCTAGACTAATCTCCATTCTCTGGAGCTCTATGTCAATAATTCACCTCTTTTTGTATTGTTTACCTAATAAGAGTGCACATAGTGAGTAGTCAATTAATAATTACTGGAGCAATTAAATAAATGTGTGTGTATGTGTGTGTATATATATATATACACACACACACATATATATATATGTTCATCAATGCTTAGACTTCTTGGTTTTGACCTATGTGTTAATAAAGGTGATTCATTTTATATAGATATTTCTATATATGTTCTGATCAAGTAAGTATGGAACATTGTTTAAGAACTTACATCCCTCAGGTAATTCTGAAGTAGTGAACTCTGAACCACACTTTTAACAAATACTACATCTGTCAATCTGTCTATTTATAGCTACGGAATTAGAAAGAGATAGTAATAAAACACATTAAGGATCACTGCAGATGGGGACATTAATCTTTTATCAGTTTTTAACACAGACTTCCAGGTTAGAGACTGGTTTAAGGTAGATCAAATACATTAATGTGTAATACCTTAGTTTATTCCAGGATATATAGTGTGTTTTGTCTGTTTAACCTTGGGCAAATTATTTAACCTCCACATATTTCAATTTCTCCTTTCATTGAATGAATATTATGCTTTTAGATAAATAAATATAACACCATATGTCCCTGACAAGGGTATTATAGGATTACTTTTTATATATGAAGTTCTCAGAACAGTCTCTTGAATTTTGTAGAAAGTGAATTATAATTATTATCACTGCATTCTCGGATACAGATTTGCTAGTAACTTTTTAGTAACTTGTGTAGTCTTCTCTTTTTTTCTCTTAGTATTGTGGATACTTTAATTTTTATTTTTTAATGATAGTACTTCTATCTAATGATTATAAATTTACATTTTTATATGTTACTTTTAATGACAATTAAAACATCTCTGTGAAAAATTTTTTTATGCCACCTCACATTGTAAATGTGCCCATAACCATCCTAGGAGTGGAATAGAGCTTCCCATTAGGACCCACACCTACTCCAGCAACTCACTCACTTGGGTATGTCTGAGCTCTTTCCTTTATTGTCTCCTACTTGATGAACAGTGTGGTGGAGAGAAGCAGCTGCAATGACAGCTTTTAAGAACACATTCACATATGTTACTTTCATATGAGATACCACATGAACATATTTGGAGACTAGAAACTGTGGTCTCTGGTATCTAAAGATCATGGCCACCCATACTGCTCACAGGAACTATGCTGTGAATTTAAGAGGCAATTTGTGGCAATTTGCAATAATCTGAGGGATAGGTTCACATTTCTAAATTAGAATTTCTGGAAGAACACAGGATGCACTAGATAGTAAAATATCTGCCTTAATTCTATATTCACAATTATTTAATAAGTACTCTACGGTGGATACTATGCAATGTGTCAGGTTTTTAATAGTGTAGAAATAAGTCACAAATCTCCATTCAAAGCTCTTACAGTTGTGTCAGAAAGGAATTAAAATTTAAAAAAATCAACAAGTTCATTCTTCTCAGCTGTCAACTTTTTGGGGGGTGGAGGTTACCAGGGATTGAATCCAGGGAGCCACATCCCCAGCCCTTTTTATTATTTGAGACAGGGTCTCCACTAAGTTGCTTAAGATTTTGCCAAGTTGCTGAGGCTGGATTTGAATTGGCCATCTTCCTGCCTCAGCTTCCTGAATTGCTGGTATTAAAGGCATATGCCACCATGCTTCTTTGAAGTAAATGAATTTCTCCTTACATCCTTGTTTCAGTAAGTGGTTTGGTCAAGGAAATCTAGGCATATTTCCTTTTTGTAAGATTTGTCAATTGTTATAAAATTGCACTGTGCAATACTGTGGTGTCAGTTCAGCTAAAAACAAAATAGTTAACAAAATCATTTTCTCTAGTTCTGGTCCCTCAAATAAGCCAGAATAAACTTCTAGAATGTGAAAGGGTAGAGTAAACTCAATATCCTGTTACTTTGGTTCAAGTTAAAATAGCATCCTGTCACTGGGAACTCTCATTTTAACATAGTTCATTTCTACTGAAATTTAAAATTTAAAAATACTTTCCCTGAAAGTAGCA
Organism: Callospermophilus lateralis; assembly: GCF_048772815.1. Classification (NCBI taxonomy): domain Eukaryota; kingdom Metazoa; phylum Chordata; class Mammalia; order Rodentia; family Sciuridae; genus Callospermophilus; species Callospermophilus lateralis. Next base: position 96,484,771 of record NC_135312.1, on the reverse strand, counting down.
TTTAACATAGTTCATTTCTACTGGAACTTAGAGTATTAGTAGAGAAACATGTGGAGGAAGTAGAGATGAGGTTGCAGGATTTAGGTAGGAGCAAAAGTCAGAGAAGGGGAAATCAATGAATTTCAGACCAACCAAGGACTGTGAATCTTCATCATGTTCCAACATTTTTTTTTTTAAAGAGAGAGTGAGAGAGGAGAGAGAGAGAGAGAGAGAGAATTTTTCGATATTTATTTTTTTTAGTTATCGGCGGACACAACATCTTTGTTTGTACATGGTGCTGAGAATCGAACCTGGGCCACACGCGTGCCAGGCGAGCGCGCTACCACTTGAGCCACATCCCCAGCCCATGTTCCAACATTTTTGAGGAGATTAGGATTGAACTTCAGACAGTTGCAGTAGCCTATAGAATAAATCATCTCCTCAAAGTTGTATTTCATATTTAAAATTTTAACAAAGCTGTTAAGAGGAATCTAACATTTCTTATTAGTATGTTTTGATCTATCAGTTGCCATGATCCTCACATGATTTGCAAATAAATTCAAATGTTATGTATTCTTCAGATCAATATAGATCTCTGTGTTTATAGACTCAGAATGGGTAGTTGCCATCTTCGGTGGGTGCATTCATTAATTTAACCATTAGCTATTTGCTTATAGAGTCTATCCTGTGTCATGTTGCAGTTCTAGACCTTGGGATATAAAAGTGAACCAAACAGAATAAAACTCTTGACCTTAAGGAGTGTTCATTCTCATGGGAAGAGAAAGATTCATGGACAACATATACATATGAATTTTACAATGCATTAAAAATGATGATTGCTGTTATTTAGAAATATAGAGAATCTGAGTGGTATTAATGGAGACTTACCACTTAAATGGGGTAGGAGTAGAACTAGAAAAATCCTTACCAATAAGATAAAATTATCATGATGAATTAAGTAAAAATTGGATATAGTTAATCCTTCTGTTGTGTGTGTGTGTGTGTACGTGTGTGTGTGTACACACACCTATATTGGAATATCCTAATTTAACATTTAGAGGTAGTTTGGTTGAAGCCACATACCCTATCATACAGCCATTGAGATAAGAAATCAGACGTTTTCTTTTTTTCTAAATGATATTGTTACACTCTCAGAAATCAGAATGTTTCTTAAGCTGCCAAACAACTTGGAAGTGATTCCCAAAGACTATCCACTCTGTAGCATCCAGGTAAATACTAAATTTGCATTTGGCATAGTCCAACTTTATATAAACCATAGTAAATAATGCCACCAAGAGTCTCTTTGGAGTATGTTTTGCAGCTTCTGGGCTCAAAATAAGGCAGAAGTACTCATAATCATATGTTCTCAAGTAACCAATTGATACTTCACCTCTTCCAAAGTGATCTAAGCCAGTCTTCCAGACTGTATGGTGCAGGTATCCAAGGGAGTACATCAGTTAGCAAATAAGTAGCATGCATGCTCCCTTGTCCACACAGATTTTGCTAATGAGTTATAACAGTTTTGCCACAGAATACTGAGATTGCCCCAAAGATCGTAAGTTAGCTTTCTGGGCAGTCAATCCCAGTCAAGCTGAGAAAGATTTTCAAATAAAACAGAAGTTTATAGAGATTAAAATCTCTTTTCAATATTGATTCTACCCATAGGTCCCCTACTATTCATTTCCATGTGGACAGAGGATGATTCTCCAAATGGGCAAGAAACTGATTCAACTTTTTAATTTCCATGACAGAATATGACCTTGCTGCCAGACCATCTGGTAGTTTTTCAGTTATCATCATAGAATATGTCTGTGCCAAGTCTTTGCCTAAGAATTCAATCTTGAAAAGAGTATTTTTTAACTCCAGGCAAAACATGGTGAAGGCAAATGCTTGTCATAAATATTGATCTAAAAGAAAATGGGGACATTTTATTTCACTAGTAGGTTCAGGTTATAATACTAGAAAACCTTTTTTATTTCTTTCTAGCAGTGATCATAGCAATAGATTCAATCATCAGTTTTCCAATTTACCAATATGAGTGAGAGTTATAGAGTAACACTTTCTGAATTTTTGATAGCTATTCAAGATATTGTTATTGAATAATTATTCCATATAATAAATCATATCTAAATTAAAATTTAAAAATTAAAATTTAAAAATACTTTCCCTGAAAGTAGCATTTCAGGTCACAAGGAGTTCCATTCGGTGAGATTGGCTTCTTAACTTGGCTGCCACAAATTTCAAATTGAAATTTAATGTTCAGTTGCCATTAAAGTCTCCTCTGTGTTTTATAATTTAGTTTAAAACCTTTCTTGCTAGCTATTTTCTATATTGACTCTGACCTTTTAAAAATATGGTGTGAAGAACATGACTTTTATTTCAGACATGTCCAGTATTTTTAGTAGGCATATGTGTATTAGAAATTAATAAATGAGAGATCCAAGATGGTAGCTCACAGGAGGCTGATGAAGAAGCTAGAAGCTATCTGCAAATGTGGAATGAAAGACTTCTGTTACATCCAGGTTGATGAAGCTAACTTATTGATTGGCAAAGGCTTATTGTTCCTGACAATCCTCCCTATGATAAGGGGGCCTTCAGAATCAAAATAAACTTTTCAGCAGAATACCCATTCAAATCACCAAAGATCACATTTAAAACAAAGACCTACCACCCAAACACGGATGTAAAATGGCAGGTCTGCCTGCCAGTAATTATTGCTGAGAACTGGATGCCAGCAACCAAGACCAACCAAGCAATCCTGTCCCTCATAGCACCCCAGCCCCATGCACCTGCTCTGGGCTGACCTAATTGAAGAATTCTCTAAGGAACGTAAAAAATTCTGTAAGAACACTGAAGAGTTTTCAAAGAAATATGGGGAAAAGCGACCTGTGGACTAAAATCTGCCACAAGTGATTCCAGCAAGTGTGATCAGAGACCTCAAGCACTGCTTTTGGACTCCCCCACAAAACAGGACTCTGGAAAATTGATGTGCGTCTGTTTACTTATGAAAGTTACTAACTTTCTACAGTTTTCTTAATCAAAAGTCATATAAGTTACCTGTAAAGAAAGCATTAAAAATTTCAGATGTTCTAAAAACAAAAAAAACAAATTAATAAATAAATCCAGGGTTTAGTTTGTGGATACCTGTGACAGATACCACCATACTCAACTTTTCTTCTCTTGTGCAGGCTCCTGCAGGCATTGTCTTGCTTCTGAGAATATAGACGACTTCAAGTTCACCGCTCCATCTCTCATTGATTTTTTTTCCCTCAGTAGCAGGAAACTACCTTACCTCTAGCCATCTGCTGCAATGATCCAAAGGCTATGTCACACATTTCAATTTGAGGCAATGGCAAAGGGCCATTCACACAGGTGAATCTTCTAAGAGCACTACTGAATAAACATTCTGGACAAAATGCTGTTAACATTTTGTAGTATAGCATGTTGTTTTACAAATGTGGATCCAAAGGTGGATCACCTTGTCATGTTTAACCTACCCGTTATGCTTAATTTTAATCCAATTCTCAAAACCATTTTTCAGAATTCATGGAGGGTATGAGTAGATGTTAGAAATTGTTGTTATTTTGTTGTTTTGATTAGGACTTCAAAGTCAATTACAAATCTTTGTGACTAGTTGTTGAATAAAATGGTGTAGAAGATGATATTTTGAACAAACATAAAATTCTTGTGTTAATAAAATGTATATGTCACAGCAATATATTAATCTTTGTAGCAGGAAAGCTGATTGTAAATTTAAGATATTACACTTCTGTTTATATTCCTAGTCCCAAGGCAATCTTTAAAGTGACAGCTGAGCCATTAGTTAATGTTTTCAATTGATGAGTAAAGTTATTCCTCCTAAATGGACTTTGCATGTTTTAGTAAAGTATGACACTAAGCAAATTTATCTAAAATGAATAATGTGCTCTTTACGTGTCATAAATATGCTGTTCCTACCATTTGCTTTGAGAAAATTTTAAGAATATAATTTTGATTCTTTATATGTGAAGATGTTATTAAATATTTCAATTAAAATAAGTGAAGTTATTTGTTAGGAATTTATTTATCAAATTTAAATTTTTCCCTTAAAAAAGTGAATATTCTTGGGGCTGGGGTTGTGGCTCAGCGGTAGAGTGCTTGTCTAGCATGGACGGGGCCCTGGGTTCCATCCTCATCACTACATAAAAAATAAAATAAAGGTATTGTGTCCAACTACAACTAAAATAAAATATTTTTTAAAAAGTGAATATTCTTCATAAATTTTGATCAATGAGAAAAATTGGAAAGGCCATCCTTACATAATTTAATTTTAAAGAACTTATTGACATATTTAATTAAACCATTAACCCATCTTTCTTATCTCACCATGTATGTCAGGTAGCTGGCAACTTCATCACACTTCTGAAAATAATTTAATATATGTAAAGTATTGTACTTACTTTTACTATTTTTATTAGTCAATTACTATACATTTTCTGTAGAAAAATTTGCAAATAATAACAGTATTTATCTTTGAACTATCCTAAATGAAATAACTTTACAAAATATGTTTAGATTTTATGTTGATATAGTCCACATATAAAGATGTATGTGTATCAAAATCAGTAACACTTTTCACATAATAGCTTCAGAAATGTTTAAACAATACAACTAATATTTCAAACTTTTGTGTATACTTTTCTAGTCAGTCTTTCTTTCCTTTCCAGTTTTTTATTGGTTTTACCTTTTAAATATATGACAGCAGAATGCCTCACAATTCTTATTACACATATAGAACACTTTTTCTTACCTCTATTTGTATATAAAATATGTTTACACCAATTCATGTCTTCATGCATGTACTTTGAATAATGATGTCCATCACATTCCACCATCCTTGCTAATCCCCTGCCCTGTCCCTTTCCCTCCCACCCCTCTCACCTATCTAGAATTCATCTATTCCTCCCATGCTCCCTCTCCCTACCCCACTATGAGTCAGCCTCCTTATATCAGAGAAAACATTTGGCATTTGTTTTTTGGGATTGGCTAATTTCACTTAGCATTATCTTTTCCAATGCCATCCATTTATTTACCTGCAAATGCCATGATTTTATTCTCTTTTATTGCTGAATAAAATTCCATTGTGTATGTATGTCGCATTTTTTAATCCATTCATCCACTGAAGGGCATCTATATTGGCTCCACAGTTTAGCTATTGTGAATTGTGCTGCTATAAACATTAATGTGGCTCTGTCTCTGTAGTATGCTGTTTTTGAGTCCTTTGGGTATAGACTGAGGAGAGGGATAGCTGGGTCAAATGGTGGTTGCATTCCCAGATTTCTAAGGAATCTCCATACTGCTTTCCATATTGGCTGTACCAATTTGCAGTCTCACCAACAATGTATGAGTGTGCCTTTTTCCCCACATCCTCTCCAACACTTATTATTTTGTCTTCATAATAGCTGCCATTCTGACTGGAGTGAGATGAAATCTTAGAGTAGTCTTGATTTGCATTTCTCTAATTGCTGGAGATGATGAATATTTTTTCATATATTTGTTGATTTATTAAATATCATCTTCTGAGAAGTGTCTGTTCATGTCCTTGGCCCATTTATTAATTGGGTTGTTTTTTTGGTGCTTAGCTTTTTGAGTTCTTTATATACCCTAGAGATTAGTGCTCTATCTGATGTGTGAGGGGTAAAAATTTGCTCCCAAGATGTAGGCTCTCTGTTCACCTCACAGATTGTTTCTTTGGTTGAGAAGAAGCTTTTCAGTTTGAGTCTATCCCATTTATTGATTCTTGGTTTTAATTCTTGTGCTATAGGAGCCTTATTAAAAAAGTTGGGACCTAATCCTACATGATAAAGATTGGGGCCTACTTTTTCTTCTATTAATTTTAAATTTGATGTCTAGCCTATTTGCCCATGTTTACCACATTGTTACATATTCATAAATAGTTTTTAGGTATTGCTTTGCCTTTCTAAAAAATATTTTACATAAAGAATTTCATATTATAGTTGACATCACCCAACTTTTTTTCAGTCTTTCTTCTGGTTTGAATTTTACTGCTTTTAATACATCTAATAGCTACTACATTTAATTGTAATTATAAACATTATATGGATATGCCACCATTTATTTCAGTGCTCTCCTAGGACAATTTAGCCTGCTTATTTTGTCATTGCTGTTGTTGTTATTGTGATTATATTTAACAAATAATGAAATGGATCATGTATTTATATCCTATTCCTGTGCAAAACTTTCTTTCAGATAGATTGGGCACATACCCAGAAGGGCAACTGTGGAAGATAGACTATGTCCCTTTAGTAGATAAGAAAAATTTTGAATCAGGTGATATTATATATTTATACATACAAATTCAGGTTTTAAATTTGCTATTTCTTAACATTAGATTCTTTTAGGATCACAAACATTCACACTTCATAGTGTTTGATTTATAATTTTTAAAATAATTATTCATCTGTGAATTTATCTTTTAGTTATTATTATCTTTCTCAGTGTTTGCTTTTTAATTTTTTATTTGTACATTTTCTTTTACTGATTTCTTCTAACTAGGGAGTCTTTCCCAACTTCTGTCCTTTTTCCTCCTCTCCTTTTTCCCACCTCTCATTCTATCTAGATTTAGCTGTTTGCCAACTCTGTACTTGCCTTCACTTCTAGGATCCTGGATCAAATGTATTGTTCCTGTCCTCCTGCTCCCCTAGATTTGCAACTTTCTTCAACCTGAATCCTCAGGTCACAGTTGGAAGATGTTTTTCTCTTTTCTTCTTCCATATCCCTTTTATCAGTGGCAGAACTTAACTCTTGGCTTCAAGCAAGAAATCTGATTTCAACAATCCTATGGAGCATGGGGGTACTTGTGTTCTCCTTTGTATGAAATAGGACCCAGTGTACTCAACTTCAGCATTGACCTATATGCAACATTTGTTTTCAGGCAGGGAAACATATCTCTTCCTTTTTAATTCAGTTATACCATTATATGTTTCTATTTTTAATAATTTATCTGTAATTTCTAAACTTCAGAGTGGGAGGTGATGAGGAAGTTCATTCGCATATGTTGATATCCTGACTTCATTTCATGTTATCTGCTTTTCCTTTTCATAAGTACATACGTGTTTTAATACACCCACAAATACAATATTGTTTTAGTAATACTTAAATAGACCCTTATAAAGATGTACCATGTTATATTTAAATTTTATAATTCCATAAATTAGTATCATTTTAGTCTTACTTCCCCATTGTTACCATAAAAATACTTCAGTGAAGACTTCAGTACACTCTTTTGTGTACTTGTTTAATTATTTATTTTGCTAAAGTTACCATTTGAGGATTAATGATATTAAGATTGGAAAATTTTAGAAAAACAGTTTAAATCATTTTCTTAAATCAAAAGACTTTAGAGGAAAAAAAACTAATTTCCATGTAACTGAATTATTATTTGAAATTTAATCTCAGAGCAGATTAACTTGATAACATTACAATCAATCAGCAAGAAAAAGTGCTTTTCATTGGTGTATTATATATTATACATGCTGTAAGACAAAATTTTTGAAATATTTTGTTTTCCCAGTACTTCTTTATAATCTTAAGTATTATTCAGGGCACCAAAGTGAAGTCTTTGTGTGAATTATAGTTGTTGATATTTACCATATGAGATATGAAAATTTTAAAGCTTTAAATTATTTATTTATTAATTTATGCAAAATAATTATATTGATCTAATCATGTTAACATAAATAACTTTATAAAAATAAAGTCATTTTCCCAAAAAAGAATAATTTTTAGCATTAAGAGTTCATTTATTTACAACTATCCAAATCTCTTTTAGTGTCTAATTTAGTAGAAGTCATCTGGAGACTCAGCTTCTTCTGTATTCAATTTGTTACAAGATATTTTGTTTTGATTTTGGCTAAATCATATCATAGGAAGCAATCTAGCTTTTCATACACATGTAATGAATGAAAGGGAAAGTTCATAGATTTTTCAGATTGAGTGTAGTCTTTAGTAATATTGTATCAAATTGATACATGTTGGTTTCTTAAATGTTAAGTCGCAAAGTGAAATATGAAATTTCATAGAAGTAATACATTGAATGGGCACTGTGGAGCTTGCCAGTAATCACAGAGACTGAGAAGGCTGGGGCAGGAAGGTGGCAAGGAGGCAGGCCATCTCCAAATAAAACATGAACAAGGGCTGGGAATGTAACTCAATGATAAAGTTCCTCTGAGTTCAATACCCAGTATCCACACTTCCCAAAATGAATATTTATTATAGTTGATTTTGTTAAAATTTATTAGTTTATCTTCACTTGAACAGATTTTTGGAATAACACGCATCCATGAACTTGAACAGACTGCTTTACTGGCTTATGCAGACATCCCAAATGTTGATGTAGTCCACTATGTGATAACAAGAAGAATGACAAGAAAGTCCTATTTGTTAGTACCACATCAGAATTATCAGTAAAGTCTTCAATATTGGAAAGATATCTACATCACATTGACCAATAGAAGTGTTTTCAAATTATAATTCTTATTAAAAATCCTCAAATTTTATCATTGTCAAAAAGTACTATTGATTGTTTTTCTTAAAGTGTCAGACAGGCTCTTTTTCAAGAGTGTATCTGAAGTATTCAAGTCTGAATAGTCATAATTTATCTTTCCTATAAAAATTGTTTCTCTGGGCTGGAGTTGTGCCTCAGTGGTACAAAACTTGACTAGTATGTGTGAGGCACTGGGTTCAATTCTCAGCACCACATAAAAATAATTAAATAAAGGTCCATTGATGACTAAAATAATATTTTAAAAAATGGTTTCCTCAAAATGTTGGCTGGTTCAGTTTATAACTCAAACAATTGCACAAGCAATTTTCTGTGAGTTAACCATCATACTTCAGAATGGAGAGTTGATTTATATATACTTTCCATCTTATCAAACTATGAAAAGATAGCATTCTAAGGGCTGCTATATGGAGAGTGTATTAAAGGGCAGAACAAAGATGTTCTTCTTGGAAAGACCCATTGGAGAGCTGTTGCTGTAATTCGGTCAAAAGATGATATGATAGCCAGAGTGGGATCAAAAGGCATGTTTGAGAGATATGTAAAAATTGAAATTATCAAGACCTAAGTGATTGATACAGGAGTGGTGGAGAGGGTGTGTCTTGGCTCATGAACATGTCATGCCACTGAGATCCTTACGAAAACGGAATTTTTCCCCCTGTGGGTGCATGGCTGTGTTTACTACTGCCCTTATCCAAAGGAAGGAAACAACAGTTTTACCTTGTTTTTATCATAAATACAAATATCACCAAATGAAAAAAGTCAGATAACCTCTTAGAATTATGAAACAGTTTTTACCTTGTAGACACTGAAGTCCCCAAGAATCTATTAAGCACATTGTGAGAATGACATTTGTAGGAAAAGGCACCATCACCAATAAAATAATTAGGAAAACTAACAATGGCTTTTATATGGACATTTCAAAAGCAACTTGTTGCATCCTCACATTATTCTTAAAGATCACTCTGCCCTTCCTAGAGAAGGTAAATGTTTTCCTCACACAGTGAAGGGTTTATGATTTCTCAGAAATGCTCATACTACTTTCAGATCACTAATAAACACCTGTCACTTCTAATGCAACCCCATGTTTATTTCAGCTATATGTGTTCACACTTCTCTGTCTCTCTTGACTACAGAAGTAGTTTCTGCATTTGGAATAAGGACAGCCTGTATCTCAGCTAATAGGAAATATGTTTTTTTCTTGATTCAAGACAACTTGGTAATTTGTTTTTTGAAAGTTGCATTTAGCCAACATTTAATATATGGCACCGATTATTTAGAATGTGTTGAGTCTGATTTCCCTAGCATTTGCACAATAATTAAGCAACTCCTGAAAATGGTGCTTCTGTCTTGAGTTAAAATTTTAATACTATTTTCGAGGATGTATAATTTAGGATTGACCACTGGAATATTTTTAGTTTCTTATTTATTTGGTAGAAGAGAGTTATGAGTAACAAAATAGTGTGAATCAGATGCCATGGGTGTGGTACACAGGTTGTTGACCAATTTTGGAATGAAATAGCCAATGAATATTAGATATATGGCATTCTTTACTACACCACAAAATCTATGGGCAGTAGAAAATATCTAGAGTTCATGAACACCTCCCTTCTATGGCTTTCCTTTCTCTGTTTTGCTATCATTTTCAGTAAATTTCAGCAATAATTTTTGTCAGCAACTATGAAAGTTGGGCCCCTTGGGTTATATAAACCAGCAACTTGTCCTATTTTATTCAATTAAAAAGATAAACTTATTGAAAAAGTGTTTACCAAAGTGGGAAACTGTATATCTATTTTGCTTATGAGGTTCATGTTTCTTTTTTGTCAAAATTCATCTAACTTTAAATTCTATTTGAACTCATACACAGAAATCTAGAAACAATGTTATAAATAGTCACTTTATCTTCATCTATTATGGCAACCTATTCTTGGTACATTCCACCTTATTTTTTTCCCAACAATAACTGCTAGAACATGCATTTTTAAAATCAACTGACAAAACAAACAAGCTCTTGATTGAGCAAGTTGTCATTTGACTATTGACAGTACTTCTTGATTATGGCATTATGAAGCATCCCACTATTTATAAGCCAGTCATTATCTCTGCACTATAAATAAAGATATAGAATTCAGTTTAATAAACAGTAATTGACTATGTTTTTTTGCTCTAGATACAACAATACCAGGGACAGAGGGAAGATAGCTCCCAGAACAAAAGAGCTCTGCATTCCGCCAGGAAGAGAGATGCAGAAAGCAAACTCTAGTGCCGGAATATCTGTGATAAATATTGTAATATAGATTCAAGTCGTTTAGTTGGAGGTCAGAAGAATTATGTTTGACTGGAAAGAACAACTGACACCTTCATACAAATACAGCACTTTAAATAAAGACTGCATTTGGGCAACTGAAAATGGTGAGGCAAACATTTCATGCAGAAGACAAACTTGAGCAATCACCCACACCTGATCATATGGGTGATGTTCTGAAACATGCAGAAGTCTGTAAATAGTGGGGCAAGTGATACACAAAGACATTGGAAAAAGTGAGAAAAATTTAATAGTAATAAGATGGAAGGACCACATGCAAGTGAATTCTAGAATGTCTTGGTTTCCCTGTTTGTGTTTTTTGTTTTTGAGCCAAGGGGGCTGTTACAGAGTTTGAACTCAAGGGAACTCAACCACCAAGCCACACCCTCAGCATTACTTTGTATTTTATTTAGAAACGGGGTCTCAGAGTTGCTAAGTGCCTCACTTTTGCTGAGACTGGCTTTGATTATGATCCTCTTGCCTCAGACTCATGAGCTACTGGGATTATAGGCATGCGCCACAACACCCAGCCCCACTCTGTGTTTTTGTGCTTCAAATCTCAAATACAATTAATTTAATCTGTTTTTATAGACTCCAAAAGGATTCTAGAGGGGAGAAATTTGATTGGTTCACTTATATGCTTTTTTATTGAAAAAAGAGTAGAGTAGCTAAAAGGACAATTGTTTTTAAGCTTATTCAACAAGCATTGATTGTTTAATGCAAGTCAGGTACTGAGCTGATGGTATGTAGAGAGAAAAACGTTAAATAATATCAATGCTGTGAAGAAAAAATAAAATCATAACTAACGGTAATTCCAGGTTCTTGCATTATATAAAAAGTTTGAATTTCTCTCAATTCATTTAATCTAGAATGTAAATTTCCAAATAATATTATCATTTGTATATACAGTTTGTCATTCCTAACATTCAGGTAAGAGAGTGAACCTTGAAGCTTTTATTTTGGTTTAAAAACTGACTGAGCTAATTATTGCCGAATTACTTTTATCTGTTTTTGTGGAGATAATTACTTCTACTTTATAAAGACGTGGTAAGAATTAGTATATTTATAGGTCTGCAGATGAAATTTCTCATATTTGCTCATAATAAAAGCCATGATCACCAACACAGGCTTTCAATGGGCCTTCAGAAAACATGCTTTAAATGGTATCAATTAAAATATTATTAACCACCAATAACAGACTGTTGACCACAGTAAGGTTTAAGGCTCATATTTAATGAAACACCATCTCTCCTGCCACATTTGTACCCTTCAAAGTTAATAAGCAGATGATAAAGAGAAGAGTGATGTAAATGAAAAACTAAAAATCAACTTTATTTCTTCTGGAAGTACTGAAATTGAAAATAGGGCTATCCCACTGCCAATTTGGTGTCCTGGTATTATCTGTCCCTCCTCCCTGGGTCCGGAACTTGGAGGAATTTCATCTGGGGGAGAGTTTAGATGTATGAAATAGACAAATGATGCCCCCAAAGCAGGAAGGGTAGTTATTTGGTATTTTAAAAAATTGATAGGAGCCTAGTGAAAAACATCTCTGGACTTGCCTCTTAGAAATGAGTCAGGCCTGACCAACAGGTGTTCCTCAGGTGGAAGCAGACACACAGTGGGATGCATCTACCTGACTTGGAGCAGTGCTAGTCTTATACATAAGTAGAACAAGGCTGAGACACTTCCTCAGTGCCCTCTTCACAGCCAGAAGTGTTACCACACCACATGTTCCCCCAGGAAACATGATGACAGGTGCATTGTATTGCCCCAAAGATCCACCCAGTGCAATCTGTGATGACATCCTAGAACAGGTATCATGGGAATTACCTGGCCTGAAAGTACACTGAAAGGTGGGTAATAAGGACATGGAGGACAAATGTTTATCACTTTTGCCTACCACCACTCTTTATGGTGTTTACTCTAAACTATGTTTGCTTGCCAGCTTTGACACATTGCTTGCTCATTTTGGGTCTACACTAAGGGCATGGCTTTCCTCAATTAGTGTATATACAACATTTTGCCCTCAGCTAATCAAGTTATGAGTGTTTGTAAAAACATTCACAAGTACTACAGGAAATCTTCCACATTACTTGGAAAAAATTATAGCTTTATTAGTACAAAAAGTTGAGAAATAAATAAAAACATAATTGTAATAATTTTACAGTTATTGGTTTCTATTTTGATATTTTGATATCTAAGCATAGGGAGATAACCCTTAATGAGTATAGAAACCTTACTTTTATTTAAATACCATACTTTCTACTACATAATACATTCTACCTATGTTTAATCGGAAATGGACATGATGAAAGAGTTATATTGAGAAAGGTAAAGAGAAAATGTGCAAGTGTGTGTGTGTGTGTATGTGTGTGTGTGTGTCTGTGTGTGTAAAGAAGATAGCTATTTAATAGATACTTTAGTTGTGGGCATGAAATAGAATTATTGAAATAATAAATATTAGGAAGGATTACTCTTAACATTCTTTTTTTAGATGAAGTGATGATAATCCAAGTAAAGCAGTAATATTAGATTCCAGACACCTGATCCTCAGACCTGGACTTTATCCATGTATCCACATGTATTCCCACTGGTATGCCTCCAGTCAGGAATCACAATTTCCTGCTTGAGATTACCTTAGAATTCCTGCTTAAAGTGGAACATCGAAACTCTCCTGTTGAAATCCAAATGATGCTTCATAATGGTTTTATCATATATCTTCTAAGAGAAAACATCTTAAGTACATTTCTGTGATGGCAGAGTAATTGGAAACATAGGCATGGGATATGTTTAAAAGAGTGTCAGTTTTTGCTCAGAAATGAATGATCTAAGAATCACTGAGCATGACTGGTAATAGAGAGGACATGAAAGTGTTGAATAAAATTTGCATATTTAACAATTCATTACAATATTGGGCCTACTCATATGTAGCACTTCATCATCATAATCTGAACCATCAAATCTTGAGCCCATAATTTCCTCTGTAAATCCTGTTTTTCCAAGAAGGTTAAATGTACCTGGAGCAGGAGCAGGTTTTCTACATCTGTAGATGATGTGAATGTCAGTGCTCTAACTTGGGAGAATAGGAGGACCCATATCTTCTTTCTTTAAATCAGAGTTAAATTTTACTCTGCTGTTTATCTTGCCAAATTGGTAGAAATTTTAATCCTTGAGATTTTTAGATTATTCTCTTTCCTATGCTCTCACCAAATTCAAGAGTCCAGGGGTGTCTAGAAAATGTAGTGTTCTGACCATGAAGCCACTGAACTCATCTCAATAAATGTTGCCCTTCCTTTCCATTCGCTGATCACTGACTTTTCATCTCAGGAAGGTGATCTCTCTATGACTTTTTTGTTTTACCTGAAACACTCCCCTCATCCTCATTTGTCCTTGGTGGTATGGCCCTTTATAAATAATTAGTTTCTTCAAAGGTCTTATAACTTAGGGAAGAAAGGAAAGACCATTAACACCTTCTAATTTCTGGTTCTTTATCTCTGCATCAAGGATGTACCTGCTGGACCTAGGAGGAAAACACCAGCAACAATTGTGGAGACCCTATCCAAAGTCTTTGCCTATATTGTACAGGCTTTGAATCTCTACCTTCTGTTATTTCTCACTTTCAAGGTTGCTTAAATGTTGTATTTAAATTTTATTTTTGTAAACATAATGATGTTAGTCAAGAACATAATACAATTTGTTCTGTGGTATTCCAGAGTGCAAAGCATAAAATAGCAGTACATGAAATCTATTTCAGGTTCTTCAGTTTACAAAGTTAGCCCATATTTCCAAGTAAAGTCATTTTGATGTCTCCAGGAATTTAGGGCTAGCTTGGCCTTACTTGGGCTAATTTTCACCTAACTATCAGTATTCTCAAATTCCTTTTTTTTTTTTTACAAGGTGACAAGGTGATAGTTATTGCAGTAGTGTATTGTATGTGTAGTGTGTGTGAGTTCTACTTACTAGGTTTTTAACACATCAAGTGATCAAGTAACACACAATCCTTCACTATAAACTTCTGGTTTATTTTATATCACAGTCTAACTTTTTCTAATATGGACATCAATTTCTTTTAAAGTTCTCATCTCCCAAGAAACTACTTGATTTAATTAGTTTTCTCTGGTCTGTCCAGTTTTGGTGATTTCAACAACCAGTGATAGGAACGAAGCATCAATGGGTAAGTAGAATATAATATGTAATAGGGACTTCCTTCATTATGGAGCATATCTTATTCAGCATTTATATTAATACAAAATTAAATAGCTGTCTCTTTAAAGCCTTTACTTATATCAAAGCTATATCTCCAGTACACCTCATTTTCCCTAGGAGAGAGAGAGTCCCTATAGTATTCACTTTTAATGTAACTATTAAAAATGCAACACAGGAATTGAAAATGTGCCTTAATCGTTTAGTAACCTCTTCTGACATTTTCATTACATTTCCTATTACTAGAATCACAAGTGTAAAGGGAACCTCCATGGTGGCGTATGCATAGTGACACGGGAATGGAGTTTCATATTGTTGAAGCTATTAGGAAAAACAGGATAGAATAGAGGCTGCTGGTTTCCTGTTCCCTGAAGACCCCTTTCTTGAATATTTTGGCAATAGGCCTCTCGCCAGTGGCTATGGTTGCTGAGTACCTTTGCTGACAACGTTGTAGAGAGCATTCAAGCATGAAACAAGAGGCCAGCCTTATTATCATTGTTCCATTTTAATTACAGTATTCTATGATTTATCTGTGGGGATGCAGATAGGAGGGAGCACTTCAAAAGGATATCTCCTCTTTGACTTACCTTTCTGAATTAGCTGTGTAACTCTCAGAATGAATGTGAAGGAAGAGGCTCCTAAACTTTTTTTGATTTTTGACTGGGAACCAACCAATATTTTTTCTCTCAGACAGTTGTTATGGACAGGTGTCTAGCATCAGTGGGCTAACAGCTAAATAGTAACATTGCTAAACTTTATTGTGCCAGAAACAGTGCTTTGTGGCTTACCTGTATCATCTAATTAACTCTCTTAAAAAACCCTATGGCTTTAACACTATTAGTATTTGTTTTGAACAAGAACAACAGTCTTACTTAGCCCCATTTCTTGCTAAAGCCAGGGGACAGATAGTGTAGCAATAACAGGAAAAGGGAGGGGAGAAGAAGTTAAGTGGTGGCAGGCAGTGCTTGGGGCAGGCAATTTGTGTTCAGCCACAAGACATTCATACTTTTCTTGTATTCATTTATTCACAAATATTTACTCAATGTCTTCCAAGTGCCAGGCATTGTACTGGTTGATAGAGATAACACAAAGAATACCACAGACATGGATGTGCCAAGTCAAGTGTCAAAACTAGATGAAAACCTGAGATCTGCTCTGCATTACTGGTTGAAGGTTGGTGCTGGGAGGAGGGAGTAGCTTTGGATAGCCTAGTCATATCATAAAAATTATTATTGCATTTACTTGTCAAGAACTTCTCAGGGGTTATTTAGCAAGTAATTGATGTCAGAAACAGTCCTTGATATCGTGGGGGAGAATCTAATCCTCTTATGATGTGACTCTTGGGCCTTGCCCAAATCACATGGCTAAGGCTCTTCCCTTTCCCAGACACTGCAATTGCTTAGGGAGTGGCAAAGAGAATACCTTTAGCCCAGTGGGCTACTTCTCTTCTCCATATGTCAGTTTTGTAATGGAGCTGTCAGCCAAGGTGATTTATCTTTGTATCATGTGGTCCTTTAAGAATTTCTTTCTTGGATAATTGAATGTCACTCATCCAGGGAAGCTCCTACTTCCTGCATTAGGATGTCAGGGGATGCATGGTGATTGTGAGCCGATGGCCACATATGGCAGTGCACCATACATTACAGGAGTGGCTGATGGCTGATTTTTTCACCAGGAAGACTAGAGCAGCACACCAGCTGGAGATCTCGAAGGGCTGCAGAAAGCTCAGCAAATGCCTGACACTTCTTATGCCAGATTCTATAGGTAACTTTTGAGATATGCCAGAAAAGCTACTTTTTACAGTATTCTTCTGGCTTTGAAATCACACAAAAAAGACCTTGTACTTTTGCCTGTGTATTGATGATGCATGCTGTTTTGCTTAACATACTACAGTTTCTCTGGATATTTTAAACATTCTCTTGAAGTTTATTTTAGGTGATGCATGTAAGTCCGTATTTTATTCAAAACAAAAAATTGGAGAAGAAAGTAAACTAACAGCGACAAACTCGAGGTGGTGGACTGATGATAGCTTTTAATGCTCTTATTTTGATTTATCCATAGTTTCTATTTCTAAAAAAATTATGTATATTGTTTACTATTGTAACATAAAAATTAGTTTTAATTTTATATTTATCATCTAATAAGTGGAGAAAAAGTATGTTATATTAATGAAAAAAGTGTTACACATTCTTAAGTGTTCAGATCAATATCCAATGGAATATATGATGTTAAGTAATATTAATTACTTACATCTTAATTTATCTTTAGTCTATAAGATAAATAAAATACAATGATAAACTTAAAGTACTACAAACTGAAATTTTAAAGCCACACAGTTTAAAGTAATTACTTTTCCCCATTTGGGCATTTCCTTTGGTAAAATACCTCTGCTTGTTAACATGTTCGAATATCTTTTTTTCATGGAGTAGATTTGGTATGCAAGTTCTGGGGTGTCTATTCATTAACATCCTCCTGCTGTTCACATTTTATTAATGAAACAACCCATCACCCTCCTACCAGCAGACACTTAATTCCTTCCCAGAATCCATCTGCTTTTCATGAGATTCTGAAGCCAAATTCCCTTACAAAAATCAACTCTAACAAAGCCTAATTCCATGGGTCAATTAAATGCCAAAAATAGTTAGCTATTTCTCAGTATCAGATGCTCAGAAAGTGTGTTTTGGCTGTGATTATTGCTCACAGGATTGGGTGTTGGTGATTAGGGAATCAGGGTGCTCCTTATGAGACTTGCTATTCAAGTGTTGAATACAGACATTGGGAAAATTTGGCTGGTTTCCTCTATCCATTTCTGTCTCTTTCACCTTCTCTCTCCTCTCTTTTTTCTCTCTCTCCTCTTCTCTCCTTCCTCTATTTTGTCTTTTTCTTCCTCCCTTCTCTTTCTCTCCCTGTCCTTTCTTTCTTTTTCTTTATCTTTTTTCTTCCTTTCTACCTTTTCTTTCTTTCTTTTCACTACCTGTTTTCCTTCCTTCCTTTTTTCTTCTGTTCTTTTTTTTTTTTTTTTTTTTTGGCGGGGGGAGGAGGTACCAGGAATTGAACTGAGGGGCACTCGCACATTGAACCACATCCCCAGCCCTATTTTATATTTTATTCACAGACAGGGTCTCACTGAGTTGCTCCGCACTTTA
This sequence comes from Callospermophilus lateralis, assembly GCF_048772815.1. Classification (NCBI taxonomy): domain Eukaryota; kingdom Metazoa; phylum Chordata; class Mammalia; order Rodentia; family Sciuridae; genus Callospermophilus; species Callospermophilus lateralis. The sequence goes on along the minus strand of NC_135312.1, from coordinate 96,466,578 downwards.
CTTTCGCTGAGCCTGGCTTTTTGAACTTGCGATCCTCCTGTCTCAGCCTCCCGAGCTGGTGAGATTATTCTTTTCTTAATACTACTTAATACTATAAATATTGTTTTAGAAGCAATTCATACATTAATTGTAATAACATGGATGGACCAGATCTTGTGATTCAGAGTTAATACAAGAAATCTTCAATAGAGGACGATTTACAGAAGTTATACAGCACGGATTCAGTATGTCGGTTTCGAGTATGTCATTTAAAAATTGAGAATCTATCAATCTGTGAAAGTATAAACATGCATCCAGATGAAGTTCAAATTTCTTTAAGTCTTTAAAGTATTCTGTATTATGGAACTTATTTATATAACTGCACTTTTTTGCATGCATTAATAATTAAAGACTATCAAAACTATTAAACTTTAGTTCCCTCATTAATGTGCATACTTTTACATGCATGACACCTTAGACCTAACACCTGACAAATCAACAGATGTTGACGTATCAACCTAGCTTTGTCCTGGAACCCTTCCTTTCCTCTCTGTAGTCACTGTTTTGTTCTTTCATTTAATTTTATGCCTTTTGGCACTGACTATTGATGATCTCAAAATTTTATCTCCAGCATGGAGCATTTTCCTGAATTCCAGATTCACATACCCACTTGCCTATTTGACATCTCCATTTACAAATGTCTAAAATCTTGCCATGTCAATTAATGGTAACTTTGTCCTTCTGCCTATGTAAGCTAGTATCCTTCAGGTCATCCTAGTTTTCTCTGCTTTGATACTCCATAAAAAAATCTGTTGGCCAGACTCAAAATATACCAGAATCTGCTCATTTTTCATTTCTTCTATATTTTCACTTGAACCAAGGAATAATCCCCTCACTACTAACATTGTAAGTTCTTTATTCTGGATTCTCAGCTCTTTGTGCTGCTTCTCAACAGTATGGTTTATTTTCAATGCAATAGCCAACAATGATCCTCTTAAAATAAGACACAGCAGTCATTGCTTTTTAGATCTTACTACTGGTTTCCCATCTGCCCAGAGTAAAAGCTAAACTTTTTTCTGACCTAGCATTCCACTACCTTTTAAATCTCATCTTCATTACATTTCCTTCACTTACATTCTATAACAATCATACTGGACTCCATGTTATTTTTAGTTTCTCCTCTTTTCTTAAAAAATTAAATATATTTAACTGTTACAGAAAACATAAATGTACAGGTTTATGGGGTACAATGGAAGTTTCAGTACATGTAATGAACTAAATGTATTGAATTTGAAAATGTTTAAATCAAGGTAATCTTTTCTATCTCCTCAAATATTTATAAATTCTGCATAGCAAAAATTTCAAAATCCTTTCTTCTGGTTTTTGAAAATATATAGAACATTTTCATTACCTATGGTCACCCTACTGTAAAATATTATGTCAGAAATTCTTGCTTCTGATATAACTGAATACCAATCGATTGACATTTCCTCCTCCATCCCTTAATGTTGTTCTGCCTTTTTCCAACTAATTCAAGGTCCTTGTTCTGTCTCTACTTCTAAAATCTATTTCCTCCAAATATTGACATGACTTGCCCTCTCTCCTTATGTACTTCCAATCCTTGTTGAAAACAAGAGAGGCAAGAAGGTATAATGGCTAAGGTCATAAATCTGAAAGCCAGCTACATAAGGTGAGGTGACAGATGGGCCACTTTCCAACTTTGTGGATCTTAAACAAGTTCTTAAACTTTTTGCTTCACTCTTTCATTTTCTGCAAGATGAAAGTAGGGCTAGTGCCCACTTCATAAAATTGTCATGAGGATTAGATGAGTTAATATCTGAAAAGCACTTAGACCAATACCGGGCAGATAGCATTACAAGTAATGTTTTTGTCAACAAAATAAAAAAGTCATCTTCTTCACGATCTCTTTCCTGTCCCTCCATTGAAAACTTCATGCCACTTCTAAACCAGAACTCTCAGTCTCTTTCCTGGTTTTCCTGCCTTTTTCTGATTTCACTTCTAATAATTTACTTATATATTTTCTTTATCCCCTGCCACCCTTAAGTTGTAAGATCATGAAAGCACTGAATTTTTACTGCTAATTAACTAGGTCAGTCTCTGAAATACTGGGTGCTCAGTAGTTCTTTGTTAGAAAAAAATATAAAGTTAATGATTTAATGCTATATTTAAATTAAACTTAAAAATGAATGAAGATCCTGGGGTACATGAAGCCTGCTTATCATCTTACACTTTGGATTTAGAGATCTTTAGGATACACTGTAGTGTATCTTGAAAAATAGCCTCTTACATGGTTTGAGCTTTTATTCAGTAAGAACAGGGTTACTGGCTCTCTACACAGAGTGACATTTTGGGTGATGTCACTTTAAATAAAAACTCTGCTAGAGATAAATTACCAATATAACTTGCAGGCAGAAAAGTCAGATTAATACTATTTGGCTGCATTTTAAATGTCATTGTTTTTATTTCAAAAGGCCAGGAAATAACATTTAAAATATTTGTAGCACCACCATTCAGCAACAGCTCATTCAACAAAAGGCAGAACCTGGTGACTTTTATTCCATTTTCACATTTAGAAATAAAGGTTTTAGGAAGATGAAATATCTCTCAGCACATAGTAGGCATTTATTAAAATACCTTGAGCAAATCATGCAACTTTATGAAACTCCAGTTTCCCTACAAGAGAAAGAACTATTGCCAAGAATTGCAAGTGTTAGGATAAATAAGTAGAAATACGAGGAGATAAGCATAAATATAAATGTGTATACTCTGTTACTTTTTCATGTTTCTCTGAAGAATAGTTAATAATTTCTGAATATTAAATATTTTAAAATTATTATTCATTTTTTCTATTAAAAACTCATGGATAATGTGTTTGATTTTAAACAACAGGAACCTAAGTATCTCTCTCAATTTTTTTTTTTTTTTTTTTAGTATTTATTGACATTGGTATTGGGGCTAGGAATGTAACCATTCAAAACATTTAAAGCAAATGAGAACTTGGCAGCATCTCACCCAGAGACGTTGTTCAATAAGTACTTAAATTTGATGTTTCAAATGCTATTTCATGAAGATTATATTTCACATATTTATTTTAGAGGAAACCTTTTTTAGGTAGAGGAATTACTAGGGGGTAGTTTAGTACTTGCACCATTAGCACAATTGATGAATATTATATCGGATAATGTAGAAGAGCATTGTTATCATTCTTCCTTAATTAGTAAGGTTATTGTTAAATCAATTTTATAGGTTGTTTAGTTTATACACACTTTTAGTAGTTTGGTACAAAAATTTATTGTTTAAGATAATGAAAATTCAAGACTACACAAAATGCTTTAAAATCGCATATTTGATAAGGACTTATATTCAGAATATACAAAGAACTTTCAAAATTCAATAATAAAACAAGTAATAACCCACTGAAAAATTCAACAGCAGACTGGAATAAACCCTTCATTAAAAGAGAGGCACAGATGGTAAATAAGCACATGGAAAATATTCTCCACATTATTTCCCATTCAGGAAATATAAGTTGAAGTCACAATTAGATATGGCCTCAGACATATTAGAATGTCTAAAATTGAAATTTCTGACCATTAAATGTCTCATGGCTTTCAATCAATGGGAACTCTGATAAACTGCTGGTGGGTATATATAAAATTATACAACATTTGACACAGTTTTAAATTTTCTTAAAAAGTTAAATATTCAGCTACCACATGTTTAATTATTTCATTCAGTATTTACCAAAGAGAAATGAAAGCATGTTTTCATGAAAAGAATTATATGAGGTGTTCATATTGGCTTCGAAATAGACTAAAACTAAAAACAATCCAAAATCTCTAAGTACAAAACTACAGATATCAAATTATAGTATATCTATATGTTGAAATTCTAGTCAAAAATTTTAAAAAATGAACTACTGATACACCTAATGAGACAGATAATTCTCACAAAATCAAGCTGAATGGAAGAAACCAAATAAAAACAATAAAAAGTACATGCCATGTGATGTCTTTAATGAAACTCTGTATGTAACATGAAAATTAATATCTAGTGACAGAAAGTGAACAGGTTGTTGGCTGGGGTTTGGGACAATAGGGGAAGGCTGGAGTGTTGGATTAAAGAAGAAATAAGGAGACTCTTGGGTGGTGGTGATTATGTTTATTATCTTGATAGTGTTCAGAGCATTTATAAGTACATATAAATATAAGAAATTATCAAATAATACACTTTAAAGTGTATGACAATTATACTGCTATATATCTCTTTAAAAACAAAGTTGGGGTAAAAATGGGAGTTCATAACCCACTTGAATCTAATGTATGAAATATGATATGTCAAGAGTTCTGTAATGTTTTGAACAACCAATAATAAAAAAACAATAATTTTAGCATACTTGTTTAAAAAAAAAAAACAACAAAGCACTGAGGAGAGAGAAGTGAATGTTTCATTTGCATGGACAAATCTTGACCCTCAAAATACATCAACTCTGCATTCAAAATTGTAGGAAACCAATAGCAGGCAAGAAATTTGGACCTGTTAGGAAGAGTGTATAATTCTAGGCGCAGTGTTTTATCTGTGACCATTTAAAAGAAGGCTTATTGTCTACACAGTAGAAGCCATCCTGGTCTCAAACTAATTTGTCCAATCTCAGCCCATTTTTTATTTGGAACAAAATCAATTTTGTAGAAAAGTGAAGAGACCTATATGATGAATACTTATATACCTACTAAAAATGTTAATAGTTAGGTTTTCTATTATTTATACTTCATTGAGGCTTAGTATTTTAATAAAGCCATCCATCACACCATTAAACACAGAAAAAAGAAAAAGAAAGTCCACTTATTTCCAGCATTTATTCAACTGCACTTAATTTCACAACTAAAATCATTAATATTTTTTAATGTAGAACTGAACATAAGTATAATGTTGAAGCCAATTCATTTTATAAACATTTCATTTTAGGGACTGCCTGACTTAAAAGGTTGCAAAATAGCCCTGAAGATTTTCAATTGTTGGTTATCGATTATCTTGGTTTTTGCAATGAAAATATATGCTTCCCATATTGCTTTTTCTATAAGAGCATGTGGTTCATACTTAAAAACTATGGTTGTAATATTTATAGTCAATGTTTTTTTATAATCTTAGGAACAAGTTATAGCAAAGAAATAATTTTCATCTTACTGCCTTGAGTCATAAAGATGTGATAAAAAGGTGAAATATATGTTAGATATTATAATGTGAGATTGTAGTTTTAAAAAGTAAAACAGTATATACTACATACTCTGACTGTAGATGAGAAAGAATTGACTCTAACTGTCTTTGTATTTTCACTCCAGATACAATTTTTATTTATAAATTTAAACAAAGAAAAGAAGACAGATTTGACAAGTGGAGGAAAGTAAAGATTTCAATACATGTGCATTTTCTAATTGGCTTAAATTTGTTGAGTTAAACTAGAGTGTGAAACTACTGAGTCCTGCAGTCTTAGAGGGACCCTAAAACTTTCAATCTTTTTACCTCTAGTAATCCCACAAAATGCTCATGATGAATATTCAAGAAAGATCTCCTATGGCTCTGGCAGTAGAAGGAAGAATAGTCATTGTGAAATATACCTAGAATGTTCTGCACAACAAATTCCATTCTCCAAAGGAACAGACTTTACCAGATCTTTATCCCAGCTGGTTTAAAGTGATTTGTTCCAGTCCAGCTCTCTTAGCCTTCTTCTGTCCTCTAATGGATGAAAAACTTGCCACATGATTGAAGAAAAGCTTGCAATTTTTTGTTTTCAGACGAGTAACCCAGGAACATTTACATAAACAATGAGATGTACTTTAAATTATTAGAACATTTCCTATCTTACACAAGTTAGTATCATAACAAGATGGCTTCACTATAATGGCAAAAGATTGCAGCTCAAAGAGTTACAAGAATCTGAATTCCTCTCAGGAATAGTACTTTGGGGAACCCAAAGTCAAGAGAGAAGCGAAAAACAAGCCTAGTAGATGAAGACAAAAATCTGTGGCTCCAACACTTATAGCAAACTTCAAGCACAGCTAAACTTCCAGTCAGATGACCATGCATCCTCACATTTAAGGCATACTTACTTACCTCACCTCCTATTAGCCATTACATGTCTAGTTTTCAAAACTATATTATGTCATGTTGAAAAACAAGATAAAACAGAATGAGGAATCAAGAGAAATAATAATTAGATTCAGATATGATACATATGATGGAATTAGAAAACAGAGAAATTATTTATTTTTAAATAAATTTTATTTTGTATTTGAGGCTTATAACATGATGCTACAGAATTCATATGAATAATAAAACATTTACAATAATGAAGCAAATTAGCTTATCATCTCACACAGTTACTCTGTGTGTGGGTTTTTTTTTTTTGTGTGTGTGTGTGTGTGTGTGTGACAAGAACAGTCAAGATCTACTTACTTAGCAAAATCTCAAATAAAAATATTACTATACTCCTCATGTGAGAATTTAAAACAATTCTGATTAATATGATAAAAGCTCTGAGTCCTTTCAGACTATTAGCGCAAAACTCCATAAACTGGGTAGCTTATAAACAATAGAATTTATTTTTCACAGTTCTTGAGTCCTAGAAAATTCAGAATCTTGTGAGGACTCTTTCCTTGTTTAGATGATGTACAGATGATGTATTTTTGTCACATCTTCAATGGTGGAAGGGGCAGAGCAGCTTTCCCTGGCTAATTATATGGCCCTAAGATTCACTCTCATGATTTAACCACTTCCCAAAGTCCCACCTTTTAATAGCATTGCATTAGCAGTTAGGTTTTCACATATGAACTTTGGTAGGACATAAGCATTCAGATACCAGCCAAAAATAAATGAAAATGTAGACAGCACATAAAAATAGTTGGATAATTTTAACTGAGACATGAGAATATTTAAATAAAATTTTAGAAATTAAATACTGAATAAAAAATAGACAATGGCTTTGACAGTCTCATCATTAGACAGGACATTGTTGAGAAATGAATCAGTGAGTTTGAAAATGTCAATAGAAAATTTGACAACTAAAATGTATAGAGAAAAAAGAATTAAATATCAGAAAAAATACCCATCCAATAACTGTAACAAAGTACACCTAATTGGAAGACCAAGAGAAAACAGAGAAGAACTTATGTGATATAATTATTAATGAAAATTTCCCCCATACTACTGACAGCGGACACAGGAAGCTTAGAATAAATACCTAAAAACTATACTTAAGTATATCATATTTACGTTATTTTTTTCCCTTTGTAATCAAAGTACCTGATAAAAACTACTTAGAGGAAGAAAAGTATAATTTGGGCTCATGGTTTCAGATGTTTGGTTCATCGTCAGTCAACTCCATGGCTCTGGGCCTTAGGTGAGGCAGACCATCAGGGTGGAAAGGTACAATATGATAAAGCTTCTCAGATCATGGCAGGGAACACAGAGAGAGTGTGATGATCTAGGGACAAAATATATACCTAAAGGCATGTTCCTGGTGGGCTGCTTCCTTCAGCCACACCAAAACTGTCTACAGTTACCACCCAATAATGTATTCAAATTATTAATCCATGAAATAAATTAATCCACTGATGAGGTTATAGCTCTCAGAATCTAATCATTTCACTTTGGAACACTCCTTCATAGCCTAACATATGAGCTTTTCATATACAAACCATAAAATTCCACCCCATGACCCCCCAAAGCTCATGTCCATCTCACAATGGAAAATGCATTCAGTCTCTCTCCAAGATCCCCCCTAATATTAACAGTTTCAGCATTGTCCAAAGTCTATCTGAGACTAATGTCAAACTCTTGGCTATGAGCCACTGTAAAGATCAAAAACAAGTTCCATTTATCCAATATCCAATGGCACAGAGTAAACATTCCTTTTCAAAAACAACATAAAAGGGTCAGAGAAAGAAGGGATGGGAATAAAACAAGAACTAATCCCAGCACCTTGTGGCTCCAAATCTGGCACCTGGGGCATTGTGGTGAGGAGATGTGAGATCCAAAGGACTTATGCAGTCCTGTTCCTATGGCCTTGCTGGTAGTATCCCACATGGTCTCTCTCTTAGGCTGGTATTGTGCATAATCAACAGCTTTCCTTGACAGACCTTCCACATTACTGGAATCTTTTAATTCTAGGTATCCCCACTACAGTTTCTGTTTCATTCACATAGTTTCATGTATCACCCTCTCATGGGATGCATGCAAGGATTTTGACACTGTTTCATTCTGCCTGGCCTCCCAGTTTTCCTTTGAAATTTTGGTACAAGCCTACATGAATTCCTAACTCCAGCATCCTGCATTCCTACAGAAAGATCACATTATGGAAGATGCCAATGTTTGCCTCCAACCAGAGAAGAGAGATGGACCCTCTTGAACCATGGCTACAGCAATCTCTCAGTGCCAAAGTAGTTGAACATGCTGAAAGGAATCCTGGGGAAACACCTTCTTATTCAACTCTGTGAAACCAGGTTGATTCCATGGTCTATTTTCAAAGGAGTTCTTACTTTTTTATTCTGGGGCCTTACTGTTTTCTGAAATGTCCTCAAGGAATCATTCCTATTGTTTCTGTGCAAACTACTTAGCATGTTTTCAGAGGTGGTAATATCTTCAGCAACCTCACTTTCTTTGACATCAATTTTACACATGCTGCTTCTCTAACCAAACTGAAAATTTTTCAAATTCTTACTCTGTTTTTTTCTCCCAATTTTCATAGAAAATCCGGTTTTAAAGCTGAAATCAATATAAGATTATTTAAAAAGAAAATCTTATTCAGAAACCGCAAAATAAAGAAGTGAAATAAAGTATTTAAAGCATTGGAAAAAAACAAAATTAAACAAAACAAATCTAGTGGGTCCATACTACAAAAATGGAGGGGAAATAAAGACTTCTGAGATAGACAAAAGATAAGGTATTTATAACCAGTAAGTGTGTTATACAAGTAGTGTTGGAAGCTATTCAGGAAAGAAGAAAATCATATACATCAGAAATTCATATCTACTTAAAGACTAAAAGACTATCAGGGTGTTTTTTATTCTTAGTTGAAAACTGCTGAAAATAATAATAGCAAAAATTGCGGGCTTATAAAATATAGGTAAATAAAATAGAAGACAGTAATATCATAAGAGTAGAAGAAACTGGAAATATTCAGACACAAGGTAAACTCACAATTGAGATTTGTGTTCTTATAATATAAAGAAGCCCTCAGAGAACTGCATTGCCACTTTTACTATTCCACTATTTCCTTGCACTCTTTATGAATTTCTAAAATATTATTTGAATGTAAACTTTGTGACATATATGTGATATATGTACATATATCACATATATATATAACACACACATACATGTACTGTTTTAAAGGAAGCATTATTGATATACTAAATGAAGAGATAAAATATAATAATGTAAAATATGCCAAATGTCTTCTTTGATATAATGAGAGCAACTAAGAACAGAGCAGGGAGGAAGAGCAGGAGGAAAAGATTAACATTAAACCGAGACACGAGGTGGGAGGGAAAGGGAGAGAAAAGGGAAATTGTATGGAAATGGAAGGAGACCCTCATTGTTATACAACATTACATATAAGAGGTTGTGAGGGGAATGGGAAAAAAAAACAAGGAGAGAAATGAATTACAGTAGATGGGGTAGAGAGAGAAGATGGAAGGGGAGGGGAGGGGGGATAGTAGAGGATAGGAAAGGTAGCGGAATACAACAGTTACTAATATGGCATTATGTAAAAATGTGGATGTGTAACTGATGTGATTCTGCAATCTGTAGTTGGGGTAAAAATGGGAGTTCATAACCCACTTGAATCTAATGTATGAAATATGATATGTCAAGAGCTTTGTAATGTTTTGAACAACCAATAAAAAAAATTTAAAAAAGAAGACAGTTTCAAAAATTATAGATTAATTAATTAATCCAACTGTATAAAGAGTTTAAATGTGAATTGTCTACATACACTAAATAAAATATGTCTACATACACAATGAGAGTGAGTTTTTAAAAATGTAAATGCCAAACTCATGTAGAGAAATAGGGAAATATCTGTTATGTCAAGAATCATCAGGGGCTGGGGTTGTAACTCAGTGGTAGAGCAGTTGCCTAGCATGTGTGAGGCACTGGGTTCTGTTCTCAGCAGCATATATAAATGAATAAAATAAAGGACCATTGACAACAACAAAAAAAAGAAAAAAAGAAGAAGAAAGTTTATTAAAAAATAATTAAAGAATGCCAAGAGGAGCTGTATTAATTTTGCACAAAGCAGATTTCAGAACAAGTCAATGATCAAGATTAAAGGCCAACAAATAATTATAAAGGGATCAATTCACCAATAAAACAGCAATTCTTAATATGTATCCTATTAACAACACAGCCTTAATATATATGAGGTAAGAATTGAAGGAACTAAAAGCAGGTATCAACAAATTCACTATTATAGTTGGGGACTTCCACAACCTCTTCCAGAAAATAGAAGGGGAAGTAATACTTCCTAACTTATTCTAAGAAGTGAGCATTACTGTAACATCAAAGCAAGGTAAAGTCTATGCAAAAAGTAAATCTGCCATTATATATATTTTTTCTGTAAATATAGAATATTAATTCAAAAGTCCTCAACAATTTTCAGTAAATCAAAAATATTAATGTATACAGAATTATATACCATGACCCCTAGATGTGAATGGCTTAATATTTGACATAATTAATGTTATCTATGAAAAAGAAACATCATATGACCATATGAATTCATGCAGAAAAAGTATCTGACAAAATCCAAGAGTCATTCACAACAAAAATTTTCCATAAACCAATAATAGAGATATACTTCTTCCATTCGATCAAGAACATGTACAAAATCCCTGCAGCTAGTCTACACAATGGTGAGGAACTGGACAATTTCCTGCTAGCATGAGGAGTAATGCCAGGATGTCATGTTTTATACATCTGTGTAATATTTTACAGGAAGTTTCAAAAAGTGCATTATGAACCCAGAAGGAAATAAATGAGATAAAGTTTATAAGAAACAAAATTCCTTTCACCAATGTCATGATTGTGTATATAGAAATTCCTAGAGAATTGATTTTAAAACAAAATAAAAACATCTTTTTAAGCTAATAAGCAAGCCCAGGATTTTAGAGATACAAAAGTCCATTGTCTTCTTATATATAAGAATAAAACTGTGCTTGAAATTTAAAACAAAAATATCATTAACTATAGGGCCAGAAAAATAATGTTTATGTATAAATTGAACAAAATAAGCACAGCATGTAGGTGCAGAAACATATGTAACTATGATGAAAGAGATGAGAGAAATTCTAAATAAATGAAGAATTATCTCATATTCATGGAAATACCAGTCAGCTATTTTATAGATATGAATGTAATGACTCAAAGGTTTCTAAAAAGGCAAAAAATAGGATAGCCAAAATAATAATGAAGAAAAAGAACAAAGTTGGAAGATTCACACATTTTATCTTATTTATCTATTATACTTACTAAAAATGACTTACTATTCTCAAACTTACCGAAAGAAAAGTGAAGAACCCGGAGACATATGAGGGAGAAAGGAGAGACCGAGTCTACACAGAGATACACACAGAGTGTTTATTTGTCAGAGCTGACAAATAAAGACCATCTCTCCATAGATGGAGAGAGGCAAAACAGGCTTGGGTTCAAGACTTTTATGGGGCAGGCTCAGGAATCAGAGTTGGGCTGGTCTTAATGTAGGCAGTTAAGGGTTAGGTTGGTGTGAGGGAATGGTGAGCCTTTCTCCAGAAAGCCCTTGGGCTGGAAAGGGAAACTTTTTCTTAAAATGGCTGCTATCAATTAAGATACCCATCCAGATGCTAAGCAAGGAAATTACACTTACTATAATGTGATAGTCATGAGATGGCATAGCTTCTCTGAAAGAACAGACCCATAGACCAGTGAAATAAATAGGAAACCCATAACAAAACCCATACAAATAACAGTCAAGTCAAAACACAAACTCATGGGGGTCCATAGAACTTATGTGCTAAGTCCATAGACTTAAATGTAATACTCCAAACTTGAAAATTTACAGAAGGAAACATAAAGGAACATTTACATGACTGTCCAATCAATGTGGAGTTTTGTTGTTGTTATTGTTTTGTTTTGGGGGGGGAGGGCGTTGAACTCAGGAGCACTAGATCACTGAACCACATCCCCAGACATATTTTGTGTTTTATTTAGAGACAGGGTCTCACTGAGTTGCATAGCACTTCACTTTTGCTGAAGCTGGCTTTGAACTTGTGATCCTCCTGTCTCAGCCTCCTGAGTGGCTGGGATTACAGGCTTGCACAACCATGCCCAGCGAATCAATGCTTTTGTAAATACTAAAAGCACAACAAAATAAAATTGGTAAATAAGACTTTGTTAAAATTTTAAAATTTTTCTTTAGGAAATACATCAAAACAGACTATAAAAACACTTTAATAACACATTTAAAGGAATTTATGCAGATACACAAAGAACTCTTAAACTCAATAATAATAAAACAAAGAGAACAATTGAATAATGGGCCAAAGATCTTAACCAACATTTCACAAAGAATGTATGCAAATGGGAAATAACCATATAAAAGGATACTTCATGTCATTTTTCATTAAAGAATTTCAAACTAAAACAAAAATGAAAGGCTACTTCACATCTATTAGAATGGCTAAGATCCAAAAATCTGACAGTGTCAGTTGCTGGCAAGGGTACAGAGCAACAGAAACTCTCACTCATTGCCTTTGGGAATGCAGAAAGACACAGCCACTTTAAAAACAGTTTGGCAAATTCTGGAAAAGCTACACATTTCCTCCACCAAGACCCACCCCCCCGAAAAAAAATCCAGCATCCTTCATCCTACACACATACACTACTGAAGTGAACAAATATGTTCACATATACTGAAGTGAACAAATATGTTCACATAAAAAGTTATATGTGGTTGTTTATAGCAGCTTTACTTATAATTGCCAAAGACTAGAAGCAACCAAGATGTCCTTCAAAGGTGAATGGATAATTAAACCATATGTCAACAATGGAATATTTTTCAATCATAAAAGGAAATGACTATCAAATCATGAAACAATATGGATGAAAATATTAACTAAATATGACTTTAAAATATTGGCCTCTTTAAGTGGAAGAAACTAATCTGAAAAAAGTGGTATATTCTGACACGAATTTTTGACATTATAGAAAATCTAAAATTGTACAGACGGGGCTTAAGTCAGTAGTTGTTGGGGTTTAGAGTATGGGAGAAATGTTAAATAAGTGAAACACAGTGGATATTTAAGAGCAGTGAAATTATTATGTATGGAACTATAGTAGTAGATACATGGCATTATGCATTTGTCAAAGCCTGGTGGAAATTTATAGTACAATTAGTATACTAATATATGCAAATATTTAACAAAATCTTTTAAGAGGTCATTGGATTCCAGGATGGAACGCAGAATATGACCAAACCATCTAATAGAATTACAAATGTATAATCGAACCTCACAAAGGAGAGTAGAGAGGGAAAGTGCTGACCTTATGACTTTGGAAATGATTAGTGCTTGTAAGATGAAAGATTAAAAACAATGAAAGAAAAAAAAGAAGGAAAACTACACAATCACTGAACTCCAGTTATTAAAGTAGTTTCTCACAGTGGTATATGTTAATGATTCTCAGACCACTCTTCTTGGATGATCTGTTGTGGGTGCAAGAATTCTGAATGTTAAAGTGGGTACTTACAGACACACACATGTAACAGGGAAGAATTATCCATGTATAATGCATTAGAGTTGGAGATAAAAATATAATATCATGTTTAACTTTATATTGGTACAAATGGTTTCATGTAGACATATAGATATGTTTATACACACTGGTTAGTGTGCACATATATTTCTCCTTGCTCTGTAGCTAGTTTGGCCTTAAAATAATGATACCCAGTAACACTCAGATATTGGTTTCTAATAACATTCTACAAAAAAAAAAAAAAAAAAAAAGAATCAAGTCTCTTTGGAAAATTGTTTGATTCTAGAAGTGAATTCTAGGAGTGGAAAATTGTTTGATTCTAGGAATAACATATTTTAGTTAGATTTTTCACTGCTGGGACTAAAGGATCTGACCAGAACAATTGTGGTGGAAGAAAAATTCATTGGGGGACTCAGGGTTTCAGAGGTTTCAATCCATAGACAGCAGACTCTATTCCTCCAAGCTCAAGGTGAAACAGAACATCATGGTGGAATGAAACATACAACCACAAACCGATGAGTCTGCAACATCTTGTAATATCAAAATATAAGGAAAGGCTTACAAAGAAACAAACAAAAACAAAGAAAAACAAAACATTTGTAAACTGAGAATAATAGAATGATAAGGATACAACAAAGAGACAGAGAAGGCAAATGAAGGAGCACTCAGTGATCAAAACTGGAACATTATAAGCAACAAAACAAATGAACTAACTTTGGATTATTACCCCAGGTATAGAACAATCTATGAATTTATGTTGATATCAGTAAGTGATGAATTATAGAATAGGAGATAGTAGAGAAATTCCATGTGAAATTACAGATAATGTGTGGATACTCCACTCTCCTAACTCCCCACACCTTCAATGTGACCTTGTGGTAAAGACTTCTTTCCAAAGAGTGCAATTTGGGAAAGTGGAAAGAGACTTCAGAGAGGTTAAATCTGACAAGTACTGTGCCTTCCATGTTATCAAAATCAGCATAAAAATCACAAATCATATTGATAGTGTGTCACCTCAATATATTCATATATAGTTTCATGAAACTAGCATGTAACATTTGTGGCCTTCCTTCCAAAACAAAATAAAAAATAATCCAATCTAATCTGAAGAGAACTTCAGAAAAATTCCAAAATGGACACATTCTGCAAAAACCTGATCAATATTCCTCAAAAAGTTCAAGGTCATCTAAAATAAATAATGTCTGAAAAATTGTCACAGCCAAAAGGAGCTTAAAGAGACATGACTACAAAATGTAATGTGAAAACCTGCATGAGATATTGAAATAGAAAAAAGACATTAGGTTAAAACTAAGGAAATATGAACAAGATGAAAATTTTTAATTAAAAATAATGTAAAAATATTTCATTATTAATTATAACAAACATACCCCAGGAATAATGTAAGATGTTAACAAGAAAAAAACATGCCTAAGAATTTTCTGGACTAACTACCCAGTAATTCCATAAATTAAAATTTTTATAAAATAAAAATATTAAAAAGTATATATTATAGAAATATATGAAATTCAGACATTGTTGGACTCTTTAAAATTCCAATTAGGCAACTATAACTCAGAAATTTATTCTGTTCCATTCTCCTCCACCAAAAGTGTCCCTTTGATGGTAATTTTGTAGCTCTTCCCATCATTGAAAGAAATAAACAATTCCTGTAAAAATTAAAACAGATTCTTTGTTTCTTTTTTCTTATACATAAACATAGCAATCCTGTGACCTCATTATATGACTCAGTATCCTTATAAACAGTAGAAAACTACAGTATCTAATTACAAAAACTTTGGGAACCTTGCCCAGCTTTTCATGCTTTGAGAGTGATGGGTCCTAGTGCAGACTTCTGCATGTTAGAAAATTTCATTGTGGCTGTCAGTGTTAAAACTGTCACCTCTGCATTTATCTGCACTAGCTTCTTGTTTTACTCAGCTTTTTCACTGCTGAGACTTAAGGACCTGACCAGAACAATTGTAGAGGAAGTAAAGTTTCTTAGGGGATTCATGGTTTCAGAGGTCTCAATCCATAGACAACAGGCTCCATTCCTCAGGGTAAGATGAAGCAGAACATGGTGGTGGAAGAGTGTCATGGAGGCTCGTATGATGATCATCAAGCAGAGATAGATAGATAGATAGATAGATAGATAGATAGATAGATAGATAGATAGATAGATAGATTTTCCAGATATGTATATATACCCCAAAGCCATGCCTCCCAATGACCCATCTCCTCTAACCAAGCCCACCTTGCCTTCTGTTACCATTCAATAAATCCCATCAGGTGATTAATTCACTAATGGGGTTAAGGCTTTCATAACCCAATCATTTCTTCCCTGAATCTTCTTGCATTGTTTCACATGTGAGCTTCTGGGGGATACCTCACATCCAAACTGTAACACTTATCAAGTCTGCTTCTGTGTTCCCAGCCAAAGCCTCAGTCTTTTTGGACTGCCTCTATTTCAAATGGAAAGCAAGCCTATGTTTTATGACTCCTTCCAAGATTTAAAATTAAGTTATCATCTTTAAACCAGATAAATTGAGCACCTAACTTGGATTCTGGTGGGATTTTAGTGACATCTCTATCCTTCCTCCTGAAACTTCTCATATTGTCCCAGTGTGTGCAACCAGGACTCCATCTTAATTTATTCTCTCTCGGCTTCACTGTGTTTGAATTGCCTACCAGGAGAACAGTCCTGCTCTCAACTCATTGAATAGTCTTTATCATTGAATAGTCTTCTTTTCCTATCAATTATTAGTCCTTTCCCAGGGAATGGTTAACTGACAAAGCAGTAAGAGACCTTTCCCAATACATTCATAAGCTGGTCCCTCCCTTATTTTGCACTATCTCAATTTCAAAGGTAATGGCTGTAATTAAGGCTGAGATAGATTTATTACTATTGAACCCCTTCCTTTCTTTACCATAATTCAAACTAAAGACATTTTTTGTTTATTTTTCAACATGCAGAATATATTATTGCTAGCTCACTCAATTTTCACAACAAATCTGAATGGTAGAAGGTGCTATTAGTGTTGCCATGTTACAGATAAGGAAACAGAGGTGAGGAAGGTTAAGATCCAGCTCTGAACTCATGTCTCTGTCACTACAAATCCAGGGTGCTAAGGTAACATTAAGGCACTTTTTTTTTTTCAGTTATACCTTTGTTGCAGAAACTTATGCAATCAAATCCCAGTATTAACTTACAACATAATATGGGTTTGAATATGCCATGCTGATGGTAGCAATGACTAAATGCAACTGAGCTAAATCCCTTGCTTAAAAGTTTCTAAATAGATAGAAATATATTAATGTAAGCATAACTATGTAAATATGCTTGTATAAGTGTTTTAATCAACAGAAGCAACAGTTTTACTGTTTATAATTTAGAATAGAATAACATACAACATTCAATATATGCCAGCACTATTGACTCTGTGAGAACAGGAAAGGAAATGCAAAACAAAGAAGTGGTGGGGGTCCACAACCATTGTGGATATGTAGAAATCACTTGTCTTGATAGTTTTGGTTAAATTTTGATTCATCAGTGACCAATCATAGATATAGCATTTTATGGTAGATAAATATAATTTTTTAAATACTCACATCTCCTTGCATGTTTTCATTGCATTATTTGTTATATTTCTGTTATAATATATTTTTATAGCTTCTACTTCTGCTCTTACTAAAAGCCACTCAGGGATGAGCAGAAACTTTTAACATTCACAGAGTACATATTAATGGAAAATGTTTTGGGAAGAATATTACACAAAAATCAGTAAAGCTATAGATACTATTTTTATAATCATAAATGGAAAAATACAAAAAGTCATCATTAGTCCCCACAGTGACTGACATTCTGCCAAACCTCAACCTCTCCCATGGTGCCTATCCAACTATGTAGCATAGAAATGCACTGTGCTAAGGATTATTCCCCAAATTTGCAGCACAGAATACAGAGGTCATGTAAATAAAAACAATCATTCAAATTGCTACGATTAGAAAGTGGTGGAATCAGAATAAAAATTTAATTTCTCAGATTCCTATTAGGTGCTGTCCTCTTATACCATCCTGTTTCCATTCTTCATGTTATGATTAATGTTCAAGGTCTGAGGACCACGTTTTTAGGAGAAGTGCTTCTGAATGCATGAGAGTAATCCTGCAAAGTTCTGAATGTTCATGTTTCTCCCAAAAATTAGTATTTGAAAATTAACCATCAATACGATGGTATTAGGAAACAGGAATTTTTGAAGGTGATTAGGTCCTGAGATGGAATGCTTATTAATATGACTACTTTTCTAATGGAAGAGACCGGAGGCAGCTTTTTTTTTTTTGCCTCCTCCACCATCCACCATCCACTGCCATCAGTGAATTAGAAAGTAGGGCCTTGACAGACTGAATCTGCCAATGCCTTGATCTTGGACTTCCCAGACTCCACAACCACAGGAAAGAAATTTCTGTTGCCTGTAAGCTATCCAGTTTATGTTAATTTGTTATGACATCCAGAATGGTCTAATAGTTATCTCTTTTAAGGAGCAAAAAATTCTGAAATAAAGAGGGTGAATAAAAAGCATAGATTGGGCGAGTATGGTAAGGGAAGATGATGGAGTGGTATTAGGACTGAAAACTGAGCGCTGTGAGGAACCATTCCTATAAGAGATATGGGAAAAGCAAAATGCCAACATGAGGCTAGAAGGAGCTTGGCAAGTTGAATGAAGAGGAAGGAAGCTACATTTCTAGGGCATAGAGAGTATTCTCATACTAATAGTAAATAGTCTAGGGAGTGTGTAAATATTTTTAGACTACTGAAGAAGCAGGAAAAAATTAAGAAGTTATAAAAATAGTCATAAGAAAAAGGGTGAAAGTGGATTAATTTAAAGTTATACAAGAAAAAATGAAGTGAGAAAATTCAGAACATTCATTAAAGAACTTGGCAATTACCTGAATGACTGCATGAAGGGAAAGGACAAATCAAGATTGACTTTAGAAACTTTGTTTGAATGAGTTGGTATCTGATTTTCCAATCAAGAAACTGGAAAAGACTAATGAAAAGATAGTTTGGGGATGAAGAAAAGAATTAGGGATTTATTCCCAGACATCTTCTGTTTGAGAAAACTAGTACACATCAATGTGGAGATATCTACTATATAGTTATATTGAAGAGTTTGGAGTTTAGGAGATGAGTAGAAGATGTAGGAATTATTTTATCAAGCATGTGGTCATATTTAAAGCCATGTCTTGAATGGATCACTTAGAAGTGGAGAGATACAATTAAATAGAATGTATCTGAGGCAACCAGTATATAGCAATAGAAAGACACTAAAACTTGAAAAAAAATCAGAAGCAAGAAGATGACCACTGGGTAAAACATTGTTGAGAAGCTGACTCAGATGAAGCTAGAAAAGTAGGAGACAAAAACAAGATTGGATAGGGTTTGAATGGAGGATGCAAGCCTTTTTTATTCAAAATGGCAAAAGTAGTGAAGGGTATTGCATATCTATTTCCTAAGATTTATAGGAACATAATTCTCACAATGTAACCCATGATAATCTAGAGAGAAGGTAAGTCCATTGGTGAAAGAGGAAAAGGAATACATTTTTTTAAAGATTGCTAGCTAATGGAAACATGGTTGCTAATGATGCAGAATGTCAAAGTTACAACCAAGATGAAATAAAGGAACTATAGCAGAGGAAGAAGCTGGTCTGCCTGGGCAGGATGAGTAAGAAGAATATGGATTTAGTGAGCACAAGTACAATGTGAGGTATATGTCTTAGTTCATTTTCTATTGCTAGAATTGAATAACTATTAATCGATATATTGAAGAACCTGTCACTTGGCATATAACTTACTAGAACCAAGTTTTATTTCTGCTTTTGCCAGACAAGAATAAGAAAATAGATCTCTAAAGAGAGGGTGACTTAGTGGAAGAAATATTGCTTCTCAGACTTCAAATACATGAAAAATTCCCAGGAAACTAGTGGTTCTATTATGGATCTGAAAATTCTATATTCAAGTAGGATTCCAGGTGATTCTGATACAGTATTGTGAATCAAGCACTTTGAATACCATCACACTGGAAGGTAGTGCTTAAATATGTAAACTATATACTGCTAATTTAGTAATCCTAAAAAGAGTGAAAAGAAAAGAAGGATATTTCAGTTTAGAACCATTGTAGAACTTTGAATAGTGAATGAAGACTTTGGAGTTGCTTGATTGGATGCTTAAAAAGCTACACAAACTTCAGAAATCAAATGAACGAATCAAACAAACTAATGGTGACATCAGCATTATCCATTGGGATGATAGGGACATGGAGTTTGGAAGGAGAACTTTTATGTACATAAAATTGCCATGTGACTTAATGCAGACATTTCTGATATTACTTCTAAATGTTCTCAGGTGTTATTTACATTGAGTTTTTAAAAACCTAATCACTATCTTTGAACTTGGATGTAGTAGTAAACGCACTTGTGAATGTATAGGAAATCTGCTAAAATGAATTTGGCTGGATGAATCTGTCACTTTTTTCAAATGTTGACAAAAATAAGGTCAATAAAAATAAATATGGGATCATAAAGTAGCAGAAATCTTTGAAATCCTGAGCTATTTCCTACAGGTAATTTTAACATTGAAGTGAAAATTTATATTTACATTTTGAGGAATTTGGTGGTACCTACGTATTTTGTAGAATTTTAATGTGATCATGGAGAAAAAACAAGTGTTCTTGTAATAAAATGTAAATTCCTTAATTGATTGTTCCATATTAGATTCTTAGGATTTTTTACTCCTAAGTAATTACATTTATTTTTTTATTTTTTATTTGAAAACTCAACTTTATTTACAAAAGTTCTATCAACAAAGATGCCATTCCACCCCTTCAAAATAACTGATAATTTTCACAAAAACCATTTACATAGTTTAAACCTTTCTACATAAAACCATATTATGGGATAAGCAAACAACCTTACAAGATGATTCAAGACATATAAACAAAAAATAAAAAAACAACATCTAGCATGAATGCTCTATTGACAGAATGAAGAATTAAGAATCACACTTTTTAATGTGCTGCTCCACCAAGAAATGGAAACATGATAATATTTTGGGAGGTAAAGGCTTCACAATAAACAGTCTTCTTACATAGGATGGTTTAGTTGTGAATATTTAGGGTTGATACTGCAGGCTAATATTTATGCTGATTTTATAAAATAAGTCATCATCATTGTAAAAAGGGTACAGACATTTCTATACAGATTTTTCTACCAATGAAAATGCAGATATTGGCTTGATCTCCTTATTCAGGCTAATTAATAAAATGCATAAAAAGAACTTGAGACCACAATCATCAGGTGACTCACAAAATTAGAATTTTCCCTGAAATCAAAGAATATTATCCTTTATAGTATATATAAATTTTAATTCTTCATAACAAGACCATATAGACTATTTAACCAACAGTTTAAAATAAAATTATCCAAATTACTTATTTACCATTTACATGTGATAATTACTTAAAAATTCTTTAAATTTAATCTAGGGGGATAATTACTCTCACATCACAGCTAAGTCACGAGGAACTTCAAAATTTTGGAAAAAAATTCATCCCTGAGAAGTGAGAGAAAAACATCTAAAAACTCAAACAAACAACCCAGAGAGACAGTCTTGTACCCTTTAAACAATCTTTACCATAGCAAAAACTGTTATTAATAGCCAGCAGTCAGATGTATTTCAATCTTGGACAGCTACTACCTCTGGTGACTTGATCTTTCTGTAATAAACTGCAAGTGCAGTATTAAAAAAAAAATCAGATTAATAGAAACTGGTTTTATTTTCAATTTTACATTTGTGTCAAGTGCAATATCAGCCTGCAAAGAAATGAATATTCTAGTAATGACTGAAATAATAACTTCACTGGCATCTCTTCTTCTGGGTCTCCATTTTTCCCATTGTTGTTCACCTAAATAACAAAAGCAGTACGACAGCAACTGAGTTTACTATTATCAATGGCACTCACATCACAGTTCTTACAGATCGAATCAGGTTCCTTAGCTGAGACTTAATTCCTGGTTCCTCTTCAAATCCACCAATTCCCTGGTCCGTTCCCCAGCCAATGTTTTTAAGGAAGCGCTCCTCCTGCAGCAGGGCAATGGCGTTGACACACAGCAGGGCTGCCTGAAGTGGTGAATACAGGGTAAAAGCCATGATCACCTGGAGCCTTGGCGAGGCCCAACTGAACCCTCTCCCGCCAAGTAATTACATTTAAAACTTGCTTTTAAACCAGATATTAGCATAAGATGTCCCATATCATTACCTAAGAGAAAAAGCAACCAGTACAAATAAGATTTATACCAGTAGCCAAAGGGTGTATGCATTTGTTATGTATATTTTTCATTTCATGAGAGAAATAGGTAGGTGTTATCTGCAGTTAAAGGAAATAGGTGAGGATTATTTTTTCACAAACAAAAAACAATCAATAGGATCTTTTTATATCTATGAAACTTTCAGTGATCAAAGTATTAAAATAATGCCTTTGGACCTTTCCATTACATTTAACTAATTTTCATTAAGAAGTTATCACATATGAACCAACTTTTCTATCTTTAACCTTTAGTTGTGAATTAAAAGGGTAAATGTTTAGAATGATTTTCCAACTTTCCTAGAATAAGATTTCTGGTAATAGTATAAAACAACAACAACAACAACAACAACAACAACAACAACAAACAATCATGCCATGACAAGGGCTGCTCTGAATTAATAGTTTAGTTTGATCATCAGAGTTGAAGAACTGGCTAGTAGGAATAATGTGATGTCAATCAAAGATTCTCAAATAACTGAAACAAACACAAGTTGCTCATCTTGCCATCTGACCCTAATGACCCACATTTGGGCATTTTCAGTATCTGTGTTTGTTGGATGATCTTAGTTGTGGCTTTCAGCTCTCTCACATGACCACTCTCATAGGCAAAGCCAAGCATTTGCAAGACAACTGGCAGCTGGGAAGAGAAAAGAGTTCTGTAAGACTTTCATTTTAAAAAAAAGTTATGAAAAACTCAGTTGAATTTGTGTATTTATTCTTCAAAGCCCTGAAATAGCTCAATTTTAAATATCAAAAAAATACACTTTGTATTTCTTACATACTTGAATGTTAAAAATAGTGCTCCATAATCAGGAAATCTGGTTCCCATGTCATTCTGTCAAATAGTTGTTGCCTTCACCTATAAAATGCATGCAGTGTTGGGAGTGCCATGCCCAAGTTTAATTGACTTCAAAGGACATCCATTCAATGAGGAGAAACCTTCCTTTGGAAGGATATTGTTACAAGGCAAATCAATAAGGTTATTTGGAGGGGCTTTAAATTTTAGAGGCACTTTCTTGTAGCTCATTCTCTTATATACATCCAGATGCATACATTTTTGTGCACAGTGTATTCAAATTAATGCCTGCTTTCTTTGTGTGTATATATGTACATGTGGATATGGAAGCATCTTTTTAAAATGATAGCTATAATTAAGTCAGCTCATTAAGAATATTGTTGGTTTGCTCTAAATGAAATACACTTTGAATTAAATTGGAATTGTCATTTATATATGTGTCTTTTTTAAAAAAAGAAAACCTCCAAGTCATTCTCAAATGTCCTTGCTGCTCCTAAAAGACAAATAATTCTTCTAAATTAGTAAGACTTCTTTGGAGGAACTTTGCAATGATATGTTCCTTGCAATGAAAGTGGTACTTTCTACTTTAGATCTAGGGTTTTACCCTTGAAGTGTTAGTCTTTAGTTATTAAATCATGACAAACTCAGCAGTGAGGATAATACTATATGGTATTACTGAGTTTTACCTCTGCTTTCTTGTCATATTTGATTTCTTTATGTAAATGTAGTATTGGTAAGAAGATCATGTTAAACAAATAAAAATTAGTGTGGTTTCTGGTGACTTAAAACTCTCTTAACTTTTTAAATTATTTGACTGCTGACTTTGTGAAGATGGGTGTTTATGTGATTAGTCATCAAAAACTTCTTTAGCAATTCACATCAAATTTTGTTCTCTGTTTTCCAAAA
Source organism: Callospermophilus lateralis (assembly GCF_048772815.1). Taxonomy (NCBI): domain Eukaryota; kingdom Metazoa; phylum Chordata; class Mammalia; order Rodentia; family Sciuridae; genus Callospermophilus; species Callospermophilus lateralis. The sequence continues at coordinate 96,442,732 of NC_135312.1, read as the reverse complement.
ATAAGAAGTACTCCTGAATTAAATTTAATGTTATATTTTAATGTACTAAATTTAATGTTATATATAAATATATCATATCTAAAGATGAGGAGCTAAATCTCTCCCTCCTTATAAGATGATGATCAGTGAAGTAGGATTATTCTCTTGCTGAAGAACTATGTTCCTCACCCCCCAACCCCATCCATTTGGTTCTCACAGAAAGAAAAATGTCTTACACTGATATGGCATTTTCAAAAAATGCCATGTCCATGGCATGACACCTCAAGGCTCACCACAATGGTTCTCCCATTTCTCTAACCTTGTGAGGTAGCTCGTGCTTGTGTATACTCAGTCCAGGTGGAAACTGTCTTCTCACTCCAGAGCCTGTCTGGCTTGTTCACATAGCAGAGAGGGCATTACTTTTCTAAACCTGCTATAACCAAGTATCATAATTAGATGTCTTAGCACAATAGAATTAATTGTATTGCAGTTTGGAAAGCTACAAGTCCAGAATTAGCAAGATCCCACTCTCCTCATGTCTCAATGTAGAAGCCTTCCTTGCCATTTTCTAACTTCTCATCATGGCCAGAATCCTTGTTTTGCTTTGGCTCACAGCTGCATAAATTCAATCTCTTCCTCTGTCATTGTATGACCAACTTTGCTTCATCTTCTGTCTGTGTGTCTCTCTCCAAACGGCTCTTTTTGTTTATTTGGTTTAAATAAGGACACAATTTATATTGAATCAGGCCTACCTTGATTTATCTTATAATGGTTAAATCTGCATAGACCACATTTCCAAATGCATTCTGAATTACTATGAATTAGGAGTTCAACATATCTTCTTTTGGCAGTATCTTTCAACCATAATAGAGAATGAAGTTTTTTTCAACAAACTTTCAGAGATGAGGAGTGTACTGCTAGACACACAGAGCAGACAGGATTTTGTTGTTGCTATTTTTGTGTTTGTTTTAATAACCAGGCTCTGATGTCTTACATTTGCACTATTTATATTCTTTTAAAGTCAAATTATTATTTTGAAAATCATAAAAATATATTTATTGTCATTAAATATGCCATCTGTTATTAAATTTCAACAAAATGTGTGTCTTAAAATCAATGAAGCACCTCTCAGTTAATCCATCCCTAGGGACACTGCCATTTAAACAGGACAAGTCATTAAAAACCTGGTCTGAGATTTCTTTCCACATCATCTTCTCTCTATATATATCTCAAAAATTCAGTTTTAAAGCATGTTTCTTCCTTAGCCATTTGACTTCTGTGCATCTTTTAACCTAGTCCCCTGGAGCCTCAAGTTGTCTTGATCTATCCTAGGAAACAACAAAAAGCATTTCACTTTACAATAGTATCTATGTGTCAAGGAATGGCCTACTATTTTTTTTTCTTCCCTTCCATATGTCCAGCTCTGCTTCACTGAGATCTGGATATGTTTTGCTGCTACAGAATAGTACCTGCACATAATGTTTTCATGCACCATAAAAGTCATTTTGCCAGAAAGTGTCATTGATTTACTTGTGGCAATATAGGATTCCTTGATTAAGAGTTTGACAAATCCCCATTGAAGCTGCATAATAAATCAATCTTTTACTGGAACAGCCTGAGAGGGGGGGTAAGTGAAGATGCTATACATTAATACCTGGGGGAGAGTTACTAACCTCTGTTCTCTGGTGATCAATCACCTCTGCTGGGTTGTGCTGACAATGTCTGGAGGTCATCTGGTTAATGAGACAGCACTGTAAAATTCCTTTCCAGGATTACATTGTATCAGTCAATCATTAACACCCATATTAGACACCAAGAACCATTTGCTACTTTTTAGAGAAAATGCTGTGGAATATATCCAGTGCAGATTGATGATTACAAATGCATTACACAAAAACAAGAAAAGTATATAGCTGCTTTTAGGATGCTTCCATTAGGAAGAATTAAAACAAGATGGTATGAAGATTTTTTCCCTTCACTATCCTTCTTGAATAAACATTTATATTGTTCCATAGGACAGGAAAATAACCATTGAGAAATTACATTATTTTACAAAATTGATCAATACTGGAAATACTAATATTTGGTTTGAATTATAGATATTATTTCTTACAGGTTGGTATCCAGAACATGGCTGTGTGGGAATTATCACATCAAAAATATGTATACTTCTGAATCATGAAAAATGAGCTTAAAAACTAAAAATCTGTTTATATTATAGAGTTCTTTCTCTCCTTTCAAGACTTTTAATTTGAATATTAATTGTAGAAAATTGAAATGAGAGCATTTTTCCCTTTTACCTGTGAAGAAATGTGTGGAAGAGTTGGGACCAATGCACATGCAGGGTTTGATTTTATTCTCTGATAAGCAAAGAAAAATACTTCATTTCTTTGATATAAAAACGATAGACAGCATTCATACCTTCAACAATTGGAAAGTGGAAGTGGATGCTGACAAACTGTTTTTTAATAGCTTGCTTGCATTATAAGAATTTCAAATGATTCAAAACTCATATTCAATATTGGTTATTCTAAACAGGAAAGAGATAAACTACTTTTACTGGATATCATCCATTTATTTGATATAAGAAATATATATTTTATTTCAATGTATGTTTAAATAACTAACAAATTAAAAAAATAACTGTGAGCTACTATACTACATCTGTTTATGGCTTTTAACATATGAAATTGGTGTTGTTCTCCGGTTACCTAATTTTCTATATTCTCAAAGTATTTGAAATGTACTTTTAATTCAAGTATTTCTTGTTCTGTTCTGTATTATAGTTTCTGCTTACAGATGAAACTCTGCCAACACAGTGTGAATTATCACAAACACTGACATTCTCTTTTTTATTTACACAGAATTCATTGTAATTGATTTTAATTCAAATATGAAAATATTTATTGCATATCATAAATTACACATAATATGGCTTAATTCATAGTACTGGCAATATTTACTATATTTAAAATACTTTGAAATTTGCTTCTGTTTTAGCAATAATGTAAGCATTAAGTATCATGAATGAACCTTAAGTTGCACAACTTTCAGAATTACTTCCTAGCAGCCTTTTAAAAATATGTTTTGTAATTATAGATCCTGAGTGAATTATTTTATATTTTTTAACTTTGTTTTCATGTGCCTATCTTAAAATTCTGTGTACATAATTTAACCTAAAAGTGCTCTAGTAATCCTCTGTTTTCTGTGGTTGCTTTAGTTGTTTAAAATGGCTCCACTGATATTAACCATTCACAGGTTCTTCTGCCATGTGACATTTCACTCCCACATCAAGTAGGGGACCCAGATTGTCTTTCCCTTGTATCTTGTCAGACCTTTCTAATTCACTTATTGTTAAGAGCATGAGGTAGAAATTACACTGCACATTGACCTCTTACAACTTCCTTGTGCTTCAGTCTCTTGAAACCCTCACTTTAAGAACATTCCCTCTTTGAATGTTCCATCTTGGAACCCACCTACCATGTTTTGAGTAACCCAGGTCACATGGAAGGGTAGTGTCGTAGCTTGTGCTGCTGTAACAGAATAATTGGGATCAGGTAATTTATAAAGAATGGAAATTTGTTTCTCACAGTTTTGGGGACTGGGAACACAAGAATAAGGCAACTGTAGGTTTGTTACCTGAAGACAGCCTCATCTGTTCTTTGAAGACCAAGCACTGTATTGTATCCTGCAGATGGGAGGAAGGGAGTGGTCTCACATGGCAGATGGATGTGAGGGGGAAAAGGGAACAAAATTCTCTCTATTAATTCATTTTATAAAGACATTAATCTGTTCATGAGGGCCGCTGTCATCACCTAAACACTTCTCTTAAGATCCCACTGCTCAAGAATACTGCACAGAGATTAAATTTCCAGCATGTGGATTTGGAGGGGACATATTTCATCAACAGCTTTCGGGTATATTACAGTCAGAAGTCTCAGCTGAGCTGACCTCCCTGTTTTGTCAGCACAGGCATCCGATGTGAGTGAAGAAGCCTCTACTTGTCCCCAGTTATCTGAGACTCTCCCAGCTCCTTCATTCTTTCCAGTGATGGTTCCAAACATGGCAGCTCAGAGACGCCAATGCATTGAGCTTTTTAGGAATTCTGAAAACAGAATCAATTTTTGTATTATATCACTAAGATTAGTTCATTTATTACACATTATTGGAGATTTGAAAAATTTTCTGAACAAACAATTGCTAGTTTCAAATAACCACATCTGTAATATTTTATATTTAATTTAATGGATTACTTCTAGTGTCATGTATGAGACTTCTTAATATATTAAAAATAAAACATTGAATGAATAATATTATAAAATACATATAGAACAATAACCTAAAATAGAAAATAGAGTGCCATATAATTTAAACCACACAAAATTAAATAAGTCATACTTACATGAACTGATTTCCTAGTCAGTACATTCAACCTTGTTCTTTGTAAAAAATAAAATAATATTAAACAGATGATATGAACTCAAGAAATTTAAACCTTAAATCCTCATACTTAAAATAATGAGTAGTGTTTATTACATTAAAGTAATATCTATACATTTGTTTAATGATACTAACTTTTGATTTTCTGTTTATTGTATTACTAATTATTTAGCTGTAGAAAGACCAGTGTAGTTAATACATTATTGATATTTCTCAAAAAAAAAATGAAATTTCTCTCCCAACTATATTTCAGTAGTAGTATTTCCTTTAATTCAGAGTACCAGTGTGGCTTTTATTCTTAAATATTGGTGTCATAGATTCAGTGTCATAATTATGGCCATATAATTATTTTATTCAAATTACATCTGATTCTTTGTAGAAAACAATAATAATAGCAACCACTTAAAAGTACAGGTTATTAACCAGAAATCTTTCTCATTATTTACTAAATAGCTACTAATAATTACTAATTAGTAGCTATTTACTAAATAGCTAGTTAATAGTTATTTACTAAATAGCTAGTTAATAGCTATTTATTAGCTATTTACTAAATGGCTACTAATAACAAGTATTATATCTATTAATAATGTATTACATTTTATCCTCAATTGCAGAGGAGGATACTGAGGCATATTTTACTTTAGTTCCCTAAACTGGCAAGTGTTGGAACTAGGATTCAAGTCCAAGTCATACTGCTCAGCAACCATCCTCTCATCGAACTCTACACACTACTCCCTTTAAAGAGGTAGCAAAACAGAGAAGTCAATTATATTCTCAGGGGCATCTCAATTCAAATACATTTAGAAAGTTCATAGTTTATCTTAAAGCCATTTTACCTTTTATGTTATTCTATTCCTTAAGCATTCAACTGTTGAATTGAAGATAAAAAATATTGAAGCCAGTGGGCATCTTATTTATATAAAAGTTCTATATAAAATAGAAACTCTATGTTTATGACTTTATGTAAAACCTGTTTAGGATAGAGAAGAATAGAGTCAATGTTATATTGCAAAGGACAAAGAAGCTGGGGAGACAGAAGATTTCCAGTTCAGTCTCCATATGAGGGGCAGCTGTTCTTTGAAAACATGTATGTTTGTTTCCTGTGGCACTGTGATCTGCCTAACGTGCAACAATTCAACCACTAAGTATACGCACCTGCATATCTTTCTAACTGGTCCCCACTACACATGCACTTCACCTTGTATGCGCGGCTTCAATAATTACTGCCTCATCAACATGTAAAATCTTCATGAAAAGGTTTAAAACAATAGAAATCTGTTAATGGGACTCTATCTTTTCATTTTACTAAGAGCACTTCTCTATAGTTAATCCTATATTTTTAATAGACATTATAAAATGCTATATTAAAAGTACAATTTTACTATACTTAAAAAAATACTGAATTTGTAGCCAATTCCCGAAACTTCAGAGGAAAGGAAATGACTAATGCCATTAAAGCAAAGACCTATCTTTAAAAATAATTACATGAGGCCAAGGTATGAATGCCATTATTAATATAATCATTATGTCTACCTGGTTGAAGATTTTAAAAAATTGTATTGGATCACTACAGATTTCTCTTTTTATATATCTCTCAGCCTTCCCCAACTTGTTCATTATCTTCAATCTTCCTCTCATACTACCAACCCCCAATTTACTGAAAACTTCCCTTAGAAGAAAAGAGAAATTGGAAAGATTTGATTAAATCATTTGAGTAATGCTTTGGTTTCCAGAAGTCACTCCTGAATCTATTAACCACATCAAACCTCCAGAAATAGCATGACCAGCAGTGCAGTATTTGATCCAAGCTTGCTTAAGTAAATGGTTCTCCCACTCATTCTTTCTCTTTCTTTCCATTTTTTCATTAAGAATGCTCATGAAGCAGAAAATGATTTAAGTTCAATTCCTTAAACTTTTCTGAAATATGTATGACATTCTTAGAGAATCATCTGAATGATCCTCAACTTACTATAGTATCTTAATTTTTTTCTTTTCATGGTTCATGTGTACCTTTAACATTGTTGTTTTAATCTAGTCTGTTAAAACAGAAATGCACTTGATGAATGAGGATGACAATGACTTTACATAAGGGATCATACAGGAGATTCTTATATTTGCTATTAGAGATGCTGTGGGATGAATTATGATAAATAAGCCCAGCTAAGTCTTGGCTGCCAGAACACTTGATCTGATCTGGAAACAAATGCACCTGGAGAATGAGATTTATGGTTGAGGGCACAGTTGGAGTGGGGCAGAAAGAGGAGTATTTGGAGAGAACAGTAAGCCCTGGAGTTAGAGGTATTACTATACTATTTAACTGTTTAAAGCAGGAAAATATATAAATTGGACTTCTATTTGGGAATGAAGTGTTATTCTTGCTTATTGAGACCAGTGAATATTCTATGCTTTTGAAGGAAAAAAATTTACTCAATTTTTATGTGCTAAAGGGATTAGAAGAATGCTTGATTGTATCTCCTGGTAGAACTATAAAATGTGCTTGTAAAAACTTTTAAACAAAGATTTATAAATTTGTTTTTGACTTTTCCAAGAAATAGTTGGAAGACATTGAAATTGAAAGTCTTATATAATTAGAAATCTAAAATAAATACCTGAAGAATTATATAGTAGGGTAATAAAGGGAAGATAAACATTAAAATTAATATATTATACTTCTCACTTACTATGAAATGATTGCAAAATTTAGCTCTAAGTTTTCTAAGTGTCAAAACAAAAATAAAAAGCATATGCAATATAAAACCTTAGTGTTTTATATAAATACTATTTTTTTATTGATAAGATGTGGGCACAATTTCTCCTGGAGAAAAGCAATATGAGGGCATCTAAGATACCAAGAATAATATCCCCATGGTAAACATAGTGTCAAAGTTCAAGGTACAGTTTAATGAATGTCAGTGGGTAATCTTTTGTGCATTGCTGTTGCAATGAATTTTAAATTTCTACTAATAGCCCTGAGCCAATTGCTGGCATTTTAGCAATATTATCACTTTGTCATACTTTATATATATTTACAATAGATGGAAATAAGAGTTCTAACGATTTTTGTCTGAGTGTTGCCTTTGCATTGGATGATGAATATAAAAGGAAGCAATTCATCCATGACCTCTTTGGCCTCACTGCTGTTTTTATTTACCTGTTTTCTGTCTCATTGTGGTTCCAGACCTATGTTATCTGACTTACAATCACTGGAGTGTTTGTTGTTCCATAATTCCAGTATAGGTCTCTGTCTTAAATATATTTCTGATCCCTGTGGCCCCAGAGTCATAGTTTATGTCTGCCCTTTGCTACATTTGTGCAAAACCCTGACACTGCTTAACTTCTCTGACATTTGATGATTACTAACACATGGAGGCAGGCACAAGAAAAAAGAAGCAAAGAGAAGTTGAAAGTAAACTGGCACAGAAGGGAGGTGGAGGTGCCCCTTGTTATCCAATTAGTATATTCAACTCTAGCTAACCTGGGAGTATAAAGGAAAGGCCAGAAACACCTTTTCAAAATGTGCTAAATATCAAACTTTTCAGACTGAATATTTCCTCTGTATGATATTGGTGATGCATGTATACAATATGCAATAATCAAATCAGGGCATTTAATAGCATTTCTATCACATGTATTATTTCTTTGAGAAGAAAACATTCAAAACCCTTTATTTTAGTTATTTTGAAATAGTTAGTACATTGTTAACCATAACCAATCTATGTTGCAATAGAACATGAGAATTTATTCCTCCTAAATTATAAACTAATTTTTCACCCCATTGACCAATATTTCTCATCCCTCCTCTTGTAGCACAGAAATAATCTGACATTGTATTTATGTTCTATATTGCTGCCCCTGTAATGCAAGTCTTAGAAGAGATGTGTATTTATCTGTATGCCTGTATACCTGTGTGATAAAAATAGTTTCTGTCATATGGTAGTTACTTAATCAATATTTGCTCACTGAATTAATGCATCTCACCTTCTCTGCCAATCTTCTAGTTTTCAGTGAGCACCCTAAAATCCATCCTCCATATATTGGCCAGAGTGATCATTTGAAAACATATACTTGAACATGTCTTACCTTTTATAAAATTTTTCAATATATATCTCTATTATTCAGAGAATAGATTCCAAATTCCTTAACATCCTTCAAGATTTGACTCATTCCTCTCCTCATTGTCACTGTCACCTGGCTCCTCAATTTTTACTACAGTCCCACAGAAATCATTATTATTCTGCCATATAATATGAAACCTCTATTCCTCTTACTCCCTATATTTTTCTAACTAAACTTCTTTACTTGACAAACTATCATTTATTCTTCATATTCACCTTCATATGATAAGTACTCAGAAGCTTCCTACCTTATGTAGTTTTAAACTTCTTTTATTTTGAAGTAGTTTTGTTCTTGACCTTACTGCTAGTATTTTACACTGTCAATGAGAGTTTGTAGTTCTTTAACCTCATCAGTTCTGTGATTATGTATGTTATGTGTATCCCTATGTTAACCATGTATTTTTGGCATTCTGACATCTGGAGCCTTGCTGACCCTGGAGAGACTGCCCATCCCAGAGCTAGCTAATTTCTAGAGATAATAAATGTCTGCCTTGCAAGTGCAACTTACACATGCAAAACAAATCCAGAGCCTATATACCAGGACAGCTTGCTTCAGTCCTCAAAACACTATTCTCTTGCCTTGAGAGCAGTCCCTATACCACAAAAGTTAGTCAAATTATTCAAATTACTCAATCCTAAATCAAAATTGTCCTGCTTAGTGTGTTCTGCCTATTCTTTCTTATGAAAACCCAAAAAAAGTTTCGTGCCCACTCTTTTCTGTTTTATTTATTTTCTAGCATTGATAATTCTACATCTCATTACCTAATTTACAAACAGAAATACACAAGGTTCCCACCCCCTCCCTCACTCACCTTATGCTCCAGTATTTTCTCTTTTGCATTAAACTTTCTACATCTGCTCTATCTATTGCCCTGGCAACAAAGAAATCCTCGATTGCCTACACCAATCACCGCCTTCTTCTTTCCTACTGTTTGATATATCTTGTATTTCCAGCTAGATTAGAACTAAAATTAAGACCATTTGGTAGATTTAAGCAATGTTTTTCCCTAGAGATTTTCCTTTTTTTCAAGTGTCATAGCATAATCACGCAGACTTAAAGTAAGAACACAGAAATATAGTCTAGTCTATGTGCTCAAGGGAAAAGAATTTGAAAGTGATCCACAGTTAGGCATCAGGAATAGACAGACATTTCTGAAAAACTAGGCAGCCATGATGAAAGACAAGAGAAATGGGAAGAGCAATAGACCTCCCAGTGTGAGTGACATAAGCATTTCTGACAGGATGTGCCAGAGCAGGCAGGAGGACTGCACTCCAGTCTCACTGTAAGACCCTCCTCACACCTACCCCTCCCACCCTCAATCTGTAAGCCCCTGGGATGATTGCACACAGTGGGAAAAGGGAGGTGTTTGGTAAAAATCTGTGCTATAGTCACTATCCTCAACAGAACCACAAACAGAAATACAGTAATGGATTTTGGGAAAACAGAAACAAAAACAAAATTCAGGACTAAATTTATATTTCAGATAAACAATGAATATTCCTTTTGATATGTTTCAAATATTGCATAGGATATAATTATAGGAATGTGGGGCTGAGATTGTGGCTCATTGGTAGAGTGTGTGCCTAGCATGTGTGAGGCACTGGGTTCGATCCTCAGTACCAAAGAAAAATAAATAAATAAAATAAATCTATTGTGTCCATATACAACTAAATTTTTTAAAAGGATGTATAAATATTAGTGTATACATAAATAAATATTTTAGTGTGTATATATTTTCATTACATATACTCATACAGACAGGTTCATGAGTATATATGTACACATACACACTTTATATGTGTATGTGAGAGTTAATGATCAACCTGTTACATTTAAATCTCAGGTAGATAATACTTTTTACTGTAAGTATATTCCAGATTTTACATTAATTGCGTAACAGTGAATTGTTCATATGAAATTAAGATTAAATCAAAGCTCTGCATTTTATTTGTCAACACTGCACAGGAAACATTATGAGTGTTCCCTGGTGGCCAAAGAAAAAGGAGGATGACAGCTATCTGCTGTGCAAGGAGTAAGCTGGGAGCCAGTCAGCAAAAAGGCAGCAGGAGCATCAGACAGCAAAGCAGAGTGACAGAGAGCTTGAGCATTGTGACATCCCTTGGTTCCTACCCATGCCCTAAATAGGGCAGGGCAGAGGGTATTGCCAAAACCAGTCAAGGACTTCTGAAACACTGTCCCCTCTCCATCACTGAAAAATATACCCAGAAGTCATAAATGAAACTAAAAGGTGAATTTGCTTTAAGAGTAAATTATTACCCTATAGTAAAAGGTAAGCATCCAAAGAAGAGGAAACAGGCTATCCCTCCAGAGTTTACTAGAGCAAGTCAGTCAATAACACTTGCTTTGATAAAGATTCAATGGCAGATGAGAATACAGCATTTTATAGTGAGAAAGGGGGAAGCTGGCGTTGGCCTAATTAGAAGCAAGGTATCTTATTTGATTGGTTTGGGGAGATTATCAACTGTCTGAATGGTCAATTGAAAGTCAGTTGGAAGTGGAGCAAAATACAGTGAAGCCAGCATTTCTTGATCAAGTTCTGATTGTTCTGAGTCAATTGCTGCAGGATTGGTTGCTGTAGAATTTTGGGATCACATTTCCCTTGCCTAGATGGAGTGTGATCAATGTTCAGTTATATATTTTTTCTCTCAATATGAATGCCCTATGAATAAAATTAGGAAATCCATATAGATCTCTTAGACAGTGTCAAGCACTGACAACATTCTGTAAAACATCACTTATCAATAATGATCATTATCATTGGTTTATATTCCAGATATGTTAAGAACACTGAGAGGCCTAGAAATACCATCTGGAAGATTTTGTTTCCTGTACTATTATTTGGTGATATCAAATAAGTCTTGTGTTAACCCATTGCCTTTTATTTTTATTTTTTTTGAGACAGGATCTCACTATGGGGCATAAGCTGGCTTCAAAATTCTGGGCTCAAATGGCCCACCCACTTCAGTCTCCTGAGTGGCTGGAACTATGGGTGCACATCAGTGCACCCAGCTTGAGCTTATCATTTTTATAATTCAAAAGTGTTTAGGTAACTATAATTTCTAATTGTTTCACTCCCCAACATCAATTAGAATTTATTATGACTGATTATATACTAAAATTTTTTGATAACCTACACATTTACCTTGGAATCTTTATTATAAATTTTCTTCCTTGTATACTACTTCAGACTGATGTTTTATTCAGTGAAGATGTCAATATTTTAGGAATAAGTTATGCGTAATCACAGAAACAACGAAAATTACATGGAATGATTAGCACAGAACAATAGATTTAGAAGGGAACAAATCAATAAAAATAAGGAAATGTTATTTACATTTCCTTAAAGTTCCTAAAGGCTAGAATGTCTTGCTGTATACAATAGTTGAAACTTACTTGCCTCCTGCAGTTTTTTTTTTATTTTTAAGTGTATTTAGACAGAAGTGCTGTATAAATGAATTATATATATGTGACTTTAAGCAAGTTAGTTTGCTTTCTGCTAAGCTCAGAGATGCTTGAAGCACTTTCACCTCCAGGTCTATGTTGCTTGTTTTTGTAAGATGTTAATATGAAGTAAGTCCAGTTATTAACCACTTAGTAATTTGCATATAACCACCAGTACCATTTGGAGATGTTGCTTATAAGTCTGTTTTCATGTAAATGAGAGAAAGAGGAAAACAAGTCTATAGTAAGCTACTACCATTGTTTAGGCCATATACCTAATTGCTCTTATTACACACTCCACTTTTACACACTTAGGTAAACTGAGTGAGGTAGAGGCCTATATTTTATCCAAAAAAGTTGTTTAAATTTTAGTTAATGGATGATATGGCACCATTAATAAGTCACGACTTCAAAAATTGAGTTTATTGTCTCTAAAATGAAAGAAGCATCACAGGTTGGCTGTAGGTTGTTTCCCCAGACATCATCATTCACTGTTATTGATGATGAGAATTGCCAGGGGGATCAATTCAATCCATATTTTTTCACATAGCTACTATATAATGAATACTCAACCTGTCTCGACTCTTGCCTTTGTAAGAAAACTTTTGCTTTCTGATAGCTAAAAACAGGTACATTCATAGTGAGTAAACATGAATTTACAGAAATACTTTATCTTAAAACTGTAAAAAAAATCATATAGTAGATATATTTGTATGTATTCAAATATTTCAGATTAGAATTTAATTCATTAAGCTTTATTATTCTAAAAATGAAGGTATGGTTTTGCATATGCTAATATCAATCTTAGTCTCTTCTATATTCCATTTATAAAGACAAAAGTAAACTTTTCCACACTGAATTCCTGAAGAATGTTTCTTTAAAGACTTTATAGTCTTAAGAGAATTGTTTGGCATGAGTACAAAAGTCACTGAGCTTTTATTAAAGTGTCTTTTACTCTGCAGTATTTTTAATGTAATCAGGACAGAAGCCAACACATATAGATTAATAAATAACTTAATGTCTTACTATGGATATCTGCTGTGGTTGCACATAATCAGAATTATTATCTGCCCAGCAGATGGGTGCTTAGCCAGTTGGATAAAACTTCTATTTGAACAGCTTTTGAAAGGGAAAAAAAAGGACTGAGAATGTTTTTTCAGGGAACATTTTTTTTCTTTTGTCATTTATTTCTCATGAAATAACTGAGATAACTTGGGATCTAATTGCAAAGATTCAAATTCATTTAAAGCATACTAATTAAGGGGTAGTCATAATACCTTTTATCTGTTTCCATTTACTCTTCCTTAATTTTATAATTACAAAAATAACACTGAGTGCAGTGAATATAAAACTAACTGCAGAACTTCTCAGGATAATCTTCCAGGCATTTAGCAGCCTTTAGCCATATGGGTTTTGCATATACGATTCCAAAATGGCTCTTATCCATATACATTTATGGAGAAATTTTAAAAAAGGAAAATATATTTGGGTGATGTTAAGGACAAGTGCAAGCAACTATGAAATGGTCTTGCTACAAGGCCTGATATCATCCATTATAACCAACTGAGTATAAGCTTGTTTTTTGTGTAATCAATTTATATTAATTCTTATTATCTGTGGAAGTCATAAATATCAAAAATGAGCTTTTTGATTTTTTTCCTTGCCTCTCAAGCAAATCCTCTATAAATTCTTTTTAGAACAAGTACCATTTGTTGTTATAAAGATATAGCTGACACCATGTGTGGTCCATTCTAATAACCTGGATCCTCCTTTAGCAGAGGTGTTGTTGGCATGGTCCCCAGCATCTGTGTGCACTACTGTGACCTTAAGAAGATGCTGTAGGGGCCTTATAGTCATCCCCTGTTCAAAGGATGGAGTTAAAGCATAAGGTAGTGATTGGCTGCTCCTTTTTACAATATTGGGCAAGGAAGAGAGGGAATACAAGGTACCTTGCTTCAAAGGTGACCATTCCAGAATCTCCCTGAGTAAGGACAGGCTGAAATTGGGACTTCCCTAAAACATCAACTCCTTGCTCGGTTCCTTTTACTTTCTATTCTGTTTCCTCAATTTTAATTTCCTCAAACCCTTTAAGTAGCAGAGAAACAACTTAAGATAAATTGTATCTATGTCTTTCATACAGTAAGAGTTTGAGTAGTAGTTGTGGAATGAATGAATATTGCAATGTGATTGAAGTGGATAAAGAATAGATACTTGCTTCTGATGATTTCAGTAAATTTGATCATTTATGAGTCCTTATTTCTCCCTGTGGGAAGGGCAGTTGTTATGGTAAATGACTGCAAAGTCTCAGAAATGGGACAATGTACAACTTAATACTCAGAAGTGAATTCTAAATTTAGGGAGGATATGTGTGATGAAAAGGAGACACAAGGTACACAGAAAAATTTTACCATGTTGTACATGTGTGACTCCACAGCGAGTAGTCAATGTAAGTGATTTTTGTTACTAAATGTAATAATCACAATAATTTTGGGGAGGGACAAGTTATGTACAAAAGCCAACTCTAGAGCTAAATGACCAAGGACAAGAGAGTGGCAGAAAGATGATTTATAAGAGTCTGAGGAATGGTAATGCAGATAATGAAAATAAAAGTACGAAAATCAAGTTTTAATTTTAAAGATTTAATTTCAATTTTTATTGAACCATATTCCAGGGAAGCTAATTTATCTACTATTATGATGAGCTCCTACAATTTTGTACTGCATAATTACATTCAATTTCATTTGAGAATCCAGAAACTTATAATAGAACACAAACATAATTATCATCCCAGAAACTTTACAATCTGATGCTATATGGTTATTAATTTGTGTATAGAAGGTTGAATCCTTGACTTTTTCCATAGGAATATATTTCATTTTAAAAGAAAACAACATTTTCAAATAACTATGCATGAGATTTTTAACGATTAAATTATCTGTCATAGTTCTTGACTGTAGGCAGTAAGATACAATAATTAATGAATAAGTTAGTTGCTTTTAATGTTCCACAATTTGGTGATATACAACTTGCAGTGTCTCAGAATCTTTTAGAGTTATTCCTAGATGAGCAGGCATCTGATATATTGCTTCTTTGGTAAGAGTATAATAGCCAAAGAACAATTACTAGCTTTGTGAGGATGGCATTTTATCAATGGAACTTCCATTAAGTTAGCCTTCCATCTTGTTAATGTCATGCTCTTTTTTCAGGACCTTGACATCATTATAATGTGTCAGTGCAGGAGGAAAAAAATGTACTTTTTAAGTACCATAGATATAAATGTGTATTCCTGTCTGGTAAATTAGCATTCAAAGCTTTCTTGCTGCAGTCATTTTAAGGACTACATGGGAATAAAATAGATATAACAAGTATATCACTTTGACAAGAAAAAAATCCAGTAGCCCAACTGCTTGTTAACATTCACTCTTTACATATGGCATCCCAAGAAAGATTTTTTCCTACAACACTTCTTTTATGTAGTCAGCAATCTATTTCACTTGTCCTAATGAGAAACCTTGATCTGAATTAGGTTGAATATTCATAAAGATGGCATTTTAAATAGCTATTTCCTATAAACAGAGACTTATCTTCTTAGTTAGAAATAAAATGCTTTAAAAATGAAATGATCTTTATTCTTATATGATTTGATTATTACTGTATTTGGTGAGGAGAAAGCAGATCAGGATGGATAAAATAAAATAATACTTTTTTGTTGAATAAGTATAAAATGCTATTTAAAGTGGTAATGCCTGTAAAATGTCTTGAAGTAATATTAAAAATTGAAAACTTCAGGCAAACAGCCAATTTTTTGATTAATTGGACTACAAGTAACTAATCTGATAGATTACTTTTTCCTCCAAGGAACTGTCCACCAGTTTGATGAAGCTGACCAAATCTATCAACTCTATAGGTAATATTTTATTGAATTAGGAAACTATTAATGCCCTCCCAATTAATCTTACTGTAAAATTCTTTACTAACCAGACACATGTACTATAACTAGTCATAAGGTAACTATCTCCTAATGTCTTAAAATATTTAAAAATATTCTCCTACCCATTGGAGATAAAAATGAAATATAAAGACCTTGACTTAAAAAAATTTGTTTTCATCTTATGTTCACCATATGACTTTCATTTTTCTAGTAGCTTAGTTTTTAATAAATATTATTAGATTGAATAAATCTTTATATCTTTCACTTATAAAATTTCTCCATTATTCTATAAGGTACCAACCAAGAATATAAACAAGATCAAATTCAGGTATTCCAGAGCACTGAAAGGAGGATTGTTTATGTGGAGAATATGTTTCTAAGCTTGAGTCCCAAAAATTGTTTTTAAGAAAACTCTTTCTTTGGGGAACACTTTGGAGATTAATCACTGCTGGGTAAGTTAATTGGAGGCAAAGGGAGCCATTGGGTTCAATTTTAGAGGACATCTGTCACCCAGAACTCTAATTTTCCCAATATTTCAAAGAAAAACACATGGCTCTACCCTTATTTCCATATAGCACAACTCAGATCAAGTTAACAGATATAACTGATTTTAATAAGGTTTCACATATTACAAGGAGATAGTAGATTTATCTTAGGTTTACTGATTCTTGCTAAGTGCTTCCACTGGAATGCTCCACTCCATACCATTCCTTGGCTTCTAGTCTGACCCCATACAGAAGAAGCATGTGCATGCGGTCACTCAGGACCCCTATTAAACCTAGAGTTTGGGTTTTAAGTGTAGAGATTTAGTTAAACAAACCAACACAAATATAGTGATAGATACCTATTAAATCTGTCTTCTCATGTTGGCTTCTTGTGCTTTCTTAGAACAGACAAATCATAATACACCAAACACCTGCACAAGAGACATATATAGCTCTTGGGATATTTTATTTTTTCTCTAATTTCATTACTTGGCATTCTTTCATTCTCTGTTGCCTTTTGTGTCTAACCTCTCGAAAGAGTAGTTTTTCTTGATAATTGTATGGACTCTTATACTGGGACTGTATATAAGCTGTCATTTACTGTAGCTTAACTTAAAACTGACTATTTAATTACCAACGCAAGACGTCCCTCTCATTAGAAACTTTTAACAACCTTTCTATAACTATCCACACAGTTGACTCTCTTAAAACTGTATCATTCCTCGTTTCCTAGGAACATACATGCTATTCTGCTTCTCTTTACACATGGCTGCTGCAATTAAAGAAATTATAATTCTAAATTAACTCCAAAGGAGTATTTACTTACTTACTTACTCTTTCTATTTCTCCACTGCCCCCAATGTGGTTGTCATCCAAGGTTTCAGGGCTCGCTTCTCATCTCCACTGATCTCTCTCATTTGACAGACCCAGTTACAATCATCCCTTCTTCTGGTTGGGTCCTTTCTAAATATGAACCATGCTGTCTAGTCTAGAACCTATAACTGACCTTTGAAATGGCTAGTGGAACATCCTAATAGATCTCTTAAGTGCAACATGTTCTCAACAGTATTCATTTAATTTATGAAAACACTTCTCCTAATTACCCTTGTTTGGGTTATGATGATTTTATTTTCCAAATCACCTAGTCCCTACATGCCCAAATAATATTTTATTTTTACTTATTTTTTAAAGATATTCTCTCTGAATTATATACTGATAATATTTTTACTATAAATTTTACTTTTTGCCTATTCAAGGTGTTTTTCTGTTCATTTGTCTTTAATTTTTTTCCATTTTTAATGAAATAATATTTCTAAAATAATACAATATAATGAAATTTGTAGTTCTCTTCCACCACAAATATATACTTCTTTCTGTAGCACAGTTTCATTTGCATTGTTCAAAAAAGCTATCATGCATGCACAAAAATATAATTCTAATTTGTCTCTGAAGTAGTAGAAGTAATGAATTTTTAAATAAAAAATGTATGGAGGTGCTATTTCCCCACATTCTCCTAACCCTTGTGTTATCACTACTTAATATTTGCCAATCTGTTCTCTTATTGTTGTTTTAATTTGCATTTTATTATTGATGAATAAGATTGAGCACCTATTCATATGCTTATAAGTAATTTGTATTGTTTTTTTATGTGAACTGCCTGTACATACTGCCTTTTATTTTTTCAATTCATGTCTCACTGCCTCAAGCCTTTCTTGGCTTCTATAATGATTACAAAGTGTTTCTAGATTAATATTTCCAGTTCACATATACAGTCAGCATATTTCCAATTAAAATAATTTAGACTGTTGTTAATTTCAATTGTATAAAATTTAAATCTTTTAGCCAATCAAGTTTCTCAGTTTCAAGCAACAGGAATTGAAAATCTAAATGATTTTTACAGAAATGGATTTCATTTACAGAAACGGATTTCATTGAAAAACTTGCAGTCAATGGCAAAATTTGATAATCATATCTAGAAGTCATGTATTTAAGGAAAAATAGTCAGAATGATGCTATAAAACTTATTCATCATAAATAACAGTAATATTTCTTTGATGTCACCAATATTGAAAATGTGTATGCTATCAATGGAACATATGTAAGCGAGTTTCCATCACTATAACAAAATACCTGACATAGCAAACTATAAAGTAAAGATGGTGTTATTTTGCTCATGATTCTGAAAGTTCCTGAACACAAGAGATAAGACACATAAATAAAAAGCAATTACCTAACACTCTGCACTTCTGCAGTTGACTTGGTGCTTCACTTTACAAATTGATGGATTTTCCACACACAAATGGGGTTCAGAAACAACATCACAAAAAATGACTGGTGCCACCAAAGTTAAAGCTATAATTAACTCTAAAATCTTCCAATTTTTATAAGTTATTTGCCAAATTTTTAGTGAGCCTATTGTTCCCTAATCTAGAGATATCATTCCTAATATACAGTATAGCCTGATTTCTTATAAACCTCCTTCTATCTTATTTCATTCTTTTTTCCTGGATTGCTTACCTTTTGACATGTCCCCATTTTAAAAAATTCTACTCCAAACATGTCCTTTCTGAAAAATTTGAAACTCCTTTATTAATTCTACTTTCCTTAAAATCTCATAAAATTTGTTTTCCTCAAACAATAATACACATTTTATACTACCTTGCCCAGGAATTATTTCAATATGTTTCATATTATTCTATTACTCTGTAAGTACCAATTTTATAGGGACATTTAAACCAAAACCTGAATAAAAATCAAAACAAAACAAATAAAATACAAGTAAAGTAAAATTTCAATAAATTAAGATTTGAAATATGCTATTAAAAAGCTAAATCTATGTAAAGAGTAATTTTGAGGAGTGCAAGAAGAAAAGCAGTTTGATTAGTTAGAAACTTTAGTAGGCAGGTAAGGGAAAGATGATATCTGGATGGTTTGTGATAGTAACAGAGATAGAAAGACAAAGGTTCGAAATATGTATTAGAGAAAGAATTTACAGATCTGATAATTATTTGAATAATGTATGATAGAAAATTCCAAAGATAAACACCTCATTGTTTCACTGAAACTATGTTTTTTCTTTTCACCAGCACTTTCAATACCATTAACTCCCCAAAGTTCCATCATATGTATCTTACTAACTTTCTCTATGTTGTACAATCTTTAGTCTTCCCAGGGGACTACATGCTGTAAGAGAGCTCTGAAATGAGAATATTACATATTAATTTTTTTCAACTTTAGTTTATCCTACAACAATAGAGGTATACACAAAAAATAGAAACCTAATTTGAGTGCGGAAAGCTTAGTATAAAAAATTATTAACTCCGATAATGGAACACATATACAGAGAATCCTAGACAAGGGTACCATAGACATATATTGGAGAAAAGATAGCTTCTTCAACAAATGGTGCTGGGAAAACTGGTAATCCATATGCAATAGAATTAAATTGAAACCTTATCTTTCACCCTACACAAAATTCAACTCAAAGTGGATCAAGGACCTAGGCATTATACCAGTAACCCTGTGCTTACTAGAAGAAAAGGTAGGCCCAACTCTCCATCCTCTTGACTTAGGAACCAACTTCCTCAATATGACTCCTAAAGCACAAGAAGTAAAACCAAGACTCAATAAATGGATGGTATCTAACTAAAAAACTTCTTCACAATGAAGAAAACAATCAAGAAAAATGTGAACAGAGATCCTACAGAATGGGAGAAAATCTTTACCACTTGTACCTCAGATAGAGATTAAATTCCAGGGTATACAAAGAACTCAAAAAACTTCACACCAAAATAACAAACAAGCCAATCAATAAATTGGCAAAAGAAATGAACAAGTACTTCACATAAGAAGAAATACAAATGGTCAACAAATATATGAAAAAATGTTCAACATCTACAGCAATTAGAGAAATTCAAATTAAAACTACATTGAAATTCCATCTCACTCAAGTCAGAAAGGCTATTATCAAGAATACAAGTAACAATGTTGGCAAGGATGTGGGGAGAAATGTATTCTCATACATTGTTGATGGGGCTGAAAATTGATACAATCACTATGGAAAGCAGTATGGAGATTCCTTAGAAATCTTGGAATGGAAACACCACTTGACCCCATTAACCCACTCCTCAATCTATACCCAAAGGACTGGAAATCAGCATACAATAGTGATACAGCCACATGAATGTTTATAGCAGCTCAACTCACAATAGCGGAGCAATGGAAACAACTTAGGTGTTCTTCCATGGATGAATGGAAAAAGAAAATGTGGTACATTTGCACAATGGAATATTTCTCACCCATAAAGAAGACTGAAATTATGGAATTTGCTAGTAAATGGAAGGAAGTGGAGAATGTCATGTAAGTGAAATAAGCCAATCCCCCCGCCCCTCGGAAACAAAACAAAACAAAAACGTAAGCCCAAAAGAGTTAGTAATAGATGAAAATAAAAAAAGTGAGAGTGAAGAGGGAAAGAATAGAATTCCATTGGATTAGACAAAGTGGAACAAAGGGAAGGGAGGGGGAAGGGAATAAGAAAGAAAGTAGAATTAATCGGACATAAATTTCCTAGCCTTGCATTTGAATATATCACCAGGTTGAATTGCATCATGTATAATTACAAGAATAGTATCCTAATTAGACTAAGTTATACTCCATGTATGTATAATTTGCCAAAATACATTCTACTGTCATGTATATCTAAAAAGAACAAATGAATATGAAATATATATGTATATACATACATATATACATATATGTGTATATATACATGTGTGTGTATACACACACACACACACACACACACACACACACATGACTATAAAGAAGCACAACTAAGGAAAGAACAAATTTGGAAGCAACCTCTCATGCAACACCATGATAAAGACTTCACTGGAGAAGGTCTGGTTGCATCCCACTGGAGAACTTCAGTGGATTGACCCCAGTCTGTATCTGTCTATATTCCTTGGGCAAATAGGAAACTCTTCTTCATATAAAGGTGATAAAAGTGATAGTAAGGAAAACATGGGTCAAACTGGAAGTAGAAAACATCTCTTTAGAATAGAATTGCACTGACTGAATGAACAGGACACCATAAGCTGGTCATTGATTGGTTGGGGTTGGGGATTCATGTTTGCTAAGGGCCTACACAGTCTGAAAGCACAGCTGGGGCAGAATATCACTTGGTAGTCACCTCTCATACTGTTTTAAACCATTAGTCGTTGAGCTAAAAATACTTATCTTAAATGTTACTTTCATAAGGTAGAGATGTAATACTTACAATACATAAGTAGATGTGTTTTTTTAATTTTTTTTGAGAGAGAGAGAGAGAGAGAGAGAGAGAGAGAGAGAGAGAGAGAGAATTTTAGTATTTATTTTTTTAGTTTTTGGTGGACACAACATCTTTGTTTGTATGTGGTGCTGAGGATCTAACCTGGGCCGCACGCATGCCAGGCGAGCGCACTACTGCTTGAGCCACATCCCCAGCCCCTAAGTAGATGTTTTCATGGAAGATTTTTAGTAAAAGGAAAATATTTTGTTGTACACCTTAATTCCTCAATAGGAGCAAAAAGAAGAGGAAGGTCTTCACGACCATAAATAAAAACTCTATTCTCTTTCACTGTCCCTCCAATATCCTTTACTAGCAGAGTTTAAAGTTGTACTTGCAACAAAGAAAAATTTTTACAAAGACAATCTACATTATTATAATGTAATTAATGAAGGATACATGTAGATTATGGGCTGAGAGGAAATTCCTTTGTAACTGGAAAAGTCCACTCCTTTGGCTACTTACTTCCATATGCTCTGTCATGTCCACTCTTGATCTTCAAATGAAAATGAAATGAATCTATTTTTTTAACTAGCAAGATGCAGCTTCCATTCTTCCCAGAGATATTATCTTCAACATTTTCTATGATACTAAGATGCACTATAATTGTAACCTCTAACATTATTTTTCATTATAGAATCCCTGATTTTTTTACCTAAATAATAATTTGTTCTAACCAAAATAATGTCATTCTCCTACAACTTGTGTATAAAATAAAAAGGTAAAGAGAGAGAAAAAATCATGATTATCCTATAGAATTAAACACACAGATAGCAGGAAAAATATATGGAAACTTATAATATTGTGCTAACAGATCACAATGTTATAATAAAAGCTTCCTCCTTCTGCTCTCTAAATAATTCAGGCTTTATTGTAGTCAATAGAAGGAATGTTTGAGAGGAAAAAAAGTCTTTTCAAAAGTGATTAAAATAATTAGACAAGTGTTGAGAATACTTCTTATAACGTCTCATCTTGCCATACACATGTTCCTTTTACTAAAAGTCTTCCATGAACATATCTACTTACCTATTGTAAGTATTACATCTCTACATTATTAAAGTAACATTTAAGATAATTTTTTTAGCTCAAGGACTAATTATTCACATTTATGTGCTGATATGTTATAGAAGTAAATTTTAAACTCAGCATATATTATGTTACAAGCCAGTGTTTTTCAAAAAAAATATTCTTGGTGAAGGTAGACATGTACATTCATAAACTAAATTCAAAATACAGCATGGTGAAAACCTGTAACAATGCCTGACAAAATGTTAAAAAATCATTAAAGACAGCAATTTTATTCCCCAAGCAGATTAAGTTATCACAAGGACCTAAAACATATAGTTCTATTAGTGTCCTTGAGCATTTTTTCACTAGTACATACTGCTATTTATATAGAATCCAGTATTTGGAAGGCTGCCGATTATAAACAATTCATTGTTTAGTCTATACTACTTAAGTGAAAAATAATACATATGTATATCTGTTTGTAAATTAATGCATCAGTATATCTACTTTTCTAAATTACTAGGGAAAATATTTTGTTGTACACCCTTAATTACTCAATTTTCAAATAAAAATACTTGCCAATTGTATGACAAGCTGGCTTTTAAATATAACTGAATATTATTACTGTATTTAACTTTATTTTCTGTTTATATTTGTTGTTTATTTCAAAAGTAACACATTGTCTTTGATAAATATTTTAAACTGTAAAATTACAGAATGTATGAAATGAAAACAATTTTTCCCATGCCTCTCTCATAATCCCATTTCCCAGAAGTAATTATTTTTAACTGTTTTTTTTTGTGTATGTCTTTTTAATTTCTATGCTAATATGTGAGATTCCAGAATAACAGCTATTTGTGAAGTTTCAAAATCTGTGAAGTTTCAAAATCATATGAAATAGTGTTATCTAGAACTAATAATACTTATGTATGCTATATATTTCCAGTGGGAATATGTATTAAACTACATCTACTCAAAAAATGATTAATTTTACAAAAAAAGTTAAAGGATATACAAGATATGTTAAAGGATATATAATAAAAAATGTTCAAAGAAATACAAATTCAAACACTATATTAAGTGAAATATAATTGTAAAAACAAACACTAAGGAAAAGTATGGGAATACTAATTTCAAAATTTAAGATAGTGTGTAATTCTGGAATGTGAAAATTTAGAATAATGTTTAACTCTGGGATATAGAAGAGTCCATAAGTTTCTTATTCTAGAATCATTCTATTTTTTTTTTTTAATTTGGGAGAGTGCATTGCTATTTATTTTACTATTTTAAAATATAATTTTAATTTTCATATACTTAAGTTTATTTTTCTGCTGTTCCGTTTTGATCAAAGAAAATGTTATTGAGTCACCAACACAATCAAATGCAGTATACCTTCGTGTCTACACCCATCCCTTCCAAATTTTCTTGCGCTATCTCTCCAACCATTGACTCCTGGAAACAACTGATTTATAATCTATCACTAGATTTTTGCCTTTTATAGAGTGAATTTTAAATATAGCCATAAAGTATATAACCTCTCATTCTTATTTCTTTCTTTTAACAAAGTATATTTGGGATTTACCCATATTGTTGCCTGGGTCAATAGTTTGTCCCTTTTAATTGCTAAATAGTATTCTATTGTAGATTGCACACTGTTAGTTTTCCATTTCCTAGGTAAAGAGCAATTTGGAATGTTCTTAGTTTCTGCTTCATTAATTTTTATTCTTGGTATATTACCTATACTCTAAACACTATCTTATAATATTTAATATAATTCTTAATAAATACTATTTAACTAAATCAAAACTTTGCTCTTTAAAATATGAATAATTATGAAATTAACTTAAATCTAAAATTAGGCATTATATAACATAATGTAAGCTATTTTATGGGAAAAATAAGAGATTAAGATCTGCTTAGGCATTTTATGACATCATTAATACATCATTTTCATGCTGTAATGGATAAAAGATAGTGTTTCTTATAACACTATGGATCACATATGGCCATCTATATATCACAATACAGAAACAGAAACATAAATAACTCAACCTAAAACCTCATATAACAGTTAAGTCAAAATGGATCATATACCTAAATGTAAATTTTGTAAGTTTAAAATTTGTAAAAGAAAACATACCATAAAATCTTTCTAACCTCAAATTATGCAAAAGTTCATGACTCACACATACACTCAATAAAAAATAAATTGGACTTTGTCAAAATTAAAATCTTTTCCCTGTTAAGAATGATATAAGGAAGCTGAGGCATAGTTGGGTAGGGAGGCGGAGCATGGGAGGAATAGATGAATTCTAAATAAGAAAGAGGGGTGGGAGGGAAAGGGAGGATGCAGGGGATTAGCAAGGATGGTGGAATGTGATGGACATCATTATCCAAAGTACATGTATGAAGACATGAATTGGTGTCAACATAATTTATGTACAACCAGAGATATGAAAAATTGTACTGTATACGTGTAATAAGAATTGTAATGCATTCTGCTGTCATGTATTTAAAAAAATAAAATCAATTGATTTTTTTTATTACATGTATACAGTACAATTTTTCATATCTCTGGTTGTACATAAATTATGTTGACACCAATTCATGTCTTCATACATGTACTTTGGATAATGATGTCCATCACATTCCACCATCCTTGCTAATCCCCTGCATCCTCCCTTTCCTCTGATTTCCTGTTTCCTAAATCATACCTCACACTCTGTTCTAAACATAAGACCTGAGGAGTCACTCAGATCTCCTTTCACCTTATCTCCAATCCATAATCCACAATAAACAGTATTGAATATTCCTCCTACCTTCTGAGTTCCTCTAAGCTCTTCCACTTTTCTCCAGGGATACCATCATTTCTTATGTTGAGTACCACAGTGGCTTCTTAATTGATCTTCCTGCAGGCACACTTGCCTGCCTCTGGTCTCTTACCCAAACCCTAAGCATAGTAATCATTAAAATGCCCCGTTTTTAGTCTGTTTCCTTCAGTTCAGGTTGCTATTAGGAAATAAATTGGGAAGCTCAGAAACAAAATGAATTTATTTCTCACTTTTGAATGCTAGGGATTCCTACATCAAAGCATCAAGATTTTTTGTTTGTTTTGTGAGAATCTGCTTATTGGGCTGTGTGCTCAAATGGGAGGAGGGGCTAAGCAATAAGAAAAAGATGGTAGATATTTTCACTATGAAAAAATACTAGATGACTGAGGAAGAAAATAGATGTTTAACTGGATCTAATATATTACATAAGGCACACATAATAAAAGCATCTTATGGTGCCCCATTAATACACACAATGTTTATGTTTTTATGTATCAGAAACAAGAAAGAAACTTTCTGAAGTTTCTTTTAAGACACCTGTTCCATTCCTGAGGCTCTACCTTTGTGATCTAATCACTTTTTTCAAATGTCCTGCCTCTGAATTCTATCCCTTCGGGGGTAAACATTTCAGTACATGGATTTTTTTTTTGGGGGGGGGGTATACAATTAATCAGACCATAGCATAGAATAGAAGTAAAATATTTTAAAGCTTTATTATAGTAATACCCATATTGTTAACTTCTTTCTCCTCTATGATGATTTTGTAAGCTTTCTCTCATACCACATTGGCTCTTAATTGCTTTTCTAGTTAAATTTGCAATATTTCTGTACCACAAACACATCATTGCTCCTTCCCTTGTGACACCACTTAGATTTCTCCCCCTTTCCCAGAAACCATTCCTCTAGTTACTTTGACCTAGTTAATGTGCATTTCTCAGGGAAGTTTTCCAAACATTACTTTCTTCTGATGCATGTGAATACACGCTCAGTCAAGTCTGCCTGATTTTTTTCATACTACTAATATTCTACTAAGTTACACATCCATTTGTGTGTTTAGTTTATATATATATAATTCCCTCTGGATTGTAAGTTGCAGAAGAGCAAGAGCCATTGTTTTAGTCAGATTTTTCGTTGCTGCTACTGAAAGACCTGACCAGAACAACTGTAGAAGAGCAAAAGTTTATTTAGGGGCTCACTATTTTAGAGGTCTCAATCCACAGACAGTAGGCTCCACTCCTCAGGGTTCAAAGTGAGGCAGAACATCATGGCGGAAGAGTGTGGCAGAGGGAGGCAGTTCACCTCACGATAACCATAAAGCAGAGAGGGAGACTCCAGCTCCAGATACGAAATATATACCTTATGGCCACACCCCCAATTAGCTGCTTCCTCCAGCCACACACACCTGCCTCTAGTTACCATTCAACTAACCCCATCAGGTGACTAATTCTCTGATTGGTTAAGTCTGTCACACCCCAATCATTTCCCTTCTGAACCCTCTCATATTTTCTCACATGTGAGCTTTAGGGGACACCTCTTATCCAAACCATAAAAATGTGTGTCTATGTAGGGGTGTGTTGTGCATGTGCATGTGCAAGTGGGTTATTGGTTGCATTTCCTCATCTCCACTTGTTAAAAGGTAAATATTAATGAATTAGACAATGGAAATACACTTTATCTCAGTAATTCTTAGATACTTTTGCTCTCCACACTTGAGTATGCAGTAGACTTCAGGAATTTACCATGTTAGTGAACAACAAAGTGGGAAGCAGAGTCCTTCCCCTCCACTGCCTCTCAGGAGAATCAGGTGTGATAGAAACTTTTACAAAGCCCTGATACCAGCAGATGCCCCATTCTTCATAATCCCTTTTCTAATTTAGTGAGCAACTCTATGATCATTTCCAATAGGGAAGCCCATGGTAACTTATTAATCGACAGTAAACTCTGCTTTGACCATGATACTTTCTTAATCAGAAACCACATCTCTAATTCCCTACTGAAAGTTTCCAAATTCTTGTTATTTAATTTCTCCTCTCTTGCCAAAACTGAACATTCATTGTCTGTAAAGCACTGCAACCGATTTGCTGTCTGCACATTTCTCCTTTCTGTGTGTCTTATTTGAGCTGCTTCCGGTGTTCCTGACTTCAGCCTTTCCGTGGCTTTCCACCATCACATACCCAAATCTCTTAACTTATCTCAAACTGCTGAAGTCTTGACTCCTCTCATCAACCTAATGTGAAGTGATATTTCTGTCCTCTGAATACTTAATGTGCTCTTTATATTTTTAGCAATTAATTACTAATTTATGGTCATTTCCTCTCCTAATAGTGAATGTACTATCAATCCTTTACTGAGTCAGAAGTTTCATACATGTGTCTCAAGTTTCCTCGTAATGAAGAGATCTTAAGCATTTTAAGAGGAGGGATTGCTTATGTTCCTGTGTATCCTCAAATGCTCTCGCCACAGTGTGTGCTCATAAATATTTTCATTTGATTTGACTTTTCTGAAATTGTTCCAGACTCTGCAACTGTGTTCTGCACAATAATTGCAACTTTTCAAGATGAACCATGTCATCTTTTGTGTACAATATGAAAAGTAGTAACTATATTGAGGTGTTAGGCAATTATGGGAGAAATATGAGGCATGTGAAAATATGGGAAAAAAAGATCAGTCATTGTGGAAGAAAAACTTTAAAAATACAGAAAACCAAACTAGACAATTTATCTTATTGTCGTATTCCTTGTCAATCAGTGAAAAAAGACAACTCTTATTTGATTCATTGGTATGATAGAAGGGAGTTAAAATTTGTAACAATACAGAAATAAATAAAACAGAAGAATATGGAAGCTTGACTTTTGTTTAAAAGTTTGACTCTGAGTTTTAGTCATTTAATGGGGTAGTTACTCTCTTGGATCAATTCCTGAAGTTAAGGACCAATTCCTGAAGTAAAGTTAATACGCAAAATCTCATCAATCTAAGTGTTACTGGAAAAGGTATTGGGATAAATTCAGCACAAATGAGGAATAAAGTAGACCCACTCTCAAAGGTTGAATCACATGATCAGACTCGAAAATTCATAGAATTTTGACTTATAGAGGCAAATGTCTTTTTCAGAATTTTCTAAGAATGTACTTTATTTTGTAACATATACATTTTCTTTCTCTCTTACCTCTTTGTCCTAGAGCTCATGAGAAAAACATCATGCAACTTAATTAAAAAACCATACCAGTCTCTATTATAATAAAAAACCACCACATTTTAAAAGCAGTTTTTCTAATAGCATGCTGATACAAAAAATGTATGAACACTAAGAATAACCAGCATGTAATATACATATACAATGTTGCAGTTGACTAGAAACAGCATGTTTCAATATGACAAATTTAAAATATTCCAATCCACTTCTTGACATTTCAGTCATAATGTTCTTTTCCAGTTACAATAATTTAATCCCTTTAAACATGCCTTTTTACCCATTCCTTTGATTCATTCTAGCTGAATGAGTTGCTAGTTTCAAATCAGGGTGGAATATTAAATGTTAGCAGATGATTTAAAAATAGATTTCTTTAATAAAAGTAGAACTTAGGAAAAAATATAAGGTGATCCTTTCAGACTATTTATAAGGAAACTTTTTAATGATTAGTGCTCTGACGGTGAACAGAAGTTAAAAGACCTGTTTCCCTGCTATGATGTTTTCCTTCTTCTTTGAGTACTACTACGAGCTCCCTCATCTCTCTCTCTCTCTCTCTCTCTCTCTCTCTCTCTCTCTCTCTCTCACACACACACACACACACACACACACACACTTCTATTATTTAATCTTCAGCACATGCTCTCTCAGCTTGTGAAAGGTACCAGAGAAGAACAGCTTGTTCTAATGGTTTGTTAGTAGAGATGAGAACCACTAAGAACCTGTTCTTATCCACATCCATGAATGTCTTTGACCTCAGGAGCTAGCAGTACATTTATAATTCTCTGACATAAGAACAAAGTGTCTGGTGTGCATTGATTCTTCATATCTACACTCCTACAGCAGTCCTCCAGACTACTGTCCTGATTCTCTATGAGGAGCAGGCATTCTGGGTGAAATGGATTGTGAAAATATACAGCCTTAAAACAGCCACTAAGAATAAATGCAGAAAAGGTAGCAGAGAGATGCTAAAGGACCCATGAACCCCATCAGTGATGAGAACCATTATTTTGCCCTAGGGTTTTCCAGGATATCATTAGAGCGTAAGTACAACCCATAAAGTCTTATTGATCATCACATTGTTTTCTTGTGAGCCCTAATTATCTTCTATAAAAGTTCAGTCTGGCAATCAAAGTCCCCAGAGAGACAGGGTGGTATTTTTGAATCTGAAGCTACAAGGATACTTAATGAAAATATTTTTTTCCTGCTTTCTAGTTATTCAGTTGTTACTACATATGTCTTATAAATTGAAAATGACTAATCTTAACTAGTCCCTAGGTTTTTACTTTCTTGACCCTTATCCCTGTCTCTTTACCTTGCATGAGTTTTTTTTTTTTCCTTAGAAATCTATGTAATGAAGAACTGCCTACAGCATTTCCTGCAACTTCCCCCCTTCACCTTCCACTGAGACATAATGAAACTGCAGTGCAGGATTGTGATTTTTCTATTATTTTAGAAATGTAATGAGATTGTAATAATTTGTACATATCTGAAATATTGGAACACTTAATATTAATCTAGGCCTGGGAAAAGATATATCTAAGAAAAATAGATCTTTTATGTGTTCAAATGCTATTTGGAGGCTATACAACAATAGTATCCACAGCCTGGAATAAAAGTAAAAACAAACTCATTTTCTAATTAAAAACCATTTAAATTTATTACATGCTTGTTACTGTTTGGATACGAGGTGTCACCCAAAAACTCACATGTGACACCATGCAAGAAGTTTCAGAGGAGCAATGATTGAATTGTGACAGTCTTAACCCAATCAGTAAATTAATCACTGATGGAATTAACTGGGTGGTAACTAGAGGCAGGTGGGGTGTGGCTGGAGGAAGTGGTTAATTGGGGGCGTGGTTAATTAGGTATATATTTTGTATCTGGAGCTGGAATCTATCTCTCTGCTACATGATGTTCTGTCTCACCTGGAGCCCCAAGGAGTGGAACCAGCCTTCTCTGGATTAAGACCTCTGAAACCCTGAGCCATAAAATAAACTCTTCCTCCACTACCATTGTTCTGGTCAGATCCTTTAGTTACAGCAGCAAAAAAGGCGACTAAAACAATTTGTGTAGACATTTATATTGTCAAATCAAGAAGTTCTATTTCAGAGCCTGACCTTGAAGGTCATATCTGCATATCAACTTCCATACACAGCAATGGTCTTTGACTAATTTTAGTCTGTCACTTACCTTCTTTCACACTAGACTTTTTCTGGGTAGCACTTGTCAGAAGACTCTGTTTGGCACTTATTTATCACTCCAGTGTGATTAATTTCTGCCATCCTCTTCCTGTGGATTTTATTTGGGACATTCTTTACATTTAGTTCTTTCTTACTAGCTTGGTAATTGTTGATCTCATTGAAAGTTTGTATATAGGAATATAAAGTGAGTGTTCCAAGTCAATGTCTATGTTTTATGCACATTTGGAATGCATATATTTATTGATAATGTCACCCAAAGTTTCATATTTTGGGAGCTTGGTCTTTAGTAGGTGCCAGTAAGAAGTGGTGGAACCTGTAAAAGACGGGGCCTTCGTTACTGGTCCTTCTGTAGTTTGCTTTCTGTTTGTCTTTTCTTTTTTTTCTCCACTTCTCTCCCTCTGGCTTCCTACCTACCATGTGATCTGTGATCTCCTTCTCTCATGTGTTTTTACTATGATGCCTTCAGTGTGATGAGACCCTCTCCAGAAGTCAAACTGATAAGGTCACCCAATCTTGAATTTTCAGCATCAAAAAGTGTGAACTGAATAAACCACTTTTCTTTATACAATACTTAATCTCAAGCATTTCAACCTAGCAATAAAAAACTAACCTCGAATGCCAGTATTAACTACACTTGGACTTCGTCCTTGAGACATTCACAATCTCATGAATAAGTTACCAGAATTAACAAGCTATTAATTTTAAAACATAGTAAATTAATAGAGAATTGCACTATATTATACAAGAGCACAGAAGTGGGGCTTTAGCTCAGCCTGAAAGACTAAGAAGTTAAAATATAAATTTTTCACCTAGTATCGTGGCTGCGCACCTGTAATACTGAACACTCTCAGCAACTTTGTGAGGCCCTGAGCAACACGGCAAGATCCTGTCTCAATATAAAAATATAAAAAAATGACTGAGGATGTGGCTCAGTGGTTAAGCACTTCTGGGTGGTTCAATTCCTAGTACCAAAAAGTAAATAAATAAAGAATGTATATGTGTGTGTGTGTGTGTGTGTGTGTGTGTATTATATATATAATATATATATAAAATAAAGAATATATATTTGTATATATATAAATAAACTATATAATCTTTATTTGTTTACTATATATTTCTATCTTTTTCAAATAATAACTCAGAGATAGACATATAATATTGTTAGTTCTGAGCAAAGAAAGTAATAAAAGCAAAAGTTAGAAAAACAGTATGTCAGAAACTACTGTAGTTAGAATAATTTTTGCTGTATAGTCCCTGGGCCAGCTTGATTAGCATCATCAGAAATAATTAGAAATTCCTTCTCAGAAAACATCTCATTCCTTTTGAAGAGTTCTTAACAATCTGTGCTTGCACAAGCACCCCAGGTGATTCTGATATGTACTAAAGTTTGAGAGCCACTAAGATAGAAATCAAGACTTATCCAGGATGTAGCTTGAGATGTGAACCAGAGTTGGGTCTTGGTCGGGAATCTTCTGTGTGGTATTTGGGTTTGATGTTTGTCACAAGACTCCAATGATTGACTTTATAAAAGATTAAAGGTATCAAGAAATAAACTTGATACTATTACAAGAAAGAAAGAGGGAGTGAGGGAGGGAAGGAGAAATGGAATAAAGGAAAGGGAAGGGAAGGTAAAGAGTATCACCATTTTCAGATTATTTTTAGTTTGATAATCTTAAAGTGAATATCTTTCATTCTTGGCTCAAATCAATATCCAACTTGAGACTCCTGGTAGAGGTGCAATAAAATATTACTGTTACTGCTTATCTTTACATGAGAATCTAAAGAACAAATAAGCATTTTGAACAAAGTTTCAGTTTATGCTTATGTATTAACTGTATAATATAAAGTATTTATACATATATTTTTAAATATATGGTTTATCTGAACTAAAGAGATAGACCTCGAGTTTTATGCTAGTTAAAACAGAATAATCTCACCAAGTTTATTTTGAAGAATAAAATTTCTGAAATAACTTTTACATGATAGAGTTTGATTTGTGGGTTTTTCTGAGGCTGTTCTTAATATCCATTGTGATTAATATTGTCAATGTTTATCTGCAGATACAAACATTAAATCTTACCCCAAAGTAGCATTAGGAGGAAAAAAAAAAGGCTTGCTTTTACATCCAAATAAAGCGGAAAGGAAATCGTTTCATTATTTTATTTACAGATAAAATAATGCATATTTAATTTGAGAGTCTTCATTTAAGCTAACTCTTAATCTTTTGTTAATATTTTAAAAATCTCTTTTCATAAACTTCCCTCACAGTTAATTTTATACAGAATACTCTCCTACTTGTCTTAGATATAAGTGCGTCTGAAACTAATATAATATTTTATCTCTATTAATTCACCTTTCCACACTAAATTTTCACAGCCAGCCCTTTCTTTACCTAATTTTTTGCTGGTGTGGTAGAAATCAAGCACACTGGATAATGCAACGAATAGCAACTCTTATCAGGCAGCTCTGCCAGTGTTTAAATTAGTTTTACATAATTTTATTGCCTAAAAGTCATTTTCAGATTCTTGTTGGTTACAAGTAACAAAGCAATCCAAGCTCATTCCTGCTGTGAACCTGACCTTAGGCTGCAGTCACAATTGAGGCACCTAGTAGTGCCATTCATAAGTCAGCTACAAACATTCAAAAATGAATAATTTATGTAGTAGCTTCTTTTGTGTAAATTAATTTTCTATTTTTGTCTTTGGTTATTTAATATATACCACAAGCCAAATAACAATGTTTGTTAAACATTCCCTATAATTAAACATAATTACATTAATATAATTAAATATAATGGGGTTTCACAGAAATTTGGCTGTTCTAGTATTCCCTTGAAAAACTATTATTCAAATTTAGACTTGTGATTAATCAACCTTGTTCGTTATGATTTACAACGAGAAGTTCTATGTGCATCTATCTATTAAATAGAACCAATGGGAAAATTTACAGTGCAAAATTGTTTTATATGTTTTAAGTAGCATAATGATAATAGTAGGGTTCAAACCACAGAAGAATGTTTTATAAGCATTATCTTACTTAATCCACATACTTGTACTAATAATTAAAGATTATGCTCTTTTTTTAATGAAATCACTATGGCTCTGATCATTTTGTCAGTTTTCTCAAAGTCCTACAGATAATAGTAAGAAATACTCAGACTTAACTCAAATTTTCAATTTCCTAGGTCATGGTTTGATTTATTCAATGAAGTTAAACATGGTATAGTTCAAATGTTATACTCATCTATCATAAAGTCGAACTCTACAAAACTTCACTAGATTGCATTTAATATATTAGTGTTTGTAAGTTTTCCTACAGAGGTGTCAGCATTATATCAGAGTGATTGGATGCTATTTTTTTAGATGTCTCTCCATTTGCAAGAATAACTCTGAGCATGATAAGCTTTAATTGAACAGACTGCTTTCTATTCCTGTCCTTGCATCCTAATACAATTGTTGAAACATGGAAATACATTTTGAGCACATATTTCCTAGTTCTCAGGGTCTATTAACTCTTATAGCCAGGTTAAATATAATATGCAAATGTATGACTGTCAACAGAAAATATAACAGAAAATGCTTTTTAATAATTCATCATAATCTCGTTTCTCCTGTATTTTTCTATCCCTATTAAGCAATTTCATTACATCATCTCCAAGTAGTGCTAATTATGCACGCACTCACACACACACACACACACACACACACACACACCTTTATCTCTATATATGTATATATGTGTGTGTATATGTATATACATACAAATGTATAAACACATACTTATACATATATTATTTGTTTGTTTTCTTAGTCCTACAGCATATTTTTCTGTAAGAAAAGTGAGTAGCAAAAATTTTGGAGTCTTGTAACTCTGGGATAATTTCCAGTCCCTATTCACATATTAATAGTAAATTTTTGATGAGTTAACAGTACTAAGCTACAGTTTACTCTTTTATAAATCTGAGGTAATAATGCCTACCCATAGTGTTGTGGAAGCTGGAAAAATATATATGAAGCTAATATAGTGTCTATTAATGGAAAGTAACAAATGGTAGTCATAAAAAGCAGCTAATATTATTCTATTACCGTGATCATAATTAGTATATTTTTATGTTATTTTTTAGTGTAAATTTCTCTTTTCTAAAACATAAAGGATCTTTGCAATGCCCTTGTCATGTACTTAGCCATCACCTGTTCCTCTTCTGGTCATGCCTGGTGGAAATTTATGCTAATGTTCCAGTTCTCTAAACAAGATTCTTTTAAAAAAAAATGGGTTGCAGCAGGAGGAACAGAGGGATGAGGAGGAGACAAAGCAGATTTATACCTGCAATGCCAATACTTGGGGCCATCCTCAGGAACATTATACTGAGTCTAGAAAGTGCAGTTGGCATGGTAATATGAAAAGACAGCAAGTGAGAACTGTTAGGGAGAAAAGGGCTCTGAATCAGCAGGTCAAGTTTTTCTAGCATTCAAAGAAAGGTACAGATGAGGAGAGATGTCCATGCTTACTTGCCTTGTCTAGATGGATACAGAAATCTTTGCTGGCATAATAAAACAACAAACAAAGATATGCTTTCAACAGATAATATAGAGATGGGTACATTAGAGTGATTAAAGTTGAAGCCCAAAGTTAAAAAAGCAGAAGAGCCCATACCTGTGACTTACTTATCAATTAAGAATAAGGTTAGGTCTAGCCTAGAATATGGGAGTGGGGTGATGGTGGAGGGACAGAAATTACTAACAACAAGGTTGGTAGTAGTAAAATTAAAAATAAAATAGCATTAAAAGTGGTAGATATCTGGGCATGGTGGAATATTCTGGTACTCTCAGTTACTCTGGAGGTGAAGCAGGAGAATCATTCACGCCTATGATTTTGTTTCTCCCTGGGCAATGTAGAGAGATCTCATCTTAAGAAAAACAGGGGAAAAAATGAAAATTGGTAAACAATTCTTTCTTTCTTTCTTTCTTTTGAGAGGACTTTGTTTCATTTTTGTGTGTTTGTTTTCAAACACGCAACAGCTCTGAGCCTATAATAACTGGCCTATATAGGAAGCAGCCACCATGTTGCCCAGACTTTAGTCCCAATTTATCTTTCACCAGAGCACTTGTTTAAGATGGGTGACTCTAGTCCAGAAATTTTATATCTAGCTGCTTGAACTTTATAGAAAGAAACATGAGCAAATGACAGAGGATTCCCATACATTCCCCAAATGATTCTCTTTCTAAGTAGCCATAGGTTTCCAAGGGACCATTCAGGTCTGGCACTGACTTATTTTCTTTGGTACTGGAAGAATAAAGAAGCAATATATTTCTGTGGAATAGAAAGACAATAGAAATTATTGATAGAACATAAATTACCTTAGGAAGCACTTCACATCTGAAATGTGTACAGTGTTCAACATTTTGAATACTCTTTCTAGTACCTCATTCTGTTTTCCCTTCACTAACAAACTAATCATGTCTGTGGGCTAACTCAGAATATGTTACAAAGTCATCTGATGACATGTTCCGTTGGGGTTACGTTTCGGTCTATTCTGTTGAATTATGAGTTAAATTGGTATCTGGAAAATTTCCTACAGTCTCAGGATTATAACTGAACTTATTTACTCATACATCTCTTGTACTTGGAGAACAACAACAACAACAGTTTTATTTTGCTGTCCAGCCTGTCAATGTCGTTCAGCATATTTGATGTAATTGTGATTTTCATCTGTAGACTATTTTGGCAAAGTGACATTCTCTACTTACCAAAGTCCACATTCAGGAAATTTTCTGATTAGTTACCATAATAATTGGTCAGTAGCTCTGCATTATTAATAGTATTTTAAATTCATCATTTTGTCTGATCAATGAAATAAATGTATATTATAGGCAGGAAAAATCCTCATTCCTCATTTGGGGGATGAGAAAATACAGCTTTAGAGAATATAGCTATTTTGCTCAGGATTACACAGCTTGTAAGTAATGCAATTAAATCTAGGACTTACATTTTCTAATTTATATCCCAGTAGCCTTTCTTATAATTCACTGCCACCCACAACTGTGTTAATTTTCATACAATGTACAAAATGTAATATTTTACTTAAATTTAAGAACTTAACTAGTTTATCCATGAAAATTAGGTTTTTAAAAAGAAAAATTACAAGACTAATTATTTGATCCAATTAACATATGTAAAATGAGTTGGTGGAAATTATAAATGTATGTTGCTTAATAACCATGGAGGCATTAAAATAAAGTTTTACTTCAGTAAAGCATGGCAAAACAATAAAATTCAAATGAAGGGAGAAAAAAAAATGGAAGACAAATTCTTAGAATGAATGAAATAAAATAATCACCAAGTATTTACTATCTGTTATGTACTTTAACATGCTGTATAGTGTATAGTAAGTAAAAGGACTAGCTAGGAAGACTAGCTTAGGTAGAGAGAGGCTAGGGGACATCTCGTCAAGGTCATTATAATTGGCCTAGCATAGTGGTGTCTATGACTGCACCATGATAGAATTAAGAAATTTTACTGGGATACAGGATTCATGATAATACTAACTAGGAAACAAGATTGTATTAATGAGTGTAATCTTGCACTTGTTCTTAAGATTCTCAAAATTTAGAAAAGAATTCCCTGCCAACTAAGCATATGTGTGTGTGTGTGTGTGTGTGTGTGTCTGTGTTTAACTGTCTAAGTATGTCCCCTTTCTTTTGCTATTGTGACCTTAATTTAAGAGTACAGATAATCTTGAATCTTAAAGGTATCCTAAGGCCATGTACTGAAGGCTCTGTCAG
Organism: Callospermophilus lateralis; assembly: GCF_048772815.1. Classification (NCBI taxonomy): domain Eukaryota; kingdom Metazoa; phylum Chordata; class Mammalia; order Rodentia; family Sciuridae; genus Callospermophilus; species Callospermophilus lateralis. The sequence goes on along the minus strand of NC_135312.1, from coordinate 96,404,981 downwards.
TAACTTGTGGCACGTTTGGGAGGTGATAGAACTTTTAAGAGGTGAGGACTATGGGTGAGAATTAGAGTAGAGTTTTGCCCTTTAACAGGTCGTTGGTTAGAGTCCTGGCCGCTTCCTCTGTCTTTGCTTCCTAGCCAACATAGGATGAGCTGTTTCCTCCACCTCTTAGTCCGGGCCACGTACTCATTGACATAATAATATACTGCCTTATTACAGGCCCCAAAGTACTAGAATCAACTGACCATGGACTGGAAGTTGTGAAATTATGAGCCCCAATAAATCTTTCCTCTAAGTTGATTTCCTCAGGTATTTTTTCACAGTGATGTAAAGTTGACTAACCTACCTTATGTAATGGAAGTCCTCATTGTAATATATATATATTTGTATATTTGTAGAAACATTACTGCCTGAGGAACTTTAATATACCCATACCAGTTTTATTTTTTATTTTAAATGTTTCATTTGATGAAGTTTGGCACTACTAGAGTAACTATCTTAGATCTTCATTATATATGTTGATTTTTCACATCTAGGAAAAGAAAAGAGAAATTCGTATAGGAAATAATTTTTTAAAAATAACAATTTTAACCTACCTCCTATATGCCAGGCCTGCTCATGAGCCCTTTACATGAATCAATTTTCTTCATAAGATGACTAAATGAGGTGTGAGTTGGCACAATTGAAGATACCAGGCTTGGTAACATGAATATAGTCATGTGCCTCATAAGAACATTTTATCCAATGACAGACTATACGTGTGAATGTGGTCATACAAAAATTAGAACAGAGCTAAAAAATATTCCTATCACTCAGACTTTTGCAGCTGTCATAACATAATGCTACACATCACTTAAGTGTTTGTGGTGATACTGGTGTAAATAAACCTACTGCACTCTCCATCATATAAAAGTATAGTACACACAACTATGTATAGTATATATTATCAGATAATAACTATATTACTGATTTACGTCTTTACTATATTACTTATCATTAGAGTACTCTTTTTTAAAAAAACTTACTGAAAAACTATATGCCATCTCATGCTGGTAGCAGCCTCAGACATTTTATGTTTACAACATCTTTGTCTTTTGAGTACAAAAACAGCCAACTTAGTAACTTTAATGTTTAGGTTTATCTAAGAACATTATGATGTTTGTGCAAGAAGAAATTGACTAAGGATGGGGATCTCAAAACATAGCCCCATAGTTAAGTGATGTGTAACTCTATATGTTACAAAAAATGTAATATGCATTAAATAATACAACATATACTTAATTAAAATCTTAAATGTTCTGTTTTTGCATTATTCTGAGGGTTTGCTTTGTTGTTAAGTATTAAGAAATAAATACCTTCCTTGAATCACAGGTGAAAAAGATCTAATTTAATTTAAAGTTGAGCAAACAGTTTTCTTTAAGTATACATGTTAAAGTCAAGCCTAACTACCTTTAAAATGCTCTTTGAGTAAGCTCTGAAAGCTTTATTTGTATATATTATTCATGTGTCCTTGTCTTTTTTTTCTTCCCTTATAAACTTTTCATCCCTGTCTCAAAAGTTAATCTTTTAAAACTAAATGATTTTCTGTTTAAATGACTTGTTTGGAATGAAAGCCTGTAAGAAATAGAAATTAGTTTTTCAGTTACCTTATGTAGCATTCTGGAAAGAAAATTAGTCTAATGAGTAAGAATCCCTACACGATGTTTCGGAACACTTGCAATATTATGTGGTGAGGGGCTGTGGGCACTAGTTCCTCAGGCAGTTGCTCTTGGGTAGGGAAATGTTCTCTCTTTATTATCTTTTGCATGGATTACCTCAGGGGTTTTTAGCATTCAGTCTTGCTCTTTCCTTTTCCCTTGTGTTCCTAATAACTTGCTGTGGGTATTTTCAGCATAACACACAACTGCTGCTGATGATAATGAGAACTGTTCGTCTAATTTCTCCCAGCTCTGCGTTCAGAATGAACTGTCTGGCTTTAAGCTACATAGCAGAAAAACTCACTGTGAGTCTGTAACTGGCAGAACCATGACATAGGTAAAAACCTGGCCAAGATGGATAAACACAAAATGTGACTATCACAATGCATGGGTAGATACTTGGGAAGGTAATGTTACTTCACCCTGGACCAGCGTTGCTGCCTGGGACCAGGTGGCTGTGGCTCGCAAGGCCTGACATCCTGATAGCACACCTTCTTAATTAGTCATAGCTGGCTGACTCCAATGAGCCGGAAGGTTAGAGAAAGCGTCCTGCTTTATACTTTGTATTTTATGTTGGAGACAGACAGTATTATAATCTTCACACGTAATGTCTCAGGGCCCTTGTGAACACCAAGAGTCTCTTGAATTTGCTCTTGTCAACCAAATTGGAAATTAATTAACTAAATTAGCAACAAGATTTAAGAAACGTCTGCATATAAAGATTATAGGATGATTTTGTTCCATAATATGTGTTGAACACTTACTGTGACAAGAACAACAAAACACTGGGGTTGGGGATTTCAAAGCAACAAGAAGGAAAATTCTCAGTCCTCACAGTATTTTGGACCCTTTCAGATAACTCCTCTAGGAGTTTTTCTTTCTTTCTTTCTTTCTTTTTTTTTTTTTTTTTTTTACTAATAGAAGAAGTAGAAAATAAAGAGCTGAGATTATGTGACAAGGCTTTTTCAACAGTGGAAATAATGAGATGAAAATGCAACAAAGCATCACAACTTCATGAAGCTGAGGCACAAAGGGCTTTGGGTTAGACTATAAGATGAGTCGCTTTCTTTTTCCCTACAGAACAATTTCTGTTTATTAGAAAAGAGGACCTAAAGTTCAAGAAAATGATAACTATAGAAAAGGTTATTCCTTCCATAAGTTTATTGATAACAAAAGAACATACAAGCTTAACCCAGAATCTTTCTCTACTGATCTGTTAATATTAAAGAGGATCAGAAGAATGTAAGAAATACAATCTCTGATTATAAGTTGTTTCCAACAGGGAACATATTATTATATTTGATTCCTCTTTCATTGGTATATACTATATTAACTGAAAAACACGTGACCATTCTGCCCCAGTATAACCTTGAACTGCTTTGACTACAACTTCTTTCTCTCCATCACGCCACTTTATTTTTGGCCCTTCCCATGTGTCACAAGGACAATCAATATGGCCTTACTGCTTTTGATCCCTTGACATTCTAGTTCATCTTCTATTCTGCTTCCACAATTTCTGGTGCATCTCCATTGCTTATGTAAAAACATCCACACTTATGATTTGTGAGAGTGACAGAAGCTGAATATTTTATTTGGAGAATATATTAAATATTTAAGAGAATCTGTTTTGTAATTAGATTCACAATTAGAAAAATGAATGGACTTCCGAAGGACAGTCCTTTGAAATGGACAATAAATAAGAGAAGAGTTTATATTCCATCAGCCTACTTGTGGAACATGTGTCTCTTAGATGTGTCTCTTAGACGTGTCTCTTAGACCAGTCTCTGAACATTTCAACGCCACCCCAGAACCATCCAACACCTGTCCTCCACTGGTATTACATCAGAATCTCATTGGCCATCCTTGTGTTTAGTTTATGCATCTAGTTAACCTGCCCCATCCCTACCCATCTTTCAAAAGTGTAATTAAACGTTTCTTTATTTCCTCAATTTTCTATGAAACTCTCTCCCAAGAAAGATTATTTATGCATTTTCACTTCCATAGTATTTTATATGTCTCTCTATTGAACAGTTTTTAGATTATATTAGAGTTACTTGGTTATATGTTTATCTTAATCATGTGAGTCTTGTCACAGCTAGGATTACTTGTTATTCTTCTTTTCTGTCCACAGTGTCTGATTCAATTAATATTTCTCATATTATGACTTCAATAAAGATATGCTGAATTAAACTGGTATCTCTTAAGAATTATAGAATGCTCACTTTTAAAATAGCTTCTACATGGAGACTAATAAAGGCATTGCCTGTGAAATGGATATGGCAAATTTGTTTCCTTTTTAAAGTACAATCTTTACTTCACAGAAAGTGCAGACATAATAACAGATGATTTAAAACTCCTTGATGTTAATTCTCTATTTGTGTGATCATAACATTTTTGAAGTTTGTAAAAATTATATTTTGACAATTTTGAGATTTCTATGAGTATCCATTCCTATTTTGAAATTACATTAAGTGAGCCTTTGAAATGGACTGAGAAATACTACTTAGTCTCCTTCTTTCTTTGATTTAGAAATTAATTAACTTCTCAGAAAACACATTTTTGGTATTAGTAAATACCCTCTGTTTTAAAGACCTTCCAGATTGGAACCTATTCCATAGAATCTAACAACTCTGTCAGTGAATATGCAGAGTTCCTTCAGAATAGGAAAATAGTTGCTAATTAGTAATTGCCATTTGAGTTGTATTGAGAAAAGAAAAATCCCTCTTTTAGAACATTAATCTGATAAACAATGTATTCATTAAATAATAAAAATATTCCTAAGCATTGAGCAATTTGTTAAGCTGCCAAAGATTCGTTTACAAAATATATTGAAAAATGCCTATTTCTGAAGCAGAAGGATGGTGGTAACTTTAGGAAGTCTAGAAAGTGTGGATATGTTCCTAAAAGGGAGTGGGAAAGATCTTATCCAAGGATTTCTCAAATCCATAGGGAAGTGTTTTACTTATACCTTAAATAAACAACTAGATAAAAGTTAAGAAAGATAAAGATTCTTTGTGTTTTTATTTTAATTTACTGAAGACTCAGTCATATGTAGCTGCCAATGTTTATAAAACTGTTTCCTAATTAAAAGGACATACTTTCAAGTAGTTTTGAGCCTTAAGATTTAAAAATATCCTTAGAATATCTGGGAAATGCCTCTAAAGCAGGTATCTATTTATATTGTACATTTCACTGCCCTCTGTTTTGAGTCTATGAACTAAATATCAATAAAGAACTCCAATTCACCTAAAGAATTACCTAGAATAAATTTATTAATGTTTATTTTTTTTGCTTGTTTACCCTAGGGACAAAAGGCCTTTTATCAAGAGTCAAAATTATGCTTTTTACTATTTTCCTAGGGAGGACACACATACAAGCACATGTTCAGGTTAATATACACTGCATTGTGACAGAAACAATACCATCTACATTAGTAAAGAAACTATACATGATTTACACATTTGTGTCACTGGAGTTAAATTTCAGATCAAAATATGTGCAAAAAAATTACATCTGTACTGAACATGTGCAGACTTCGTCCCTTTACATTATTGCCCACAAAATATAATATAGTATCTGTTTACATGGTATTTGTAGTATATTAGTCATTTCAAGTAATCTAGCAATGATTTAAAATATATGAGAAGAGATACATAGGTTGTATGCACTGGTCATATGCCATTTTATATAAGCAAAGTGAGCATATTTGAATTTTGGTATCCATGGTCTGGGGAATCCCATGACAAATCCTCCATGGATACCAAGGGACAGCTGTTGATAAGGTGTTTCCTAATGAAGAAATTTGTGACAATGCACAATGTATAAGTGCATTCCATCTAACTTCTATATAATAGTTTATCAATTGACAAAATTTATTGATTGATTTTTATTTAAAGTACTACACTGGAATTTCTTTTTATTCCAAACCATTTAAGAAAATTAATTTATCATTGTTGAAAAGAAAACAGAAGGGAAATAATTTTATTTCCACTAACAGCATGAAAATTTTTACACAGAAATCGCAACCTCACAATTAATAAAGATGTACCATGATCTGTTCTAGTGAGTGAGAATTAAGTTATGAGTTCTTGGTCTCAAATACTAATAATGAAGAAGAATTTAGTCCCACTTTCCCTCATTCTGACAATATCGATGTGGAATGTTCACCTCTGCATTCACTTGGTTAAAGAGAAACAAGTTTATATTCTCAAGGGGAAAAATTTTCTCTTTTCTCTCTCTCTCTTTCAGATACACACACACACACACACACACACACACACACGTATGTATATTTTAAACATATATTTTTAAACATAGGAGTAATAGAGAGAGAGAGAGAGAGAGAGAGAGAGAGAGAGTCTTTTGCTTGAGACATAAATATTTCAAACATTTAAAGATTCCCTTCAGAAAATACTTCCATTAACAACAAAAACAACAATAATAAAAACTTCAAAGCTTTGGCTCTGAGTTTATGGTTCAGGGAAACTGCCTTGTCTGGGATTTGGTTTCTATAACTTGGCAACGCTGAAATTTCTTAGATCGGCATAGTAAGAGAAAGGCCCTGATTTAATCTCATTATAGTTTCAAAAAAAATTTCTCCCCTCTTACCCTTTTGCTGTCAAGAATTTCCCTAACATGGAAGAATCCCTCAGTCTCAGAGTGTATTGATGATTTAGAGGTATTAATTATCATAACAGAGACAGCATGAGCTGGGGTGTGTATCAGAGAGCACCCAAGAGAACATGTGCATTCCAGAGGGAGAAATACTGTGTTTGACCTTCACATTTTGTCTTTTGGGTTCAAAGATAGGAGTAATAAATTTTATTGTTTATTGATTAGCTTTAAGGTAAAAATAGTAATCTGAAATTCACATATAAATGTGAATATAAATTCACATATAAATGACTGAAAAACTAACATGAAAAGATAACCCATCTATTCTGTAATACATATGAAAAAAGATCTTAAAAAAATGAGGAAACTTAGAGAATAGAGTACTAGTGAAAGACACTTTTTATGTATACAGAAATCCTAATTATATACTCCAGGCAGAAAGACAAACATTCTATAACTTTCAATGCATGCTAGTAAAGGTTTAGAACTTATTTAATTTTTTGATTCTAAGGTAGAATAGATACACGTTTTCTTCTGATTAGTAATTGCTTTTATCTGAGTTCATTTATAGCATAATTTACCAAGCACATGTATGTGAAAAAATAATTATTTGTTCTCAAGAATACTCTTCAACAGATTGTGTATAGTGCCATTAATTGAAGGTACATTTCTTAAGACATGTGAAGGTGCGTGCCTCTACGCTATTCAGTCAAGCACAAATCTATCTAATGACATGTATGAGGTAACATAATTGGTTTGTCAGCATTTTGGATATAATTGGAAAGCTTCAGCTTGCCATTACCTCTATGCTAAATAACATACTTACATTATCCTCTAGAATACAGACAACATACACATAATTATTTTATTTCTGTCATGCATTGCAGAACTCTTACTTGAATAACAGAATTAGAGAAACTGTTTCTCCATGTTTTATCATCCTTTCCCAACCTGTTAACTTCTAAGAAAGTAGAACAAATAAACAGTAGATACTGAAATAAAATATGCCATAAAAGTTGCTTTTCCCTTTAAATTTCACAAAGTTAAATTTTCTGATTTAATAAATAAATTTTACATTAAGCAACATGTTGTAATTTAACAGTATGCTTATTTGCTTGAAACATGACTGGGTAAAAAGTTGCCTTAGGCAAATTTTGGTTTTGCCAATGTTTATCTTTTAAGAGGTAGCTGGAAGAAACTTTCAAAAATGAAATTAAACAATAAAACTAGCTCATGTACTTTGAGCCCTTATATTCCCTTTTAATTCTCATAACAACTCCTTGTGGTAGAAATCCCCCCCCCCCACATTTTGTTGTTGAGCAAGATGAAGTTACATCAGGATAAGGAACTTGCCCAGGAGCATAGAATTTTTAGATGGAGGAGATGGGGCCAAACCTGACTTTCTCCATATTTTATACCTAACCACCACACTGAATGACCATCCTGGAATTGTCTCTGAAACTTCCACTCTCATGGAAATGTTTATATTTATAGGGATTTGTTTTGTTGTTAGGTAAGCCAGTGGAAATTTTCCAACTCCAGGGAAATTCTAGAATGAATAAACATTAAAATGAGATTTGGGACAATTTTTTTAATGCTTTATTTGTAGAACTCTAATTATCCTTAGAAAATAATGCCATTGTTTCAACTGTGTGTGTACTCACTCAATTTTTCAGGACTCAATCTCTTAATAAAATCTCCATTGAAATAAAAGGAATATAGTCAATCCCATGTTTTGAATATAATCATACAGTTATCATATATATTCTACTTAAAATTTCAGAACCATAGCAGTCAATCAAGTTTATCTGCCAACTAATGATTAAATACATTAAACTGAATAAACAATAATTGGCAACGTTGCATACAGGTGGTAAGGTTAATGTGAGATGCATAATATATGCACCAAATACTTACGATCAAGTAAAGGGAATAAAATGCTCACTTTTATATCTATCAGAGAAATGTAATATAAGGGATTCTGTTATCAGCATAGAAAGCACAAAGATGACTCAGAAGAGGTCAATGGAAGCTTTAGAAAAGAAGCAGGTTTGTACTGGGCATTGGATGATGGGAAGATCATAGTTGGTCAGGGAAAAGGAGTGGGAAAAAGAAATAAGTCATCCCAAAAGAAGAAAATGTCTGAAAAAAAGGCCTAGCAGTAATGAAATAATATAGAAAATTTCATATAATTGAATATAATTGTACTGAAGAAGATAAATGGCAGTAATCAGACTTAGAGGCCTTTTAGTGTCACATTAAGGAATTTTGGCATATTAATTGCCTTTGAAAGACATTCAACAAATAGCTTTTATATAACCTTGAGTTCCTAACTGGAATCAGTCTGTAATGGCAACATAAATGATAGATAGATTTATTCAATTTCTATATTATAAATGTCATATTGGAACTCATTCCAAGAGAGTGCAGCATCAGGTGAGAATATTGACTCCCTCGTCAGATACCTATAACAGTTTGTACTGCAGTTGTACAGTGGCCTTTGTCCTCAGAAATCAACTACAAAAAACATATATTTTCCTTTATTGAAGAGCTAAATAACCTGTGTCTTCCTGTATAAATGTTCAATGAAGGGATAAAGTCATCTTTCAATCAATCCACTTATTTATTAAATAGAATTCATTTAAATTATAGGAGGAATAAGAAACAAAGTGAAATTTTTGTTGATGATTCTGTAGATTAAAATGTCAGAAATAATTAGTGGTGGTGCTAGACTATATTAACACTTTTGAGAAACAGGAGATATATATGCTAAGTATTATCTATATAATAATAATATTATATATATATATAAGAATATATATATATATATAGTTTATGAAAAGAAGAGAATCACGTTTACAACATATTCAGTGAGAAACGACTGCAAAAGATTTGTAGATAGCATGTTCTGCTAAGCTATATACAAAAGTTGGGGAGTAGGAGCAAGATGACAGTGAGTAAAAGATGTCCTCCAATGATTTGCCTCCCCACAGAGGTACCAGTTTAAACAGCTACTCATACATCAAACCATGGTCCACAAGAGTTAAGGAAATCAAATGAGAAACCACAATACGTGATTTTACCATAATGACAATAAAAGATGCATTGAAGAAGGTAGGCAGAAAAGTTACCCGTATTATCTCATGTCCAACTCAAAGTAACACAGCATGAAAAGAGACACAGCTTGAGGGAAGGAGGGACAATGATGGCCAATCTTAGACTTAAATCTAGTACCAGGCCGGCTATGGTGAAACCCAGAACTAGACAGAGCCCCACAGCTTCTACCCACAATCCAGTGTCTTGGACTGAGCCTCTGAGTCTCTGTGAGCCATTTCACAAATGGACTGCTGCTACCATTCCTCTTCTAACTTAGGTAAACACAGAACATAGGAAGTATCACCCCTGGTGGGTTCTTGGAAAAAGTGCAAGGCTGGGAAGATCACAAGATCTATTGTCTCCAGGCCAGTGCCCAAGAATGAAGCCGCTGAACTCACCTCAGTGCCCAGTGGACTCCTGTTCTGGCCAGCCTTACCTATATCTGGGTGCAGTGGTATCACGCACCACAGTAGCTGGCAGGTCATAGCACGTCCTACCCTAATGCTATGCTGCTGTTAGCAGGTTATTGTCCCTAGGTGTGGCCCAGTGCTATAGCATTGATGGCTACAGAATTTCCCAGGCAGCTCAACCTGAAGAGAATAATTGCCACATAGGAGATGAAGAGGGAAGTAAGCATCAAGTCATTGCCTAGAAGCCTGGAACTGGTCCCTTCATGGTGAAATGCAAACCCTGGCAGAATACAACGGCTCCTGAACCCAGGCCAATGATGACTGATCTAGCATCTTGGCCTGCTCTGGCCCAAGGAGAAAGTTTGTAGGTCTGGACTATCCTTTCTAAGAAATACCCCACCATTAATTCTGCACAATACTTCATCTGCAGAAAGTAGAACAATATTGGGCTAGAGAGGTGAATTCTAGTGCTGAAAGAGTGACAATGCATGAACAGTGGTCTCATGGAAATCTAGACAGGGTCCTCTGAAGTGCTAAAATGGCAAAATGACTACAAACTCAGAAAATAAACAGCTTGCTTAGAATTTCTAGAAGGATGTGCACAAACAATCCAGTTTAGGAAGATGGGAATAAATACCTAGTGCTTCATGTGTGGAAAATGTGAAATGCCAACAAGCATGAAGCAATTTCAGGGAACTATAACCTCAACTAACAACAAAAAAACCAAGATGCTAGAGACCAATTATATGTGGAAATGGATATGTGTAAACTCTTGGAAAATTCAAAATAACTGTATTAAGGAAATCTTTGGAAATTCAAGAAGACACTGAGAAACTATTCAGTACTCTAACAGAAACAATTCAGAAACTTAATAGATCAAAAATTTTAAGATTAACAAAGAGATCCTTGAGCTAAAACTATATTAAACAAAACTTAAAACATGTTAGAAAGCATAAGTAGGAGAATGGATCAAATGAAATAATTGGGCTCAAAGACAGGATATTTGAAAATATATCTTGCCAGAGAAGAAACCAAACCAAACCAAACCAAACAAAACAAAAAAAGGAATAAAGAGGGATGAAGAAAGCACATAGTGAGTTTAGATCAGTATTAGAAAAGGAAATGTCCAGGTTATTTGGGTTAAAGGGGGACTAAATGTACAAGGCTTATTTGAAGAGTTAACAAAAAATTCCCTAAGCTTAGAGAAGGATATAAGTATCTAAGTGCAGGAAAGATCAAAAGTCACTAGTCAAATTCAACTTGACCAAGTGCATGCTAAAGTGTATTTTAATCAAGCTCTCAAAAGTTAAAGACAAAGAGGATTCTCATATCACCAAGATAAAAGAAATACATAACACATAAAAGTTTTCCAATTTGCCTGACAGCAGACTTCTCAGCAGAAACCTTAGAGGCAAGGCAGGGAATAACATGAGATTTTCACAGTTCTAATGGGGGGAAAAAAATAGAAAAACCTGCCAATCAAGAATACTGTACTAGCAAAACTATGCTTTAGAACTGAAGGAGAGATAAAAAAAAAAATTCCAAACAAACAAGAGCTGAGAGAATTAACCACCACTAGACCTGTCTTACAAGAAATGCTAAAGGGAATTCTTCAAACTGAAAGAAAGAGATGCTAACAAGTAAGAAGAAAACATCAGGAAGTATAAAACTCGCTGGCACAATAGAGGAATGCAGAGTGGTCTCCTACTGAAAACACATTTATAGATAGGAGAGTTAAAATCCAGAACAATTAAAAATAATGATTACATTAATATGTTAAGAAATAGGAAATAGAAAAATATGTAAAATTGAGTTGCAAAAATTTAAAATTTGAGAAGAAATGGAGTATAAAAGTGTAGAGTACATTATTAGTATTTTTCTCCTTTTTATCTTTTTCCTGTCTTTATGTTCAATGTAAATTGGTTGTCATTTGAAAATGGTAATGAAAAGACTGTTTTTGTAATCCTCATGGTAACCACAAATCTATAATAGACACATTGGAAATAATAATTAAAGAACCAAAATATAGTGCTAGGTGAAATTACTTAACCACAAATAAAGACACTAAAAGAAGAAAAAAAATGAAGATCTACAATACAACTAAAAATCAAATAACAAAGAGGTAGTAGTAAAAATTTATTTATGGATAAATAATTTTAAATATAAATGGGTTGGATTCTCCAAATAACAGATAAGGATTACTAAATGGATTAAAAAATTAAAAAATAAACTCAACTACATACTCCTTCTTAGAAAAACACTTTATAAGAACATTTACTGAAGTAAAATGAAAGGATGGCAAAAGATATTCCATGAAAATGAACTTCAGAGGAAAGAAGGAGTATTCATAGTTATATTAGATAGAATGGACTTTAAATAAGGAAAAAAGAGAAAGGAAAGTTTAATATATAATGATAAAGTAGTCAATTCAGCAGAAAGAAATAATAATTTTAGGTATATATGTACCCAATGTTAAAGTTCCTGAATACATAAAGCAAATGCTTATATACCTAAATACAGAGACAGACACACCTATTACTCAGCCATAAAGAGTGACATTATGGCATTTGGTAGTAAATGGGTAGAACTGGAGAATATCATGCTAAGTGAAAAGTGAAAAAAAAGTGAAATTAGCCAATCCTCAAAAAACAAACAAAAAACCAAAGTCCTAATGTTTCCTCTGATATGTGGATGCTAATTCACAATGGGGGTGGGGGAGATAGGGAAGAATAGAAGTACTTAGAATTAGATAAAGGGAAGGGAAAGGAGGGGTACATGCTATAAAAAGGACATTTTCGCCAAAAATGGCACTGAAAAAATAACATATCCATGTGCAAAAGAACTATTATTAAAAACAGCATGATATTTCTTCAAAACAACAACACAATTAACTACTGTATATGTTCCAACAACCCAACTTCTAAGTGTATATCTAAAGGAAATGAAATTAGTCTATGAATGAGACAGTTGAATCCCCATGTTGCATCACTAATTACAATAACAAGAAAATGGCCAACATAAGAGTCTATCAGGAGATATGTTTCTATCAGGAGAAACATATCTACCTCCTCTATCATATATGTCACATTTTCTCCATATATCCATTCATGTACCCATGGACGGGTACAAGAATGGATATATGGAGAAAATGTGGCATATTTACACAGTGAAGTATTATTGAGCCATGAAAGAATGAAATCTTGTCATTTGTGACAACATGAATGCAACTAGATATCATTATGTTAACTAAAATAAGCCAGGCAAAGGCAGTGAGTAGAGCATGTTCTTATTCATATGTGAAATCTAAGAATATTGACGTTCAGAGTAGATTAGTGATTATTGGAGACTGGAGAGAAAAATGGACTGGGAAAGAGGAAGAAAGATTGATCAATGGGTACTAAGTTATAATTAGAAAAAAAGATTTTGTTGTGTTAGTGTACAGCAGGGTGACAATAAATAAGGATAATGTACTGTGTATTTAAAACAAAAATCTAGAGGAAAGTTTTCCAAATATTTTTACCACATGAAATGATATATGATACAGGAGGTAGATATCTTTCTCCTGACTTGAATATTATTCAATGTATACATATATCAAAATGTCACGTAGTACCCCATAAATGTGTACCATTTTATGTGTCAACTTAAAATAAATGGGTAAATCATTTTTGGGGGACTTATGTTTGCTTGAATTTTCAAATGGTACTTTTCTCACTTAAAGTCATCAATACAAATGTTTTCAAAAGAGCTCGTCATATGTTCTTAATAAAATACTATTGTGATGTTTGGAAAAACTTCATCAAGCTATCTCTTACTCCATCCTACCCTTCCTGCCTATCCCAAACGCTTTAGAAAACAGACTATATTCTGGTATTGGATATTTAAGACTGTTCCTTTGTACTTTATCATTAAATGAGTGGAGGTGTTCCCTCAGATTAAGTTTGTAGCAATAGGCCTTCACATTGAGTGCAGCTCAATGGGGATATACTAATAAGCCCAAAACTCATATGTAGGTGGGAGAAGGTGAGAGATAATTAATATTATCCATTATTTCTAACTTCGGTGAGCTTACAGATTCACTATATTTGGGGAGATGAATTATGTAATTGTGAAAACACTGCAAAAATCATGATGTCCTAAACATTCAAAATTATCAGTAAAAATAATTTCTGTATATATTTGTTCCTTAAGCAATATTACATTGTAGTTATGTAAAGTAACTTTTGATAATTTTAATGAGGTTAATATGAAGTTTGGTGAATACTGCTTGAAGGTTTTTTAAATTATTTAATCTTTCATTGTGTTCACTGTTGAGTTTAGTATTAAAATGATAAATAAACACCTGGGAGTGTAAGAGAAATATTTTCTTTCCAACACATAATCAGAGTTTTAGCAGTTTAGTTTAGTAATTAGCTTGGGCAATTACTGTTTTTATTTTTATTCTCCAGAATGCAACATTTACTTACCTTGTAAGTGGCTGCTGATATTTTAGAACAGTGCAGAATTTTAGTGTACTGTTTATATTTAGTCATTGTTATGAATATTTATTACTTTTAGATCTTAATGACAATATAAACAGAGAACACAAAGGGATATTTGGAATAATTCCCCCCAAAACACAATAATTCAACAAGTATAATTTTAATACATTATAAAAATTGTCATATAATTGAAAACCATATACATTTTCCCCATAGAAATGTTATATTTGCTGAAATTCTTTCTATATCTAATTGTCCCAAGTTTTTTTTTCTTTCAGATGTTCAGTTAACATTTACTCATAAATTGAATTGTTACCTTTAATTTATTTATTATTAAAAAATTCTAAGAAAGTATAAATTGAAACAATGCCAATCATGTAGTAGATGCTCAGTAATTACTGTATTGTTGAGTGACAAACAATTTTATTTTGTTTTCTTAAAGTCAGAGAAGTTCTGGTTCTATAATTTAAATCACACTGGTAAGTTCTAACTAAAAAGTCATTTGCTTTTGGATAGTATCATAAAAATATTTTGGTGCACACCTCTAATCCCAGTGACTTGGGACACTGAAGAAGAAGGATTACAAATTCAAATTCCAGCCTCAGCAGCTTAGCAAGGCCCTAAGCAATTTAAGGAGACTCTCTCAAAAATAAAAATTAAAATAAATAAATAAATACATAAATAAATAGGGCTATAGATTGGCTCAGTGGGCAAGCACCCCTGAATTCAATTCCTAATACCAAAAAAAAAAAAAAAAAATCCAAAAAAGCAGAAAAACATTATATGATAGAAACTTCTTATTTACAATTAAAGCACTTTCTCTAAACAAACATATATGAATAATTTACATGTTCAATAAGAATTAGCATTCTTTGATTAATGATTAATAGGTCTCTGTATGCTATTTATATCTTGTGGTCTCAGCAATGGTACCATATGGTTGTTTGAATGTTTTTCAATACTTCTTGCTTAGAGATTATGTATTGTGAGATACTGGATATCCTGCTAAAGAACACATATGTTAAAAAACCACAAAGAAGCTATATTAAAACTTGTGTTAAGTCATGTAAATAAAGTTAATTGGAAAATAGAGGATGAAGAAGAATATAATATTTATACAAAAATTATAGATTCAATAGGACCAATAATTAAGAACATTGTCTCATTATTGAAATCTAATAGTTTGCTGAAAATAGAGAGTGAGCAAGAAGCCTGTGAAGTGGTTGACTAGACTTTGAATTAATCAGATCTAATTCTATTCTATATCTCATCTTTTAGGGATGCTGTAACTTTTGCCAAGTAATTGCCTAAGTTTCCTCATCTATAAAAAGGAAATTGTAAAGGAACTGTAAAGGAACCCATAGATAATGTGTCATGTGAAATATTTGAGAAGGACCGGCACAATGAAAGTCTTAGTAAAGAGCAATTGTCACTATTTTTATATTAGAATGTGTCACACTTTTTTTTTGTTGTTGTTGTTAAGCTGCAAATTGCAAACAATCTCTGGTGAAATGCAAGAGTTTCTAGTAAAGGAGAAAACCAGAATATTCCACATGCATTCAGAATGGGGTGTTTCTTACCATCAAGGAGTGTAACACTTATGATCTCAATAGATACATTTGTGTTATTCTCCATCCTGAGTCAAACAATGTTACATGAAGATAAATGCTGAATTCAATCACAATTGTTTCTTAAATTTTCTGACTATGGTTTCTGTATTTAAAAGACAGAAAGTGATCAAACAGATGGAAATTGTACCAGGCAATTTTCCAAACCATGATTTAGCTATCAGAATAATCAAAGAGCTATTTTTTTAAATTTTATATTACTAGATTTTTATATTATTTTCACATATTTCCCCTTACTGTCATTTAATATTCATCACATATTGATAATATCCTAAGTTCTGGAACATTTTTAATAATTAACAGAGCATAATATATTGTTCTTTTGGGTTTTTCTTTGTGTGTTATGTCTATGTATTTAGTTTTCTTTTTTATTTGTTGAGGGTTTGGTAACACTTTTAGGTATTTATTACCACCTATTAATTTTACACATTAGTGAGGATTGTTATGGAATTTACATACATGCATACAGTTTTCCTTGATCATATCCACCCACTCTTCTTCCTCCATCATTTCTCCCTCTGTACTCTTCCTAGTCCCTTGTAATCACTATTTACTTTTTTTTTTTTTTTTGGTAAGTTTCTACATATTAGAGGAAAAATGTCATCTCTTTCTTTGTCTGACTTATTTTACCAACATGTCCTCCAGTTTCATTCATTTCACTGACAATGACAGAATTTCATTTTTCTGTATAACTGAATAACACTCTATTTTTTGTGTGTTTGGAGAGAGAGAGAGAGAGAGAGAGAGAGAGAATAGTACTGCAATAAACATGGATATGAAGTTATCTCTTTTGTATGCTGACTTCATATCCTTTGAATATATACCCAAAAATGAGATAGCTGGTTAAAAATGGTAGTTTTATTTTTTAGTTTTTGAGGAACTTCCATACTGTTTTCCATAGTGGCTTTACTAATTTACATTCTCACCAACAGTGTATAAGACTTCTGTTTTTCTGCATGTCCTTGCCAGCATTTGGTAATTTTTGTTCTGAGTGTTTACTTATTGTTTTTAATAATAACAATTCTATTTGGGGTGAGATGATACCTCATTATAGTTTTGATTTGTATTTCCCTGATGACTAAAGACATTGAGTGCTTGATATTGGCAATTTGTGTATCTCCTTTTAAGAACTGTCTATTCAGATTGTTTGCTTGCTTGCTTTTTGTTGTTAGGTTCTTTATATATTCTGTATATTAACCCTCTGTCACATGAATAGTTGGCAAAGAATTTTTTTTCCCATTCTGTACATTGTGTCTTCACTCTGTTGTTTCCTTTGTTACAGAGAAACTTTTTAGTTTTATGCAATCCTATTTGTCAATCCTTGCTTTCGTTTCTTGTGCTTTTGGGGTTCCATCTAGAAAATCAGATATCTGTAATAATATCGTGAAACTCTGACAAGGTTTCCATTTTCTCCTGCCAATTTCCAGTGTTATCCCATGATCAGTCACCTAAAAATACAGCTGTACACTGTTCTTTGGTTCTTTCAGAAGAGTAGTTAGGTTTGGGTACCTCTATTCAGCTGTCTTGAACTGTTGAGATTCATGATATGTTGTTCTTAGCCAAAACTACAGATTAGGAAACAAGGATTTAGAAGTTTAAGCAAATTCTCTGCAGTCATATAGCTAATGTTCATAATTATTAACCCATTCTTATTTAGGAGAAAAATGTGATGTTTTAAGTCAGTTGAAATGATGCTATTGTTTATCTTTTTAATCTGCTGATATGACATACTTAGAACCTGACTTTAGCTTCAAAAAAGGAATATGGGTGTCTTTTATAGTTGATAGTTGCACAATAGTTGGTTTGCCAACTTCATTTATAGTTCCCTTTTACACAGCATTTTTAGAGTTATATATTGTCTGTTAGCTGTTCAATGTGTCATTTCTCACAGGTGCTAGATACACTCAAAGCTATGAAGACTGGTGCATTCTGACTTTATATTAGGAAAAAGCCCATCTGATTGTGTGCAGTTGTTTACAAGTTAAGCCAAGCCCCCAAATTAAAATAATGATAATAATAAAGAGAACTATCCATGTTAAAATAAAATTTAATCATGAAAACTAGCAAACACAATTTTAAAAATTAAGTATGGCCATACATTAATCAATAACTCCATTATTTAACATCCAGGAAAATAAATCTGCAAAAGAAAACACAAATCTAGATCTAAAAACAAATAAGAAAATATATAACATTGTATCTAAAGTCGTGTATTTGGGAGAGAGAATATAAGAATTTGTAGTAAAAAAATGAGAAATAAAAGGTATTAACATTTCTCAAAGTCTGCAATGTGCTTGCTATTTTATATATCCTGTCTAATTTAGTTCTCCATTTAGTTGTTGAGGAGTTATATGCTACTAGAATTTAAGTAAATAACTCAAGTTCTGGTACATAAAATGTGAGGGAAAAATTATTTTATATATTAAAGGTCATAATTTTAAGGTGTCAGAAAGAGGTTGCTGATTGGTTGTATTTGCTTTGTTTTCTCTGATATTTTATAAACTTTCAGGCCTTTATTAAAATTTTTGATGTTCAAGTGAAACGAGTAAAAATATGTTGTAAATATTTCAGAAGGAATCAAATGGGTGATTTCTATTTAAACTACCTTGGTTTTAGACTCTGTGAATTAAAATAGAAATTTAATAAATGAAGATCTACAAATATGTTGATAATTTTTTGGCTTAACTGTCATAAATGTAAATCCATAGAATGAAACCCATTATATTTACATAATTTGCAAGTTTAGAAAAAACATGAAATATGAGTTTCAAAAGCCAGAGTAGGCAGTGATAAGAAAATATTCATGACATTATCCATTTTTTTTTTAAATCTTTTGAAGCAGTAGCAGTTCATGAATGATTTATTCATTAAAGAAGTACTTAATCTAGTGGAGAGTTCTTAGAGATGTCTGTGCCTCTGTGAAAGAAGACATGTTTTTGGATAGGAAGGCCATGAGTAGGTACTTAAATATTAGATGATAATCACTTATAGATGAGTAGAAATTATCTTGATCTGATTTTTAGTAAGTAAATAAATAAAAGTTGATATGTTGCCCAATTGGCTCTCTGTAAATTACTGTTTAGGAAGAGATTTTCAGTTTCAGTATATAATATCTGGGACTCAGTCCCAGAAATGATATATGATCAGATACAGGTTCCTTGTCTTTTAAATTTTTTGTTAGATAAATATAAACCTGCTTCTGCAATAATAGATACAAAATCTACAATCAATGTTCTATATTGAAATGTTGTGATTATATCTGAATAGTGCTCTGCCACTGTTTGTGAGCTACACATGGTTTGTTGGCACTGAGGACCAACAACATGTACATAATCCCAGAGCCCCTGTGGGATAAATTGGCATGTAGCATAGGCTTGTGATAATCATGCCTGACATGTGCTTCCAGGTATTTGGCATCTGAATGTACTGTGTGCATTTGTAAGCTTGCCAAATATAGTCAGGGATTTGGGGGGTTGGAGTGGATGATGGGTGGAAACTAAGCAGGAACAATTTTTAGCCTTAAAATATTACTTGATATTGTATTTTCAATAGGACCAAATTTTCCTTTAAATTCATCAGAAGTCATTGAAAGTTTGGATTCCTCTCCCTACTCCAGCTTTTTGGCTTTATTCAATTTCATTTGTTGGAAAACTGCAACATAGTTTCTCTTTATCTGTTGCCAAGATCTATACTCTTGACATCCTGTGAATTCTATGATACTAGTCAAACTTGAGCTATTTCTTTTATTTTTTAACCCCAAAATAGTCTGTTATAAGTAAGTGAAGAAATGATAAACTGAGATTATTATAAGCCTTGCTGCAGATAAGGGCTAATCATGTCAACTAGTACTCTTTCTGAGGTGGCATGCTGTTAAACTTTATTACATTTCTCAAAGATAGATTTCTTCTCCTTTTCTGTTATTTGGGATAAAATCATCTTTTTAAATTATATTCCCTGCCATTAGCTTTTAGCTATGCTATAAGTTTTCTTTCTTTATAAACAACTAGTGCCAAGTATACTTTTGATGACATGAAGTATTAATTGCCTTTCAATTTATTCTGGAGATGTTATAGATGTGTGCTTAAATCCTGACTACTAGATACATCACAGAATTTTTCGATGGGCCATAAAACTATTTCTTGTAAGACAATATTTTCTTATGGCATTGCAATGAATGCATGAAAAATTCAGGAGTTAATCATCAAAGATACATATCTGTAAGTTAAAAAAAAGTTCAAGTACTCTTGAAGATCATTGCTCATCCTTCCAATAAAAGGCCATTGTTATGATCACTGTAGGCTACATAATAGGGACCAATTTTATGAATCTCAGCTAAAGTCTTTATCAGGTTTCTGTTTTCTTAGATTGCTGAATGTAATGTAAAAAGGGTATTTTTTATTGCTTCAAGACATAAGGATAGTCGGTTAATAATTTATCACTATTATCTTAGACTAGTAATGTGGAAAAGATCTCTTATAAAGTTTTACATTATTATAATTAAAGTATGAAGAGCTTTTTCTCATCTAGAAGTAGCACAGATTTTGCTGAGTGTACATCACTTATATAAAGAAAGGTTGTATTTAGAAGGACAATTCTATGAAATCATTTAGTAGATCAGAAATTATCTTGTATGATCTGTGGGAGGTTTACTTAAAATTTTAATTAATCTAATCTTTTTACGAAAAAAAAATCCCTGTTTTTTTAGGAAAAAAAGAAAATAGAAAATGTAATTTGATAATATAAAAATGATAAATTACTTATACATCCACATTCAGAGATATCCAACATTAACATTTTATTTATACTTACCAGTATTTAGTGTAATTATGAACATTAGTTTAATTTTACTGTATTTAAAACTATGCTTATGTCATTTAACTGAATTTATTTAATTTGGTTATATAATGCTAATATATTTTATGTTAATAAAAGTTTTTCCATAATGCTATTTTATATGACAGTATTAGATTCCTTTTTAGGAATGTAGTTTAAGAATTCATATTCCAATGTTATGACTTGAATATTATTTATAATTTTTCACTATTGCATGTAATATTGTGGTAAACATCTCTGGCACCAATATTTGTATATGGCCTTAATCATTAAACTAGAAGTATTACTAAAAGTGGAGTTGATGGATATAGCCAATACCTGTGAAGCCAAGTACTCTTTAAGATGAAGTGTTTTTCCAGTATTATCTTCAAGTAGAGGGTGCTATTAATGTCTTTGTATTAAATATAAGATAACCAGGGCACACTGAGTTTAAATAACTTGACCAGGGTTGCATAGCAATTTAGTAAGTGACCCTAAAGTATAATCTACAACATACTACGGAATATGTATACTCTTTGCCAAATTGTTTAATATTGCCAAGTTGTGCTCACATCATTAAGGAAGGTAAATCTTAATTAGCAGCAGATGAATATTGTATTTCTGAGAAGATTTCATCGATTCTTAGGAATTCACAAAATATTATATGCTACTATACAAATATGGTTCTATTAATCAATAATAAGTGAGCTTAACTAGTTGACTCCAGACTATATTTAAGACTGTATAATTCAACAGTTCATGCAGCAAACCTTGTCTATTTTTATTTATTGGAATCAAAGTTTGGATGAACAATTTCCTACTGTTACTGAAAGACCCATTTTAGTTTGTAAGGATTATTGTGTCATGTGGACTGGTGTGATCTTAACAGAAACGTTTCCTCCTAATCTGCTCTTATAATTTCTGCAGACTCAGCCTGAAGATGTATACGCATGCATCACATTGTTACTTCTACCTGTCTAATTTCCTCAATTACTTAACCAAAGTGAAAGACATGCTCAGAAGAGGTGTGTTATCATGAGCTTGCTTCATTAACCTTGAATTTCTGGCATAATTCAGGTTGAGAAAGAAGACGGAAGGAAGCATATCAGTCTAACTTCATCTGACTTGCAATCAATACTAGAGACTCCTGTGTAGCATAAATACCAAGAAGCCAAGGCAAAACAAGATTGATAATTAGTGTATACACTGAGTCATCTGCTAGGAGAAATATCTAAAGGCACAAGCTTTACACACTAGCCCATAGTGACTTGAAATCTGTTCAGAATATATAACTTAAAATAGACAATAATTTAAAATTCTGGTATCAGCAGGTCAGAGTATTTGACACCAATAACATTTTCAAGTGTGACATGCAAACGACTTAATCTAGTACTTAGAGAAGATGAGTTAAGAAAAGCACCAGGCATTTTTATAGCTGAAAGTAAGAAAATGAAGAACTGTAGTTATTGGGAAAATGATATGGGTTAGGTTTTCTGTAAAAATAAATTTCCATGAAACAAAACAATACTTCTAAATAAATATGAAACACCTTATCTGGAAAAAGTAGGTCCACACCTCATTCTTAGCATATAATTCAGTTTTATTCTGAGGATGAGTCTGTGTGTGGGATAACCCAGATCCATATGCCATTTAAGGACTGTGATATTACAGAATGATAGTTTCAACTTCCAAAAGTTATAAACTCATTATTCCATAAAAATTTTTGAAGATTTTTAAAATTGTAACTTAATTTCATTTCTGCCATGCTTACTATATTTTTTTGTTAAGCCAGTAGACTCTTTAGTCTTTTGTATCTACTAGATAAAATACAGAAAAATAGGAGTGGGATCACTTTATATTTTCTAAACAATCAAATAGCAAGCATTAATATGCATTTTTAGGATAGTTCTTTGGGGAGCAAAAAATAATACCAGAAATACAATGATCATTGTGTGCTGAATATACAAATCACAGAATTACTCAGATTCAAAATATGAGTTCAATTAATGAGGACACACTGTGATTTTTAATCTAGAAATTGCAAAGAAAGGGCTGGGCTGGGGTTCAGCGGTAGAGCACTTGCCTGGCATGTGTGAGGCACTGGGTTCAATTCTCAGCACCACATATAAATAAATAAAATAAAGGTCTATCAACAACTAAAAAATATTTTAACAACAAAAAAAGAAATTGCAAAGAAAAAACAAATCATCCTTTTTTTCTCTCTCTCTTCCTCTTTCTTTCTTCTAACCTTCCTTCTTATTTTTTTTATTCAACTTACAGGCTAAACCACAATTTAAATTATTCCCTACTTTGGTAAGCAGACTGCATGCAGATCAGTTCCATGAGTCCCTATTTAGTACTAAACAGGTATCACATTCCGTCTTTCTGTGTCTATGTGGGAACACATCAGACTAGAATGTTGGCTCTGAAATTGACCTGCATGTGCACTGTCGCTGCCCTACCTAAATCCTCTGGCTAGCAGATCTACCCATCCTTCATCTGCTCAGTGTTGGTTGCTAGCAGCCCACAGCTGTCCCTGTCTCCAGAGTGTTGACCTCAGATGATGGAAAATGCCAAGCACAGAAATATCTAGGAAATTATGACCCCTTCCACTTCACAGGCAGTCTGTGACCAATGACTTACTGCCAAGGATGAAACAAAAAGGATGGTTCTGTGTTCAGGCAGCACAACAGAGGGCTGACATGATCATCCCAGAATTCTCTATGATATAAGGCCGAGACTACAAGACACCTGCGTCCACACCTGTGCCTAGCTTTTCCCTGACCTACTGTCTCCCCCATTTGCTACAGTTTTTATCTGAGACTGCTTCTTCAATACAATATTTGCACCAGAATCCATTTATTAGACTCTGCTTTCAGTGATTTTGATCTAAGACAATATGATATACATATGGGGGGGAGTAGCAACTGGCATTGAAATGATCTTTTTTAAATGCAAAGTTTAGAAAGTTCCAGATGATGATGATTTTGCACATTCATTTATGATGAGAATTTTCACAAATGGATTTAGGTTATTGGTTTATATCCTAGTTCTAGTCTGCACTGAAAATTAACATGGCTCATAGAAAGTAAAGAGGGAGTTTCTTTCATTCTTTTCATAAAAGATTCACTTTTACTTTTAAAACAGTTCATTATTTTCCCAATCAACAGTAAGAGAACTTAAGAGTATTGAATATGATTGCCAACTTTCTTTACAGCAGGCATAGTTTAGGAGGTAGAATGAATCAACAATGAATATGAAGAAAACCCAAATTGCAATGACACACTGGTTTGCCTCAGTGTTTTTCTCTGTTTAAATGATATTGACGATTGTCCTTATTGAAGAGGAAATAAGTATGTGCTTGGAGCCTCACAGCCGACCATTCATCATTCTTTCATGCAAAAGATAGAATGCCTGTGCCAGCGCATGGAGTCCAATGGCAGCTACAGTAGCAGAAAATCAATAGATGGTATTAGAAAACTCAGAGGCTAATCAGAGCCTGATCTGCAAGCGTGATGTACTCTAAAAGACGCATTGCTTTAGGACATAACTCAATTCTCTGAACACCACAGACTGCAGCTTAATTCAAGCATTTAGGGGGGAAATGAGGGTCTTTAAAATATACATTTTACTCTTTATTGCCTCCCAGAGAAGCTTCAGTGCAGTACTGTAATGAATAATAATAACATACGTTCTTAAAAACTGATGTTAGCTCAGTCATTAAGCCCAAATAGAATGAGTGCCCCTGCTGTGTCGAGCAATGAGATGTCATTAGTAAGCAGCATCTCTGCTAAAAGGAGGGTGTGTATTGTTACTTGTTAAACACACTATTAATATCTGTAAAGGTAAATGACAATTGACTCTTTCCTTCCTTGGTAGTTGGTTTTGGTAACATATTTAAGCTGATCCTGAGCTCTAAGTGAAGATACATAATCAAATCAAAATTTATTGTGTGACAAATTTGAAGTAAGTTGAAATTGACATTGTAATCAAAATACATTTAAGTTACATTGTTCAAAAATTCTGAGCTTGGAACAATGCCTGAATATTTTACACTTGTGTGATATTTTCCCCTTAGGAACTTTGGAATACATCTTATTGCAATTTTTTAAAAAATTACTCTAGCCGGATATGGTGGTACATAGCTATAATCTCAGTGACTTGGGAGGCTGAGGCAGGAGGATCACAAGTTCAAGGCCTACCTGAAAAATTTAGTGAGACGCTTTCCCAAAATAAAAATAAAAAGGGATGGAAATGTAACTCAGTAATAGAACGACCCTGGGTTCAGTCCTCAGTAACACAAACACACACACACACACACACACACACACACACACACACCCCAAAACAAGAAAAAAAACAAAGAAAAGAAAATTACTCCATAATAAGTTAAACAGATTCTCTTAAGTTTTTTTTTAGCGTGAAATATAGAATTAAGGCAAGAATTGTATCATCAGTCTAAGTACGTAATATCAGATCTACATTTCTCTATTTGTATGCTTTACTAACATTTTTTGATCATCAACAAGTCTTTAAGAATAGGTTAGCTTTTTTGATAAATTTATCGTATCTTGACAGAATTCTGAATTGCATATAACCGACTTATGTTTCAGTATTAAAGGAATATGTATGATTTTAATAAACCTCTGATCTTATATTAGTAAGGTTAATAGCTTGAATTTAGATAGTGCATAAATATGTACATTTATTGTAGTAGATGAACTGTCAAGGTCAATTTGATTCTAATAATCCTAGCAAAATGAAAGTAACATCATAAAAAATGAAGCCCTGCTTGGAAACAATAGCTAATTAAGACTTTTCTAATACCCCAGAGAGAGAATAGTATAGAGAATAGTCACAGTTGGCTTAAGATTGGCAACTCTGCTGGATGTGACAGCACATTCAGCTCATCCCACATAGACACAATCCAGCATCTGGGATGGTAATTATTAGACTTCAGAACACTTCTTGGAAATCTTCCATGTATTAGAGTCCTTATAAAAGCAAGCCTTCTGGAATTACCATAGTTATATTCACATGAATACATATAATCACTAAATGCTTTATCAATATTTATTTATCTCTTTAATATTTATTTAATCTTAATTTATCACTTTGCATATGAGTTATAACTATTTCAACATGCAAAAAGAAAAGTACTGTAGATTTAAGAAAACAAATTTTTAAAAATATAAATGTTTCTTTCACTTTTAAAAAGAAATCTTTTGATTTATAATGCCCAAATTTAAAATTCTGAATACACTATCTCTATGGGATAATTCGGATGAATAAATTCTCATAAATAAAATATGAAAGGTCTAATTTTATCATAAATTTTGAAAATATTTTCCTATATTACCACTTAGCAATTTTGAGATGACTTCTTTGTAACTATTTTAAATATATTTTCATATATGTTTACATGCATAACATGCCAATATAATATATGTATAACAAAAGTGGCATTTGATAAGTGATTAAAATTTTATTGGTGCATATTAATTATATAGGATAGTGGGTTTCATTGTAGCATATTCATACAGGCACATGACATCATTGGATTAATTTCACTCCCATGGCCCTCCTCTTCTCCCTTTCTATACCCTAATGGTCTCTCTTTGTTTTCATGAGGACCTCCCCAACTTGAATTTGGCTTTATTCACTTAACACAATTTTCTCTGTTTCCATTTTTCTACAAATGACATAGTTTTGTTCCTCTTTATGACTGAATAAAACTCTATTGTACGTACATACTGCATATTCTTTATCCATTCATTCGTTGAAGGATACCTACACTGGTTCCATGATTTGGTTATTTTGAATTATATGATAAATGATTTTTAAAAATTTTTAATTAGGTACATATGACAGCAGAATGCATTTTGATTCATTGTACCCAATTGCAGCACAACTTTACATTTCTATGGTTGTACACAATTTAGTGTCACAATATGTGCAGTCGTACCATGTACCTAGAGATGTCCATCTCATTCTACCATCTTCATGTCCTCTCCTCACCCCTCTCTCCCCTTTGCCCCATCAAAGTTTCTCCATTTTTTCCCATGTCTCCCCAATTGTGGATCAGCATCCACTTATCAGAGAACATTTGACCTTTGGTGTTTGGGGATTGGCGTACTTCACTTAGCATGATATTCTCCAACTCCATCCATTTACCTGCAAATTACATAATTTTATTCTCTTTTATTGCTGAGTAATATTGCATTGTGTGTATATACCACAGTGGTTCCTTTATTTATTCATCTATTGAAGGGCATCTAGATTGCTTCTTTGTTTATTTATTGTGAATTGAGCTGCTATAAACATTGATGTGGCTGTATTACTATAGTATGCTGATTTTTTTAGTCTTTTGGGTAGAGACTAGGGAGCAGGATAGCTGAGTCAAATGGTGGTTCCATTCCAAGTTTTCCAAGGAATTTTCATACTGCTTTCCAGGTTGGTTGCACCAATTTGGAGTCCCACCAGCAATGAAGACAGTAATTTGCAGCTTCAACTGATAATTCTTCAGAAGGATTCTACTAACTCTGAGAATGGTTGATTCATATTCTTTGTTGTCTGAGAAGTAAGGAGATATATTTAGGGAGGTGATAGAGCAGGTTCTGCCACTTTATGATCTTGGTCAGTTTTCTTAGTTCATCTGGTAAAGGGGAAGAATAGTTCTATATTTTCTGTAAGATTGCTGTGAAAAATAGATGCCATGATTTATATAAAGGCAGTTGAAGAGTGCTTCATATTTAATTAACAACAAAACATGATAATTTCATGATTATTATCATTCATGTAATTTAATTACTAGTAAGGAAAAAATATGACTTAATGGAAGCTTGTGGGACTCTGAAGACAAATGGATGGTTCTGAATAGTAATGCAAACAACTAGAAGACATGTTTGTATTAATCTTTCAAGGTCCCAGTTCCTTGCTCATACCCCCAAAATAAGATTGTTCTTAAAATCATGTATTCAAAATTCCTGGTCCATATCAAATCTTTAATGAATGGTATATTTTACTATAAACAAAATTATTTAGGGAATGCTCTTTGGGGGGTTACTTTTCTGTTTCTTTTAATGTAAATATTATAATGCCAAATGAGAGTATTCTTTCTAGACTCTGTACCTCCATCTTTTATCTTTCGCAGTAAAAAGAACTATGTATTGTATTTTTGTTATTCACATATATTCTTTTCCAAATACATAACTTTGATTGTTCATGGAATACTTTTTATTAATTCAGTAATCACTTAGAGATAATGTTGAATTTTACTTTGCGTATTTCTATAAACATGATCATATTGCTTCTTAGTTGAAATACAAACTTTGGGCACTTAAGTATGCATTCAGACATTTCTAACCTGAAATATTATTTTAACATATTAGTGTTAAGTAAAAAATGATTAAAGTCCAGAGGAATTATAACTTATTTAGAAATATTAATTATTTTCAAAAACATTACTAGCATTCTAATCTTTATAAAAACATGTAAATACTTACATATATATTATACCTTTTGTATAGATATAGATATCTCCTAGATATTTTGAGTTTATAATTTGTATATTAATTTTAGGATAGTTTGTAAGCAGGCATATAGACTGATAACATATGAACAAATTTTAAGTAGTTTTACAATAAGAATTTAAAGGTTATAAGTTCCTAATCATTAGTAACATTTTGTTAATATAATTATCTTTTTACTCTTTGTTTTTACTTTGTTCCAGACACATTAGTAAATCTATTTTATATATAAATAATCACATTTAGTGTTTTCTTCTAAATTGATTCTCTTTTCCCTTTGTTTACATTTTTTCCCAGTCTGATTTCCTACTGCCAGAAACACATTGCCACCTACATGTCTGCAGGCACATCAAAATCAGACTATTTGTGGCTAGAACCTTTTAGGGAAACAGCTAAATTTTAGGGCAACAAAGCTTAATTAAACTTATAGAATTTTTTATGCTCCAAAGCATAAAATTATGCTCCAATTTTTTAACTCACAAGGCATACTACATGGTGATATTCTATTCTCTCATCTTTTCTTTCATTTGATAGTTGGTATACTTTTAAATTTATATATTTCTCCTCATCTATTACTTGTTTATCTAGTGGTATGGTTTTTAAAAAATACAGGCATTGATGATTAATTATTCTGCTGTATTTATCAGTATTCAAAATAGAAAATGGTTTCTCTATGAGGATAGTCAGTTTATGTGTTGGGTTGGTGTGTTTGTCATCTGTCCTTTGCTATAACAAATAATCAGCAGAGATAATCAGCTATAAAGAAAAATGTTCTATTTTGGCTTAAGATTTTGAGTTTTCTAGTCTATAATCAATTGGCTTCATTGTTGTTGTGCCTCTGTAAAGGCAAACATCATGGCAGAAGTGTATGGTTGAGCAAAATAACTAAATCATGATTTCTTTGCCAGGAAGCAAGAGTGAGGAGGAGATTAGGTTGGATCCCAATACTCTTCAAGGACATGTCTACAATGACCTAAAGATTTCACACCAGGCCTACCTCTTGAAATTCCATATGCTTAAAATTTCCACATTTTCCAATATGCCAAGTTGAGATGGAAACTTTTGGGCAATAGTCCAGATTCAAACTATAGACCTGCATCTACTATAGTCCCAGACTTACTCAACCAAATTCTTCTCTAGTCATTAATGTAAAGGTATCTAGTACATGTGAATATAGTCCATAATGAGTGACTAAGGATGTGACACAAGTCAATCAGTTAAAGTCCTTAACAACAGAATGAGGCTCCCTTGAAGAAGAGTGCGAACAGCTTCAGCTCATGCCTGAGTTCCATACTGCCTTTATAATAGCTGACCCTATGAATTTTAGATTTGCTTTACAGTCCCTTGTAATTTTATGTCAGTTGCCTGAAAAATCTCTCTCTCCCCCACCCCTCTTCTCTTCTCTTTCTCTCAATACAACACACACACACACACACACACACACACACACACACACACGCACACATGTGCAGAGTTCTGCTTCTCTTGTTAAATCCCTGCTGAAGTAAATGTCCATACCAGAAGTAGTTCTAGAGAAAGAGAATATTAATTATTAGTGTCTATATTTGTTCTGGGTTTTGTTTAATTGCTTTTCTAATCTGCTTAGACATAAAGACACTAATATTAATGACTCTCAGCGGTAAAGAGGGTGCTGATCATCCATGGAATGATGCATCAATAAAGACATACAAATCACCTTTGGATTCTCCTACTCCTGGAAGAGAAACCTCTTGTTTGACATAGTTTTTGATATGCTAGAATAATCAAACTGAAGTATATGATAGTGGGTAGTTGTACCTAACTGTACTAGAGAAAGTGGGGGGGAAAGGATGTCAAATTCCCAGGTGAAACTGAGCATGGACACTTTTGAATCTGCCTAGAAATAAACTTTCACCTTCTGTAGCCATAGACCAGATAAAAGTGAGAGTCTTATCTTCTGAATGTTGGAATAACAGTGTAAACTGAATTCCTTACCTCTTTTACTTCTTCTGGAATATTTTTTTAAAGTGAAGGCATTGATTAAGAAGAAATGAGATCCTGAAAGTTTATATGGTGACATATGGGCAGATAGGGAGGTAGCTGGGGACAGAAAACCTAGAAATTCTACTGAGTCCTCATTGTCAATAGAGCTAACCCATCCACTCCAGCTAAACAAATTGAATCCTGTTTTGCCTAAAGAACCCATGGAAGCCTTCCTTTGGTAATTGCCTCACAAGGCACTATTGATTTTACTCAAGAGCCACCCCAGCTACTCCTCTTTGATTCTAGACATATAATTAGACTAGACTATAATCTTAGTAGGTTCCAAAGAGTAAGGTATGGAGTGTGATGCATAAAAAAGTACCTGTCATACCAAAAGAACTGCATGATTATCTTCAATTTATACAGATAGAAATCTGGGGAGTGTATATGAAAATAGATTGCAAGTGTGTGGGACAGGGAAGGAAGAAACACAATGTTTGATCAGGCCAAAGTTATGGATACAGGCCCACTAAACAGATTCAGATTCTAAAGTTAATGTTTTGACATATATTTAAAATATATTAATATGTAAAAAAGTGGATGTGGAACCCATGTGAATCTGCAATATGTATATGGGGTAAAAATAGGAGTTTATAATCTGCTTGAATAAAATTATGAAATATGATATGTCAAGAGCTTTGTAATGTTTTGAACAACTAATAATAAAAAAAATGAAAAAAAAATAAAAAAAATAAAATGCTAAATCCTGATATTTCAAAAAAATAAACCAAAAAAATAAAAATAAAAAATAAAATATATTAAAATAGTTTTAATATTAAAAATAATTATAACAATGTTTTTGTTGCTTTGTGTTATTTGTCTGAAATATGGGCCTAAAGATACCTATACAAACAAAAGTTGAAATGTCAGAAATGATTTGCTGTATGACACAGGTGGATTTCCAAAGACTTCAAGGGATGAGGATTTTAGAGAAGGTACATTGTGTTTAAGACCTGCTCATCTACCCCAAGATGATCTTGATGACGCATCTTTTTCTACAGATATGAGCAACATATTTGGGAGGGAAGCCTCAGTGTTCTCGAAGAGTTTCACGATAATTCTTCTATGTGAGTCAGAAATTAGTGTGAAGTGTTGGCATCAAACTGGTTAATGCAAGGTCTATAGAAGAGTGGCAGGGGCTTAGTGGTAGGCAGTTAGTTGCCGTGTACAAGGTAGTTGGGGTTAATATAGTAAAGAGCACAGCCAAAGCAATCATCAGAACTGTCTAGATGGCCTAACCCTCAGCTAATTGATCATATTATCCCCGAAAAAGAAATAGACAATCAGTATACTAAGTCTTTTCTTTATCTGTATAAGCAGAAGCATCCTCAGCTACATGACCAAAAGTCAATCTTCCATCACCAAAACAGAGAATCTCTGACTCTCAATCACTTAGTTCCCACACTTAGGCTAGTTAACAGACTTAGATCCTTTTCAAAGCAGAAGAAGTTTGATTCTATTAAGGAAATACCTTGCTACACAGTTAAAATCATACTGTCAGTCTTTCTCTTAGCTTGCCCACAAAGGAATGTATTGCCATTTATCAGGGTGACTATTCCTTCAGGAAAACAAACAAACAAACAGACAAAACTTATTTTTAAGGATAGTGGCATTTTCCCTCTGTATTGAAACAAATTTTAAGAAACACAAAAGTCACTGGGCTATCCCAGGCAGAATAAGCACTTGTGAAAGTCAGGTAATCAATGAGGTTTTAGCAAAGATTCATCTAACAGTGAATTTATTGCATCCTTCTTCCCATACTATGGTAATTTTCCCATTCATACAATGCATAATTAGAAAAGATATACTTAGGGGCTGGGTTGTGGCTCAGTGGTAGAGCACTTGCCTAGCATATGTGAGGCACTAGGTTCAATTTTCAACACTGCTTTTAAATAAATGGATAAAATAAAGGTTCATCAACATCTAAAAAAATTTAAGAAAAAGATATAGTCAGTGATTGATAGAAACTCAATATTTATTCTCTGACCTGTGAAATGAGGACTATGATAGTTGGAGAGGGCAAGGAGAAATCACTAGAACCGACTCTTCCTACAAAAACAGTATGCCGAAATCAATAACATAATTCTGGAGAGACTGAAGAGATTAGTGTTTTCTTCATAGACTTGAAGGATGAAGTGGTAGTGATTCTCAACATACCCCATTCAACCTATTTGGTCTCTACAGAAAACAGATCTTGGAGAACATAGCAGATTATTGAGAATTTAACCAGATGATGATTCCAAATAAAGCTACTGTTATAGATATGCTTTCATTTCTTGAGCAAATAAACATATCCCTGGTACTTGGTGTGTGGATATTAATTTGGTTATTGAAATCTTCATTGTATCTATAAGTGAAAACCATCAGAAGAAATTTTATTTCAGCTGGCTAGAGCAACAGTATACCTTCACTGTCATACCTCAGAAGTATATCAACTCTCC
Source organism: Callospermophilus lateralis (assembly GCF_048772815.1). NCBI lineage: Eukaryota > Metazoa > Chordata > Mammalia > Rodentia > Sciuridae > Callospermophilus > Callospermophilus lateralis. The sequence goes on along the minus strand of NC_135312.1, from coordinate 96,372,254 downwards.
TTCTTCATATCATTATTTAGTCCACAGGTATTTGATCACTTTTCCACAACATATGTTTTTCCATTATTTTAATGATACACCAATGCGATGTAGTAAACAAGATGTAGAAAGTACTTTAGATGTTATGGCAAATATCTGCATGTCATTTCATATAAAAATATGAAATCAATTCAACAAAATTCGGGGGCCTCTCATCTCACTGAATTTTCTAGAGGTTCAGTGGACTGGGCATATCAAATAATCCATTCTAAGCTGGAGGATAAGTTTTTGTATCTGGCCTCTCTGACAAGAAAAATAGGCACAAAGGCTGGTGTCCTCTTTGCATTTTGGAGTTAATATATTCTTCCTTTGGGTCTGCTAGACTGACCAATTTATTTATTGACCTTAAGCACTGCCGGTTTTGACTGGAGGACACAGCAAGAGAAAATTCTGCTAAAAATACAGGCTGCATACAAGTTGCTTGGCAACTGGAGCCATAACAGATCCAATGGTGCTTGAAGTGTCAATCATAAACTTGGTGCTCTCTAACCCAACAAGACATAAATTTGAACATGCACAGAAGTAGTCCATTAAGAAATGGAAATTATGTATAAGATATGAGGCTTAAATAGGCTCCAAAAGCACAAGAAAGTTTCACGAGCGAGTAGCCAGATTCCTCTGTTCCTTCTGCATTACCTTCCTCTCCACAGGAGTACACCTACTATACCAACTGTAGAAGAGAAAAGACAGGTCTGGTTGCAATTGGCAGTCATCCAAAAGCTCTAGAGTCCCCTTCTGGGACATGTATGAAGACCAATGATGAAGAAAAATACTCCCAGAGGGCAGAAATTACAGAAATAAAAAGATTCTCCAAAGTAATTTTGAAAAATAAGAACGAAGTTGAAGAATTTATACAAATGAAACTACACTTACACAGTCAGATCATTTTTGTCATAGACACAAAAGCAATCTAATGGAAATGAAAGTTTTTTTTTAACAAGTTCTCCTAGATTTTAATGAAAATCAATATGGAAAAAATATAAATCCCATCCTATATCTGATATTGCATACAGAAATTAAATCAAGATGCCATAGGCCTAGAAGTAAAAACTAAATTTTAGACGTTTTAGAAGAAAACACAAATATCTTTATGTATCAGTTATAGATAAATGTCTCTAGATAATTTTTTTAAAAAAGTAACCAAAATATTTTTTAAAGGCCTAATATATTAAACTTCAGAAGATTAAAATTTTTCACACTTCAAAAGATACTATTCAGAAAATAAAAAGAAAAGCCACAGGTTAAGATTAATATTTGCAAAACATACATCTTCTTTTTCAGGATATAAAAAGACTTTCTGGAACTAAATAATGAAAAGGAAAACAAGCCTATTAAAAACTAGCAAAAAGCTTTAAAATCACTTAACAACAACAACAAAATATATCCACATGATTAATATTCATGAAAAAGTGTTCAACACTATTATTCACTAGTTAACTGCAAATTAAATCATAATGAAATATTACTAAGCTTTCACTTAGAAGTCCATAATTAAAAGAACGGTAAGCTGTGGTAAGAATGTGCAATAATCAGAACTCTCATACATTACTGATGAATATGTAAGATACTACAACCCTTTTAGAAGAATAACTGGTATATTCTTACTAAAATAAATACAGATGTATCCTATTGCCAGTGTTTTTAATCCTGATTACTTATTCATGATAAATGAATACATTTATTCTACAAGATTTATCATGTTAAATAGTATTCTATTCTTTTCTGATTCTCTGTTTGCAAATGTTGCACATGATTTATAATATCCTCAAGACTGGAAAGAGCCGAAGTATCAGAAAGAAGGTGCATGGGTAAACCAATTCTAGGATATTCATGCAAAGGAATACTATTGAGAAACAAGAATTAATGAATTACTGAAACACTCAATGGCATGGATGACTCTCAAAACCAAAATGTTGTAGGTAAGAATGCTTATGATTAACAGGTTAAAAATAAAAACCACCACCTGAACCCTCAAGGCTGATAGAAAAAAGGAGGAGGTAATATGGTAGTATTACCTCCAGAATCCAGACTGCCAGGTTGGAATCTTAAAGGAGGATCCACTCAGTGGAAGATGAAGCTATTGAGGAAGCTTCTTATTAGGGACTGGGACCTAAAAGGAAGGGATGCCCTTAGGATATAAACCACAAAGAAGATGCCACAACCACAACTCATCAGAGTCCATTGGAAGTTGGGAGCAAGGAAAAATACCTATGCTTTTCTCTTTTGTCAGTACTTTCTACCAACCAGTTTTGAAAGTGTAATCTGTAAGAAAGAGCTTTCTGCAATACAAATAAGGGGCAGAGAAAGGTTAGGATATATTTGTGGAGAAGCGAGTTGGTCAACGTGATATCACACATTTGATTATTTCACATCTGTGATGGCAATTGCAGAAAAGTATAATCACACCTGATAAAGGCATTGCAAAAGTATAAATTTCTTAACACAATACAGAGCATGTGGGAGTTTAGTGAAAAATGCTTATTCTCCTGTTTTCCTATTCCTGTATTGTCCAGAAAGAAAAGAAATTTTCTTCCATAACTTTCTTGTACCACATTTATTTGTTCATCACCACATCACTAGGAATGCTAATCTGATGAGGCATTCCTTGGGTTGCATATTACACATAAGCAGATTGCTTCATTTGAAACACCTTTCTTCTTTATTATTACTTATATCAAAAATATATAAAAGTCATCCCAGAATTCTTGATTACCTAGCACAAGTAAACCTGGGTTGGATCAAGTTTATGTATTAAACAGTCTTGCAATTTGCTTTCTTAAGGCTATGTGAGCCTTTACAGACCCAGCTTTATCTGTGTACCTGAGTGAAGACTCAGTATTGAGGGTTAGGTTGTGATGGAGTTGATGCAGCTTAAGAAACTTCAGTCTTGTTTTTCACTTCAGTGTATGAAAGATTGGCATTTTGAGTTGTTTGTACAAATTAGTAAAATTGCTATTTGATTCCCATTTGACTAGACATCCTCATGTGCTTATTTCTTCAGCTGGAAGCCTGAGTGGAAAAGAAAGGAGTCCTTGGCCTTGAACTCTTAACAGTAAGTGATAAATTAAGGGTAGCTGGTGTTGGTGTTGTTGGAACAGCATGCTACAACAGGTTTAGAATAGGGAGAGTAAAATGAAGACAGTACCTGTAATTCTTTTCTTTCTCTAAATTTCTATGTTGTACATTTACTTAAACTTTAAATATATAAAGAGAGTGTCCTACTTCAAAACACTACTGTTAAAGAAAATAACTTAGAGGAATGATGATACCCGTTCATTTCTTAAGAATAAAATCTTCTGATATTAACTTGGATCAGGAATGTTTATTCACCCTGGAATAGTTGTTCTCAAGGAGAAAGCATGGCAGTTATTTTGAGAAACAAAATTAATGGCAAAAAAATACCATAGAAACTGCACATAGCAACAAGGAAAAATGGTGACGGAACAATGCTGAGAAAAATACAGAGAGATAAAAGCAAAGATAATGCATAAAGCCCACTCACACAATGCTATTATCAGAATGAAGTTATATATGTGAGAAACAAAAATGAAGTGGATTAAAAAAAGTTAAATTTATTTCTGAGTAAAATAGATCTAAATATGGCAACAATTGCTAACTTCCATCCCCATTATCTCTGCCCTTTCTAATTCCTCAGAAAGAAGGAGGATTTTCTGGTAGGTAAACTTGTTCAAAGATCTAAGCCATCCATCGAGTCAACTTTTACTAGTAAGAAGCTGAATCACCCTCTTTTTTCTCTCCATGTGGCCAAGATTCCAAGCATTATTTCACTTTCCATTTCTTCTCTGCATGCAGCATAAGTTAATATGTAAAGCCAGGGTCTTTTATAACCAAACCAATTCTCTTATTTTTCTCTAAATATACAAAAATATCTGAGGCAGAACCTTACTCCTTGAAGTTATTTTGATTCCTTTGGATACAAGCATTTCAAAACCCCACTTCTTTCATTTCTATTACTTTATAGCAGTGCTGTAGTTATGCTTTTTGTAAACATTCTTCTAAGGTGGATTTAAATCATTCTTTCTAATCCTCTAAATCTCTATATCAGATATGAAGGATTAGCCAATAATGTATTTTTATCACATCAAAGGTATATTCAAATGGGTAAAAACTAATTGGAAATTAATTCTGGACTTTAGTGAATCTACTTAAAGCACAGAGCAAAACTTAAAATAAAATTCAACATGTATCTTCAGCATTATTTTCTGAAGATGAATTTTTAAAAAAATCTAAATATAGGGCTCATTTATCTAAGTTAGATGTAGAAGAGATTCCCAAATTAATTGCTGAAACTAGCTTCTCTTCTTAAACATGTAAATAGACTATGTTTCCCAGCTTTTCTTACATCTAAATGTGGCTGTGTAACCACATGGTAGACAATGGGTTGTGAGTAAAATGATGTGTGCTACCTTCCTGGTTTGCCCATTGTAGGCAGCCAGAATATGCCATTCCAACATCTGCCCCTTTGACATAAGGATTTTTTTTTTGAGAACCTACTAAAATAGGATAATATCTGAAATCAGAATATATCATTCTGTATGAATAATCTGTATCTATAAAACAAATCTCTGTTTGTAAGAGTGCCTTCCTCTCTGTACTAGGAACAGAAGGAAGACTCTAACTCAATGAAGAAGGCACAGACTTAAATCTACATAATAAAATTTATCATTGTTTGCAATGTGCTCCATAACTCTCCTACCCAGCATCCTATTTTCTTTTTCTTTTTTTTTTTTTTTTTTTGCTTCATTTGAAGATCATATTTAAACCTGAACTCTAAGGCACCTCTCTGAGATTTACTTATTTCCATCACTATTCCCTTGGATACAAGAGTTATATAGGTTACTGAACTTGCTTATTTCTCTTTTGTTAATTTGGTTTTTGGTATAGGTGATCTAAGGTAAGAATTCAGAAATTGTAGACATTATATTTCCTCCCCTATACCAGAAACTGATCTAACATATGATCTACTTAGATTTTTTTTCCCTTTTCAGCTGGTTGAAATGGAGATTACTTGCACAAGAATCTTAGAAGCCTTGTGTTGAGGATGGTTGTGCCAAAATACAGAGTAAGCTAGATTATCATGACATTTTTGGAACCTGAAAAATTATGCCACAAAGTATAGTACTTTGGATTGCTTATTATTTTAAGCTGAAAGGTATTGGATAGGCCTCAGAAGGTTTCTCTCTCTCTCTCTCTCTCTTCTCTCTCTCTCTCTCTCTCTCCCACCTATGACTTTCTCTTTCCCTACTGTCTCCTACCCTTTTTGTCCACCTGAAATAATTCATAGAAATCAAAATTCCTCTTCCCCAAGATGGGTCATAGACATAGAAATATTACTCTAAGCTTCTCCTATATTTCTGTGTAAGATCTGATTTTACAGACATTTTTTACCTACCTTATAAGATACATAATAAGGTGCTCATTCCAGAAGGAGATGTACCCTATACCTGCAAGAAAGGAATGATACACATAGAAGCCAAGAAGAATCTGAGCAGACAGGCCTTCCTGGCCTTCCCCTGTCAATCCATTACCATTAGACCTTTTCCTTTATCCAGTCACATTTGTATCTGGTGTTCATCAAAATGAGATATAAAAATTGACAGTTTCCCTCAGTCTTCAGTTCTTCATTTCTAAAGGTTCTTATATTACATAAAACTTTGATTAAATTAATTTGATATGCTTTCATTTTATTGACCTATCTTTTTTTTGTGGGAGTGTTGGCCATGATCCTTTGATGAGGAAGAAAGTTATCACACCTGTTCTCTGTTCTGTTCCTATAACTTGAAAAATATGCACTAATTGGAACTTTATTTTGGACTTCATGTTTCACAAAATAGACATCATGTGACTACCATGTTAGGCTATTAGTTTTTGGAGGTTTGGTGTCACAGTATTATGTTAATGGAAATAATATAGTAAAACAATAAAGAAAACAGTACATTTTAAGAAATTCCCTAAAATATTAAATTTATCATGAACCTTAAAGGAAAGATAGCAACTAGATGCCACTTTAGTAGATGCTTTCTTTTGGAGAACATTCTTTTTTCTTTAACAATGTATTTATTTTTAATCAAAATATTTCTGTGAGACAAGGATAGACTGGGTTACCTTGCTTTAAAAAAGAATTTAGCCATAAAAAAACAGCTACTTATATGTGCCCAGATCCTGACCTACTAACTATAACATTTTGAACTCAAGATAATCCAAACATTGTACATTTATTTTTATCACCTTTCCCCCAAGGCCATTATAAAAGTTTAAAAGTATGTTGCTTCTATACATTTATTATCTGAAGGTGCCAATTTTCCTCCCTCTTTAAAATTTTCTCCTAGAAAAATTCGTATTCGAATGGTGACCTGTTTGACATTTAATTTTGTTTGGAGAGCTAATGGTATTTGTTCAGATTTTGTATTAGATTTTGTTCTGGACTACTGTTTTCAAGAATGTTTCATTTTAAACAGTCCAGAGCAGAAAACAGATTGGTATGCTGTGGAGGGTAATAAAAATGTCCCTAACTGGGCAAATATTTTTGACATTCCATTTATATAATTGGGGCTAGCCTAAACATGGGCTTCCTCATCTGTGACATATTACGCTATATGTGCAATAACCAAAATAGTTCACCTCTGCATCATTATTTGGAACTTGAAGAATAAGTGGGATACAGTGAGAACATGAGGTTCATGCTACCTGTTGCTCATGATTGAAACAGTCTTATCTCTGATGTATTTGCTGGCATGTAAAAAATGGTAGCAGGATAATTTGCAGGCTAATAGTATGGTTTAGATTTTAGGTGTCCTTCAAAATCTGATATGTGAGACAAAGCAAGAATATATGGAAGTGATAATCACAGTGGCTTGCGAGGCTGAGGCAGGAGGATCGCAAGTTCAATGACAGCCTCAGTAAAGAAAACAAGGTGCTAAGCAACTCAGTGAGACCCTGTCTCTAAATAAAATACAAAATACAGTTGGGGATGTGGCTCAGGGGTCAATTGCCCCTGTGTTCAATCTCTGTTATCCAAAAAAAAAAAAAAAAACAGAAAAGAAAGAAAGAAAGAAAAAAGCTTAAAGGTGAAATGATTGGGTTATGAAAACAAAACCTTAACCTAATCAGTATATTAATCCACTGATAGGACTTAACTAGGTAGTAACTATAGGCAGGAAGGGTGTGACTAAGGGAGGTGGGACATTGGGAACATGTGTTTGGGGTTTATATTTTATTATGATGGAAATTGTTCTCTGTCTCTGTCTGCTTCCTGTTTCAGTGTCCTGAGATGTTTTTCTCCTGCACACCTTTTCACCATGATGTTCTGCCTCACTGTTTGCCTAAAAAAATGGAGTTAGTCATTTCTGAACTGAGAGCACTGATACTGTAAGCGTCAAATAAACTTTTCCTCCTGTAAGATTATTATTCTCAGATGTTTTGTTCATAGTGGCAAAAAAGCTGACTAAAAAGATAGGCCCTCAGATTTTTCACAGTTTTGACAATCCTCTTCAGATTTTTTTTTAGTTGTAGTTGGACACAATATATTTTATTTTTATTTGGTGCTGAGGTTCGAATCCAGAGCCTTGCACATGCTAGGCGAGTGTTCTACCACTGAGCCACAACACCATCCCCTCATCAGGTATTTTTTTAAAGTGAATTTAGTCAATTGTTTTATTATCTAAATAGTTTCTGTTATCTAAATAAATTAAGTCGTACTTTTTGGGAGGAGGGAGGTGTTGGCACATTTTGTCTACTGTATCCCATCTTCTCCTTATAAACAGATACATTGTATTTCCTTCAGGGAAGGATAGTAGAAATGAAAATTTTAGGAATTGAAATCAATAATAAAAATGATAGTATGATACTTAGAACTCAGAAAACTTTGTATATGACTCATTATTTTAAATACTTTTCATATATTAACCCATTTGGTACTAACATACCACTATAAGTAGGTATCTATGTCCATTTGCCTGTTACTAGTTACTTCAAAATTTTGAGGAACTATGAACAATTATTGTGCCATAGACTAGATTAGATGCATTAAATAACACCAAATGCAGCTGTAGACCATAAATTAAGATGCTGTGACATACTAGAGCTGCTAATAGCCATAGTAAAAAATCTCACCCCAGAGAAGAAGGAAATAAAAGAAGAAAAATCGAATTTATTGTGTTCTTAAACTTCATAGTAAATTAACTGACAGAGGAATCACAGAATCATAAGGAAAAGAATAATTTATAAAATTAAGAAGTTTTGAAAATTTTACTTTATTTTTTAAATGAAAGCTAGTGATGGATATTAAGTGCAGCTACAATGGATGTTAATACTTCTGATTAGAGATATTATAAGGATAGCAACTGAAAGAATGATCAAGGCTCACCATCGGAGAATATGCCCTTTTATTGTATTTATAGAGCTTGGGGTGATTTGACAGTTATGACAGTTTAGTGGTTGAAGGGTTTGTCAGTTGGCATGGGGTGCTTTCTGATTGGTGGGTAAGGATCATGTGAGTCAGCAGGGCTAGTCTGATTGGTGGGTAAGGATCATGTGAGCCAGCAGGGCTAGTCTGATTGGTGGGTAAGGATCACGTGAGCCATCAGGACTCACCATTGGATGGCTTTTCTTGAGGGCTGGGGAAGTTAGTCTTTGGAGCCAGGGCGACTCCCAACAGGAACTACTGTAAACTTAAATATCAGGTCTACAAGGGACAAAATTATTCTGCTATAGGCCAAAGAGTAAAGAGGAAAGCCTACTTTTATGTATCTCAATGAAAATAAGATGAAGGAGGCAACTGTTTTAATCAATTTGGTATAGTTGTATTGATCAAGTAATGGTGATTTAGACAGAGGGTCCCTGGAACTCTCCCTTAAACACTGAACCCCTGGAAAACATTGAAATGTTGGGAAATTATGTCTTTCCAAATAAAGCATGGAGATAACTTTGCAAATCAATTAAAAATAATTGCCTCTTTTGTCTAACCTATATCGAACCACTTAAAAGTAGTCTTTTTCTTCTTTACTGATTAGTCTATAATTATGGTCTCCTACTCTTGTAGTCCTGATAGTCAAGAAACCTACAGTAGTCGTTGTATATATTCTAATTCTGGTTGTAGCCATTGCAAGCCAAATTCCTGAGCAACAATTTATTACTGATTCTTAGCCAAATATTTTTAATTGATTTATGAAAATTTATTAGTGATTAGAATTGAAATCACAGGGTCTTCATGAGTCAGATCCTCAAATTGCAATTCAATGCAAAAGTTTATATAGGTTGCACATTTCTTATTTCCATGTCTTCTAAATTAATCATCATATTCAAAGATTCACTATGACTATTATAGTGAGGATAATAGTACAGTGAAAATATGTTAATATGTTCTTGGATAAAGGAAAGAATGAGAAATTATTGTGTTAAAAGGTGATTAACACTCTAAAGAATAAATTAATCAAGCTTTGGGGATAGAATCAATTCAGTGATAATCACAACATTATTCAGAACATTACCTTTTGAGAATACATAAGAACCAGCATACATATTACATTCTGAACACTTCTGAATTTTGCATAGCTGATAGAATTCTCTCACTTTGCCAGTGAGAAAAAATAATACACTGCCAGGCATGTTTTTTTTTTTTTTTCTGTGACTGTGTGTGTGTGTGTGTATTGTGTGTATCTCCATTTTAACTTCAAAGAAAATTGTTTATCACAGTGATTTTCTTACATAAATAGTGCTCTATTTAAGCAACAACTGGGGAAAAAGGAAGAAAGGGCTTTACACATTCCTTTTAATTCGAGCAAATCTAGGGTTAATTTGATTTTAAAACACTTTTAAAATTTCCCTTTAAACAGTATTCCTTGGAACCTAGAAATAAACCCACAAAACATTGTAATATGATCTTTAAGAAAGAAGGAAAAACAATTGAGAAAATGGCACTCTTTGTAAAAAAAAAAAAGTCACTGAAATAAATGGATATCCATTTAAAAAATAAATCTAGGCACAGGCATTACAGGCCTTGTACCCTTTATTAAGAGACTCAAAAGATATCACAGGTGTAAAATATAAGACAGGATAAAATCTAGATGACTTGAGATATGAAAAATGATGTTTTATATAAAATACCGTAGGCATGACTCTTTAAAAAAACGACTGATGAGTTGATCTTTGTTTAAATTAAAAACTTCCAATCTGCTAAATAAACTGTAAAGAAAATGAGAAGAAAAAATACGGACTGGGAAAATATTTACAAAAAGGTAAAACTGTATGTCAAAGACCTGAATAGACACTTTGCCAAAGAAGATATGTTCATAGCAAATAAGCATAAAAAAGATGCTCCGCTACATACTTATTAGATGGTACGATTTCAAAGCGCTGATGACACCAATGTTGGAGGGGATGTGGAGCAACAAGTAGTCTCATTCATTCCTGGCAAGAATGCAAAATGGTACTTTGAAAGACAGTCTGGCAGTTTCTTAGAAGTCTAAACATACTTTTACCATATAATCCAAAAATTATTGTATTGTGTTTACTCAAATGAGTTGAAATTTATGTTCATACAAATAACCTGCAGTTGGCTGTTTATTAAAGTTTAATGGATAATTCCCAAAACTTGGATGAGACCAGAAAGTCCTTTAGCTCATGAATGAATAAACAAACTAGACAAGGAAATACTTTACAGTTAAAAGAAATTAGCTAATAAAACATGATAAGACAGAGGAAACTTAATTGCATATTACTAAGTGAAGGAATCCAATCTACTATGTGATTTCAACTATCTGACATTCTGGAAAAGACAAAATTGTGGAGACAATAAAAATATAAATGGTTGTCAGGAGTTAGGAGTACTAGGGAGACGAAAGAAGTAGTGCAGGATATAATTAGGTCAGTGAAAATAATATAATTGTGAACACATCATTATACATTTTTCAAAACCTAAGGAATATACAACACCAAGAGTGATCCCATTAACTATAGACAATGAGATATAATGATACATCCATGTAGGCTCATTAATTGTTACAAATGCACCACTCTGCTGGTGGGGCTCAGATGATGGGGGCAAGATGTGTGTGTGTGTGTGTGTGTGTGTGTGTGTGTGTGAGAGAGAGAGAGAGAGAGAATACCAATGTACACAGATGCTATATGAGAACTCCTTTCTGTATAATTTTTCTATGAACCTAAAACTGTTCCCAAAAATGTTGATTAGGAAAACATATCAGTTGCAAAAGATAATGGCCTGGGAAATAATGTTTTTATAGTAAATTTGCAACAATAATCACATACATTTAATTTTGCCCTGTAGCACCAAAGTGTGTATTCTCCTGAACCTAGTTGTTAAACCTAGAAAGACTTTTCATAGCACAGTTTGCACCATAATACTGTATTCTGACTGTATGTTGAAATAAGTCTTGGTTTAGAATTAAAAAATCAAAATTATGAAATGCAATAATTTTCTTGAGTGTCATAAAACTCAATAATTCAAAGAGTTACCTGAGAAAAAAAATACAATTAAAAGAGTTCTAATATTAATGTTTTATGGGATGATTAAGATAATACCTTGAGGAAAAGTAAGAAAAAGTCAACACAAGTCTTCGAATCAATTTTGTTGTAAACAGTTTTGTCTAGATGGAATTATTCTAAGTAAAATAGAGCACAGAAGGCAAAATGTTTAGGTTCTACAAAAATTCAACATTAGATAAGAACATTATAGCTGGCTGCCAAGGTAATAGTAAGGAAAGACAAAATGAATAAATGAAGGGTAGACACAGTGTGAAAAATTCTAATAATAATCCATTCTGGATAAATACATAACTGAAGAGAGAGAACAAAATTTTCAGCAAGGAATAGTTTACTATTTTATGGAAATAAATATCAATATAATTCATGAAACAAGACATGAAAAATTAAGTTTTAAGACCACAGAGAAAACTGAGAAAATGCTTGATGATGAAAAGCTTGCCATTAGAAAATATGTAATTACAAAAAAAAGGAATTCAAAGGATACTGCAGTGATAAGCAGAGTAGAACAATGTAGCATAACCTATAGATATAACAATGAAAACTATTTATTGCAAGAAGTTAGTAGCAATAAAACTACTTATTGCATTTACTCAATGTCCATAGAGTAAAAAGGAAAACTTGGCCAATTCTGAACATCCAGGAAGTTGTCTGTCACATTTATAGGTATCAGAAAAGTATGTTTAGTGTCTATTATGCTTTGGGTATGAGAAGTTCCCAAAAAATTCCTATGCTAATGCAGGAATACTCAGAGGTATAATTATGTGATCATGAGAGCTGTACCCCAATCAATCCATTCTAGCAGGAGGGGCATCACTGGTGGCCTGTCCTGGAAGGGTTCCTCCTCTCTGAAGCCTTTTCCTTTTCTCTCTCTGCTCTGTGGCCATCATGAGTTGAGCAGAGCTCCTTCATCATGCTTTTGGGCTGTGATGTGCTTCTTCACCTAAGGCTCAGATTAATGTAGTTGGCCTACCATGGACTGAAGCTCTGAAACCTTTTCTCCACTAAATTGTTCTTGTCTGGTACATTGGTCACTGTGATGTAAAAACAACTAACACTGTAGGCAAGAATACAAGAAATAAACTTCTCTATTAATATTCTATATATTTAAGGAATGATTCAAGGTACATATCTCACTTGTAAAACAGTACTTTGGGTCATTTTTAATAAAATGAAATATTCAAAAACTCAGATAATTAAGTGAAACATGCTCATTCTAGTTCTCATCAGTAAAATTTTAAAAGTGAAAATGGGGATCCTAACAATCCATTGTGGGAAAGGCTGTGAAGTTTCTCCTTACCTTAAAAGAATTAAGAAAGAAAAAGTCCCTTTGTTTATTGTTTTTCTCTTTATTTCATTGTGTTCGACTGTGGCTGTGATATTGTAATTTCTCCAGCTGATCCTATGCAGTTAGAGGGTGAAATTACACTGGTCTTTAACTATGCCAGTAAGACTGCTGTTCATTTTAATGGTCTTAGATTCTGCAAAATCTGTGTATTCTTAATTACAGGAGATAAAGTTTTCTAAAATTTAAGGCAATTTCAGTAGGATTTCAAAAAATATTCTTCCCAAAACATCCTAACTGCCTGATATCCTATGGTGTGAAAGGAAGAGATATGCACATTCATGAAAATATAGGCCTAACCAAATAACAGCGATGATTTTACTGAAAAAAAAAAGGATAATACAGCTTATTTCTCAGAAAACACAAGATAGTAACATGAAAAATGACAACTAATATTAACTACCTCTAGAGATTGTGATGAAAATCCCAGAACATTTTAGTGACATTAAGAATGAGGGAAGAGGTCTGGGCAAGTGGTACAGGCCCATAATCCCAGGGAATCAGGAGAAGGAAGCAGTTGGAGGCCAGCCTCAACAATTTGCAAGACCCTATCTCAAAATTAAAAAAATAAAATAAAGAGGACTCTGATATAACTCATCTGTAGAGTGCCCCTGGGTTCATTCCCCAGTGCAAAATAAATAAGAATGAGGGAAGAAAGGCTGAAGAAAATATTCATTAGTTCATGAATTTTTTCCTCTTCCACAGAGAATTAATAGAGCATTTTTGAAGCTAATAAGGAAAAATAGATTTAAGATATGATTTAAAGTAAAAAATATTAACATTAATCTTAAAATAACTGATTATAATTACTAGGTGGCAAAAAATATTCCACACAGCAAAAGACAGGGGGTAGGGGGGAACACTAGAAAATTAAAAAAAGTATGTAACAAAAAAAAAAAAGCCTCCAAAACTCAGAAGATAGAAATAGTACAAACAGGTGGTCTGTGAGTACATGGCTCTGACCTGCCTGAGTCTTGTTTGGTTTGAAGCCAATTACTTAACATCTGTAAGCCTCAATTTCTCAGATGTGTGAAATGGAATAATAGCAATAGTAGCTGTAGTGCAAGGTTATACTGAGCATTAGATGACTTACGGTACATAATGATTGCAATGAGGGTTGGACATAGGAAGCTTCCAACAAAATTAGCTATTGTGATTTTCACAGAACCAGAACCTTGATTAGGATTTGTTCTTGGATGATAAGCCTCAATATTATAAAGTTCACTAAATCAATCTCTTAATTTAATATAATTACAATTAAAATCATAGAGTATACTTTTTATATATCATAAAACTTAAATGTATTTCTGGATGAGTGTGTGTGAGTATGTGTGTGTGTATGTGTGTGTGTGTGTGTGTGTGTGAGAGAGAGAGAGAGAGAGAGAGAGAGAGAATGGATCCATTTTAATTATTATTGCAATTCTATTCAGTAGAAGGGAAGAAAGCAATAAATACCAATACAGAAAAGATGTTATTTTTTCCCCAACAAATACTATTGGGGAAGTAAATTTTTTATTAGAATCATGACAATAACTCCTGTTTTTCCTACTTCTACCCCATTGACCTTTGGATTATTCTTAACAGAGACAGATTATCTATCAGTCCTTTGCTAAAACTCTATCATTGACCCCACTTAGAGCATACATCCTTTAGAACTCTGATTTGATCCCTCTTTGTTCTGTGCATTATCCTGTCCTTCTTGCTGATCAGTCTCTGCTCATGGGTGCCGTGGTAGTACCTTATAGACAAGGCCCAAATTTCAGGGTCTTTGCACTCCTTGTTCTATCTGCATGAAATAATTTCTCTCAAAACCTATTGCAACTTATTCCCTCACCTTCAGGGTTTGTGCAGTCTTATTGAGTGCACTGATCGAAAAGCCCTCATAAGTAATTCCTGCTCTCTCAGAAATGCATTTAATAAAAAAAAGATACATAAAAATTTTAAAATTTGATTTTAGCTCCTCATTGGGAAAATATTTACTTGAAATAATGAGGGAGAATTTAGACATATTTAGGGTTATTGATGCAGCAGTCTAATTTGCTTTGATGACTCTTTCATTTTTTTCTATATGTCTTTTTAAATATCATAGACTATATATTTGACATTTCCATATAAAACTGACATCTCTAATTTTCCAGTGACTTTCATATATATAAATAAACAAATCACTGAAACAAAAACTTAATCAAATAATAGTGATGCTATATAGAGAATGGATGATATATTTATTTTTCTTAAAATATGTCATATAAGAATACACGATAAATGCTTATATTAAGGAGCTATGTAAAGATATATATATAGTGTGTGTATTTAACATGTGATTTAAACATAATATATATTAATATAGAAGAAATAACTTGAACATGTGAGAACCTAATAAATGAGTGAACATAAAATTTGAATAGTAAATGTTTATAATTTTATATAGCAATACAACTATCTGATACTTTTGTTGCTACTTATAAATTTTTCATGTCTATGGAATAGATTCTCCATTCATCTTGTTTGTGAGTATTTAGCTATTATCATTTTAGCAATAATGACTTAGACCTGATTTTTATCATATAGACAAAATACAGAGAACAGTCTGCAGAATTACATGGCAAAATGTGTAGGGGAGATCAAAATTGTGAAATGCATATGCTGCTTTTCTCAGCTGTTTTCTGGTAAGTACAAATTCACAAGAGGGTATGTGTAGTCTGATGTGCATATGAAATTTCTTAGGGTTCTTTCAGTGCCCTTATGGGAAATTTTAATGTAAACAGTAGTTTGAAGTTGAAATGCTAGCAAATTTTTAAATAGCATTTTTTTTATAGAATATATTGGAAACAGAAGAATTTCTATCAACAGATTCACTGCTCTTTTAGCACCATCTTCACTGTCACTCCTGTGAAATCAGCCAACTGCATATGATCTTCACAGGAGCCTGATTGGACAATTGATGCTTTGAGACACCTGCTGCTCACATCACAGGATAGATAAAACCTTGTGGATTGTAAACCTTGAAGTTGCAGCCAGAATGAATTCACAAAGGTTTTGTTTTTGCTGGCTCAGTTGAGACTCTGGCACTTGTCAGATGTTCCAAATTCACAGAAGCCTGGGAAGTGTTCATATCCAAAACACAAATTCAAAAGCCAAAGAGGGGAATTTTCTGCTGTAAGTGTCATAAAACAGTACAGCTCTCGGGATGTGGGCTTAGTTAAAACATCTCATTTAATACAGTATCCAAAAAGTTGGATTGCTTAGCTCCACTGGATGAATCAATTCATTTGTTCATTCACTTCTTCTTTTTCTCATTTTTTTTTTTTTTTTTGAGCACCTACTAATTGCCATGAGGCCATAGCAGTTAACAAAACTTAGAAGGCTCTGCCATCTAGTGGGAAGACAGATAACAAACAAGTAAAAGTAAAAATGTAACTTATGTTAACCCCTAAAACTTTTTGATGGGGGTTCCCATCTGGAATCTTTCATGATTATATTCTTAAAAAAAAAAAAGTTTCTTTTTTTTTCCTTTAAGGAGTATTGAATATTAATTAGTGTTCTTTAAATGATTCATCAAGAACATATCTTTGATCACTTACTGTCCCTCACAGGTATTGATAAAAATGGACATAATTAACAAATTGAAAATCAGACCTTATCTCTCTTCATGTACAAGAAATTTTCTGAAGTGAGACTTTCATAAAAGGAGGACTAGATAAATGCTTAAATGAAGAAATAAACCAATAAATTAATGAGGAAAACATCAGTAGAAATCCTCATTCCCACTTTTGAAAGAATAAATCAATCAATTCAAGTTAGACTGTATGTGTAAATGTAAAATGGCAAAGTTTTTGGCCTATAATGAATACTTGAATAAGCCCCATTGAAAAAAAAACACAATTGAACATGTGTAGTACTCAACTCAGTGGTAAGTTTGAAAGGGGTAAGTATCTAAAAACTGAGTTCAAAGTGTTTATTATTTCTGTTTAGCGTAAGTAAGTATTATTCTTACATAAGGGAGGTACTTACACACAGTGCAATAAATTATTTCTGCCCATAAGTATAAATACCCATGGTGCACATATGTCCTTTCAACAAATAGAAAATTATAATTATCGCACTGTTGTCCAGCTTTGAATTTATAAGTAAGATGCATGTATTTGATTTAATTCATACCAAAATTTATATCTTATATAAATATTTTACCACAAGTGATAATCTCCCAATATTTGGTATAAATCTAAATTTTTTCATAAATAATTTATGTTGCTTTATTTTGAAAATCATCAGGAATGTTAGAAATCATGAAGTATTATAATTGTGAGATCCATAATTACAGAAAAAGGGAACTATGCCTTTCACAGGAAAAACTGAATGATTTTACTTTTAATAAAAAGTAGTTTTTATTGTTCTTTAGATACATTTTGCCAGTTGGAATCTATATCCATATTTTGGAGGGGAGGGACAGTATAATTTGCCCAATAAGCAGTAAGTTGAAGTCTTCTAGATTTAATTATTGAGTTATTTCTGTGTTCTTGCAGACGCTAAACTGCTTAAACAACTTAAGAGAAGTAGACATGAAATGGTAGGAGAACATTTCTCATCCTGTTTTCTTCATCGAAGAAGCAGGAATTCCCTTCATTTTCCATCTACTGCTTTTGCATTTGATGGCTTGGAGCTAGAGAAAAGGTTTGAGAGAAATTTTGACCAAAAAGAAAAAGTTCCTTGGCTCTATGGAGTAGAACTGATAATTTTATAGTGAAGAAAGAAATGAGGCTCCTAAGACACTCTGGGGTAACACCTGGAATGCTTTGCAGTTCCCAAGCTAAGGCTCAAGTCATAGGATTTACTTCTGGTCTTTGATGTCAAGGATTTGTTTAACCTCTTTCTTTTCAGCTGTCCCCTTCTTCAACTTTAAACATGACTTTTTTTTTCTTCTGGCTACTGGGGAGGAGAATTAAATCTTTAACTTTGAACCTAATCTCTTCCTGCTAAAGCCCACATAATTTTGCAAGGTTGTCATACATGATGTATTCACACTTTCAGGAACAAATATTATACACACTGAAAATAAAAATCATCTATATTCTTCAGAAACCTCTAGTCATTAAATTTAGGTTTCCATGTAAGGAGAGGCAGCTCTGAGGCAAGGACAAAGCAGAGCATTGAAATGGGAGATGCTCAATGGGATGGAAGTGGGCTGTGTGTTCATTTCTCCCCTAGAGCTTCCTCTAGGGAACTCAGATGTCAGAAACCCACCAATTGCAAACTGTTTATAAAATTGCTTTCATGTCTAGTACAGTTAATAAATTCCTTATATTTAGAAGTTTAGAATCATTGAAATGTTATTGCTATAACAAAACAATAAACAGTATTTGAGATAACATTCTACAAATTTAAGTTGTTTACATTAGGATAGATTTTCCTGTGGGATGACTAATTCAAAGGGGGTTAGCTTGTTCCTGTCACATGTTGGATATATGTTACCAAAACATTCGCCAAAAATATTATCTTACATTTATATAAGAAAACTGTAAACATTTAACCTACATTATTCTCACAGTATTTTGGTGTAAAAATATTTCCCAAATTTCAATTAATTGGGAAAGAAAATTATCTAACTCTTCACTTTCACCCCCCCACACACACACGAATAATTTTAAAGAAGTGTTTAGCTTTATTTCAAATACTTAAAGCAAAATAATAATAATAATAATAAGTTTGACATCCTAAATAAAACATGGCCTAAGCTTAATAAGTAATGCTGATAGTGCAGTTCTTCATGCTTGGTTTCCTTAGCTTTCTATTTTGAGTGTTTTCTATGTTAAATAGTGGTGCCTTTCTAATAAAAAAGTGTTCTTTCTTATTGTAGTAGCAACTGAATAATAAGAAGAAAAAGTTATACTTTAAAATAAAATTGCTGACTTCATATCCAAATTCTATCAATTTGAAATTGCTGGCTGTGAATTAGAAATACAGGTAAGCTACATTTTTCAAAATTATGAGTTATCTGAAGTAACATTTTTTGTCTTGCCTGGAGGTCTGAGACTATTGTTAGCACACATTTACCCTTTATCACTACATTAAAAACTCTACCAGAAAATTGAGATGGGGAAAAAAAACTATTTCATTAGAAAAATTGAATGATAGGCTTTAATTTAAGGAAAGTATTTTATGTTAAATGAACATACACTGGCAAAAGCCCATGCTAACATATTTATAATGATTACTATGATGAAATATATACAATTTGCATTATTCTTTATGTGGAAAATATCAATTCATTCATAAGGAAAAGTGATGGGAAATTAGAGACAAGTAGGAATGATTAGAACTAGTTTAAGAAATTATAATTATTAAACACAGCTGAATATTAGTTTGGGTACTTATTAAAGTTGTCATTAAAAGAAAGAAAAATACTAAAAACCACTCTAATTAGAGATAGCTAATATGCTCAGCATCAAATGGAATCTTCACAGTAAATGTTCTTTCCTACAACAACATCCTTTTTAAAATTTTCCACTGTTAAGATGCAATTTTGCTCATTAAATCAATAATAATTGAATCAAGAAATTACTGAAGATATGGGTCTTACAACCTCAAATCCAAGGGAATCTTAATTGAATATCAGCAAAGATTTGATTTCCCAATCTGTGATGTACTTTTACAAGCTACGGGTTGTAGATACAGCTGCTAGACTTAACAAATGACTCATGCTATGTAGCCTTTTTTTCTGAAATAGGCAGTTATCAATTCTGGTGATAAAGAAAGATAAAATGACTGATGTCCTTGTCTTGCAGCTATTAAGAATTTTGCAAATATTATCTCAATATTTGAATAGTCTACCAATTTGAGAAAAGTTTACCCAAGTCAATTCCAAGAACTAGAAATTATTTTAAGTCTCTGATAACAAAAAGTGTGAAGGACAAGTGTTCCAAAGGTTGATTCAATTTATGGAACCATTTAGTAGCAACTTTTAACAACTAAGACAAAAAAAAAAAAGTTAACTGCAATGTGGAGAAACATTGTTTCTTTGAAAACACACTGAAAATGTCAAACAAACCTTCACAGCTATGTTTAATTAACCATGGAGTAGCCTGTAGCATTCTTTCAATACTCTTGCATGTCGAATGGCCATTTTATTGCCACATAGGATCAGAGTAAATTCCTCGGGATAAGCAATGCCCCAGGAAGACTGGATAAAATTCATCATCAGAGACAGTTTGCTCAGGATAGGAAGTGCCTGGAGAAGACTGAATAAAATCCCTTTAAACTGTACAAACTACTTTGATCTATTTTCAGCCCCTTATTAAAAATATACTGACATCAAGAGCTGTTATTTATAATTATGAGTATAATGTGATATGAAATTATATTATTCCTATAAAACCACCACACTGCCCAATTCTGAGTACCAGCAAATTAATTATGTCCCTATATTGCTATGGTGGTGGCACTATGATAGTGATGTAAAAGTGGATGTTGTAAAAATAATACTTTTAGTAATCCAGAAGCACAGAAGGAAAGGTGGAGAGACATAAAATGTGCTATTTTTTAAATCTTTAATGGAGAAAGTCAATGGATGTTCATTGTCTTTGATGTTCTAAGAAAAAGAGCCAAAACACAATGATTAAAATTAAAATTGGGAAGTGGCATTGCCAAGAGAGCAAGGAATTTGTCTAAGTACCTTAAAGCCAGGGATCAATTCATATTATATAAGGAGGATAAATCAAGAAACTGAATTATATATTAAATTCAATGGTATAAATACAAAAGATTTAGAAATTGAAGGAAAAGGACAAATGAAGAGAAAGTAATGAAAGGAGATCATATCTAATCAAGATAAACAGAAATCCAAATGACCAATAATAAATAAAGATATGCAATTTTTTACTTATTTATTGAATTTAATTTAAAAATTAATAATTTTAGGGATACTAAATAATATCCAATGACAATATGCATTTGGGGATTTGAAACTCATACATGTTCTGGAGGCAACATGAATTTCTACATGACTTTGTAATATAAAAATGTTCCTTAAAATTTAAAATATGAATAGTCTTTTGGCAGTCCTACTTAGAAAATACTTCATAATGACCACAGTCTACAAATACTTAAGAAGTAACCTGTGTTGATGCTTAGTGAAATATTAGTGTATAGGTTAGAAGTTGAAGGCAATGGACCTTTTGAATCTTTTAGTTACAAATAAGGCAAATGATATTATTTCAGTATTACTGATGAGTATGAAGTTCTTCAGAATAACACATTCAGGTCCTGATTTATTGCTCTTGAAGAATGTTTATTTACTTTTAAGTAAAGCACAAATTAATAATAATATTATTTTTCTTTCAAAGCAAAATATGAAGACTAAAGAGTATAAGACTGCTGTTGTGTTTTCCATGGTTGTTCAAATCTTGTTCTAGTTTTTGCTCTTTGATCCAGAACAGCTGAGCCTATCTCCATTTAAAAACTCCTAAAAACCGATCCAATGACATCCACACCCTTCTCAGTGCAAATAACTATGGCTCATTGTGCCTTTATTAGCAAGGAATAATGTGATGGAAAACATCCTAACAGGGTACATTGGTAAGCCCATTCCCTAAGTAAAAATGGGTCCCCTTTGTAAGGCTTAAGAGAAAAATGAATATTGGATGAGTGACTAACAGTGTCTGCCACTCCTGTGGATGTGCCCATATGTTTCATAGGATTGCATGACTAGAGATAAATGGGCAAAGAAATACAGAAATCTGCTAAGAATGAAGGGGTAGAAATGAAGGTTAGAAAAGATTATTAATATCCCACATCATTTTTGTACCGTTTCACTTATTATAATAAGAATACAAGCAATTTTTATTTCAAACAAAATCAATGGAAATACATGAATGAATAAGACATTGAATATAAACATTTTATAAGAGAAAAAATAAAAAATGAAGAATTTATATTAGCTGCATTAAACTCTACAATGGACTGAGTCCATTAAATTTAATATTCTACCTAAAACTTATTACTGGTCCTAATAATCAGAAGACTTAAAAACAGATACAATAACTGTAATAATCTTTTAGGGAATGGGTAAAGAGCAGACACAAAGTATAAAAATTTGATACATATTCATATAAATTTGAAAACCACACACATAGAATAATTTATATAAAATTAAGACTTAAGTGCTTTAAGTGGATACGAAGGAGTGAAGGAGTCAGCCATGTTAGGAGACATCCATTACCTCAGGGTGACACACTTGCAGGGAGCCCTGAATGGAGAAACGGAGATACACAATAAGTTAGAGACTTAATTATGGAGGAGAGTGACACTAGGGTAAAGAGAGTAAAGTGATTAGGTAGCCAATAGAAATTTATTTTTAAATTGAGTTGGGGTTAGAATAATGAAGGTCCAATTTTAGGGGAAAAAATTGGACATAAGACTCTGAAGAAAATGGAGATAGTGAGTTGTTCGTTTAGTTTATCTCCTGTTGAAATGATGACAGAGCATTCAGGGAGACACTATCGTATTTATTAATATGCTTTCCTTGAAGGCGATATTTTTCATGTGAGAAGTATTGTAAAGTTGTTTTTTTCTTTTTTTCATGTGAGAAGTATTTCAAGTTTCAGAAGAGAAAATAAGCTTGATCATAGTGTGGTTTGGTGTGCGCTGTCAGGAGGGAAAACACCAGGGTCAGGTAGAAGAGACCAGTTTTGGTCATCCTGGCAAAGTCTTGTAGGGTATGCTTCTCACTTCAGATTTCATCCTATGAACACAAGGAAGTCTCTGAAATTTTTTGGTATTTATCTATTTATGTAGGTTTTAATTTGAGAAATGTTGATCTGAAAATATGTAAAGAGCCTAGACCTGTTTGTTCTTATAAGAGTCACAAAAGATGATGGTCAGTATCTGAATTAAACAGGTAAAAGTAGAGCTGGAAAGAGTGGGTGGATATAGTATATACAAAGACACAAAATTAAGAGATTCCAGTTGTTATCTAGAATGGAAATCATTGATGCCATTTGCTCTAATAGAGACAATAACATTTATTAATAGTAAGCTGTATTTAATTTCAAATAGCCACCTTTTTCTCCAGTTTTGTTAACTACTTTTAGGTGTCATGAAACAAATGTGTGAAGAAATCTGTACTCCAACTAATGAACATATGTTTGCATATTGAATAACACATTTTACTATAAACACATTGTGCAAAGAACATCATTTCACACAAAATAACTGATCAGTATGCTTTCATAAGTTAAGATTTTAACTTAAAATTACCTCTAAACTTCTGAATAATGTAACATTTTTATGAATATATTATAAAGCTATGTATGGGAGTGCATATGTTGGTACTGAACATTTTATTTAACCTAAGGCTTTTCAAAATGTCTCAAGTCATTGTATTTCCTAAGAAATACCGGGTTATCTTACAATAACAACCGTAGATCTCAATGGATTTAAATAAACAAATAAAAATCTCTGGATATAAATTAATCTCAGGTTATCTACACAAAGCCGGGATAAGCTTCAACTGTGTGAAATATGCCTGGGTACCATGGAAGAATGAAGGAGACTCACTAGACAGGGCCTCTTGCCTGTTTCTGCCTGTAAATTGCACAGTCATATTTTATTTGTCAAATAAAGTAGTGTGAGCAATTTAAATTTCAGATTAGAATATGAAAAAATCATGCATCCAGGAAAAATGGAATTATAGGTTGAATATATGAATACACACTACTAACATATTGTATTAATTTTCCCTACAATGAGGGAAAAAAAGAGATTTGGGGAAAGAAAGAAAAAAAGAAAATCCATGTATAGCTATAATTTTTATCCATGTATTTAACCTGAACATTTGGAATAAATATGCCCAGAAACAGAGATTTAAATGAATGTTAAATATAATTTTGCCTTTATTTTATAGAAATTGAATTGTTAGAACAATGGAAAATAATAAAACACATGTCCTCTGAATAGTTTTTAATACATATTTTATTACTAGTTATTAATCAATTTCATATAAGCCATTTATATGTTCTGTATAATGGACAAGCACATATCACATCTTAGTAATTTTATAGGTTGCAAAGAGAAATATATTTCCTGAAAGGCTAAATTTAAAACATACTCTGAACAAGGATTTTATATAGTACTATCTGAACTAGTTATTTTCGACATTTTAGTTACTATGCTTTCATGAGTCTCTACAATTAGAACGGTGAAAAAGAAAACTTCATGTAGTGTGGCACAGCATACCAATAAGCATCTGCTCAAATCTCTTTTATTCATTCCATAAATAAAGAAAATGACAAAGGAAATAGAAAGAGGCACCATTCTTTCCTATCAGTTAATAGTATACCATTTTCTAAAAAAGAGGTATATTTGTTAGTGTAAAGTCTCAAATATCATTCACGTTATGATAGACATTTTTTAATAACTCATGTATATTGATACCAGGATACCAGGCTAGCTAAAATAGGTATTTTAAAATTTATTTGCTCCTTAATATGAATAGAATATTTCTAGGTTCAAGTATTCATTTTAGTGTTTTCTAAAACTAGCTTTATTGAGATATAATCACCATGCCATAAAATCCATCCTTGAAAGTGTACAATTAAGCTTCTTTAGTATATCCACAAGGTTGTGCAGCTTTCACTACTATATAGTTTTAGAAAGTCATCATTATTCTAAAATGACCCCCCAAACTATTAGCAGTCACTTCCCATTCTTGCTTCATCTCAGCCCCTGGCCTCTGTTATCCTACTTTTTAGCTATCTATTTGCCTATTCTTGATATTTTGTATAAATGGAATCATACAATATACATTCCTGTGTGTCTGTTTTTACTTACCATAGTATTTTCATGGCTCGTTCATTTTATAGCGTGTATCCAAATTTCATTCATTATATATTAATATATGAATTGTATTTAATTCATTGTAGGGAAATACCATGATTTGTTATTTGTTCACCAGTGATAGACATTTGAGTTCTCTTAATGTTTTTTATTTGTTCTGTTTAGTTATACATAACAGTACAGTGTATTTTGGCATATTATACATACATGGAATATAACTTAGGATCTCATTATTATGATTGTACATGATGTGGAGTTTCATTGATCATGTATTTATATGTGAACATATGAAAGTTATGTCTGATTCATTCTACTGTCTTTCTTATTCCTATGGCCACCTTTTTAAAAAAAATTCCCCTTTGTCTAATCCAATTAACTTTTATCCCTCCCCCCATTTTTTTTTACTTCCTAGCTATTATCAGTAATGTTGATATGGACACTGGGCACACATTTTGCATGAATATTAGTGTTAAATGTTCTTGGTGTATAAATAGGACTAAATTATTTGTGTGATATGGTAATTTAATATTAATTTTTTGAGGAACTATTGAATTGTTTGACAACAACATCTGATTCACATCAATAATATAAATTTCTCTAAGATTTCATAAACACTTTTTATTTTATTAATTTTTAAAAGAAAAAAATGATAGCAGAATGCATTACAATACATGTATACAACACAATTTTTCATATCTCTGGTTGTATATGAAGTATGTTGACACCAATTCATGTCTTCATACATGTACTTTGGATGATGATGTCTATCACATTCCACCATCCTTGCTAATCCCCTGCCTTCTAACTTTCCCTCCCACCTCTCTGCCTTATCTAGATTTCATCAGTTCCTCCCATGCTCTCCCTCCCTACCCCACTGTGAGTCAGCCTCCTTATATCAGAGAAAACATTTGTTTTATTGGGACTGGCTAACTTTACTTAAAATTATCTTCTAAAATGCCATCCATTTACCTACAAATGCCATGATTTTATTCTCTTTTACTGCTGAGTAAAATTTCATTGTGTATATATGCCACATGATTTTATCCATTCATCCACTGAAGGGCAACAAGTTTGGCTCCACAATTTAACAATTGTGAATTGTGCTGTTGTAAACATTGATGTGGCTGTGTCCCTGTAGTATACTGTTTTTAAGTCTTTGGGTATAAACCAAGGAGAGGGATAACTGAGTCAAATCGTGGTTGCATTCCCAGATATCCAAGGAACCTCCATACTGCTTTCCATATCTTACATTTTTTTTTGTTATAGCCATCCTAATATTATGAAGCAATGTTTTGTCATTTTGATTTGCATTTCATGAACAGCTTTTTATGTGCTTATCAGACATTTACATATCTATTTTGGAAGAAAGATCTTTCAGTCATTTGAAAATATTTTTTTATTGTTGAAATGTAAGTATTCTTTATATATGCTGGATAAAAGTTCCTTACCAGATTTGTGAATTGCAAGGCATTATCCTCTAAAACCAGGCCCAAGACAAGAATGCCCACTTTGACCATTCTTATTCAATGTAATCCTTGAAACACTATCCAGAGCAATCAAGCAAGAGAAGGAAATTAAAGGGATATGAATAGAAAAGGAAGAGATCAAAATATCTCTTTTAGCTGATGATATAATCCTACATTTTGAAGACCCCAAAATACTCCACCAGAAGACTTCCAGGTCTCATAATAAATTCAGCAAAGTAGCATGATACAAAAATGTACATACACACATAAATCAATTTCTGTACTCCCATAATGAATCTGACGAAAAAGAAATTAGGAAAATGATCCCATTCACAATAGCCTAAAAAGTTAAAAAATAACCAAACCTAAAGAATCAATGTAACAAAAGAGATGAAGGATCTCTTCAATTAAAAATATAGAACACTAAACAAAGAAATAAAAGACCTTAGAAGACAGAAAAACTTCCCAGGTTCTTTGCTTGGTAGAATTAATATTGTAAAAATGGCCATACTATCAAAAGCACTATACAGGTTCAGTACAACTCCCATCAAAGTGTCAATAATGTTCTTTATAGAACTCAAGAAAACAGTCCTGAAATTCATTTAGAAAAACAAGAAACCCAGAATAAGAAACTTAGTATAGCCAAATTTATCCTTAGCAAGAAAAACAAAGCAGGAAGAATCCTAGTTCTGAACCTCAAATTATACTACAGAGTTATGGTAAAAAACAAACAAACAAAAAAACAAACAAACCATGGTACTGACATCAAAATAGGCATAAAAACAAATGGAATAGACTAAAAGAGACAGAGTGACACCCACATAAATATAGTTATATGATTTTTAGACAAAAGTATACATTGTAGAAAAGATAGCCTTTTAAACAAATGGTGCTGGGAAAACTGAAAATCCATACATAGTGGAATGGGATTTAACCTCTCTCTCACTCTGCACAAAATTCAACTCAAAGTGGAACAAAGACCTATGAAGTAGACCAGAACCCCTGCATTTGCTAGAAGATAATATAGGCTCAATACTCCAACATGTCAGCTGAGGAACAGACTTCCTTAACAAAACTCCTAAAGCTCAAAGAAGTGCAATCAATCAGTGGTATTACATCAAATTAAAAAGATTCTTCACAATAAAGGAAATGATTACGAGCAGGAAGAAAGAGCCAAAAGAATGGGGAAAAAAATCTTTGCCACCTATATCTCAGATAGGGCATTAATATTCAGGATATACAAAGAAGTAAAAACATTTAACAACAATAAACCATGAACACAGTAAATGGGCAAAGGAACTGAACCGACACTTCTCGAAAGAAGAAATATTAATAGCCAACAAATACGTGAACAAATTTTCAACATCTCTAGCAATTATAAAAATGCAAATTAAAACTACACTTTCACCTCACTCCAGTGAGAATCACAACTATCAAGAATACAAGTAACTATACATATTGGTAAAGTTGTGTAGTAAAAGGTATATTCATATATTGTTGGTGGTAGTGCAAATTGGTTCAATCAAGGAAGAAAAATGTAAGACTTAGTTTAATGACTTTAATTAGACAATAACTTTTTAGCTATGATATTAAAAATTCAAGAAGCATAAGAAGAAATAAACAAACTGAGTTTCTTTAAAATGGAAAATTTTATGCTTTAATGGATGACATAAAGTAAAAAGACAAACCACAAATGATTCCTTTTTCAAATTACATCTTTTTTCCTTTCTTATTTTTTTTTTTTACTTTTACTTTTGGTACATCATATGAACAATAAAGTGTAGCAATCTAATGTGTTCCATAAATTTTTACATGTGAAACAAACTTTACCTATAATCCAGACAAAACTACTAAATATTTACGCAGTCCGAGAGTAACATGAGGTATGTTCCTGGTAAATGCCACTATCCAAAGGTAACAAATATTTATTTTTCCATCTTCATTTATAGATGCATGTGCAATTGTCTCTGGTGTGGGCTGCTCTGAATAATATTGCTTTAAATATACTCTATCTGTTTTAATGACCATGCTTCTCAAGAAGTTTTACTTTTGAACTGTACCAACTCTCTTTCTGAAGTGACTGTCATAATTATCAGTCTGTTTTATTAAAAATAAAGACATATGGCACAGACACAAGCACCTTGTTCTTTCAGTAACCCTTATTACTTCAATTTTCTTATATTTTTTTAAATTAAAAAAAGTACCACATTGACATATTAAAGAACAAAAAATATTTCACCAAATAGAAATTAATACTAAAAATTTTCAGCAATCTATCTCATTCTTCTTCCCAGAAGTTACCAGCTTTAAGATCTTTGCTTCAGGTAGTTTCCTATACACCTAAAAATATGTAATAGCATTCAAATAGTGTAATTTAGATAGTGAGTATATATATATATATATATATATATATATATATAGAGAGAGAGAGAGAGAGAGAGAGAGAGAGAGAGAGAGAAAGAGATATATCATCAAAGTTAATTCAATGGTTCATAAATTTAAATGTAAGAGATAAAACTCTTAAAAAGAGAAATATAAGAGTTAATTTTAGTGACTTTAATTAAGCAATGACTTTTTAGCTATGATATTAATAAATTCAAAAGCATGGAATACAACTTGATCTAATTCAATCCCAGTACTTTCCCCTTCCCTCTTCTCTGCTCTCCCCCTCTTCTCTTCCCTTTACTTCACTAGTATTTCTGCTATGTACTTATAGTTTTTATTGTTTTTTAACCAGTGTCTTGTGGATGTACATGATGGTGAGATTCCCTATGATATATTCCATATGTACACAGGAAAATTTGGTCAATTCCATTTTATTATCTTTGCTTATCTCCATCCCTTTCTCTTCATTCCCCTTTGTCTAATCCACTAATCTACTTTTTTTTAATCCCTCCTTATTTTGGATTAGTATTTGCATATCAGAGAAAACATTCCACTTTGAATTTTGGGGACTGGCTTATTTCACTTAGCATTACAGCATCTAGTTCCATCCATTTTCTGGCAAATGCCATAAAGTCATTCTTCTTCATGATTAATACACCATTGTGTATAAATATACCACATATTTTTTTTTTTTATCCATTCATCTGTTGAAGGGCTCCTAGGTTAGTTCCAAACCTTGGGTATTGTGAATTGTGCAGCTATAAACATTGATGTGGCTGTGTCACTGTAGTTTTTCTGATTTAAAATCCTTTAGATATATACCAAGGAGTGAGATAGCTAGGCCACATGGTGGTTCCATTTCTATGTTTTGAGGAATCACCATACTGCTTTGAATTTACTTTGGTATTTAATGTGAAATAGGAGTTCATTCTTTTGCATGTGATATTCAATTGTCCTAGAACCATTTGTTGAAAAAATTATTCTTTCCCCATTAAATTGTCTTGTTATCCTTCTTGAATCACATTCCAGTTTTATAGGCTAAATAGAACAAAAAGAACTTAGTATTATGTCAAGAAAATAATGTCATAGGGGTGATAGAGACAAGTTTTTAATCTTGATTTGCCTAATCAAACTCTTTCTGGCATACCAGAGCCTCCTGGATTCTTATCCTGGGGATAGATGAATGGGCTTTGTTACTTAACCATGTCTATGACTCTACACATGTACCCTTCAGGGTATGAATGAATACCATAATATAGGGAACTTGTGATGATTTTTAGCAATTAAAATTAATCCCTGCATGTGTTGTGTGAATATGTATAGATTGTGATATGTTATACCATACTGCCTTATTTTTAAAACAAAATTCAAAAGCTTCAGGAAATTACATTCTATGAAATGATATATTTGCCATATTCTAAACAATTTCTGACAACCTTTCTCCTATTCAGGGCACTTTCAGAGAAAAGAACATTTTGAGAGACTTCACGTAGATATGTGTCTTATGAAGGGTTATAAATGCTCTCAATAATTTGAGTTCATAAAATAAATGAATATTTACTGGAATTTGACAGGACAATAACAGATCTTTTCATCAGAAAATTTTAAAAATCTCTACTTGAGAGATGGTTAATTGCTTCAAAATATCAATGTGTTAACTTCAGTAGATGTTCATATAAGTTTGGGTAATTAATGTGGGATAGCTTTTTCAGAAATCTTAAAGGTGAGAATGGAAAAATTACAAATCATCATGCTTTCAAGTAGAATGTCAAGATTTCAAATAAAACTGTTAAATATGTCAATCTATTTTGTTCATAAAATTTAAAGTGTTTAGATAAAAGTGAACATAAATCATGGTTTCTGTGTTTATGGTACAAAATATAAGGCATAGAAGAAAGTTACTTAAATTGTAGTGATTATGTCAATACCTTTTTCTAATAACAAATGCTTGCTTCTATTCTGTTTATTTGGCATATCCGAATATGCACTTTTAGAAAGTGAGCTTATTTTTATAAGGTTAAGCTTATCTTTTCCATTCTGCAGTTTGGGTTAAATAGTTTAGGTTCTCTTAGGCCATTTCTCTATCCCCTTTGAACCCTGTAATCCAAGATTTAAAAGTATAAGATTAATGCTCACTCAGGATTATTTTATATATATTATATAATATTTAATGATATTAATATACATGAAAATTATTAGAAAACTTTATAGGCATCCAAATGGAACTTTATTCCACTTACAACTATAAGAATCAATTTGGTCTGTATAACTTATTAAATTCCATCTCTCTCTGCCTTGTTTTTCTGCTTCACCCATCTAATTACTTTGGTGACTTGCACTGAATAGGTATTCAACCAATGAGGTAATCCTATAAGTAATGATTTTATTACTGGCATTATTTTATTACTGGAATTTGACAAAACAATAACAATAATAGGTAAAATTCTACAAGGGGATCAGTTGTGCAAACACATATGAGTTTCTTTATATTTTATTTAAATGTTAGCATATGTACACTATATATTATAAAATGAAATAGAAAGGAAGGAATAAAATTAAGTTTTTATGGATGAAATTGCTATTGATGAATACAGTTGTAAAATTCTAGATGATATAACAACCTGGTCACCATAGAAATATTCATAATTTTAATGAATATTTTTATTCATTATAATTTGTTTAATCATTTGGCTGAGAACTGTGTTACCATTACTATTTTTATTATTGATTATGTGACCTATAAATCAACTTAAAACCACTTTCTTTTTTTACCTACTTCGAGATCTGCACTGAACTGACTGGTTGCCTTTCAATTCAAGAGACTAGTTAAACATAATCAATACAACTTCAGTGCATTTGTTAGCTCTAGAATTTCAATATTCAATCTCTGAAAGAATAAACATCATGAACTTTATTTAAATCATATTTACTCACAGAATTAAAAATCTATAATAAGGTGAAAGCTGGTTTTATTTTAGTCACTTAAAACACATTAAAGGTAACATTCTTTTTTAAAAATATTTTTTTACTTGTAAATGGACATGATACAATACCTTTATTTAATTAATTTTTTTTTTAATGTGTGGCTGAGGATTGAACCCAGGCCTTTACACATATAAGGCAAGTGCTCTACCACTAAGCCACAACCCCAGCCCAAAGTAACATTCATAATTGTTTTATTTCCCAGCTTATTTAGTAACTTATATTATTCAAATGGATATGGGACATCGAATATAATAAATATTAATTTTAAAATCTAAAAATATATTCTAATACAAAACCCAGTAAACAACGAACAAAAATAATGAAAGTAATTTCTTCTTATATCTTCTAAATATTAAAATGTGCCAGAAAAATTGAGTTTTCCACAATATTATCAACATTAAATAAAATGAAATGCATGAACAAATTCTAACATAAATTGCTAATGAAAAGAGATTCCTAAATAAAACAATGACTAATGTAGTACTTTAAGTAAACTGACTTGGAAACCAGAAGTCATTATCTTCATTAAACCTATGCTTTAGAAATATTTAACTGATGTTAGAATTTATAGAGTATGAAGGTAAAATTTCAGAGTGAGATTACACAGTTATTTAAACTCCCAATTAAAAAATAATTGATAATAAGGAATAAGCCATATATAACTTACTAAACAGTTATCTAAAGTGTAATTATCTGTACAACAATTAACACAAAAGAATAATGTGCTATACACATTAGCATAGAAATTCTTCTTCTCCAAGAAAATATGGGAGTTTCAAATTGTGTCAATTTAGTTTTTTATCATTTGCTATTTTTGCCTGAGTCTTATTCCTTATCAACTTCAGCAGCCTTTTTTATTAGAAAATTTATGTACATTTTTTACAAAAAATCTGACAAAAAATCCTAAGTCCTTGAGTTTGCAATTGAATGCGACATTGAGAGGTTTCATCGACTGGGGAAAAGTAGAAAGAAGAAAAGGAAAGCTTTTACTTTTTTTGGTACGTGAAATGATCTCTCCTGCAGAAGTGAAGTTTCTATATTTTTTTAGCTTCAAAAAAAGTCGCCTCTGAAATTTGCATTAAATTGCTAAAATTATGATAGCCTATGAAGACTTAAAATGTGAAAATATTATTTTTCATTTTGGTATGTTCTATTTAATGTGTTTTTCCTTAGGGTAGAGAGGATCTGAATGCCAACAATAAGACATAAAATTCCAATGTTTATCTATATTATTTTCATATTTACTATTTATTATCAGTTGTCTGTCCTGCTGTATCAATTAATGGCATTTGGGTTATGCTAGAACCATAAAAGGCATTGCAAATACTCATATTTTTATTATTTGATCCAATTTCAATGGCAATGAATTATCACTCAAAAAATCTAAGTAAAACTCAACTCTTTTTTTAAAAAAAAAATCACTCTATCTGTTGCAGACTCATAGTAATTAGGGAACAAAGACCTGAAAGCAGAATAGACAGAGACAAAAGCCCTAGAGAGTGTGGTATACTGGCATGAGCATACTTGGCTTCTTCTCACAACCAACTCAGTATAGCTGAGTTGACAAAAAAGTCCTCTGGCAGGCAATCATTTCTACAGGGATAAAAAGCATTGGATGCACTTTAGCAGTAGGGTATCTATACAGTTTCCCTACGCATTGTTTAGTAGTTACAAAGGGCAAATATATATTTACACAATAAAAGAATCTAATGACTCCATCTTGTGAAAGTGGCTAAAGTTAACCTCACCAACAGATTAAAAATTATTACACACTTGTTGAAATGATTTACTAAGAAGGACATAGTATTCCTGCAAGAATAATCAGAACCTAAATACGATCATGAAGAAATAGACAGATAATCTAAGTTGAGGAATATTCTACAGAATAACTGGCATATATTATTTAAAAATTTCAACTAATCAAGAACAAAGACTGAGAAACTTTCAAGTTAAAAGTTGAATCACACATGCATGTTTGAATCTTCATTAATCAATCAAAAAGTATATACTATAAAGTATTATATTGAGATAATACAAGAAATAATTTTTGTTAATTTTCAATTTTCGGAATTAATAGCTGTTCCATGTTTTATGTATAAAACATCTTTTTAATGAATATGTACACCAAAGTATTTTGTGGTAAAAGGTCATGATTGACATTATTAAATGTTTGAACTGCTATGTAAAAAAATAAAATAAAATAAATAAAAAAAAATAAAAAAAGATGTTGTGTCCACTGAAAACTAAAAATAAATAAACAAATAAGTATTTTTTTTAAAAAATCACTCTTAAAATACAGGGTTTTGTTTTTTATAATTTTAAGTGGAAGACCTTTAAATTTATTTCCTGATGGTTTTTGGTGTGTACTAATCCTCCATGGGTCAATTTTGATCCAATATTTCTTTATAATATCATTGATGTCCTTGAGATTTG
Source organism: Callospermophilus lateralis (assembly GCF_048772815.1). Taxonomy (NCBI): domain Eukaryota; kingdom Metazoa; phylum Chordata; class Mammalia; order Rodentia; family Sciuridae; genus Callospermophilus; species Callospermophilus lateralis. Next base: position 96,338,249 of record NC_135312.1, on the reverse strand, counting down.
AAAATGTCTTTCATATTGATTTTTTATTCCTTTACTCTTTTGACCTTCATAGAGGTTGCAAAAAGATTGTTATTTTTTTTTTGTACTTTTCTTAAAGTTAGCTTTTGATAGATGATTTTACTTTCTTGTCATTCATTACTTTTCTTTTGGGTAATTTAAATATGAAAAAAATATTGAGCAGATTGTGAGAGAATCATTATTGAGACCTTTACAATTGGCATAAAAATACTGAATTAAAGGAATAACTGGTGACCTGAAGGGATATCCACAATATATTATTTATTGAAGGAAGAAAGTGTGCATTTAAGTATAACTGTTGACAAAGAGGATGTAGATAATGACTGCCTTTTAAATATCCTTGAATATCCTGGTTTTCTTTTAAATACATACATGATGATGATTAATTTTGTACATCTTTGATTTCTGTGTGTTCTTATAATAGCCATGTAACACCTTTGAAGCTAAATAAAGATGAAGACAATCTTTTGTAAAGGGGGAGATGTCACTACGTGAAATTTTGTCCTTCTTCTCAAAGCTTTCCTTCACTTGCAACAGCAACCTATTCAAACTATCACCAATAAAAATGGATGGAGTGAAAAAAAAATACAAAGGCCCTAAAGACTGAGATGTTGAAATAGTACACAGACTCCTCAGGTGAACAGGAGTCAGGCTCTGGGAAGACAGGAACCTAAGCCATCTTCTATATCCCAGAGCCACGTGGCCTCTCCTCATGTTCTTTCTCTTGACATTCTCTTATAGTGCTTCCACACAGTATGACCTATATCTGCTTTTCATAATATGAGTTTGTGGCTGGTACCCATTATCAAATAGGTTCTTTGTTTTTTAGATTTTTATTTTCCACA